>NW_024505671.1:0-1200000 GCF_017590055.1 Onychostruthus taczanowskii | reverse complement strand
GAGGGTCAGCACAGAGTAGTGCAAAGAGAGGAGTAGAAGCACTAAAGTGCCTGGACAGTGACTGACAACAATAGGTAGAGACCAGAGCTTTTGGAGGGCTGGAGTTACTAAAACTGTTTAATGATGTAAGTACTTGGGACAGACAACTTAGCTCATATATTACTCTAATAGTAGAGTAAAATTTTGGGAGGCAATCCCTAAAAGGAGAAACATACTTCTTGTATAGCTGACTAGGGCTCTTCCTCTATATTGCTTACCTCCTTTTGTGTTTCTAGCTATATATTAAATATATATTTTCCTCCCCATCAGGAACCTAGATCATTTACATCTGTAGATTCCTGCAACTTAATACAAAAGTAGTGGAGGACCCAAGAGGCTTTCAGAGCTGCTGTTTGTGTTTCAGTTAGGGTGCTCACTGAAACACTGTTTGCCAAGAAACTGAGCTGAATGATTTGTCACTCTGTGCATTAAAAATGAGCTATCTGAGCAAATTAGTGAGATCAGAATATACATTTGTAGCAGCTCATGCTTACTTTAAAATGTGAGGAGATTAATGAAGGTCAGAGTGACTGTGAAGAGACATGAGCTAATAACTATTTAATGTTGTTTGCATTAGGGTAAGCTTGTGAACTTCTTTGTTCCACCTCAACCTTTAGAGGGAAATAAAAAGAAAAAACCAAAGGAAATGGAGCCTAAATTAAAGGAAAAAATACAGTATCCCAGTAAGTATTTCTGATGAGTTTTAAAATATGTTTTACCTTTAGCATTGTCTTATATTGGTCACTGACTGTGAGTTCAAGGCTATTCTTGACTTCTTCAGAATGAAATTATTCTTTTGCTGAGCCCTGTCCTGTAGGATTGCATGCTACCAACAAGTGATCCACAGTTAAAAGTAAGTTACTAACTCAGAACTCTGCTACAGAGCTCCATGCAACTAAAAGTCTTTGTAAAGAGTTTATGCATTTAAATGAAATAAGCTGTATTTTTTTATGCCTCAGTAGGAAAATTGAGTGATTTATTTCTGTTGTTATCCAACATTGTTTTAGAATCACTGCAAAACAGCAATCTGTAGAGCTGCATCAACTAAAAGCTTATCAAAACTGCTGCCTATCTGCATTTTTTAGGTGAACACTATGTTTAGACTTCCCGTAATACGTATTCTGTGAGGTAACTTCATTTCATCTGAAGCTGTAAGTTGTTTTGTTTTGATTATTCATACAGGCTTACGAGTAATGATATTAGCAGCTGTAAAGGAAATGAATGTGAAGAAAGGAGCATCCATAATTGCAATATTTAAGTACATCAGTTCTATATATAGGTACGACACGCAGAGAAATAGACGGCTTCTCAAAAGAACTCTGGAAAAACTAATTGCAGAACAGGTGGTTGAACAAGTTAAAGGACATGGTCTGGCTGGGTCTTTCAAGCTGGGAAAGAATTATAAGGAACAGAAGAAGCGAGAAAGAGTCAAAGAGCAGGTAAAACATGCTGCTGTAGTTATTTCAAAGAATGTTGCAAAGGCTGTTCTTTTTTGCTGCCAATTGCATGCTACTCTCAGCTGTATTGTCTGTGTACACTAGTTCAGTGATACTGATCTAGTGTTAAAAATGAAGAAAACTTCAGCAATTGCTTTGACACTCATAAATAAAGAAGCAGAAATCATAAGTAGATAAAATTTGGGGCTAAAATATTAACTATGTCTGTCATAAGTCTTTTAAAAGCAGCATCTTGCACTTGGTCTTGTTGAACTGCGTGATATTCCCATGGGCCCACTTTGTCCTGGTCTCTCTGGACAGCATCCTATCCTTCAGGTGTGTCACCTGTACCACTGAACTTGGTGTCATCTTCAAATTTGCTAAGGGTGCACTTGATCCCTGTGGCTATGTCATTAATGAAGACATTAAGTACCACTAATAGATGTTAAACATCACTGGGCAAGTCTGAATGTAAAGTCTGACATTCTTGGTTAATTTTACTTTGTAGGTAGCAAGGACTTCAGAAAGCACTCAGAAGAAGCAGTTGATTGATGCTAAAACTCAAACCAAAGAATCAAGAAACACTGATGAAACGTCTGAAAATGTCTTTAAAACTGCTTCACATGAGAATATTGCCATGGAAGAACATGATTATTGTACAACTAGTAAAAATAACAGGAAATCTGAAGCAGATAATGAGAACTCTGTAGAAGAGAAAAATGTTAAGCAAGAAACTGTGGTCCCAAAGTCTCCTGATTTTCATGGCAACCTCCTTGTCTCCAGTGACACGAGCAGTCATCTTGATGTTGATGTTTCTGAAACTACTGTTATCCAGCAGGAAGTCCCAAAAGTCCAATCCTCACATTCCCAAGAACGTGCTGGCAGTAGCGTACAACATACCAGTTCTGTATTTCCATTTAATACCTCTGAATATCGTTTTGAATGCATCTGTGGTGAGCTTGGATTGGCTGACTACAAAGCTCGTGTGCAGTGCCTGAAATGTTACCTGTGGCAGCATGCCGAGTGTGTAAACTACAAAGAGGAGAACCTGAAGAGCAGGCCCTTCTACTGTCCCCATTGCCTTGTGGCAATGAAACCGGTTCCCACAGGAGCGACTCTGATAATTTCTCCTAGTTCTATTTGTCACCAGTGGGTAGATGAGATCAACAGGCATGTAAGATCATCATCTCTTCGAGTTCTGGTAAGCTTATATATGGAGAGTTATTTTATCAAGGCTCAGAGCTTGCATCACTCGAAGTTCAGAGGTCTTTGTCCTCTTTGCTAGAGCTCTACATTTCTTGCTGCTAGACCAATGCTTTGGCGTTATGCGGTGCATCAATGTCGCAGAAGGACAGTCTGCGATTAGTTCTTTTTTCTTTTTTTTTTTTAGTTGGTCACTGGGAGATAAACCAGTGGACTAGATTGTATAGCAGCTGAAAGCAAATTTTTGTGAGGTTGCAACATGTGGTTTCTTAGAGGGAAGGCTGTTTGAAAGACTACCAAGGAACTTAAAAAGGCCTGTGGGTGTTTTGAGTGTTGTCTTGCTGTACATGTGCCCTTAAGCAATTCTCTGACTGTTGCTCCTCTTTTTGTTCTAGATAAAAAATGTTTCCATAGGTAAAACCTGTAGTTTTGCATTTCTGATTCTCAGGCTTTATAAAAGAAGTCTTGGGCATTGGTGTTTACTGAAAACAATACTGTTACAACTTGGCTGTTGGGTCTATAACATCTACCAAATTGATTAGTATGTTGCTTATTTGGAGACCATGTATTGTCCTTTTACTTCATTTCTCATAACCCTGTCACTAGAACAAATCTAATTATACTTAGAGTAATAATGGCTATACAGGTCTTTAAAAATACTGTTATCACAGTATTCAAGAGTCTTTTATGACTGATGCAGCCAAGTTTTGTCCTTCGTATTTTTAGCAGTCAAGAACCTTTGTAATAATCAAGAGCTTTGAAAACCATCAGTCACTTGTATTTTGAACAGAGTAGTGACAGGTTGATATAACTTTGTATTCAGGGATATATCTGGTACCTTTGGCTATTACGCATAGTTGCCCAATGTGTAAATGAATTCTAGGCCTCCAGTGCTATTTGTGTGAGCAGTCCAATTGGATTTAATGCAGGTACTAACAAATGTGTAAAACTCAAATGGTTTTTCTAGGGCCCAGTCCAAGTTTAATACCAGCTTTGATGAAAATTATCAGAAATAGATTTACATGGTAACAACAATCTAGTTTAAATACTGAATATCGGTACTTTAAACTGTGTGACATCTTCCATTCTGCAAGATTGTTTTCATTTTCTTTTAACTGCCAACTGTGAGACTTGTTTTCAGTGTTGCTTCAAAAATGAAAATTCGGTGTTTTATTTTCTGTTAAGGTAAAATGGAAGTAGTAGAAGTGTTTCAAAGAATCAGTTTCCCATGTTAACAACTTTTGCATTGCATGTGACATGTGTTTTTTACTCTTCAACTGCTTACAACCCATGGGAAATTCTAATGGTTTTATGTAATAGAAGAAGAAATTAAAATTTATCAGTAAGTCTTGCCTTGTGGCAGATTGTCTTTTACTGCTGCTGTGAAAACAACCAAAACTTGGCCAAGTTAAAAATCTCCAGAAAATCTATTCGTAAGTACTTGAAGAAGTCATTAGACTTTGGCAGCTGTTTGTTTCTTCTTGGTTATGTCAAAGAGCCTGCTCTTTTTGCTTAATTTGTTTCTTTTTTTTTCCCCTTCCAAGCTCCCCTTCTCGCTTTAGTTTCATGTACAATGACGTGGGTTGCTCTGTTGTCCCACTTTGGGGCACAACAGAAAGAAATTATCTACAGGTGTTTCTTTCAATTGACAGAAACACTGTTGCCATATGCACAAATGGAGAGGAAGATTATTACTGGGAGAAAAAGTAGGGTCAAGAGAGAAATTAACAGTGAAATCATGTTCTGATCATCAAGGGGTAAAAGCAGTTATTTTAATTTCTGTATGTTTCTAAAGGGATTTAGCTTAACATTATGAGGGAGATAAGAAAAGTACTTCTGATAATAGAACAAATGTCAGTATGAAGGGTTTCTGTTGGTGCACAGGGACTGTATTTTACCTAAGGTTTTTTTTTTTCATTTCTTCAATCTCTGTAGGTAAAACTTTACTCAGAGTGTAATTTCTGGGTTTTATATATTTTAATGCATATTTCTGTCTTTGCCTAATCATCCATTAAATTTTAGTGGGTAAAGTTTTTGGAAGAAAGGTAATGATCTACAGTAAAGGAGAGGAGAAGGCTAAGCATGTGACTTGTATAATGTTGTTCCATAAAACATTACAGAATACTTTATCTTCAAACAACTGCTACAACAAATAACTGTTTTAGAAAATAATGAAATCCTCTCTCCTTCAAAGGAGGAAATAAATGTTTTGCAAAGTCATAAAGTTAGACAAATTTTGTATCCATGACTGTATTGTATCTATTATTAGGTTACTCAGATGAATTTCCCACCATACTATTATATAAATACAGATTTTATGAAAAGTTTCATGTTATGTGAGCAACACCACTAAAAGCTTGCACATATTAAACTGTACTGATACGTTAGCATTTTTATCAAAGTGTCTCTCACCTCCCTTCTTTGCTATTGTGCTGTTGCCTGTAAATCCCTGTAGGTGTACCAAGGTGTGAAGAAGCATGGCTTTTTGCAGCCACACATGCTGGCAGAGCAGGAGGTGGTTATCACCACCTACGACGTCCTGCGCACCGAACTGAACTACGTGGACATTCCCCACAGCAACAGCGAGGACGGGCGCCGCTTCAGGAACCAGAAGCGCTACATGGCCATCCCCAGCCCCTTGGTAGCAGTGGAGTGGTGGAGGATCTGCCTTGACGAAGCACAAATGGTTGAATGCACCACTGCAAAGGTATGACATTCCTGGGCATGCATTTGTTTAACTTGAAAATGTTTGGACAAGTTTATTGTAAATAATAGAGTCTTTCCTTCCCCCTTCTTAATGTTCAGAGTACACTCAGGTAGTTTGTCCTTGTCCCTTGTTCTTCAGAAGTGAATTTTCTGTTGGAGATACTTACTATTGAATGGTTCTTCGGTTGGAATTTTGGCAGATCGTGAAGTATATCCAGCTGAAAAAATAGTTAACATAATCTGTACTGACAGTTTAAAGAACTAGGTCATCTTGTTGTATATGGTGTTTGATAGTTTCAAACAAGACACTAGCCTTGTTCAGTGATGTGATTCAGAGGCATAGATATGTCCTTTGGGTCTAGAAGCTAAAATAGTCAGCAGTCTGTCTGCAAACTCAAGGGATACAGTCTTCAGGGGTGATTATTTTAATTAGTCTTTGTCCAGTCTTTTTGTCTTCCAACACAGGAAGACAAAAATGCTACTTACATAATGCCTTAGAGGCTTTAATGTTCAGAATTTTTTAAACATAGAGTTTATTTTGCTATTTGTTTGCCTTCTGTAAACCCTTAATTGCACTTGATTACTTGGAAGAGGACATGGCTTTTATCAGCTTTCGGTTACCTTCTAAAAAGATGAAAAATTTTATATATGTTTTTATAATATATTGCACCAATGCTGCTTCTAGGTCTAAAGGTACATTCTAAAAAGATGTTCAGCCTTCTCAAAAATAAGATCCACCTGGTGTAAGACTGTGTTTTTCCTTTCCTACCATTGGCTCTATGTCCTTAGGCTGCTGAGATGGCGCTCCGTTTGAGTGGAATCAATCGTTGGTGTGTCAGTGGCACTCCTGTGCAGCGAGGATTAGAAGGTGAGATTTTATGCAGTGGTGTAATCTCTGGGCTTTCATTATGCTGATAACTAGGAGAGGCTTTGAAGCATTTAAAATGTCTGCTAGTTTTGTTCTGAATTCACTAGGTACTCTAACTTTGTCAGCCATAAACTTTAAGCATGATAATAAAGCCATCATTCATGTATCAATATAAAAGTCGAAGAGCTGAAATATTTTTGTCTCCCTGAGTTAGACAAATACTTTGAGGAGTGGCGAATGTGTATGAGGAGTGTATGTCTAATAGCTGACTCAAGTGTGTTCTTCAGTTTTCACTTAGTGGAGTGGATAAATATTAACCCTTCTCTATAGCAGATAGTCTGCTCTGGTTGCAGAATCCCGTGAGCTGTCAAATACAGCAAGCAAAACTGTATTTGCTTTTTGCATGGCTCTGTATGAACTACCGTGGGCATCCACTGCCATGAATATAAAATCTAAAAATCATGCTAAAGCTTATGAAACTGTCTCCAGTCCTTATGTAAGGACTTAACGAATTGAAATGTGTGGAGTAGGTAGCTGTGTGTTAACAGGTGACATTTATCATATCTTTTTTTTGTGTGATGCTCAGTTTCTGTAGACAGGCTTCAGACAGTGATAGAATAAAAGAAAGGGAGCTGACTAACTGCTTTGTCTCCATGTGTTCTCTGATGGAAATATATGATACACACTGGGGCAATGCATTTGAAAGTGGGTAAATCAGTGTAAGCATTTGTGGACTGTTGTTTGGATATTAAGTTGTAAAAATCAATATTTTAGATTAATTCATAATGGAATTTTGAATTAAATTTATAAATACATGTAATAGTTGTGAGAATACAGCATTAATAAAGCAAAGCTGCAGAAAGAAGTGATTGATTTTAGTCTCATGATTAACTCCTTCAAGGCCCTGTGTGTGATAGTGTTGATTTATTACATATCTGAAATGTCATACAGTCCATAATACATGTTGACAGGCTCTAAGGCAGCCCCCATCAAGTCAGGGATGAAAACTGCAGACTCATTTCAATCTGTGCCACTGCTGCTGTAATGCAGTGGGATAGGAGCTCTGGGTAAACAATTGCTTCTTGCATAGAAATGATTCCCAGAATTTTTGTTCCTCTGGTCTATGATGTATTTGGTGAATGTCTTGATGCTTTCAGCTGAATACTGAATTATGATAAAGCTAACAGAATAAGGAATGTAGCCACCAGATTTTCAAGAACTAGAAGATATCATCACATATCTCTGTTTCTGCAGTATCCACATGCAGCATTTAAATGTGTGCTTCTGTATTTTTCCAGTAAGATTAAGGCAGAAATTTAAAGTCAGTATGTCCTTAAGTTTCATTCCAAAAAGTGACAAGTTTCTGAATTAGGCAGAATTAGCAAGACCTATTCTCTCAATTAGCAAGAAAACAATTGAAGTGTCTTTTGTTAATTTCTTATGCATTAGTAGAGAAGTGAAAATTCTTCTGAATTGCAGCCCCTTCTAGGATTCTGGGCAGCAGACAGTTGGTGCACAGCAGGCTCTGAAGTAATGATGCTGAGCAATATTGGTCTAGAAAAACCTGGCAAACCCAGTTAACCATATGCAATCATGTAATTTCTGCCTCTTGTCTCTGCTCTGAATAGGTTTTAATTCTTTGCTCTCTTCTGCTAAGCTTGAAATTAGGAAAGTGTCTCACAAACAGCTAAATTCTCTCAAGTTGTGTGGAAATCAAAAGCGAGCTAAAGGAGAGAATGGCCACCTTCCACCACCCAGTCCCCTGCCTCAAATATTTTGAGGGCGTGACTGGAAAACAAGTGCAAAAGATAAAGGCCAGAATGGAGATGGTTTATGCTTCATAGGCTTTGGTATGACAGTTAATTTTTTTGATACATATTGTGAAGTATTAAAACACAAATACTTTCTTTTCTTGGCAGATTTGTATGGATTAGTCCTTTTTCTTGGAGTTGATCCTTACTGGGTCAAACACTGGTGGGACCAACTACTATATCGACCTTATTGTAGGAAAAATCCCCAGCCTCTCTACAGTCTAATTGCGAAGATAATGTGGAGATCAGCAAAGAAGGATGTGCTTGACCAAGTAAATCAAAATTTTGAGTTTTAGAATTCCTTAACATCATTTACCCATAGTTGTATTTGCAGATTACTTACTTTCTTTTTTTAATTTCAGATTCAAATCCCCCCTCAGACAGAAAATATACACTGGCTTCACTTCTCTCCTGTGGAGAGACACTTCTATCATCGCCAGCACGAGGTGTGCTGCCAGGATGCATTGGCAAAACTCAGGAAGATTTCAGACTGGACTCTTAAGCTTAGCAGCCTAGATAGAAGGACTGTGACTTCTATTCTATACCCTTTGCTACGGCTCAGGCAGGCCTGCTGTCACCCACAAGCTGTTCGGGGAGAGTTCTTGCCGCTACAGAAAAGGTGAATTTCTGTCATTTCTTAAATGGCCTACTTTATCCAAAGCAAAACTCTGATTGTCTCCAGCAGTGCAAGCCTTTGTACAGTCCTCAAATAAGCCTAATTTAAGCTTCTTTAGTTAAATATGTGACTATGGCACACCAGGGTAATTGACCTCAGAAGCTGAAAAGGCACAGTGGGTTCATTAGTGTAGTTTTTGTGTTAAAGGACATAGGACTGAAGGCATTTGATTCGCCAGTGGCATTCTAACCTTACTATGACTGGAGTGTTGTAGGTAACAGATTGAGTATGAAACAAACGAGATTATTTTTTTTGTTTTAAAATAAGCCCACTGCTTTTTTTTTTTTTTTTTGTCTCATACAAAGCTCACATTTACGAATGAGAACAATGAAAGAATTGAATCAACAGAATGGAATAATTCTTTAGTTCAAAGAAAATGTTAATGTGATGTTGCAGAATTTGTAAATATAGATCCAAACTTGAAAGTTGTACAAATTCTCTTTCATTTGCATGCTTTCACAATCATCTTTCCCACAAGTGCTCTGCAAGTATCACTTTGGTCTCAGTTTTTGTTACGCCAAAAAAAAAAAAAACATGTTGCCAGTTCTGTTGTGAAATGTATCTGCTACCTTTTCAGTTAGTCAGAAGGCGGTTGTGAAAGAACAGGCTGTTTCAATTCCAGCCTCTCAGAGTGGTGTCTATGTTTCTTTTTTAAGCTACAGGTAGCAAAGAACTTCAACTTTTAGCACTGCCAGTGTTTTTGCTACTGTTTCCTAGTCCATCCATTCTATTCCGACTCTTTCAATCCTTGTTAGAAGTTTTGTGTCCTACTCCTTGCCCTTTGTTATACAGGGCACCTGCAGTGCCTAAGCAGCTGAAGCTGACTGCATTTGCCTGAGCAGAGAGCAATAGTTAGACACTGTGTTGTAGTACTTACTGTGGTAGTCTGCTAATGTGGAAGCAAGGGACTCAAACATAGGAGAAATCAATATTCCCATCCATCATACAAGATTTGCATTAAAATGAGCCAGTGTAGTATAAATGAAATATATGTAAACTGAGCAGAGTATGGTGGGAACAACTTCATACTGTGTTGATTTTGGTGGAATGGTTGCACAGTGACAGCTGCATAGTAACTGATGGAAAAGCCAGCAATGAAAATTAAATCTTTCTTAAAGTCATGTGTACAAAGAAAAGTCAATTCCCAGCACTATTTACATACCTTTTTTTTGGGACTCGAACTTGACTGAAGCACTGACATTCCCTATGAATGAATAGAGAGAAGATTTGGTTCCTGTCTTTGGAATAGAATAGAGAAGATTTGGTTCCTGTCTTTGGTTATATGTAGGAGAATAATAAAGAAATTCTCTGCTAGGACCTTTGATGAATAAGAGAAATTTACTGAAATAAGAAAGTTGATGCTGAAGCATATAGATAAGAGACATGGGCCTGAGTTAAAAACCCAAATTTGGAGCATATTCTGTTCTATGATAGATGACCTTTTTCTCCCACCTGTGTAGTGAAGGCAGTAAATGATGTTTACTCAGGAAAAAAAAAAAAAAAGCTCTCAAAAGAGATTTTTCTAGGTTCTCCTAATTTAACTGAGATTGTCTAAAGACCACTTCTGTTTGCCTTAGTTGGTAGTCTCAGGCTGTATATCAAATTGCATATTTTATATGTACATCTTTCTGCTCTAACAATTTTTCTTGGAACTGCTGATGGTTTTGAAAATGAAAGGTAAGTAGCAATGTTGGAAGTATCAGCATATGTTATGTGTATTTACCATTTCCTTTGCTGAATTCAGTAATTATGAATAGTGATTATATTGATTTAAAGCTAATTCTGGTGTAACACTGTACTATAAAACCAAGAATCAGTTTCTGCAACTGGAACAATGTTGCAAGGAAGGTAAAATAAAAACCTAGGCAAGGGTATCCTTCCAGCATAATTTGAGCCCAGTCTGTGCAAGAGTTCAGTGCTCTGTTCCACAGTGCTGAACACCAAATAGTAAATGCTTCTCCTGGTGAATGAGGCTGAGGAGCAGGGTTTCAGTGGAGGGGAGAGGTGTCTGGTCTAATAGCAGCAATTGGTATTAGAAGCAGCCTCTGGTCAGCTGTTGTAGGCTGTTGCTATTGTTTACTCTCCTGTCTCTTCATATCAGTCCTCTGATTCTTTAACCTGTGGCTTTACTCCAAGGTATCCTTCAAGCTTCCTTCTTGCATCCTCCTCATTTCTGTTCCTGCTTCTCTCTTTTCTCATAATTTCTGGTATTTTTATATGAAGCTAATTCTCTTCCAGTAAAATTCCTCTTATAATTTGCAGATATGACAAATGTAGAAAAGGAAGTTTAGAATGATTTTTGCTAGTCTTCTCAGTTCTCATTTCACACATTTTCTTCTTTACATTGACACTTTATGTGTTTTGTGTTTAGATTGCTAGCAGAGGGTAGAAGTGTAGTCTGTCATAGCTGTTCTCATCTGAACAGCTTTTGACAAAATGAGGTCTATTTTGCTTGTTTGCAGTTCACCACTAACAGAAGGAGAACAGTATTTTGCCCCATAAATTATTATTTTACCAAGTTCAAATTTTCTTCTTGCTCCTTATTTCTTGGTGTTCCAGGAGATGGCAACCTCTGGATGCACTCAAGTTAGGGTAAAGCTCTAGCAGGAAGAAAATCTGACAGTTAGAGGTCTTTTAATAAGTAAAGAAATCTCAGAAAGCATTTGCAATATGTTGGATGCATGTAATGATCCGCTATGCTGCTCAGGATGACCCTCTTACTTTTCTGGTACTGTCATTTTGTTTCAAATTTGCTCTCCTTTTCAGCACCATGACCATGGAGGAACTACTGGCATCTCTGCAAAAGAAATGTCGAACAGAGTGTGAAGAAGCTCACCGACAGTTGGTGTGTGCTCTTAATGGCTTAGCTGGTATCCATATCATTAAAGGTAAGACCAAAGGGCTGTAGCATATTCTTTACTCCTTTCAGTACAGGAGTAAAGGATATGCTCTATCTCTGTGTACTGGGAGGTTAAAAGAAGTCATACATGTGTAATTGTACTTAACCTGCTTTTGTTTTACCTGTACTGCTTTCTGGGTTTCCCTTGTGCCCCCAGCCATGCAAACTGCTATGCTGACTGCTAAGATGCCTTTTGCTGCTCCTGCTAGACAGCTCTGTCAATGTTGATTTTGTCTGAATTACAGGGCAAAAAAGCTTTGAAAGAGAAACAAAAATAATTATATCAATCTTGAGTGTCCCACAAAATAAAAATAAATTAAAATTACTCCATTATGAATGTGTAAAAATGCCACTTTTCCAAGCTCTTCTAAAGTTGACATGCTGTTTGAATTTTTCCAGTTCATGTCAAAGTCTTCCTCCAAAGAGAACAGGCAAACTGCCTTTTCTCTTACTTGCCTCACAGAAGGATTATATTCAGATTCTTTAATCTATAGTTAGTGGGTTTGAAATACTTTGTTACAATTGCAGCTTGGAGATAAGTGTTTCTGATACAGTTAAGTGTTTAAAAAGAGTTACATAAAGATGTAATGCTTCTGAAATGCACTAGTAGCAAAAATTACGTTTGGCCTATTTTGAAAACCAGATGGATAAAAATTGTGTCTGATGAGAAACAAAAGCAGGACAAAAGAGGCAGCGTTCTGGTCTGTAACTGCTCCCCCAGTGTTACCCTTACAGTCAGTCTTCTTTATGAGGAAGGGGGAAGCACACCTTACATAAAAGTGAGGCCATGAATTTAATCTTAGTATAATTGAAAACTTATAGGACTATTATTAGTCCAAATTTATTGCTACAAGCAAAGAAAAGAGCAACAATCACACTTGTTTCTACTTGTCCTGCTTTTCTGCTCACCTTTCTACTTAGGCTCATCTGGACCCTAAGGTCAGTCGTTTTGTAGATGTGGTGGCAGTGCAATTGCCAGTTGTCACTACCTTCATCAGTAGGAATAAGATGTTTGTGTTGATGGTTTCTTCCTCACACAAGAGTCCAGTGAGGGTCATTTTTATGTTTGCTAGCATGTTTGCATCTTTCTTCATTGGTCTGCAGCTCCATGAAAACGCCGAATTTAGTGGACATGATGCCTTTTATGAATGTTACATACTCTTTCTTTGTTCTCTTTGTTGCCCCTAAAACCAGTTTTGTCCAGCTCTAAGTCTGCATTTCTTTGACTGTGGGTGAGTTGTTTATAGCCATGGCTTTCTTATTCACTGCCAAGCCTGTGCACCATCTCTTAGCATCCCATGGCTCTACTCTACACTGCATCCTATATCTTTACTTGTCAATAGCCTCTGCTATTGTTACTAGGCCTGTATTTCCCTACACTACATCATTGTGGTAGTTGTAAATATCTCATTCTACATGGAATAACTGCTTGTTACTGCTGTCTATATAAAGCTGTGTTTGTACCACACAAAGATAAACAAAAGTTTAAAAATATACTAAAAATTAGCCATAGGCACCTAATAAATTACAGAAATTGCTGTCACAGCTAAGCCAAGTAAAAGGTTCAGGCAGGTCAAGAAAAATTCAAGGGAGGCCTAACAGGCTTCACATTAGCAAATTCAGCACATAGCTTTTGGCTGGTTACTAGTAATTGCAATCCTGTATTGTAGGACTACACCCTTACAAATGCAATTCTTTCAATTTAAGAAGCAGCAAATCTTGTTGACATGGAATTGTTACACTTCCATTATAGATAGGATGATGTTTGTTGTTTTACTCTCTTATCTGTCTTTATGCATTTCTTTTCTCTGTACTTCTCCATGTTTTAAGAGTCTCTAAGAGTATTACTGGCTAAGTAAATTTCCATCAGTTGCAAAAGCAAATTAAAATGGATTTATTTTTGCACTGCTTTTCCATACACAACTTCAATTTTGTATTTCTTTTTAATTGATTTTCTGAGAAGTGATTGTGATGATGGCAGCTTACATCAGTAGTTAGGCTCCCTGCATGTACCTAATCATTTCTGCATTTCTGAAGTATGACACAACTTTCATGGTTTTCACTGAAAGAGTGAATAATGCATTTGCAGTGCAAATTTAGTAATGCATCACTGCCATGAGTTGTAGATTTTTTTTTTTAAGTGCAACATGAGTTTTTTGGGGTTTTTTTTGGATTTATGCAACCATGAATACATATTTTAAGATTAAGAGGTTTGCAGATCTTACAGTCACAAAAGATATTTAATTTGGAAACTGCATTATTCTTTGTAAAATATCATATTCTGTCTTTTACCCGTTTTCTGTGGGGAGGAATGACTAGGAAAGAATTGCTTGAAGACAGGCACTTAATATACAGTCTCTCTGAGAACATTTTAATATGTTACAAGTAATGTAACACCTGTAAGGTCATAACTGTTTGTATATTTAAAAACCAACACAACGTGTCTGTGTTTTTGCTACTCTTTTTTAATTCAGGAGAATATGCATTGGCTGCGGAGCTGTACAGAGAAGTACTAAGATCATCTGAAGAACACAAAGAAAAGCTCAAAACAGATTCCTTGCAAGTGAGTGAGCATTGCAATGTAAAGAGACGTAGTTAAGAACTGGAATACTTTAGATTTAATTTAACAGGTCAGTCTTTTCTTCCTCCCAGTGGTATGCTGAATTACTCTTTCAGCCTGCTGTAATGATAACAATATTTTGACTACAATCTTTAGATAGGAATCTGTCAAAAAAAAAAAAAAAAAAGCTACTGTGTATCTAAAAACCTGCTTGTGAGTTTTCTTGATGTCCCTGAAGCAGTGTATGATCTCCACCTGCTGTTCTGCAGTACAGTTAACAAGCTGAATTCCTAGTCTGGTGCCTGTGACTGCTCACATTAAGTGTTATATTACATCCTTCAATTACAGAATGCAGGGTTGGCACTGAGTGATATTAAGGTGCCAGATGATAGAGAATAATAAAATATTTGCGCTGCAGAAGATAAAAGGGCATCAAAACATAGAAAAGAATTGAAGTGCCTTTTCTCTTTGGGCATTTGATTTCATGCCTTTTGAATACTATTTAAAAATATTAATATATTTTCCTGGTAAAAAAGTCATGGTTCTCTAAGTAACATATTTGTAGTTCTTCAAGAGCTATCGGTTCTTAATTGACCAAAATTTTCTTCAGCATAAGAGATTTAAAATGTTAGTGACACATAGACAAGTGATCAGTTGTCTGTTTCTTTACTTGCTTCTGTGAGCAAATTATTGTTTGATTGTGTTGCGTGTGGTCACCTGATGTCTCTGTTGTGCTTCTTTGATTCTTCCTTTTCCTTTGTGACTTCCTGGTGGCTTTTTTGGCCTAGCATAGACGTGTTAGCGTAAACTTCTTAAGTTGCACATAGGTTGTTAATTAAATTGTTCTACTGGATTGTACAATCCAATTAAGTTTTTTTTTCCCCCTTGAAATATATTCTGACTAATTCTGTCTTAGTGTAATACAATTTTACTTCTGTTAAGTTTTCTCAGTTGTGTAGGATTAGCTCTTTGAGATAATGGCAAATCACTGCTGGCCAGTCCTCTTGAGTGACTGAGATAGTAATAGGGCAGAGGTGAAGAGAATCCGGGATGTGAGAAGGGCACAAGTTTATGATAGTGGAGGTTATTAGTATGAGTTTGTGGGAGCTGTGCAGGAAGCATAATATTATTGGTCTGGTTTGAGAAACAAAGGGTGAAGCCAGAGAAGAGGCGCAGAGTTTCCTTATATTAATAATCAAATTTATTTTCCTTAAAAGTATACCAAAAGGTTATGTGTTTTTCAATATCTTTTATTTCAGAGAAATTGAAAATATGAAAAAATATTATAGCTCTTGGTATCTGGTCTTTTCCTCACACTTTATTTTGCTTTAGATAGGCTAAATGAATTGTTTCCTCAGAATATTCCAAAAGACACCAAAGAAAGTGCTCTAATTTGTTTTTCATTATAGTCAAGGGCTGTTTTAATTAGGAGGGTGAGTATGGCATAGGATCTGGTGACCTGGTATCACACTTACTTGCTGATTTGTTTTTGAGATGTTAAAGAAGGTCTTTTTAATATTTCATTTCCTATCTCAGTAAAATGAGGAAAGGAATCTTTCTTTTCTTTATAACGTGCTTCCAGATTAGCAGAGAAAGACAAAACTATTTCAAATGCATGCTAATTTCTTGCTGTAAGCCTTCATTGCTCTTTCCTGTCACGAATGTTCCAATTATTGCTCTTGACTTTGTGTATATTTAGAGACTTCATTCTACACATAATTTGATGGAATTGTTGGCAAAGCACCCAGGAATTCCCCCGACTTTGCGTGATAGCCGACTTGCAGAAGAGGTAAACATCTTTTGTTTTTACATAAATATTGTAGAGCATGTTTTTATTTTTTGTCCCCTCAGCATTTTCTCTAACTAAAGAAACAACAATTCTTTTCATTTCAAAAAAAATAGCTTTTGAGTTAACTACATACATAAGCCTCACTTGTTATTTTATGAGTAAGTTTTATATCTAGGTAAGTTGAATTGTCCTGTTCTCAGACTGTTCTGGGATCTTTTTATTGTTTGCTTATTCAACACAGATAAGTAAAAAATACTGAGTTATATTCCAGTTCCCTTTTGTATTCCTATTGTGTTGATTGGCCTTACCCAAAAGCAAAGTTGCACAATTAGCATCTTTATAGTAATTTGTCTTCTTACATGTTTTTTGTGGCTTACTTATAGATGCTGGATTCTAGGGGAAAAAAAATATTGCTAAATATTGCTTACAAATGAAGGTGGGTAGCAGATAGATAGGTAACCACTTAAAAGCACTATATTAGTTGGGGAGTTTTTACATTTGCAGTATTCCTCACAGATATGATTTGTGCATAGTTTGAACTCTTATTTCCATACAGGCAGAACAACTCCGACAGCATTATATGAGTAAATCCAATGCAGAAGTTGCAGAAGCCCATCAGGCCTTACAGCCAGTTCTTCAAACTATTCGAGAACTTCAGAGAAAGGCAGGTACCTCTTAAATGTTTTGTCTCTGACTTTTGGCATTTTTAAAAAATAATGTTTTCATCTTTTTGTCCAGAACTCTAGCTGTTTATCTTATTTCTCTTGTTAAAATTACAAGGTCACTTCAGTGTTGCTCTCTTAATTTTGCAGGGAACTTTGCTTTCTCTGATTAAATGATCTCTATCTCATTTTGAGAGAGAGAGAAGGAAGAAACTTTGAGATCACAATATCTCTACGTGGCTGTTCTGTGTAGATAGCCTTGATGAATCTGATTCTGCTGAAGGAATATAAAGATGTGGAGAATGTAGACAGTTTCTTAGTCATATGTTTACACATCAATAGAAGATGGGGTGTTTCTTAATTACACTCATCCTCCACTTTTCATGGAATTAGCCAGTCTGTGTTTGACTATGGCCTAAAGATCAGTATACGCCTCTGCTGCAATGAGTAGATTGGTTTTCTGTTGAAAGTTCAAGGATAAATTTCTTGTTTTTCATACAGATACATTCAGGTTCTCCTTGGTGGTTGGATGTCATCCAGACAGCAATACAGTATGCCATTGATGAGGAGCTTGTTCAACGTGTGCAAAACGAAATAACCTGCAACTACAAACAGGAGACAAGTAAACTCTCCATGGCAGAGAAGTAAGAGAATAACTGAAATCAGCTGTTAAATACACTTAAATCTACTCAGGTCTTCTTACTCATTTGTGCTAGCTGTTGCAATTAGATAGCAGACATTTTTGCTTCAGAGCATCTGGACTGCAATTATGTTTCAAAACCAGTCCCTGAAAAAGCACAGCTAGATAGACAACTTGGAAAGAAAAGCAAGAAAATTACTGTTTTCTCTTAGATAAGCATTCTTTGAAATGTTCTTCTGCATTATCTACTGTGGTTTTACAGTCTTCAGTACTCATGGAACTGCTGAGTAAGAAGAATTCAAAGTTTATTATATTAAAATTGAGTAACCTGTAAAAGAAATTGACTTGCTTAAATGGAAAGTAGACAAACAATATCAGAAAATCCTTGTGTAACACCATAAAATAGCATCACTCTTTTTCTGAGCAAAGAATTTGAAGTTGGTTTCAAGTTCAAGACAACAGTATGCCATTTCTTTTTGGGTTCAGTTACAGAGTAATTAATTCAGAGGGGACATTCAAAGGTTGTTTAAATCAACCCTCATCTTAGGATCCAGACCCATCCTTGTTCAATCCAGTAAAGCTGCACAAGGATTTGACCTGTTAAGTATCTGCAAGGAAGGAGATGCCATAGTCTCTGTGTGAAGCCTGTTCCAGTATTTGGCCCACTTGGTGGGAAAAAAAAAGTTATTAAAATTATTTTACCTAGTTAATATTTTCTGTGTTGCATCATTTGTACATTGTCTGTTGTTCTTTTTCCAGGTGCCTTTGACAAAAGTTTGACTCAGTCTTCTCTGTATGTTCCAGTTAGATAAATACAGAAAGCAATAAGGTCGCCCCTTAATTTTAGGACTGAATAGACCCTCTTCTCCTAACCCCTTCTTGTGCATTCTGGATGAAGGTCTGTAAGTCCATCACAGAAAAGGGAGACATAGGAACAACAGTGCTCTGGTGGTTTAACTTGAGGCAATTTTCTCAGATACATGAACTTATGCTTTTAGATACAATCTTTCTGAATCATGTTGTAGTCAAATACATTTTTATTATATTTATGAAATATATAAATATACGTATATACATCTGTGTACAAGTTTATAAAATGTATATAAATTTAAATACTTAAAATACACATATTTTAATTCCATGTGTAAAGATGTATCCTCCACTCTGACCATTGTGCCATCACGATTCCAAAAGGTTGAAATTTCTTCTTGATGGAAGTAAATATATCTCTTATTTTCAGTACTTAACATAATTCTATTGAATAATCTAAATAAAGACACAAGACTTAACCTCTTTTTTCTTCAGCACAAGAGCCAATGGGCACAAACTGAAATACAAGATGTTCCCTCTGAACATCAGGGAACGCTTTTTTACTGTGAGGGTGACTGAGCACTGAAACAGGTAGCCCAGAGACATTGTGGGGTCTCCATCACTGAAATACTCAAAAGTTGTCTGGGCATGGTCTTGGGCAGCCAGCTCTAGGTGACCCTGCTTGAGGAGAGCATTTGAGCAAGATAACACCCTGAGGCCCCTTCCAACCTCAGCCAGTCTGTGAGTCTGGATATGAAAGTGTCATGGTTCTTTGAGAATGATAGCATCACATTCTGGTCAAAATAAATATGAGGAAAGGATTGTTTGCGTGTTCATGCAAAACTTTTATGCCTATCCATCCATCTGTATGTTAGGTGTGTCACTCTGATTTTTTTTTTCCTTGATTGAAATGAGGTGTTTAGAAAGTATCTTCTTGAATTGCTGCTTACAGATTGTATAACTTTGGAAAAGCTATCTGTGACTAAACTTTCTTCTATAACACAGGGATAAAGCTAACTTCCTTTTCAATTTATTTTAGCATATGAGATAAAACTTAAAAAACAGTGTTGTATCAAGTTCTGCTGGTCAATGGTGGAAGCAACTGGTGCTTTGAATTGAGTACTGGATATGGTTAATCCATGGTATAGTGAGGGAGATTTTTGTAAAGCTGGTATTATTTAGCAATTGGTGATATTAACAACAGATTTGTGGTTGCAATTTGCATTTATTTTCGGACTACCTGGTTAGGCAAACTTTGTCTGTGTTATTTTAAAATGCACATTACTGAAGTAGGTTATATTGAATGCCAAGCTTTAGTTGTGTTAAACCTGTGCTTTGCTATCTGCACTGTACAAAATGTATGTTTTGGATCAAACTTTCCATATTGTGTAGAACCACAGTCTTGTCAATGTCAGACCTTGTAGGAATGATGCATTTTCTTTCAGCAAGAGACTTCTGCTCTCAGGAGAAACACAATGTGGGAAGGGCTTAACTTGTGTTTGTGTTCATTACTGCAACACCCCTCCAATCAAAAAAGACAGCTAGGTGGCTAGGTTTTTGGAGAATAGTTTACTGTTATATCCATGTAATATATTTAACTTTGAAAGCTAACTTGCTGAATGAAGTGTATTTTTGTGATGCGTGCATGTGTCTGTTGTGAATTGCAGAGGTGCATTCAAAATCATTTTTTTGGCCAGCAGACACAAGTAAGACTGTATGTGCAGTGGTTTCCATTTAGTAGATCTGCATTGTGGACCAGAATGTTGCAGGTTTGTGTTCACTACTAGTATTTGGCCACACCTCTCAAGTCTTGGAAAGAGTCTTTCTGTTCTAAAAATACCAGGCATCAGCTCTGGGGATACACTGGAGTGGTTTCTGATGGCATTGCATGTAGTAGGAGTAAGCATTTTCTTGTGGTACCAGCTTTGTTTCTTGTCCTACATTGCTATTTTGCTACTTCTCTTCTACTTTAAAATACTGAATTGTGTTTGGATTTTGTGTCTTGGTGTAATTTCCCTTTTTCTTTAAATCAGATTCCGTGACTGCAGAGGCCTTCAGTACCTCCTCACAACCCAGCTGGATGAAGTGAAGAAGTTCCAGAAGATTGTAAGAGAAGCAGTGAAAAACTTAGAAGGGCCTCCTTCTAAGCAGGTTATTGAGGCTGCCACTATCTGCCATTTGCGACCTGTTAGACTGCCACTTAACAAGTAGGTCTTGAAAACAGAAAATATAACTTAGATGTGTATTACTACATTTTCCTTTATTTGAAATAACATACTGAAGCCTTTGTTATATACTCAGGAGCTGTATGCACACAGTTACCACAGATCTATTTGTTAGACTCATGACCCGTGGTTTTATTTTAGTAAAATCTTCTGGTGTCAGCTATATTAGTGTACATATGACTGTTATTTTGTTGGGTTTTTTTGTTTTTGTTTTTTTTTAAGAATTTTGTATAGTTTTTTATGTTGGAATAGGGGTTTATGATAATTTGGTTTCTGAAATTTTGAATGCATCTGTTTTCAATTCTCTATATTGCAGCTGTGTCTTTTGTAAGGCTGACGAATTGTTCACAGAATATGAGTCAAAGCTCTTTATGCATAGGTAAGTTCATAGCTTTATAAATTTCTCACTGTTAGAAAAAGTGAAAGTTGGATTGGTTTATGTTTTCTGAAATAAGTTTATGACCAAATGATGGAGACTTCTTGCAGATGGCTTTGATAGCAGTTCTGTTAGGTTTGATTTTCTATGTAAATTTCATTTGAAGAAGTGGTGTCCAAGGAATGAATACATGCCACTTTCCCTCAAGCCACTATAATATGACCGTACATCTGAAATGAAGGGGTGGCATGTTCAGAAAGCATGTGTATGAATACAGTATGCTAATTTAACACATACTCCTATTTGTGCAAATATTTATTTGTAGTCCAGCTGCAACTGGTGTAATACCACCCTCATTCAGTGTTTCAGTGAGAAGAGATCTCAGACAGAATGAAGCTGAAAGAAGGGTGACATCAGCACGGGATGTCAGAAGTGCGCATAGTGGGCAGAAAGATGAATTACAGCTCTATGCATGCTTTCTTTTGGGCTTCTCTCTCTCATATCCCTCACAATGTCAAAATCGGATTGAAAAGTCTTGAGGTTACTGAGAAAACATTTTGAGACATCTTTACCAGTGGGGGTTATGTTGCTTCATGACTGCTGGAACCAGGAAGAATGGATTCTTTTAAAATTAGCATTATTTGTCAAGGAGAGAACTGGGAAGCTGTACTGTTCATTCACAGTGCCATACACAGCAAAAATTGCATCTCAGTTTAATTGTAATTCTTCCTTCTATAAAATGTCAGAATTGAAATTTTTTAAATGAATGTGACATTAATAACTATTGAAAGATAATTTAGATGTGTAAGCCTTTACAAAAGCTATAGATGATTTGGGGCTGACAGAATGGCCTGAGGATTGGTTCCAAGGTCACTGTGTTCAAAGCAAGCTTTTGATTAGGTAATAAAACAGCTGTTTATATTGGCTTGGTTTGCATTATCCTTTAATCATATATAAGAAGGCTGAAATAGATGATGAATAAGTACAGATGGATGTGGAAGTACAAAATCAGTGCTAAGTGCTGTGTTTGGTTTGTTTTGAAGTGTTAAAGGCCAAATGGCAATATTCGAGGAGATGATAGAAGACCAAGAAGGGCTTGTCGATGACCGTTTGCCCACCACAAGCAGAGGGCTCTGGGCAACCAGTGAAACTGAGAGGGCTTTGAAAGCTCTTCTTTCCTTTGCCAAAGCTCACCGCATGGATGTTAGAGTAACCGAGGAAGGGAGCGCATTCCTGGAGCTCTTTGAAGCATGGAAAAAGGAATATAAGGTACAGTAAATTACATGGTGATCAAACAGTTGTGTGATCCATTTAGTTTATTGTCAACAAATTGCAGCTGAATATTAGCACATCTAAGTCGTATTCCTGAAATTAGGCTTTGCCTATCAACCTTTTCCACAGTGCTTATTATAGGATTTGATTTTAAATTATTTATATGTGAGCTAATTGTTTCTAAAAGCTATACTGGCTACTAATCAAATTTCTAAGTAATGTAATTGCATCTATTAAGACAATATAAAGATATAATTAAATGTGTTCATCTGTTTACTTGAATCAGAATGTAACAAGACTCAGCAAATCCAACACTGGTCCTTTGTGAAATTCAGGTTACCTTCAATTTTGTGAAGAAGGAACACAGTTTTTTCATGTGCCTTTATGTTAGGAAACAAAAGATGGGCCTAATATGCCAATGAGAATGAAGACAGTGTTATGATTCTGTCTGTTGTGACTTGGAAGTACTGATTCAGTGGTCTGTACTACTCCAATATACACTGAGCTACAAGAATGATATTCTGTGAAATAACTCTTTTTTTTATTCAGCAGAGTTTGGAGGGTTTTTTGTTTGTTTTGCGAGGCATATTGTTTCTGAATTTTTAGTAGCATTAATTGTTGTAGTACTAGTAGTTGTAGAAGAAACGAGGAACAGCTATTTCTAGTTGTTTATCCAGAGAGGCTGGAGAAGAGAGCAGACAAAATGATGTCTATCCTGCTTGTTTTCCATTATAATTAGTTGTTGTTATGGCTGAATGCTGTAAAGAAATATTATCTCTTCCTCCAAAAAGATTCTCACATTTCATTTTACCTTGTATGGGGAAGTCATGCAAGTGTAACTCAATTCAGTTCTGCTGTTCACTTGTTTGGGGTTTTCTTACAGCTACTTCATGAGTACTGGATGGTCCTTAGGGATCACGTGTCTGCTATTGATGAACTGGCAATGGCGACAGAGCGACTGAGAGTGCGTCACCCTGATGAGCCAAAACCAAATCCACCAGTGCTCCACATTATAGAGCCACATGAGGTAGGGTACTGGGTAGGAAAGAATGGTTTCTCTTTGAAGGAATCCACCTCCTACAAAAATAAAATCCACATCTGGATCTATGTGTAATGTCTGTAATGTGTCTCTGTTTTCATTTCAGACAGGCTTGGTGGAGTATTGAATTTTTCTAGGTACATAGGGCCATTTTGAGCTTGTAACTGTTACTCTGATATATTTTTGTTAGCTTTCTGACAGAGTGGCGTGTTTCCAAGAGTCTGCTGTTCTTTCAGCAGCAGCTTCCTTTTTCTACAGTTGTCCAGTCTTCCAAGCTGGGTGGAAAATTAAGTTGACCTGATTCCTTACCCATATTGATACTTTTCACAAATACCCATATAAAACAGAAATAAGCACATCAAAGAAAAATATTTTTTTCAGTATTTTGAAGTTTCTGAGCTATCCCTGACTCTGGTTATGATGATAGAGAAAATGCTGGGTTGATTTAACCTCTTAATTTTTTTTTACACCAATAGAAGTGTATTTTCTATAGGCACATTTTGTGGGTTTTTTTCTGTGAGATTAAGTTAGATAAAATTGCTTCTTTCTATAAGGAAATAAATTTCATCTCTGTATTGGAACATTTTTTAAAAAGGAGTACTTTGCTTAACAAATGCCTAATAAAGTCTTAAGATTTATGCATGTATATGCAGCCATAAAAGAAACACCCATTTCTTTGGCCTTCATCCTTCAGGTGCCTGCCACTTTTGCAGTATTAAACTTCTCCACTATCAGCTGTAATTAATCTTAAAAAAGTCAGCTCGATGTTTCTGTCTTTGTATAAGTTAAATCAAAAGTGGAAATTTCTAGGAAATATAAAGAAAATTATTGTCTCTTACACATTGTTTTTGGAACCAGCAGTTAATTTGGTGTATATATATGTACACAATTGGAAGAAAAGAGATGATAAATTGGAGGAACTTCAAAAGAAACTCCTGAAAATCTGGGTTATTTTAATTTAATTTTGTTTCTCTAAAGAGACAATAATGTAAATAAAACAATAAAAAACAATTTTGTGCGTCTTCTGCATCTCAGCCCATTCACACTGCTGTGTTCATACTGGGTACAGGAAAGGAATAGATAATCAGTTTTGCTTGGGGAGAAGCACATTTAAATTTCCAGCATGAGCTGGTTTTCTGTCTGTAACCAGTAAATTCATCAGCTGAATTTCACCAAAAAAATCAATTTAAGCCTTATTGTAAAACTTAACTTTTTTTTCCCCCTTTTAACACATATTTAATGTTGTTTTCATAGGTAGAGCAAAATCGAGTGAAACTTCTGAATGACAAGGCAGTTGCCAAATCACAGCTTCAAAAGAAATTAGGACAACTTCTGTACCTCACTAATCTGGAGAAAGTAAGATTAATGGTTCCTTGATCTTTACCTAAGTGCTCTGTTTACCTGTGGAAGGGAAGAAACCTACCATTATTTTTATTTAAAGCTTCCATCTTAAATCGTATTTTATGTGAAGATTCATTATATTTTGAAATTCGGTGTGCTGTTGTGCTGTTCTTTGTGCCACTGTGTGCTCATAAAATTATTTATTGCAATATATATTTTAGTTACTTGTTTAATTACATGCTTATTAAACTATGAACTAGTTTTAGATGTGTAGGGTTTTCATTAAAACTAACTGGGCCATGTTTAGTAGAAGCCTTATAAAATTATGTGTCTCTGCATACCTTTGGTATTTTACTAAGAGCTTACCTGAAACAGGATAGTCACATCTGGAGTTAAAGTGAGTGTTAAAATTAGCAAAACAGACAATCTGCATTTATTATATGTTATTTTAATCATAGTGTTTGAGTAAGTGCATTTATGTTAAAGTAAGCATAGTTAAGCAAAATTTAAGTGTTTTTGCAACCATGTGAAGCTGATAGAAAATATGTGGAGGTTCTTGTTTGAAGCTTGTATTTTACCATGATTATTCAGAGCTGGTATAGAGCTACAGATGCCATCAGAAGGACTGCAGAATGAAAAGTGCTCCTTTGTGCTCCTTTTGCTTACCATAAGTTACATGTTTTTTAACTCCTCAAGATGGACTTGAGTACATGGATATGTTTTTAATTTAATCAGACAGTGTTTTGGTTTGATTTGGTTTCTTTTAAAGGCTTCATTATTCACTTTTTCTAGAAGCTTGTTTTAAATATAGAATAACAAAACACAAAGCTTTTTTTTTTTTTCTAATTGATAGTCTCAGGACAAAACCACTGGAGGAGTTAACCCAGAACCATGTCCAATCTGTGCACGTCAGCTGGGAAGACAGGTAAGATACTTATTCAGCAGGTTTTACTTTTAGAACATCTTTAGCTGGAGCTGAGCCAGTTGTGTGTCAAATTGTCAGGATCTGTTTTTAAACGAATGTTGTATTGAAAAATAGGGCTGTTTCTGTAATGTACCAACCAGCCTCTCCCCTGAAGTAACATCTTTCACAGATGCAAGCACCTGTACTTCTTTTAGCTTTTGACATCTGCTTAAGTGTTACAAAAATGTGAGTTCATGATTGTTTTATAAATCTGAAGTTATACTTCTGGCAGAAAGATTTATTTCCCAATTATTAGCTAACAGAAAGAGGAAGTAGGTAAACTTCTATTGTATATATTTTACTGTAATTGTTCTTACTGACAGTATTTTTTTCTTCTAAAGAAAAAGATATTACTTATTCATACAGTAGCAAAATCCAATAGAATAAATACTGGCAATGTGGATTTCTTTCCCTGCTGAAGTGCAGGAGTTGAAATTCAAGTAAGACTTAATATACATCATAAAGTACAAAGCCATATTTTAAACTTGACTTACCATGCATTAGGGAAAAACATAAAAGGACTCATTATGGTAAAACTAAATTGTCTCTTTCTTTTTGGGTAGCTGTTTTAAGGAGGTTTAGCTTCTCTTTGCATTATGGACATGTGTAAGCATGAACTGCTTCCTGCCATGTTTCCAAAATCTCCTCTGTGCTCTTCTTCCAAGGGTAATACGGGTTTTTACAGAGAACAACTGTTAGTCCTGTTAACTGCCATTATTCTTTATCTCAGAGATGGAAAAGCTCACTGAAAAGGAAAATAATCTCTTAACTTTCTTTATTTTTTCTTAACAGCAAGACTGCTTCTTTAGATGATAGCAGTTTTCATTCTATGAAAAGATGAAAGTACTTCTCATTCTATTTCTTCACAGTTGCAAAAAACCTTGCAAAGTCTAAAAGACCTGCTTGAAATCAGTGGTTTAGTCAATCTCTTTGCTACTTGGTCCCATGAAAACTTCTAGTTTTCTCACTTGGAATGGCCTAAAGAACAGGCTAGTACAGCAAAAGATATTATTTTGAATTTCAAAACTACTGGTCTACAAATTGCTTCTCTATTATGGAACGTTCCAGCTGACTTGTAGATGCTCTAGGCTCACAAGGGGAGAACAGTTTCTGCAATACAATCTTGTTTCACATACATTCTGTCAAAAAAGAGATTACGACACTGTATAAAATCTTTCTTCTAAAGGCCGAGTATGCTGTCTTGGACTTACCAATAGGGAAAAATTAAAGCATTTTTTCTATCACTCATTAAATATGACCAATCTAGTATGAATGCACAGATAAAGAATTGTAGAGAAGGTAAATCAAAACATTTTTGTAATTTTTAAAAAGTATGTAAATACTTGATCTGTGTTTACATATAAGTCATTAAGAATCATCTTTCATAGAAATGGAAGATTGTAATGTTGTTCCTGAAGTTCAAAACTGAGAAAATGCAAGAAACGGACAATAAATTCAGAGACTTCCTTTAGATCATGAATGTCTCTATGCTGGAAAACTTTAAAATTCAGGCTTTTTAGCAGCTGGAGTGCAACAGTTGTAAAATTCTTCTTTAATCTGATGAATATCATGAAAATAATGTAATTTCTCTATGAAAATGTAATTTATCATAGATTAGTACACTGTTTTTCTTTTGCACTGGCCCAAAACTGAAACTGTGTTGTGTTTGGGTTTTATTGTTTCCTGCACAGTGGGCAGTGCTGACGTGTGGACACTGTTTTTGTAATGAGTGCATAGCAATCATCATCCAGCAGTACAGCGTCGGCACCCGCCGGAGCTCAATTAAATGTGCCATTTGCAGGCAGACAACATCTCATAAAGAAATATCTTATGTCTTCACTGCAGAAGCTGCAAATCAGGAGGATGATATTCCTGTAAAGGTGAGTTGTTTGCAGGAGCTCTGTGGCCCAAACTTTCAGCGGTGCATATTTGTTGTGTTTTGTAGCATACTGTGTTTTTAGGCAGACAAGTGTACTGTATAGTTTTATAAATAGTTTGTCCTAATGACAAAACCTCTAGACACAAACATGTAGGAATTCAGTCCTGATTGCACTGTTATATCTGCTTTTTTTACTAAAGGAGAGTTTTCATTGGGTTAAAGAGACAGCATCTCCATGAGTCTTTAGCAATAGTGACATATAGGTAGTGCATAGGTACATGTTTGCACTGCATGAATGTCTTGTAGAATTGTTTTGTAGGAACCAAAAACCTGTGTTTAGTGCAGTTGTGGAAAAAATAGAGGATTCTGGGCTAAAATGCACGGGTAAAATACATTGATAATACTTTGGTTTAGCTGATACTGCTGTCTTTTATTAAAATATTATTATGATACAGCTGGATTAAAGTATGATTGTAGTGCTTGTCATAATTTTAATCTGATTAGTGTAGTTAAATTTAATTTAACTGAGTTTAAAGTTAATTTAATTTAAGTAAATTTAATCTGATTAGTATAGTTAAAAATAATTAGTTGTGCTGAGAGACTTCCATGATATCTGTGCAAGTCTCCTTGAACCTTGCACAATTTCTAGGGTTGCTACCCTGTATTGAAGACAATGCTACCATATTCACACTAGTTATTTCAACCTCCCTGGACAAATGAAATTGCATTTTATGAGTAGATGATTCCTAACTCGAATTATTAAAGTAGTTGACAGTATGTGGCACCAGGGGGAGTAAACAGGCTGTGTTTTTCAAGTGCTACTTCTTAGAACGCTACTTCATGCAGGGCCATTTTACGTATTAATTCCATATACAGTTTAGAGATATCACCCTGTTTCTAACAAAATTTCAAATATGTTTCATAAATTGCATTAAAAAATAACCAGAATAACCAAATTTCATAAATAAGATGTTGAAAGAACATGTCATTTGCTGTCCCATGTAAAGAGTTGTAGTGTTTTCTTGAAGTATTTCTGCATCAGAAACTTTGAACAAAGCAAAAATAAACCAAAATATGAATTCTGTGTGAATTTGCTTGAGCAAAGCTCATTTTTTAGTTAATGAAAAACTAAAAATTTACACTGTAGCTTCACTGTATTTACTACTTAAACAAGCAACATTGTTAAAAAATTCTACCTCATATTCTTTTAAAGGACAGTTTACAAAGAATAACAAACTCACTATAGTTTCTATAGAATACTGCTGTTAAGATCAGTATCTTTCAGAACAGATATGAAAATTGTGTGATTTATTCAGTGTTCATATTTTAATCTGATATTCCTCAATTCCTCCAGTCTCTTAAAGTATTCACTACCTCTCTTTCTTTCTAACTCTTTATTTTACTGACACTAACCGTCTTAAGGTAATGCCTTAGATGCAAAAGGACTACTGTAAATGGAAGCATTTTATACTGAGAGAGACATTACTGGCATCCCTGCATGTTTTGGTTTTGTAAAGGCTTCCTGTGTCTGGTCAGTATTATAGTGGGTGTTGCCAGCCTGTCATCTGAGACAGAAATTGTTTGTTAGAGGATAGTTTTGGGTCTGATGTTAACTGTTCCATAATTCATTGGATCTAGCCAATTTCTTTATAAATTCTCATCTGAATATTTAACAAAATGACAGACTGTGGTGTAGGGGATACCATTTTTGAAGACGGACTGAAAAACAAGAGTGTTTCTGTCAGTTTCATCTCTCCATAGAGAATAAAATTAAGACCTTTGTGTGTGCTGTGAGCCAAAGTTTTAGTCACTTGTAAGTTCAATAAGTTCAATAATATAGTTTACATAATGTAGACAGAGGGATGAAGAACTGCACACAGTTGTCTTGTTTAAAAAATAGAGCAAAAGGACTGTTACCACTTTGAGCATTGTGCTGTTCTTTTCTGCACCACAGTTCCTCCTACTGATCTTGTACAAGTCACCTTTGTGACACCCAAGTCACAGGAATCTGAAGGGTGGAAAAATCAACAGTGGCTAAAGCTGCTATCTGTTATAGGAGGGAAAAGAACCTATGATAAAGTCAAAAACAGTTTCTGAGGACAAGACAATTAGAACAGATTAACCAGGATTGTCATCACTGAATCAGATATGAATAGTATTGGAAAAGCCATAAATGATCCTGGAATTATGTAGGAAGGCCTAAAAGCTTGTCTCAGATCTCCTAACTGTAGGTGTTTATGATTGACAGGCAGTAGCCATAGGGCTGCAAATGTGTCATCCTTTCTGACCTGCCAACATAAGCATTTCTAATTGTCCATCTGACTTTGCAAACAGTCAGATGGACAGTCAGTGTCTATCAGGTGAACAGAAATGATGTGGAAGAAATCTGATTTGTTTCTGTCTGTGACATTGCAGGGTTGGAATCACTGTGGAGGACCCTGGGTAAAAAATGGCACTGCTTACTGCAGCCTTTGGTAAAACAGTCTGCAGAAAGTCTTTCACATGTTAGGTGCCTAATGTGTGAGTGATCAAGCAGCCCAGCATTGGTTCCCAGCTTGTGCTGAGACTGCTGACATCCTTCCCAGCCAATTCTGCATGCAGCATGACTTCAGTAAATTTGATCTGTCATTGTAGTGAGCCAACATATTTAATTCAATGTTCAAAAGACAGGTGCAGACAAAAATAAAACAGTATTTGTCCTGCTGAATCTAGCACAGTTTGAGATGACTATGTGTGTAGTAAGAAAGTAAAGGCTTCTTTAAAAAAGACATGAGGTAAAATTGCTGTAATAGAAAGTACATACTGAAGGAGGTGGAAAAAGAATTGCATCTCATTGTGTCCTCTGGCTGACCTAAGGGGAAAGGGAAGAGCACATAAATCAAAATGGACAAGATGTAGAATAAAGTATTGGAGTCATTAAGTTCTGAAATACTTCTGAATGCAGAATAGAAAGATGTTTTCATTGCAGCTCACCATAATTCAAAAATTAATTATATTTACAATTTTCATACTGTTTTAAGTATACTTAATGAGCTTCATAGTACTGAACATAAGTTTGATGTTGCCAGAATGAGAAACAAAAGCAACATAAATAGCATTCAGGTACTTTTTTTTCTTGGACCATTTTCAAAAGATGTGAAGGTAGGGAAATTTTAATGTGCATTTGAAAGATTCACTAAAGACTGTGCCACAAAGTTAAACTGCAGGAGGCCTAATGGGCACGTTTGGTGCCACTGCACTGCTTGGGCTGTCTGTTTTGCCTCATGCAGAACTAGAGGTGTGTCTACATGGCACTTCATTCCTCCATGTGCTGCTCATGCTGTTACACACTGCTGATCCTAGTGCAGTGTGTTATAAGGGAGAGGTAAAAGTAGTTCAGTGCTACCTAACCTGCCCTTCCTCAAGACTGATCATTGTTAACTTTGTGTGAGATGTGTAAGAGACGTAATATAACATGATTTAATAAAGCAATGAATGTGGAAGGAGTTTATTACTATCCTGCTTTACTAATGTGCTTCTTTGACTTTTCAAAGGGAAGTCACTCTACCAAAGTGGAAGCTGTGGTCCGAACACTGAAGAAAATCCAATTTAAAGATCCAGGGGCTAAGTCCTTAGTTTTCTCAACGGTATTAATCACCATTTTCTGTCTTGTCTTTGCATGTGTGTTTGAGCTAGTTTAGCTACCAAAATGTTGAATCACTCTGTACAACCACTTGATTGTTTTGAGGATTTGTAGGGCAAGTCTTGTAACTGGAACAAGAATAATGATCATAGTCAGCAGATGTGAAAGCTTGTTTCTCTAAAGGGCAAGCACTTGGATTTGTATGGAAGCAGTAGAAATTCTAGATAATTTTAAATGTGATGGCCAGATGTTTTTGATACATGGTAAAACTGGTTTTGCAATGGCTACCAATTTCTTCAGGTTGATCTTACTAATTACTTGTCTTACTTAGTTTTGTGAAAGATTTGGTTTCTAGCACACAATTTTTTCTTTAGAATTGCAAATCCTAGCAGTTTGAAAAGCTTTTAAATCTACTCTTTGTTAGGGAAGCTAATTATTATTTTTTAGTTGTCATTGCTGTTCGTAATGTTGAGTTACTTTTATTGTGTTGTGTGGTTTTGTTTTGTTTTTTTTTTTACAGTGGCAAGATGTGTTGGATATAATTTCAAAAGCTTTGTATGACAACAACATGGTTTTTTCTCAGATCAATGGAATTAGTAAATTTCAGGTACATAAAGGATATTTTTCTTAAATTATTTTCAGTGGGAAAATCATAGTTCATAGAAGTTAATCTGATCCTTTTTACTTTGCTGCTTCATTTCAGAAACTAAAAAAGCAGCAAATTTGTATGGCTGAAGTTTTGAGCTCTAACTTAATCATTCTAAAAATTATAATCTCAAAATATCCCAGTTTAAAGCATTTTGAGATAAACAGTAAATTCGCTTTTGAGAAAGATGCATTGGCATGGAAGTTAAGGATGAGACATTGATCAGTGTTGCAAGAAGTTCATGCCTTCCTGAGACTGTCATGTATCTGTTCTGGGTTGACAGACCTGCAAAGATTGTCGATCTGGAGCCTGTATAAACTGCCATAATTTGTTGAAAATATAGTCTTGTCCCCCACACATGACATTGAGGAACTTTTGTCACACTGCTGTGATGTTTGCCTTTTAGGAAAACCTGTCTGCATTTAAATATGATCCCAACATCAATATTTTGCTGCTGCCTCTTCACACTGGTTCAAATGGACTAAACATCATCGAAGCAACTCATGTTCTGCTCGTGGAGCCCATTCTGAATCCAGCACATGAGCTACAGGCTATTGGCAGAGTACATCGTATTGGCCAAACAAAGTAAGATTTACAATTGTGTTCAATGGTTTAGATATGGTCCAGAGTAGGTCTGAAAACACCTTGTTCAGCTGCTGCCCTATTTTATGTGTGCCACTGATGCCTTAGTTTTTAACTTTGGACGTCTGCGTGCAAAAATATCCAGAAATGTCTTGCCTTTGCAGGTCCAAGAAACTCATAATTTGTCGTATATGGCTACGTTCAGGCATGGCCTTTATAAGTTTCCTTGAGAGGCTCTTTCTAATTGGTCATTCTTAGCTCCAGATTGCATAAATTGTTAGGGGTTTTTTCTTTCCTTCTTTTGGGACATTTTTTAGTTGGGGTTTTTTTGCAAAAAAGAAAGTTATAGCACACTCTCATTAGAATTGATAAGTTTTTAAATCACAATTCTGCCCTCACCCCTGTCTTTTTGAAGAAATTAGTGAGTTTGCATGTCTCTTGTTTGTTTCACTGTTGTTGCTCTGACACAGGTAGTACTGAACACTTGAAAAAGGTTTGAGAAAGTTTGTCCTCAACATATGAGATGTACGTGTTTTTTCTAAGGTCTTGTGACTTTATTAAAAAAAAGTTTAAAGCCCATGAAGAAGAAAAATAGCTGCAGTCAATTCTGGAATAAAAATACTGTAGAATAATATTGGGGTTGTGTTCTGGAAATGAAAGCAAAGAGAGAGGAGGACATGAAGGAGCATGTATGCGTAAGAATGTTTATGAACAAGTGGATATTTGTGTGTGTTGGTAAAGATTTTGAATTAACTGTGAGGGCATAGGAAAGACTGATCGCAACAGCCCACACTGCAATTCTACATGATGCTGGCACGAAAGGTGCAGCAAAAACCTTGCGATAAAACCACCAAGAATACATAGTACTTTTTAAGAATTAAGATTTCAGCTAGGCATATTTTTTAAAAGGGCTGTGTTCCAAGTACACTTAGCATTAGGGAACACTCTTGTTTAGTGTCACTGGTGCAACTATTACCAGTTCAGTTCTTATTTACTTCTCTTTTTTAGGGGTAGACCTTTGCCTGTGAATCTGAAAGCATTCCCCCTGCACTCTTCTGTGAAATGTTACCTGCCAAAGTTTCAACCTAAGACCTAAAAACCTTCTAAGCATTTTCAAGGGTTCTTACCTTGAAAAATGTTTATACTGGGGAGCACGGGGTGCTTTTTCATTTTTATCTTTGGATCTGACTTTTGTCCATTTCACTTTCTGGTGCCTGTCACTTTTCTAAATTACTGCTTTCTTTTTTTAGATTTTGTTTCATAAATGGAATTTTCATTTTGTGGTATGTTTATTGACATTTTGGGTTTTATATTTTACCAGTGTTTACTGACTCCAGTTACTGACTTCTTTAAAAAAAAAAATGTTATATTTTGCTGTCTTCAAAAATCATACTATTAAAACTCTGGGAGTTAGGTTTAATTTTCCATCACATTGAGCTCTTGTCTCTTGGAATAATTTGTGCCATTGAATTATGAACATTGTATATAACCAGTGGGCAAAACTCTTTTTTCTTTGTGCTCTGGAGGAATGTTTCTAGTAAGGACACAGAAAGCAGAACTTTGCCCTGTATCTACGTTAGGATTTTAGCTAATACAGCTTACATTCATTTAGTGTATGATCAGTAAAGTGAGTGTGTTTACAGGGAAGCACTAAGCTCTCTGAAGTGTCAATGGAAGTTGCCAATCGCTTCTAACATTTATTTCTTAAAAACCAGAGGCATATTTTCAACACTTTTAATAGCATTAATATGAGATAAAATATGGTCATGAACTTTGGCAGTAAAAGTACAACTTCTGCTCACTTATGGTGGCATTTTCTTTTTTTAAACACATTCAGATCTACGATTGTTCATAGGTTCCTGATAAAAGCAACAATAGAGGAGAGAATGCAGACTATGCTGAAGACTGTAGATAGAAGGTATGTGTTGGAATTTTTTTTAAATGTAATTATTGCACTGAAAATGAAAAGGTGGTTCTCCACCATACTTCTCTTGTGGTTAGGAATGTATATCTTATATATAACCTTCAACTGTTCTTCAAACTGTTTGGATTGGCAAAACAGTTTTAAGACTTCAAAAGTTTTAACCTGGTTCCAGTAATGTGCAGCTTAAGGTATGTTAATTCTCTGGAAAATATTTTGGTTATGTTTTTTGTATTTTACTTCATAAAAGCCCAAGTAATGATTTATGTATTATGGTATGATTTGTCTTTTCAGTTTACCTATTTTCATTGGTATAAAAACATTGCAATTGATGGAGTAGCACTAAGCCTGCCACTAGAGCAACAATGTGTTATAAACTCTAACATAGGACATGGGTTCTTTCTTTTGTTATTTTATTTTTTTAATCCTACAAACCTCATCCAATGGTGCTGTGTCAACAGCTTGGTTTCACAGTCCATGCAAGCACTGCCCAGATGCTAAGTCATACATGAGGCTGGTGTGCAGACACAGAAAGCAGCTCTCACTGTGGTTTATCTTTCCAAAATCTATAAGCAGTGATGGATTGGAGCAGGACCAAAAATGCTATTTACATTCCTTATGCAGACAGTGTAAGAGGTTTGTACCTTTTAACCAGATGGTATACACATGACAAATCTAGGAGGAGGCCTTTGTTTAAGGAAATTTTCTTTTTTACAGATCATGAAACTAAAAATTACATGCACATCTTTGGCTGTAGTTATGAAAGATTTCAGTTTTAGCTCTTTAAGAATTATTTATTCTCCTTATCTGTGAAGTAGCACTACTCTTGCACATAAAATTCAGATAAATGTACAGTGGTTGAATGATCCCATGAGGGCTAATGTTTTGAAAGCAATATTAAACGTTACGCTTGGCAGCTCAAGCAAATCCCTTAAATGTTAAGAGGTCAAAGTGCATTATCCCATGTTCTGCTGCCTTGGCAGTGTTTGGTGTTGACCACGTTTGGGGACAGTAGATGGACTCTTTATCTTACTTAGAATGTGCAGGAGCAGTAGCTGATGAGTGTATGTGTTTCCTGGACAGAAGGTGTGCTTTCCTGCTGAGCTTCAAAGCTGAGCAGGTATTGACTCTGAACTGTGTGCTCTGTTTTCAGTGCACACAGCTCATTTCTTACACTGATTCTTTCTCTGATGCCCACGTGCAATTTTTTCCCACAGCCACACGAGCTCTTCCATGAAACAGTCAGAAGCCTCAGTGTTGACAGTGGCAGATTTGGCTGACCTTTTTACAGAGGAAACTGAAGAACTTGAGTAAAAACATTGGTTTGACCTAATGAAATTGGAAAGTACCTGACCCAGTAAGCACCAGGATAAAATCCACTTGATCTGTCATTCCTGTAGGCATCATCTAACACTTGTCTGTAAGACAGCAATCGGAAATTGAGAAGTCTTAATTTTTACTGATTTATTCTTTGGTGATGTTCATAGCAGCACACACTTCTGATGGCACTGGATAAAAGTTGCACTTTGCACATTATACAAAAACATGAATTTTTTTTTCCCAAAGAGAATTTGAGCTGGATGCTGAAACTGAGATCTTGGACCTTTGGTTGAGAGGATTTTTACCATCAGGCTTGATCGGCTATTAGCTCAGTCTGAGAACAAAACTTGTGTGGGTGGTTGGGTGGGAAAGGGAAGCAGAAAAATACAGATCTAATTTTTTTTTATTGTACAAAGAGTTGTTAGAAAGAATGACTGTAAATTAATATTCTTCTAGAAAAGGCTTGTTAGATTTAATGCAGAGTTATTAAGTGTCTTATTGTTAACACTTCAAATTACAAATGTTTACTAATAGTTTGGATATTTGTATTAGGACTTTAGATATTCATAAAGACTTTTACCGTTAAATATTTCATTGTTAATGCTTACGGCAAAAATATGATAATTAAATTATGCTTTTTGTATGTGTGTTGGTCTGGTGATCAGTTAAAGACTTGAACTTGCTGTACATTTTTTTCACTTGAAGCTGTGACTAAGTTAGTGCTCTGTTTGAAAAAAACAAGAAAAGCATTTGCTACAGACTTTTCAAAAGGTTACACTGCTGATTACTTCATAATTATTTGGTGTTTCTGTGCATTGTCTCACCCTGATCTTTTTTCTAGTTCTTCCCCTTAAAGATTCAGCAATTTAAATATACAAAATACATGAAATTATGGTAGGCAGGCTAGTTATTAGCTGCCTGGTCTAAGTTAGAGAAAGTATGGAGAAAAATGGAACTGTTGTGAAGCTTCATCTTTAGATATGCAAGAACACTCTACCCCATCTTTGTTGACAGTAGATAGTTTGCAAAAAGAAATCTAGGCTAACTTTCAGACTGCTGAAGGTAGGCACGATAAATTTTAAGCCTTTTGGCATTGGGTATGGATGTGCATTTACATAATATTAATTTTTGAAGGTGTTACAGAAGCCAGCTCATTAGCACAGTTGGTGTTAAACATAATTTTGTGTTTAGCGAGTGGGCAAATGTGCATGCCTAAGCAACAGGCTACTTCTCTCAGTTTGCAGCAAGAGAAATGGAATAGATGGTAAGGTCTTTAGATAAGATTGATCAAGCAGTTTACACAGAAACTGTGACATCTCCATCCTTGAACATACTGGGAACTCAGATAACCCTAAGCAACCTGATCCACCTTCGAAGTTGGTCCTGCTATGTGTGGTGTGTTGGACCAGATGACCTCCATGGATCCCTTCCAGCCTAAATTATTTTACAGTGTACTGGAGATCATGCTGAACAGACAGTCCAGGAACTCTGAGGACAAGAACATTCCAATTTCCTCATCAGCTTCAGATAATTTTGGTATTATATGACACAATGTGGCTGCACAAGAAGCTGCTACTCTGAGAAATTATGTATCTGTGCTACAAACTGTGGAAGCACATAGTGTTTACATTCATAGCTCCCATTTTAATTAACTAGACGTGGGAAGAATAGTTGGCAATGAATGTGAAGACAGAAAGGCAAACTGAAAAATGTAAGTTATGAGAGGTTTCCAAACCTCTGCATGTTTTTGGCTTGATGCTTTTTTCGGGCTTACCTAGAAACAGAGGCCAGACAAAGTTAAAAGGATAAAAGGGGATATATTTAATGAAGGGCCTTCAGGTACATTAAGGGCAGACAAAGCCTCCCCAAGACTGGGGGTAATGGTCACGAGTTTTCCAGACAGATATAAGTTTGGTCTACTTGCAAATCAGGGGGTTAATGCTCCCATTACAGCTTCAGGTAATGAAGTCACCTTCCCCCAGTCCACACACCCCCAATTCACTTTTCTTTATATTTTTCGGGGCTTGAGGCTGTAGGGTGTCCTTGAGTTTTAGGCCTAGAGGAACTGTTTTGTCTGACCAAAATGTGAAGACAGTAGTTAACAGTTTATATGGAGTTTGGAGTTGTGCACTAATGCAGTAAAGGATTTGAAAAATAGGAAGGCTAAAATCTTAAAGCATCAGGCTCATTTATATAAATATGATGCTTTCATTGTTTATAAATATGTGGCTTTTCAACTCCTAACCAAAAGCATGGCTTCTTATCAGGCACTGCATGAGTCTGTGGTCCTGGCTTACCTTGTTTCATACTCATATAACAGCATAGAATGCCAGAAAATCTGGTTCTAGGTGCTCTCCTGACTGCCCTGGAGCAACAGCACCTAGAGCTCTGGATACATTACATTAAAATGTGCCATGAGTCGTGTTAAAGCACCTCTTGAAATTGGAGGGTTGAACCATTAGAGTATAATAGTCAGTGTCAGTAGTAAAATGAATTCTTCAAGTTTTACCTAATACAAAACACAGAGATCAAATTTAATGCATTTTTCCTTTTTTTTTTTTTTTTTTGCAATATTTAGTATTTTTGATAGAGGTTTATCTTTCAGACATCTTAAGAGAGAGACTTCTCATGAAATGAATTTTTTTCTTTTTTTTTTCTGCTAAGGGTGTAGCTTGTACATCTGCAGTGCTTTTCTCTTATCAAAGCACAATAAGCTTTTTTTCATGGTACTGTCATGGTTTTGCTCTCTATCAAAACACGTTTGAAAGACAGTATCTTAGCTGAGAACAAAGTCTGCCCTATCCTAAGACTTCCAGTATACTCATAGAAATGGGATTTTCCACAGAAGACAGAAACCCATAAATACTGACTGCACTGTTTGCATAACATTTGTGTGGACCTACCAGAGGCATGTACCAGATTCTTGTGTGTTCTCCTGCTAAAACATGTAAATGCGATCCAGGTGTTAACAGTATTACTTACCTGGTGAAGTCAGTCCCTTGAAAAATGAGGCTTCACCTGTTTCCAAACCTCAGTGCTGATTTTTAATCTTTTTCATGTCCATAACAAAGAATGTTAAGGGTTTTTTTAATTGTAGTTGGTGAGGATTTTGGGACAGTTTTCTCACTGTATATAAAGTTATATTTTGTATAACAGAACTGTCATTTTGGTATCTGTAAAAGCTTGATGCAAATAGTGAACTTCCTTGAACCACACAACATGATCATCTTGGAAACTGAGGTGTTAAACTTGTGTTGTTAAATTGAGCTCTTTGAATGTCACTGTGGATCTTTAAGAGAATTTTTAAGTTAAGATTCCCCCTTGCTCTCCAAATCAGCATGTGCCAGGAATAGGTTTACATCTTAACCTGTTGGGTAACTTTTTAACATACTAATGAAAGTCCAATTTTCATTGTAGTGTATTTCAGGTCAGGTACCACAGAAGAATATTTACCTCAGTCTTCTCTTGCATATTCAAGTTTCGTATTTAGAAGTGGACAAAGTTGATGATGCTTTTTGTGAGACAGGCTGTCCAAACCACATGTCTGCCAGTGTGTGCAGATGTATTAGAATTATCTGTGAGTGGGATTCTACAGAGATAAAAAATAATTGTGTCTGGTTAAACCCATAATTAGACATAAATCCTCTTGTAAAATTCTGTCTGGACTCTAGCTGGGGATCAGCTAACAGCTCCCTACCGTTGTCTCTTCTGACACAAACAGTGCTGTTCTCTTTCCATCCATTTTTGCGGTCCTTATGACTACATTACCTCTTTCAGGAGTCACAGATTTGTTTCTTCAGTTGAAACTGTGTTTCAGTTAATTTGGAGGGAAAAAGGTCTGTATTGTATCTGGCATTGACTGGTATAAGAAAAAAATTAACCTTGAAATTTATTGCTCTCCCAAGGTAAGCAATCAGATGAGATCAGATTTCTAGGAAAACCTAGAAATCTAAGGGTTTGTCCAGCTGTAAATAAAGCCTGTTTCTGAAGCATAATCTAAAGACTTACTGCTTAAAATCTGTATGTTGTGCTTTTCTCTAGACTGAAAGGCGATCTACAAAGCCACTGTGCCTGTGCTTTTTTTCTTCCTTTTTTCGTTGCCTGAAACAAGTGAGATCTTTACAAGATTATGTGTTATAAATGTAGATTAAATTGATTTCATAATGGAGAAAAAAATAAGGTGCAAGACATCTGTCTCTCCCTCTGCCTGTATTTTTCTCTTTTACTGTGTTGGTCATCTCATCCCACCCTCCACCCACCCCCAGCTTGCTCATATTTACAAAGAATGTATGTGTTTGGTCAGTGGAAGTAGAGTTAAAAGAGTTACAATCCATAAAATGCCTACAGTAAAACTAGCTTACTGTATCACAGGCAAAGTATCTGAGGTAAAGAGAATTGTAGCCTGCAGGCACACAGTTTGTGGTGATTGGGAGTGGGGCTGCAGCCCAGCCTCATCCCCAGTGGGCCACAGCTGTGGGAAGCAGGTGAGCAGCACTGGAGGCAATGAGACCTGGAGTGCCCAGGGGCACTGAGCAACCACCAACGGGAACAGAGAGCACACAGGTGCAATGCATTAATGGTGGGGGTATCAAAGGTTGGGCTAAACAACAAGAAGGGTCACTGCTTGCAGCCTTCTGAGGTCATGTGGTGTTACTCTGTAAGAGCAGGTGCTTGAAGCCTTCTGAAATGGTAAGGTGTTGCTCTGTATGGGTTGAAGCTTTCTGAAATTGTATGATGATATTCTGTGTATGGTGACCATCTCAGCTGTAACGTGTGCTGTGGCATATGCTGCAACAGTGGCCTGGTATAAATTCTTTCTTGTACTGATAATATTTTAGTTTTCTCATGTTCTTCACCACTGTAGAATCAGATACTGAATTTCAGTCTGTTAACTTTTGTATATCTGGTTGTATATTGTACAGCTGACACACAAAAAGGACCCCAGTAATCGACTTACTGAGTAAGAAATGAGGCTTACAAGTTTTTACTTGCCAAGTCTATAGCTTTGGAATTCATAAAGTGCACCTGAACCAACTGTCACAAATCACAGTGTATCCACTGACTTCTCTTCTTTAGAGAAGGAGGAAGGAATAGATAACTACTGATTCATAGTAGTATTGGATTCAAGTTCCAAGTAGGCACTCTGTATTCTACAGTCATACACGGTGTAAAGAGGACAGGTAGTTGAAACTGTAGCTTTCAAATGTTGGTAATTCAGTCACCTGGCATAGATGACATAGAGTTTCTAAGTACTAGAATAATTCTTAGACAATTGGATTGTGACATACCTGTAAAGCTCCACTTTGGCTTTCTTCTGTGTACAAGATACCAGCCTTGCAGGGCTCACTTCCAAGTTCCTTTGTTTTGTGTATTTATAGAGCTTACACAAGCAAGTGCTCAGCCCCATTCATTGAACTGGACACAAACCAAATTTTATCAGTTGAGGAACAGGTGTCATTGTTTCCATTGTATAACATCTCTTGGTTTGCTAGTAACCTTCACATTGGGCAGAAACTACCTTTCCAGATGCTACCAAGTGTAAGGTCTGACTGCTTATAGGGTGTCTCAAAATGTAAATTGTTGGTGTAGGCTGGCTTAGATAGTTGTGGGGAGTTTAATGCTACTTTTCTTTCTATCCTGTGGGAGCAAGTGAGCTAATGGGATTCATATTATGTTGTTATAAATTGTCATTTCTTTATGCTAACAGAGGATCTTCATTTGTCAGACTTTCTCTTGACTATGTCATCTCTTTAAGGAAGAAAATCTAGAATGCCTTTCTTGTTACCTTAATGAAATTTTGGTTTGTCACTCTTGGAGCCTCCTGAGATGGAGGCTCACAAGTATGAGAACAGTGACTTTGCATTTGTGAATGCTGAAATTGTAAGGGACTGCCTGTATTGGCTGAGTGTTCTCAAGTTCATGGAACCTGATGGGGTTCATCCCAGCATTCTGAAGAAGCTGGTGTATGATATGGAAGAACCCCTCTTGGTCACCTACCAAAGGTCTGGGAAGGTCCCTGCTGACTGGAAGCTAACTAATGTTCTTCCAGTTTACAAGAACAACATGAGGGAAGACCCAGGAAACTACAGACTTCTAGTCTAACCTCAATTATATTTATTATACCTAGTAGTATTGAAATGTGTTGCTTCTCTTCTAGCCTTCTACAAAATCTTAATGCAGTAATGTAGGAGTTGTGGACATGATTATACCAAATAACTGCTGCCCCCATTGTTAGATCTTGTAAGTAGATCTGGTTAAAAGACATTCTGTCCAACAATTCCTGTTACAGAGAGAAAGCCCAGAGCACATCACCAGCAGCCAGAAAGGAGATGGAGGGGATATCTCAGACCATGTGATCCATTCATAGCTACTGCTGTTGTACATGCTGCAGTGGAGGTAGAATCTGTACTGGATGGAGTTGGAGGAGATGGGAAGAGGTTGGGGGGGACAAATGAGGAATAGTTGTAAAATGTTCCTCTGAGTGCCCTTCTGCTGATTTTTCTGTGGGAGGAATGAGTCACTGATACGGGCAATGAATAAACAAAGGGTGAAAGATTTCAAGTAGAGCCTATTCATTGGAGCTAAATGTTCATCTAAATGCAGTGGCACATTTTTGTGTTCCAGATTTGAGATATTAGTCACTTTCAGTAAGAAAGTTCTTGGGCTGTGAACACACAGGGCTTTGCAATGCTTGAACAAATGGGAATATTGAAAAGTTTTAGCCCCTGGGATACATGTTTTAATGTGCACCTAAGTAATAAGATTCCCTAGTCAAACGTTTGCTGTGGATTTGTGAAGGATAGTGGTTCAAACTTGTAATATGTACTCTTATAGATTAACCTCCCTGAACCAAACAGGCAAATTATGCTTAATAGAGGCAAGATAATTAATCACTTCTGCTGTAAATTAACAAGTGAGAGAGAGAGAGGGGTCTACAGCCCTGTCCTGGGGGATTTGATTCTAAAATAGAGAGGAAGGGTTTTCTGAGGAGTGTTAAAGTTTCCACTTGCTCCACACTTCAGGAAACCTGTTGTTGGGCACAGGACACCTTTCGGCCATTTCTTGGGGCCCTTGATTCTATGGAGAGGTTTTAAAGTCCAAAGTCACAACCCTGGACTTAAATCTATAATTGCACACATTTTGATAGAAAATGTTTTCTTTTATATAACTGCATATTAACAGATATTTTGCCAGAAATTTGCAAGCAATTTCTTGTCCTGTAATTTAGTTTTTCAAGTAACAGAACACTGAAACTAATCAGCTTTTGCAGCAGCAAGTTAGTGACTTTCAGAAACCAACCCACAGGAGAGAAGAACAGTGTTCAGTCATGTTCCAAAACTGAAATTCCTGGATGATAAACCAAGAAAAGAGTATTTTGATTACCTCTGTGTTTTTTCTGCTTTATATAGCTATTGTAATTTCAATGAAATAATTTATTTAGAAAGTAGCAAAGCTAAATTTTTGTTTGAAAATTAGCATGTATGGATAAATGTACAACCTTGTGTTCTCTTGGTCTCTGAGTAAGTTACCATTCCCGTCAATAGCCTTTCTTTTGCACTCAGAATTTGCTCTCAAAATTACATCATAGTGTCTCTTGAGCTTTGCAGCTATTTCAAAGCCTTTGTGAACACAAATTTTTGTCTTAAATTAACCGGCCACTGAAATAATACTGACTGGAGTAAAATTCATTACCTTTTCTTTCCATCTTCTTGGTTTGTGGAAGAATAGCTGGTGCCCCTTCTGAGAGACAGCGCTTAATCCTGTTCCTCAGTGTGTAACTGAATCGTCTGATAGATGTTACCTGTTAAATAGTGTCAATTCATGGGAATGCTCTGAAAATATGTAAATAATTGTTATTCAAAACTGCAATTACAATATATGTAGAAGCACGGGGGTCCATAATTATTCTTTCCATTGTGGTTGGTTGAAGCCAGCTCCAAAACTGCTGACTTCTGGAAACAGCTCACTCTTCCCTACAGCAGTTCTTCATTACAGTCTCCTGCTCCATGGAGACCAAGCCTGTGACTTCTCCTCGATAAAGTTATCTGTTGGATCAGTTGTATCATATTTTCCTTCCTAGAACTGTAAATCAGTCCTGGTCAATCCCAATATATACAAACTATTTTTAAGAGAGTGGTATAATTAGGAGCCCTCTTTGGCCCTTTGGTATATTGCAGTTTATATGTTACTGTTTATAATTCCTTTTAAGATTTTTCCAAAATTTAATAAAATATTTCAAAATGTGCACTTATATCTATATATACCTAGATAGAACCTAAAGAATAAAGAAAATAGCTGATACATTTCATAAAACCAAACTTCTTGACAAAGCATGAGAAATTATATTGAAAAAGGTATCTTAACTGAGTTTTAAGACAGCGCTGCAGCAGGGCCTTATTTTTCCTGGCACTGCACAAGTGGGATATAATCTAAAGTAGAAATCATAATAGGGTATTTTTCTGTGGAGTTAAATGGTCTGTGGAGCAGTTATACAGGGAGGGACAACCTGCCAGCACAATGCACAGAAGCTGCAAAGGACATGAGGGTGGTGAAGGGACTTGCCCAAAGCCAGGTGGCAGTGGAGTGGAGATGGGGCCGCAGCCTCCCCCATTCTGGGGGGGAGCAGGCTCGCCCACCTGGGCCAGGGGCAGCCAGCGCTGGCACGGTGCTGGTCCCGGGCTGCCTGGGTGCCCAGGGCTGCTGGCACGCTGGTGTTGGAGCCATTCAGCACAAGCTGTTGCGCACGATGCCTGCTGGCACACAACAGGATCCTGTTCCTGCTCTTGCTGTGGTATTTATTGTCTATTGATGCAGCTCCACAGAGGCTTTTGTGAATTGCTGGGTTCCTTGCAACACTCCCCGCTATGGAGCGTTGCGTACAGGCGGAGCAGGATTGTCTTCCATGTCCCCCACACTCGGCTGACAGCTTTAGACAGCTGTCCTGCCCTGAGCAGCCAGGCAGGCTTCCTCAAGAGGTGTCAGTTCTAGCAACAATGTGGAAAAAAGTGTGACCTTGGGAAAAACATCTCTTAACAGACCAGACCATGTTATGACCTGATATGCTAAAGTACTTAGGCGTAAGAAGGCAGGAGGTAGGGTTTTCCTATCAAAAAGGCAGTACATCCATCAAAATCATTGCAGCCATTGATCAAGGCTTTTGTACATCTGTTACACTTTGGAACAAACAAACAGCAAGGTGTGAAGAGTGTAAGAGGAAGGCACCAAGGCTCTCTGGGATGCAGTTGTTAAAAGATGATTGCACAGAAAGTCCACAGTGGAGTCTTGTTGATTCAGTAGCTGCTGTGGGTGAGATGCAGGCTTTCATTACAGCGTGTCATGGTGGGAGCACCTTATGGCATCACCTGTACCAGCACTCGCACTAATGATGTACACCTACACCTTGCTGGAGAGAGAGATATCCCTTTGCTCCAAATACTGTAATATGACGTACTACAGGGTCAGAAAGGAAAGGTGGGATTTCAGTGGAATCACCCTGAAAACATCCATTTCATATTGAAGTTTGGCTGGGAAGGAGTCAGCAAGCCCCTCTGGCTTTGGGCAGGAGGGCATCTGTTACCCATGGTATATGGCTGATGCCTGAGTCCAAATCTGGTTCCTGAATTCCTCCTGGCTGGTATTGCACAGGATGGTCCCTGTGTCAATTCCACAAGCCCCTGCAGAGAGCCCCTGTCTTAAGGAACTGTGATTACATGACTGGGACCTGTAATCCTCATCCCGGAAGGATGGGAACAGGGATGTGTGAAGTAGAACTGCAGTAAGCGAGGTGGGAGTGCATGGGTAATGCCTGGGGGGAGAAACTTTTTCTTTCTAACACACACAATAAGAAATTGTTGCTGCATCTAGTTTTCCTTTTCTTAGGTATCCTGAATAAGGAAAATGGTGTGTTAATAGAGCAAAAATTATTAAGGAAAAGGGAAAATCTGGACTTCTAACAATTAAAAGCCAAACAGAAGTGACAGCTGGAGTGAAAGATCAAAAGGCAAGGTGTGCTACTGGCCATTTCCAATGAGATATTCAAACAAGTGATTCCTTTGGGTATGTTTCAGTATCTAGGGACATGTCTTGCTGTCAGTCAGTCCACTGTAAATCTGGAGCTTTATGGGGTTTTGTCGTGCTTGTGCCAGTGCAATTGAGAGTAAACTTTGGCTCTGGTTACATCCATCTAGAGCAAGCTGCAGCTTGCCTTATCCAGAGACGAATTCCTGTTGCCTTCATAGAAGTTTTTCATTACTTGGGACGTGTGGATTTGGTACAGTAATACTTAACATTGTGATGTTGCTGTAAACACTAGGATGTTTACAGAAAGGAGAGAGATCAGACCCCTGCTAACTATTTCACAGGAGCATAGGGTTTCTTCCAAGAAAAATATTTGAGCTTTCTAGGGCAGCATCTGCTCCCAGATTTCTGTTCTGCAGGAAAACCTACATTCACTAAGATTAAAATTAGGCTCCGTGGACTCCTGGAGTCAGCTTGAGAATTTCCTGTGTCTTGCAATTTCTAATTGCACTAATTCTTCTAAGTGTCAGTGAAACTGTAATGGGTGCTGAGCAATTGTCTCCCATCTCCTGGGGGTTCTAGCCTCAATCTACCCAGAGCCAGGGTGTACATCATTTGATAATTACAGGCTCAGCCTCTGTTCCAAGAGAACTGTAAGTGAACTACTATGAAAACTGAGGATGAAGATGATGAATATTTAGAAAGGGAAAGCAGTATTTTAGATGCACTTCCCTTGTACCTGGGCCTAAATTTTTGAGACTTTCTGAGTTAAATACACCATCTGGTTACATTTCTGTTTCTCAGCTGAACCCTTCTTATATACAAATCATCCATTCAAAGCAGAAATTGATTTAGCCTTTTTTTTTTTCTACATCCTGCAGCTCACAAGCCACTCCAGCATGTAAAGTTAAAACAAATAGCCACTGAGACAATTTGGATGACAATTAGTACATAAAAACCATCATAAACTGCTTCATTTACAGTAAGAACTGGTCCTAAAGCAGCAGGAACTTTGCGTCTGCAATGTGGGAAGAGCATTTGCAGAGCTCTGTGCCAGGCGTTAGCTGGCAGTGAGAGGGAACTGCTGCTGCCAAGGTGGAAGTAACTAGTTTTGCAGCTCCACGTGGATTGGTCAAGTTGATGTTAAGCTGGTGACTCAGTGGTAAACAAAGAGCTGGAGCTCTCCCTGTGCAAACTCTGCAAACACAAGAAATAATCTTCCCTTCATTTTGCAAAATACCAGAGGTTGTAGAAATAATTGCAAAGGTTGGATAGAAAGCATCAAGGTTTTTTCATCCTGGCCAATATAACTTAAATGCTCCCTGGCATGATCTCCTTCTTGGGATCTTAGCCTCAGCCTTGAACCAGAGATACTGCTGGATTTCTGTCCCTCATTTACCAGAGGGGGAAGTTCAGTACTTCTTGCTGGTGCTGCTTTCAGCAACTCTACCAGCATGGCTTCCCTTGGTCAGGAACTGAGCCCCAGAGGATGTCACTTTCGAGTTAATCTCCAGCTTGTGGGGCTGGAGATCATCTCTTCCTCATCACCAACTGGATTTGCTGTTACAGCAAGTGAAGATGAATATTGCCTGTCTACTACTAATGCAATACTCAGTATTTCCTTGTTACTTTTCCCAGAGAGTTCATATATACATTAAAGGAAGTGGAAGACACAGCTGGATCTTCCTCTGTCAGATCATTTTTCAGCTTGAGGTCTGCTCTTTCCACTGTCAGCAGGAGATTACTACAGCCTTCCATGGGAGTGTCTGTGGGTCACTGCTCTGGTGTTTCAGGAGGTGTTTTTCAGATCAGCTCCTCTGGCACTCAGCTGTGGTTGCTCTGCTGCCAGTGCAGCTGTAAATCAGAGTGAGCTGCTCATGGGAAAAGGGAACTTTCAGGCCTGTTGCACACTTGTGTGGGTCCTGTCAAGCCATCATTTGGTGTCGGAGCAGACACCTCCAAAGCCTTCTGGTTCCAGCAGCCTTACTGGGCAGTTCATCAAAATTCCCTTTTCACACTGAGGGGCAGGAAAGTCTCTTTGGTACTCAGTCTGTGATAAACATTCCACTCTTTCCTACCCCACCCAAAGGTGTCAGTACATCCCAGTGTCTCAGTATCTATGCTTGACCCAGGTCACCCTTTGGAAGCTGCTGTGTGAGCAGCACATGCTGCCTCCAGCACCAAGAGGATCATTGCAAACAAGAACCTGAAAAGCAAGCTACACTGCCCTAATACAAACTCCACATTAGGATTTGTTCCTTGCACTGATTGTGAGGTCTGAGCAAAAGGCTCCTGCATCTGACAGGAAAAATAAAGGATGTTCTTTTCCATTCCTGCAGGTTTTTTTTTCTGGAGACATGGTGTGCTGGGCACAGAGGTGAGGGAAGAGGTGCTTCAGCTCTTGCACACAACACATAAATGTTCTGGATCTCCACCAGCCAGTCTCCAGTTCTCCAGAATCTATGTTTAGCAGCGCTAATGAAACTTAAACACCTTGAATTGCGTTTACAGGATTGGGGGTTTTTTGTTTTTTTTTTTTCCTTAATCCCTTAACCATTCTCCAGGTTGCTGTACTGGTTCCCCAATTTGAATTCCAGAGCCACTTGATAACTGAGCTATGCCTTGACCAGCTGGTGGTCTCAACCTTAACTCTGTGCTGTGGCTGTAAGGCCCCTTGGTAAAGTTCAGAAAGAGGAACCTGTGCTATTACTAATACTGGAGCATAGGGTAGGCTTGATTTCTTGTTTAGTTTTTACTCAGAAGACTTTTGTTGCTCTTGTTAAAAAGATATTGGCATAGGAAATGTTTGCATTTCTATGAATTAATGTGATGCCCTTTATTAAGGAAAATTGTGGGTGGGTGGCTTGTGTAAGAAAAAAGAAGGTGTCAGGCCCAAATAGTTGCTTAAATTATTTCCCAAAGGAAGTTTTTCAAGATTGCAGTTTTTCATAACGAAAAAATTGGCCTATGAAAAAGAAAAAAGAGTAACAGAATTGTTTTAATGATGGAGGTTGTTTGCTATCATAAATGAAATATTTATGGAGTCTCTATTGCTACCAGTGGAAAAGGTGCTGGGCTGGTTCCTGATTTCAGTGATCATTAACCACCCTGTGTGACAAGGTGTGGGGCAGTAATTACTGTTTTTCTGACATATTGTTCCAGCAATCTCTGAGTCAGGGAACTGCTAAATTAGATTAGAGCATGATAAAATTTCATAAGGGGGCTCTGAGTCACCCTCTCACAGAACAGGGATGAGAATTTCCAGGCTAAGTTTTGTCTCCTGAGATGTGCATCCCCACTGCATTAGTTTCCTAAAGGAAAGGGCTGCCAGGCAGGCAGCCCAACAGACCCAAGGAAATGTCCCTAAGAGCTGCTGGCTGCTCTCCTCGAGGGGTGCCTGTTGCACCGCTGCTGAGAGCCGGGCACACACACACTTCACCTTTGGCCTTTGCAGAACAATGCAGAGCTCTTCATTAAAGCCCATGCTTGGGCTAGAAGACTGGTCTGAGCACGAGTCAAAGAGAAGAAATGTTTTCCTGAAAATTAAACCTGTACATGAGCTGGACTAGCTCTGTACTACAGACTGCATCACACGTAATTAGAGACTCACAAGGCAGTGCCAGTAGGCGGAGTGCGAAGTTGTGACTCTGCTCAGGTTACTCTGCTGACCTGGGATTTCTAGGCAAAATACATCTTAAATACAATACTCAGTTTCTGTAAAAGCTTTCCCTGAGTCGTTCTCCTTTGAGACTGCTAGTATAAATGCCTCACATATCCCAGGGGCCAAGGTGCACTATTTATGGGAAATAAATAGTGAGTGGCAAGAGGTAGGTCATAGGGAAGGAAACAGTCTACAGGATGGAGTGGAAACATGAAGGGTTTGAGCAAGAATTTCACAATTCTGTGTCCTATTGATTTAAAACAAGAACTATTCATTCTTAAATGTCAAAATATTTCTTTTTTTTTTTTACAGTTTTGAATCGGCATTTTCAAAAATCTGTTTCATGGAGAAGATATTTTCTATTCAAGACGTATATAATGCTCAATGTATTAGGAAATCATGTGAAATAGACATTCTGACTTTTCTGCCTTTGCTGTACTTATTTCATTGTACTTTTTGTGCCTGAGCCTCAGAACAGCTGTATTTCTACATTAATTTCAATCCAGCAATCTTTTGTAGATCTTTAGGTAAGAAAGTTATGGTAAATCTGAATCAGGTTTAATAGGATGAAGAATCAAACTGGCCTCAGCTGTATGAACTCAAATGCTTAATTTTAATATTTACACAGAAATCATTGAAACCCTTGTCTGTGCCAAGGGCCTGACTGAGGTGGAGATTGCAAGTATCTTTCTTTTGAAAAGAATCGTCAAATTCTAGGAAGTATTCACCCACACGAAATGAATAGGGTATTTTTATGCCTTCATCTGATGGGCTTTTTCCCTTGTAATCTGTATAATTTCATTTTATCTCAGTGACAATTACATATTCCCATAGTCAGACTCAGTAAATAATGTAAAACTTACCAAATTTGGACAGGCAGATAATGTTAGACTGCGAATGCTATGGAGAAGCAGCTCCTGCAGTGCAGTGGGCTCTCTAGACTTTAATCTGAATTTAAATGGCTCACTAGACATCCTTTTGTCAGAGGAAAGAGCAGAAATGACAAACCATTTTCTCTTTATTTCTTTATAATTCTTTCAGTAGTAAAGAAAATAGATTTTTCTTTTTGGAAATTAGAAATAGTGGTGGTAGCTCAAGGAGACAACTCCAGGCCATCAATGTGGTGAAAGACCAGAATGTTAGGGGAGAAAAATGACAGAACAACATTTATCCCATTTCTTTTGTAAGTTCAGCTGCAAACCTCTTCTGATCATTGCAAGGACTTCACATGACACAAGACCTGTTTCCCATCAGGCACAAATCAGCAGAGGCTCAGGGAAGTGAGATGAGGAAGATCTTTCCTAAAGGCTCTTTCCTGAAATGCTGAGAGATTATTCCTGTCACTCAGTCATGGGTTTCTGAAGCATTGACAAGGAATCATCAGGCCTCTGTCACTGTCCTCTCCAGCAGTAGCTGGGAATCTTGCCTCATTCACTGTGAATTTTGATGGATAGCATGTTAGAAAAATATCAGGAGTCTTTAAGTACAGGAAACCTTGCAATGAAACCTTGGTCTTATTGGAGTTCTATTAATGTTTTTGCAAGAAAAAGAGTTTGCTTTGCAATTCCGGCCCTGGAATATTTTATCTGTCTCTTTTCTCTTACTTTCACATGAACAGATATCAATCTTTACATCCTGTATCACAAGTGACATAAAATTACACTTGGCTCAGTTCGTCATGTGAAAAATCCTTTTTTTGTCCTATTTGAGTCAAATGGAAATGTGTTGATGGTTAAAAATATTCTATTTTCTCACTTTATGATGTATTTTGCTGAGCTGTGAGAGACTTGCACTCCTATTTGTTGCCTGCCTACCATCAATGGTGCACAGTGACTTACATTTCAGGGTGCAAGAACAGATAATGTGGAAAATAGCATGAACACAAGAAAATCCAGCTGTTCTTTGCATGTATCTGCTGGAACTGGATAGGAAGTACCTACATAGTGTTTACTGTTGTGCTTTGTCTTCTTACATAATGCTGAGCAATTTATTATTCTCTCAGACCATTAATCAAACCTAGTTGAAAAATTAATTTTTGCACGGTAAGAAGGCAGGGTTTTGGGCAGAAATGTAGAATTTGAAGGTGAATTTGGCAATGTGCTCCAGTTAAACCAAAGAGGACAGAATACTCTATATAAGAATATATAATGTATAATATATAATATAATATAATATATAATATTCTTATATAAGAATATAAGAATACTGAAATATTTGATATTTTAATTAATTGTTTCATGTTGGAAAAGTAAATAAATTATTTCAATGCCTTCAGAAAGGCATATTTATATGCTATTTATATGGCTTTAAAATAGTTTCTTATTTTGCAATTAATCTACAGGAAAAGCTGAACATTTGAATTGGTTCAAAATGTTCCTGTTTGTTGGCCTGCTTGTTTTATCAGAGATAAACATCCATTTGATTTCCATCCAGACAATGTTTTGTTGTTGCTTTCTTTCTTAAGTTTGGCAGTTGATTCAAAAAACGTGTTTAGCTGTGTAAACGTGCTGAGATTTAAGCTCTGGGAAATGTCACCTGTTATGTGAGTGTGTGCTTTAACCCCAGCTGCCAACGCAGCCTCGGGCAGACACTGGGATGGGGGAGAGAATCAGAACAGTGACAAAACTCGTGGCTTGAGATAAACACATTTGAAGGGCAAAACAAAAGCTGTGTACATAAGCCAAACAAAACAAGGAATTCTTTCCCTGCTTCCCATGGGCAGGCAGGTGTTCAGCCATCCCCAGGAAAGCAGGGCTCCATCACATGGGTAGATTACTTCGGAAGACAAACACCATCACTTCAGATGTCCCCTCCTTGCTCCTTCTTCCTCCAGCTCTCCATGCTGAGCATGATCCCTTATGGTTTGGAATATCCCTGTGGTCAGCTGTCCCAGCTGTGTGCCCTCCTGACTCCAAGAGCACTCCCAGCCCCCTGGCTGGTGGAGTGGGGTGAGAGGCAGAAAAGCCTTGGCTCTGTGTGAGCCCTGCTGAGCAGTATTGAAAACATCTCTGAGATATCAGCACCATTTACAGCAAATATCCAAACCACAGCCCTGCACTGCTACTGTGAAGAAAATTAATTCTATCCCAGCCAAAACCAGCACAGTAAGAAAATGTTTTGCAGCAAAAATCAAGCAGTAAAAGTGGAACAAGACTTATAGCTGGAGCTCCCTAAATCAAGCTCAGAGGATTTTATAATAGCTGCCTTCCAATCCAGATGATCCAGGCAGATGATCAGACACAGGAGATTGGCTCCTTCCAATTCAACAGCAAAACTCTGCAAGGAGAAACCCAGTGCTTCTGCCTGCATTATTTCAGGGCTGTCTATGGAGCCAAAATGGGAGCTCTACTCAGCTACCAAAGAAATTCTGGGTAAATGAGGATATAAATCTCCTGCAATTCAGCATCCTCCATCAGTGTAGCTCCTAGATATCTACTGGGCATCCTGTGGGTGTGTGGTTCACAGTTCTCCATGCCATGGCTGAAAGCTTGATTCTTAGAAAAGACCCAAGCCCCTATTTTGGTATTTTGAACCTATGGTCTTTCTGCTGTAGAGCACAGCTATAATTAATAGCTCCTTGCTTATTTTATTATTTAGAAATTAAACGTTTCTCTTTCAGAGCCTAGAGTACATGTAGATAATGTAGCTACAAAATGAGCTGATGTTAGCACATAACAAGCTGCTAAAAGTTATTTCATTCCAGATCCAGATTACACCTGAATGACCCAAATGCCATGGTTTTGAAAAGGGAAAAATGTTTGTGTTCAGCATTAAAAACAATCTGACCAAATGAGGAAGAAGAGTGGCAATATGTGCCACAGCCTGCTCTCAATAAGAAACCTATTTTTCCCTAAATGCTGTGTTTATTTCTTCTGGTGCTGTAGATGGGATGGCTTAAACTGCAGAATAGCACATGTCTGTGGATTAGGCACACAGTTCTATGCCTTCTCCGTCTTTTCTTCACACTATTGACCTGTCCTAGTTTATTTTTACTCATTTGAACATCCGTGAAGCCTCCTGATGTTTCCAGAAAATTTTATGACCGTGAAGAATTTGCATAAATTTAATGCACCATTTGAATAACTAATATCAGTAGTAAGATATGACTAACATTAGGCAATGAGAGCAAGTATGCCTATTCTGCAAAACTGTAAATTTTCTTTAAGATACTGACAGACACTAAGCAAGAAGCTGATGTTGCTCAAAGTCCATGGGAATAGATCTTTAGATAGACAAGAACAAAAACTTGCTATGTGTGCAGTTTCAGAACATACATTAAAGAAAGAATCTCACAACTATAAAGGTCAAATTCAGAAGATTTACTATTTAAGATTTACTATTTATTATTTCAAAATATTTTTTTTATATCTATTATAATTTGAGAGGAAAAAATCCAGCAAGGCACAGCAGCTTTCTCCACTTACATTCCTTGGATTAATAGCCATAATTATAATTCACAGTGTGAATTATTAAAATGTGCAAAAAATCAAGACAAACAGTTGTGCCCTTTGGGGAATTGAGAAGAACAACAGTTTCCCAGAAGCCAGGGTACACTGCCTGTGGAAGGAGGGGACATGTGAGTGAGACTGCCTGAATTCCAGGTTTTGAACACCTATTGTGGAAAAGGTGATGTGTACTTTTGGCTTCACTGCCTTACACAGTGTGAGTTTAATCATGTCTGGCACCAGCTGTTAGTTTGAAATTAGACTAATGAATGTTCATTTTCTCCTCTTAAGCTGCTCTGCTTTGAGAGATAACAAAGCCTGTCTCCTTATGAATTTGCATGTCACCTCCCACCTCCACCCCGCTGCCATGGCACCAGCCTCTGCCAACCTCTCCACCACAAAGTTTTGTTTCCTTTCAGGTTTTCTAGAACATCCACTTTCTGCCAAGCATTTAAAGAATCTGTTCCATAGCCCCTGGGCTGGAAGTGATCTGGCGACCATGTGGTCCCAGCTTCTGCTGAAAGCTGGTGTTCATCCAGGACCTCATCAGCCCAAGCTTGGAGTGTCCCTTCCCCTAAATGTTTGCACACTAATGCCTCTAGCTCTCTTTCACTGCCTTTTTAGTCCTTCAGCAGCACGTCCAAGCACTCACCACCCACCCCACAGTGGTCTGTGGCTGGGTGGAAGGCAGCCTGGGGCTGTTGAGCAAGGTGTTAATTGGGCCAATGTGTCAGTGGCGCTGTCAGCAGCTCACTTCCCAGGAAGGGGAAGGGAGAGATGTGGCCCTTCTCCCTCTCAGCACTGACAAAGCTTCCCTTCTCATCTGGACATTCCTTTACACATGACACATGTGGCACCTTACTGTCCCTGGCAACTGCACCTCTATCAAGTGTGGTTGAGTGTGGGCTGTAGGCTTGGAAGCTGCCAGTACCATGCTGGCAAACAGATGGTGTTGTGCTTCAGGGAACTCCCTGCAACGTACTGAAGTGCCACCTCAGAGGCATTAGGGTGATAATAGGGTGATATTAGGGTGAGAGCAAAAGCCATTCCGAAAGCCAGACTCTGGAGCAGAGCAATCTCATGCCTCAGTGCTAATAAAATAAATGTAATTGCTTTTAACAATGATTGCATTTAATGGAGCTGTTTGTGCATAAAGATGGAAATGTTCCCTTTATGGAGGTTTGTACAAACAGCAGCTGCTGACAAGTCTCCTTGTCTCCTAATATTTCTTCTTTATCCTTCAGACTTCAGCTGGTGCACATACTGTCTTCAGGAACACAACACAGAGCAACATCTCCAGTATAATTGCAAGAACCTTTATCAGTAGTGTTTGCTTACCAACACCCATCCTATTAGTTATATGTCACAATGGCCTGACAGGTAGAATAAAACTGCTATTGTCATCAGGTAATTCTAATTTTCCCTTTAACTGGAGCTAATAAACTATTCTGTTTAAAGAGGTGGTAAGAGAAAAATTAAAGTCCCAGGATGTTCCTCACCTTAAAAGAGTGTTTTTTTCACATGGCCTCTGTAATAAAGAATGAGGTTGGCAGAATGGGTTCTGGTCTGCTTCAAACAGTAAGATCTCATCATTAACTTACATACATACAATGACTAACTGCAGATGTGGCTTCTCCCCAGGCCACAAAGCCCTGCAAATTTTCAGTACACTTACTGGGATCCTACAGATAAAAGTCTCAGAGTCAGAAAGCTCTTGAGCTAATGCCTTAGTTTGCCACAGGGATTGTGACCAACACCTACAAACGGCTTCTCCCCTGAGGGTAGAAGATTCATGGGCCTGGTCACCTTTTTCTGGGAACCCAGTGTCCTGTGGTTTTGAGTGAGGAATTTCTGGTTCACACACTGGACTAATGTCAGAACCACCCTGCACCAAGAACGTGGAGGGGACACGCTCCTCCATACACCCAGGGCTGATCTGACAGTATGGGCAGCTCTGGGCCAGCTTCAGCATTCCTGTGAAAAGTTCAGTGTAGCCTTTCCCACCATGGATCCCAATTCAGCAGTGACTTGAGTAGGATTAGAGTTTTAATTTCTGGCTTTGCTGAACTCAGTTTCATCTATCATCTGACAGAGAGTGGCATCAGAAGCACAGCGTGTCTGGCACCACCGAAGTTTGAAAAATATACTGGCTTATGTTATTTCAAAAGCAGTATTTTTGTTTCTTAAAATAAGAGGCTATTCAAAGACACAAGAAGGCAAATAAAAACTAAAAACACCAAAATATGGATAGATGTAAAGCACGCAAAGAGTGATTTTTCAGTTCAGACATGGTTTTTATGAACTGTTCATGGACTGTTTCACTGGAACTATGTGACTGATCTGAATAGTTCACAGAATAATTACACCAAATATAGAAGATGGTAATTCCTCTACAGATGCAAATTTGAGGATATATGAACTGTTATGGCATTTTTAACTCTGAAGGACAAGCATTTTCATTAAAATCAGTTTGGTAAGTTACATGCTTATATTTTGGCTGTGTGATAAGCTTTTGATTATGTGGGGGGCTACAGAGGTGTCTTCTGTGAGAAGATGCCAGAAGCTTCCTCTTCCTCTATGTCTGACAGAGCCAATGCCAGCTGGCTCCAGGACAAACCCACCAGCAGCCAAGACCAAGCCCATCGGTCACTGTGCCTGTGCTGATCTGGGATCATGTATTTAGGAAGGGGGAAAAACTCTGCTGCACAGCACATGTGGAGAGAGGAGTGCAAATGGAGAGGAGCAGCTCTGCAGACACCACAGTCAGTGCAGAAGGAGGGGCAGGAGGTGCTCCAACACCAAAGCTGAGATTCCCCTGCAGCCCGTGGTGCAGACCATGGGGAAGGAGCTGTGTCCCTGAAGCCCATGGAGGTCCACGGTGGAGCAGAGATCCACCTGCAGCCCATGGAGCAGCCCCATGCCAGAGCAGGTGGATGCCCAAAGGAGGCTGTGACCCTGTGGGAAGCCCATGCTGGAACAGGATTTTGGCTGTGTGCAGAGACAGAGAGGGACCTATGCTGGTACAGTTTCTGAAGAACTGCAGCCCCTGGGAAGGACTCAGGTTGGAGAAGTCCATGGAAGACTCACTCTCATGGGAATGACCTCACACTGAAGCAGAAGAGCAGGAAGGAGAGGCAGAGACAATGTGTGATCAGCTGACTGCAAACCCCCACTCTGCATTTCCGTGCGCAACTCAGGGGAGGAGGTAGAGAAATCAGAAGTGAAGTTGAACATGGAGAGGTGGGGGAAAGGTGATTTTAAGAATTGTGTTTATTTATCATTACTATATTCTGCTTTTAATTGGTAATTAATTCAATTAATTTCCCCCAAGTTGAGTCTGTTTTGCTTATGATGGTAATGGGTGAGTGAGCTCTGCCTGTCCTCATCTCAACCCATGAGCCTTGTGTTCCATTTTCTCTCCTTGTCCATCTGAGTAGGGGAGCGATAGAGTGGTTTTGTTGGGCACCTGATGTCAGCCAGAGTCAATCCATCAAAGTGATTTTTTTTCTAAATACTTCTGAGGTGAAGGCTAGGAGACTGACTGATGCCAAAAGCTGCTACCACTACTGTGCTTCACAAGCACAGATCACAGAATCATTTAAGCTGGAAAAGACCTTTAAGATCATCAAGTCCAATTGTGAACAGAAGAGAGCTCTCATGGCACTTCATAAACATCAGCGTTTAATCCAGGGAAGAGGCTTAATGAGGCAACAAAGGAATCATTTCTGTTGTTAAGCACAGGGGGTTTTAATATAAATATTCTCATTAAGAGTTAATGAAATAAAAAAAACTTTTGAAGGACAATGACTACCATATTTCCTCTGAGGCCAGAGTGCTGAAATGAAAATAGATAGCATAGAAAATAATGACTCACAACGCTGTGCCCTTTCTGTCACAGTGACAATCACCACTATGACCACCCCAAGATATAAGCCCCAGGTCCTTCTCCTGACTCCTGTTTATGCTTTTCTATTCATGCTTCATTCTGGTTCCTGAAGTTTTCTCTTTTCATAGGAAAGTTCCATCACACAGTTAGGTCATGTTTTAGATTAGCATAATGAGTGATGGACTGATGTGGCTTGCATCAGGTTTTGAGCCTTTGACTTTCCTGTCCTGAGCTGGTGGAAAGGCACCCTTTGTTGTTTCCCCACAATGACGGAGGCAGTCAGATGGGGATGGAAAGCAAACAACTCACAAGAAAAATGCATTTCATGGGTATTACACACAAAGGATCCACCAGAAAGGTCGTATCCTCACCTAGCTGGTACGTAATGCATGGCTTTTGGTCGAGAGAGGAGATCACAGGGAATGGGAGGCTTGAGCAACACAAAGCCTCATCTGACTCACCTGCTGGAGCTGACCAAGGGAACAGGCATCCTTGGGACCAAGGCCAAATGGCACCTTTAGTACTTTTGTGGTTAATTTTCTTCTGGGTTGTCTTTTCTCTTGTCTCTGGAGCTCTCTGCCTGGCTCTCCTACTTTTGAGAAGGAGATTGCACGGAAAACTTCACCTTTGCTCTCCTGTGTCCATATCTGGTACCTTCTCACCTGTACTGGCTCTGGTCCACTCATCCACCCTCCCTGCACATGGACTGCCAACACTGCCCCTGTGCTCCCACAGCTTTTCTCTCCCCAGCTGTCCAGTACTCCTTTACAGAAGAAAGGCTTGTATTCCTATAGAATAATTAAACATTAATCTGAATTTAGGGTTGACTGAATTTTTTCTGAACTGCATATTTTTATTATAGAAAATATGCAGTGAAATTGAATAATTTTCCACAGGAATATGTTGACATAAGAAAGTAATGGAAAGAATCAATGCTTTGAAGAAAATCTGTGTGCTTCCTTTGGGCGTTATAGGTTATGAATGGAGTTGAAGCTATTCCAAACCAAGATCTTTATGAGATTAAATAATTGAAAAAGATCTGCTTGAAATTTTAAAATAATCATTTATTGAACTCTTACTTCATGAGCAACAACAAAAAAAAAAAAAAATTAAGTCATCCTTTCAATTCAGCTTAAAAGGAAAAGCCAAAGCAGAAATCTACCACAGAGGATAAATTCTCTATATTGACCAATTCTATTGCAGTATCTTTAGCTGAAAAATATGTACAGTGTGACCATAAAGTCATACATATTTTCATATTTGTATAAGTTCCCATGTAATTTTATTCCAGAATTTAAGAAAGCATTAATATAGTCACTAGCTAATGTAGGTGGAAAATAAAATTTGTTAAGTAAATGTAGATTTGCATTGTGACACCTCTGTAAACCTGCACAAAACATCCTTCTGTGAGGAGTTTGCAGTTCATCTCTGTGCATTACTAAAATGAAGATGATAATAATTTAAATATATTACCTTTTTGCTGATGATAATCTGAGCAGAAACACCAAGCTAATGTGTTTATCTGCCAGTAATAAATGGAATGACAAGCCAGGGATGAGCCATAGCAGGTGCTGCAGACTGCAGGAGCAGGTACATGGGCTTTGGTCTGACAAACCATCAGCTGCTCTTGATCCAGGTTAAGATACCACTAAACTGCTGTCTCCCAGCTGCCCATCACATCTTCCTCTCTAAATCCTCATCTCTGCAGGTTTACCAGCTCAGCCAAGAGCTCTGGATTTCCAAGAGAAGTCAGTATTTCTTGTAGCATCAGGTTTTAATTTGGACCACAGTGCAGAGGCAGGTTACTGACTATGAGCCAAATGGGCAAGTTAGCAGGAGGTGCCCCCCCAGCAGGATTCTTTACAATGTATGCCCTTTCCCTCAGGGCCTGCATCTGGGTGCATATAACTCTTCATACAGTTTTTGGTGGGAGTGCTCAAATATTTCTGGAATTAATCCAAAACAGGCATGCCAGTAATTTTAGGGTAGTCTGTCTTGTAATTTCAAACCAAATTTTTCAATAAAATGATCATCACAGCTTTCACTCTAAGGGATAATTTTAAATTTTACAATGTGCAGACAAACTAATGTGTGTAAAGGCTTGAAATAAATAAAATAAATGTCACTGAACTTTCAGCCAGTGAAAAACATCATTGAGGCAAATTTATTTACAGTAACAGAGTCACTCTTTCCTGTCCTACTCCAAGTATATTACCTGTTTGCATATTTCATTAAAAACTCAAATCCAAGCCATGTTGATTCGGGATGGCACCATGTTCCCTGAAGTCAGAGTTCACTTTGTGATCCAATTCTCCTCTACAGAAAAGCTTTTCTGGCTAAGATTTTTTTTTTAATTTAATTTTTTAAATATTGAAGATTATAATAAAATCTCTAATGTCTCCAGAATATCCAGATTATAAGGTGCTGCATCTACACCTCCCATGAGGAATCCATTCTCTTTTGTGACTATCAAATTGATGCAACAAGAAAACCCCCCCTTTTTTCATTAATATTGAGAACTTACAATACTGGATGCTTTAAAATACAATAAACATACACAACAGTGTAAAATGTGCTTTACTCTACAGTCAAATGTTTGCAAGAAGTCACACACAAAGACTGACTGCAGATAAAACGAACTCAGCATTTCACTGTAACAGCCTTTTGAACAAGCATTAAAATACTTCTGAGGTCTTTGTTCACTCCTGGTATTAAATCACATCCATCTCAGGAATGAAGGCAGAGAGGTTAACTGCTCCAGTCCCTGCTCCAGCCCCCTTGGCTGCCCAGCCTCAAAGGGAAGGCCTGGGAGGGATCTCTGAGCACCAGGCAAACAACACGCATGGGCAAGGGGAGGCAAGAAATGTTGTAAAAATGCACCTGAGACAAGGGGTTCTATGACATCCAACACAGTGGCCAACACTGTTGTTTAGACACCTCCTTGTTCTTAGAAAAAGATTTTGTGACTCTACCCCAGGAATTTGCTTTTGGTTTTTGATTTTATTCAAACTCTCACAGAAGAAAGCACAGACAAAAGAACAAGATAAACGTTTTTTGGGGTTTTTTTCCCCGCAGTCCTTCACTTTTTCCATCCTCTAGCAAATCTGGAAAAATTAAAAATGTTTAAAAAGTAGTGTGAAAATTTAAAATTATTATTCCAAAATGAAGTGTAAATTGGGACTTCTAATAGGGAAATGGAGTTAGTACCTTTTTCTAAAGAGTCTTCTGATTAAGTAACCACTTTATTATTGAAATTTAGCAAATTCTCACTGCTTTCCTCAAGCTGATTTTGATTCCTTCAGTTCACAGTTAGGTTATTTTGTGGGATGCATGAATATCAAATCTAGTCCCTGGATTAGTTAAATCACTTCAATGTCTGATAAAACCCATTCCACAGTCTAAAAGTTTAGTGGATCAAACCGCATCATAGCTTTATTTTATACAGTTGCCCAAAAGCTGCCAAGTATGAAACCCAGTCTATACTGATGAATGGTGTGTTTACAATCCAGGTGTTCAGATGTTTTGGAGTCTTTTACAATTACATTTTTCACACATTGCAGAATTCAGATGTGTCACAGCAGCTGCTTGCAAGCCTGTAATTCTGCATGTGTGATGTGAGGATAAAGATGAAGTTACATTACCTCTGGGCCAAGAGAGCAGGTTTCTTACATGGCAGTTTCTGAATCCCAGCTGCCATCATTTAGCTGATACATAGCCCAGAGCAGTGTTCAACCATGGGGTTTTAGCATCACCTTTACAAGAATAATAATTCTTGCAGCAGGCCTGTGCAATGACTTAGCAGAAATGAAACTAAGGAGCAATATGGACACGTTTTTACTTTAGCTTTACTAATGCAGCTAGATAGCAAACTATTTAACCATTATTAAAGTAGCAAAAATCCCATTAAAATCAATTTGTGTTTTGTCTACAGTATTTGGACTGATACTTTTTATTATTTCTAGAGCAGCCTGTCCAGTGATGTGCACAGGAAAAGAAAAGTTCCATAATGATGGTAGTTATGCTCAAATGACACACTTGTAGTCCCAAAGGAAAACGAACAGCAAAGAATCTGTCTCTGTCTCATCAGACAAGGTATGCAGTGCCAAAAAGCACATGATAGTACTTGCTGCTACAGGAGTTATAACTAGGTGATATTTACAAGCATTCAGCCAATGAATTATGGGGTCTTGAAATGGGAGATGTCTAATGGGAGCACTACAATATCCCAGAAGAACAGATTGTTTTACACTGGGGCATCCTATAGTGATGATAACAGCAAGAAAGATTTATTATTCAAAGCCCAGAGGGGGAATACTTTGTAGATCAGAGGAGAAAATATTATATCATATTCCTAGTGCTTATGAGATACCATGACACAAAATACAATATCTACTTGATAGATGTCAGGTAGTAGAGGTTTAGTCATTAATGGCAGCTGCCTCATGGCAACAAGGTTTTATGAACTAGTTTATCTCTTTAAAGATATATCTGAAAGTCACCACACTGACATTAAACAAGGGAAGAAATCAAAGCAGAAGACACTGTGACATTTTGGAAATGGATTCCAAAACAGATGCTACGTCTGAAAGTCACAAGATTGTAAAAGCACTCAACAAACAAAGTCTGAGAAAAACAGTACTAGGGTTTGCTTCTGCTTCCATATATAAATGTCAGTAATTGCTTCAGACCTTGTTATGTAAGTTGTCCACACAACAGCATGACTTCCTTTAAAAAGACAAAACCCTCAAATCTTTAGGAACATGTGATCCTGTTAAATCACAAGGTCCTTAGTTCACCTTGTGATTCAAAACCTTGGCAAAACAATGTCATCATAGAACACTTTTGAAGGGCATAAATAAGTAATTTACCATTGCATCTGATTTAGTTTATTTTTCCTATAAGGACCCAATATAGCCTCATCTAATTATGGAAAGAAGGAGATCATGGTATCATAAGGGGCAGGGCATATTCCATACTGATTATTGCTCATGTGAGACACAGACTCCTCGAACAGACTCACTCAGCTGCAGAGTGGATGTGGGTCTTGATTTCATCACAGGGGGTTATCCAGCAGTGGTTATCTTAAATGGACCAGAATTTCCTTTTGTGTCTACTACTATAAACTATAGCTGTTTTACATTTACTCATCCATGTGAATAAAACTGAAGGGGAAGGATAAGAAACCCTTAAAAATGTATTGCTGACCTTTTTTTTTTAATTCAAGATGTGCAGACTTATAACATCAGCATCTATTTGCAGTAGCTGACTTCATCTTCTCTTTGTGGAATAGGGTAGATTTTTGCCATGCAATTTTTTGGGTTTTGGAACAAAGTGACAATGATTTCTTATCCTATCATATGACAAGTGGCCTTCCTCAGCCTTTTGCAGTTGTTAGCTCTTACGAGGTCTAAGGTTTATAAATCTGACAAGATTTAGTCTCCTGCTTCTAGACAAGAAATTGAAGTTCTGCCTAATTAATCCTTCTACAGACCTCTTTCTTTGGTATTGCAAAAAGTCTTTAAGTGGGACATTGCAAGCCTCCAGCACGTGTGTTTATGAAGCAGGTGAGAGAGCTACAGCCCCAGTAACTTCTATGCACAGCTGTGATGGGAGGGAGTTATGGGCCGAGAGCCCAATCAGTGAAGCAAGTTTTTATTTTCGTCTGTGCAGCTGACCTGGATGTTCAGTTCTGGGTATGTTGCAAGGGTGTGAAAGGGGTAGAATTTCTGAATCCTGGTCTGTTTTATTATGGATGGTGAAAGTTCTTCCTTAATTTGCAGTCTTGTTTTTGAAATTCACTATTTTTTGCAGAACTGCATCAAGACAATGACATGCATATCAAGATCTTTCCCCAAATGACTGAGCACTTGGGGAATTCCCTTCCCCATTCCAACCAAGATGCTGAGAGATTCACTAGCATTGCTCACTGGAGTTCCCCAGCATCATTCCCTAGAACTTGGTCTCTATATATAGGGCCCAGGGAGAGGGAAGGCTTTTTCCTTGGAAAAAGGGAGTGTGCAGGATGCCAGATTTAACCTGTCATTGCAGGCACAGGCATTTAATATGAAGGAATAACCTATCTTCTCTGTGCAGAGTCTCAGTTGAATCAGCCTGCTTAGAAAAAAAAAAAAAAAAAAAAAAAAAGGCAAATTGTACAAATAACTTAAAAATAAACTGTTACTGTTCATCATTTAGTCCATATACTTCAAATTATGAGCATTCATTGTAATATTGTTCTCTTGAACAAAGAATTCTTCCTTTTAGTATCACGCTGACAACCCTGTGTCTTTCATTGTCATGCCAAAACTGCCTCTGATTTATCTCCTTGTGATACATCTGTCAGTTTTGTCATGAAGAGGTAACAGTGTATTAGCTATTCTTTGAAACAGTCTCAGTGGTTACTTGTCTTTCTATCTGATCACCTAAACTTAGACTTTCTGACATACAAGAAATTTTGTTCCATGTAAGAGTAAGAAAATAATTTCTTATTGGCAAGAAAATAATTTGATTTTTATATAATATGTAGAAATTACCTATGATTATGCATATTATAGAAATATAATGTTTAAAGGTATTCTGTGTAAATATATATTATTCTATATATATTATTAATATATATTATTAATGTATATTATTCTATATATTATAGACAGAAATATAAGCAAATATGGTCATTTTTTCTTGTCAAATGTGCAAATACTAGGGACAAGGAAACAGAAATCTTTCAAGCTCGCTAAGTAAAAATATATCTTTCAAACCTGAGCTCAAATCTTAATATATGTTCCAGTATGTCCTTTACCATCCTGTAATTCACACTAATATGTACAAATAAACTTCCCCAGTGTGGATGTGAACAGCACTGCTGATAACAGTTCTGAACCATAAGTACAATTGGGAGAGTCAATAAAGCCCCATTTACTTACTTTCATTGTTCTTGTTGCTGGGTGTATCCCTTGTATGACTAAAATCATATTTGATTAGGTATTAATTCTCAGAGACTGTTAGTACCTCTTTGTGACCAATACTTCTGCAAAAAAAAAAAAAAAAAAAAAAAAAAACAAAACCCACAACTTTTGCAAGAAGTGCATTGATTTGCAGTAGTGGAAAATGAGGTCCAGCATAGCCACACTTGTGTAAGCTGCCCCGGGCCATCTGTAGCTCCATGTCTTTGTGTGCAGGTTCAGGCCAGTGTTTGTTGTGTTGCAGGATTCATTTGGTGTGTTCTGTTACCCCCTAAAGCTATAATGGTTCGGTCCTGGGAGCTCCCTTCCCCCTCCCCTGGAACCTCTCTCTCTGAGAGTGTCAATTTGTTCTCTCCTCCCCTGTTTCCCTGGTTACCTTCTGTCAATCCCTCCCCAAGTTCCTGTCCATCCCCCACTGTCTCCTTCCCATATTCCAGAAAGTTCTCCTTTCTTCGGTGGGTGATTGGATCGGGAACAAGGGTCCCTCCCTGTCACATTTCCTACTGGCTAGCCGGCATGTTTCTCACGAGTTTGTTCACTCCCCAGTTCTCCCTCATTGGTCTCCCTCCCCCTTCCCCCCTTTTCCTCAGTAACTATGCTGTACCCGGGGTTGGGACCCCAAATAAACCTTCATCTGCTCAGCACCCCCAGAAGCCGTGTGGAGTCTCCTTGCTTGCCTGCTGCTGCCAGCCAGCTCACAGCCTAGGGGGCCCTCCGGGGACATCCCCGGGGTGCCCCACCTCAAAACACACCGCAACAAGTGTTGACCTCAAACGACTTCAAATGAGCCTGTCTGCAAAAAAAGTTAGTGTTCCACAACAAGTCCTCTAAGTAGCAGATAGTCCTGCTTTGGCTGCAGGACAAGCTGTACTGTGCCTCTGGAATACGTGATATATTGGTTTGTATATATAGGTGTCTCTTGAAAGGAGATAGCTCCTATACATGGTGTCATAGAACTGCTAGAGCTGTTCCTTCTTCTTCTTGTTCAGCTTTTGTTCCTGAGCAAGCAGTTTTGTGCATTAATTGACTTTTCATTTTAGAGAAGCATACACACACCTTATAATTTGCCAATTTTTTATCAGAATTGTACTAATTATAGCAGAATGACCAGAAATAATAAATTCAACTTCATTTCCCACTCACACGGTCTCTTATGGCCCTATTAAGCAGCAGTTATCAGCCAACAGGGAAGCAACTCCATCTAAGTGGTTCACGAGAAACAAAAATTTCTATGTAGCCTACTGAACATCATCATCATGCTTTTAAAGTAAAACTGTGACACTGGTTTGAGTTGAATACTTATCACTGTCTTGAGATTAAAACTGAAGTCTCCTGTATCCAAAAAAAACCTTAAATATCTTCATGCACACGTCATGTTGTGGCTTGCTTTCCTTGCCACTGTACTCTTTTGGATTAGCACACGTGTGCACAGCCCAGCCAGATGTTCCTGTATGACTAATGAACACACTGCTTCCTGATCAGGCTGGGAGCTACCATGCCTCTCTGACAGTAAGTTTTGGTAAAAACTAAAGCCAGAAGTTTTGAGGCACAAATGGTTTAAAGTTTGCTGGGTAATGAATGACTCTAAGTGCACACCTGTTTAGTCCTGACTCTTCGTCTCAGCTATCATGATACTGCCAAAGCCAGAAATAAGCCATGGTGCTGTGCAGCAGGCAGTACCATGTATATGATATTTTCACCCTTGCTCCCCCTTGCAGCCCTGCATGACAAGTTCAAACATTTCAGTAGTTCCATGACTTGACCTTCAGCTCCTTTCCCCCTCAGATAAAACACTGAAGTGACATGTGTCACAACACCAGTTCAGTTTTGTAAGGAAAATATGAAAAGAAATGAAAAGCACTAGTGGGTGACTGAATCTTTCTAAGTCTTCTGAATTAGTCACCCAGGACAATGCTAGCTAGCTTTTTGCTTTTACTTCTAAAACAAATGATGTAGCTTGAAATCACTAACACTAGAGCTCACACAGTGTGGCAAGGTTGGTTAGAAAGAACATTCCAAATGTATGGAAAAAATAAAAATACTAACAGATAAAAATTGCTGAAGTGTAGGTATACAAAGAACTTACTAGCACCAAAGAGAATTACATCCAGTGAAGGTGTTATGTCACTGTTTATTTGTTTAATGGGGCACTCTAGCTCTGCTAAAACCCAGTTTTGGGCTATTAAGCCCAGGAGATGCAATGATCCTCCTGAGCACTGCAGCTTCCAAGTCAAATCTGCCATGAGCTCAGAGAGGTCTCCTGATGCTGCTATGTAAAACTCAGCTACTCACACAGTTCCTCTCAAATGCGGTGTCAGAGGCCCCATCTCTTCCCTCTTCCCACTACTCCAAATTAGACACAGCTCCATCAGGTTCCCTATGCATATGCTGTACTTAGACAACTTTAAGAACAATTCAGTCCTAAAGTCCTGTCCAGCCTAGCTGTCATCCATAATGGAAAATGCAACTCCACATTGTGGACAGTTTTCCCTTTAGACTGGAGACTGATTAATCCTCTCACAGAGGATGGGTCATACAGGATGAAGCCCCTGTGAAACCACAGGAGAGACCCACATGGCTGAAAACAGCGCTCCCTCATGAAAGCAACTCCTGAGTTGAAGAGGCAATATCATATCCCAGAAAATCGTATCCTGCACATGTGTATGGCACTGAAGAATATTGAGTTTCTTTTGTTTAGAGGACCACCACTGTGATTCTTAGTTTCTCTAACAATCACACTCTTCCTCCTAGGTCTACAATCAAGCAAGGGAATCCAATTTGTCAGGAGTAAAATTTCATTGGCTTTTTTAGGTTGCGGAATCTCCTTCTCTGGAAATACTCAAAACTTGCCTGGATATAATCCAGTGTAACCTATTTTGGGTGAATCTGCTTTGGCAGGGGGCTGGACCAGATGGCCTCCAGAGGACCCTTGCAACCCCAACCATTCTGTGATTCTGAAGGTATTTATATCCCAGAACCTGAGTCAGAGGGCCAAGAATTCCCACAAAACAACTGGAGAAACCACCCACTGCAGCTTTAATGGCTGTAACTAGGTATGTGGGCAATTATGCTAAAATTGAAACATCTGACCCCACAGGTCAGATGTTTTTCTTACCAAAAAATTCTTCTTATGCTACAGACAGAGCAGGATGAAACAACACAAAATTTCAAAGTTCATTAGCTTATCAAGCAGCTTCTTTTATAATCAATGTTCCAGACATTTTAAAATATCGACTCAAAAAGCTTTAGAAAAGGCATTACTATAATTACTATGCTACTTCAAGTCTCTAGGCTACTTAATAGCCTTTTTTCTTAAAATGATAAAGCACCTTCTTAAAAAGGAGAGGCTTTACTTGAAAAGGTATAACTATAAAGGCATTAAAGTAAGTATCAGACCTTTTGATGGGCTTAGGTTGAAAACACAAGCTCAAGAGCTGCAAAAAACTTCTTTTGAGGTCTCTGTTGTTTGGAAACATCCTGCTGTCAAAGCTGTGCAGTGCAAATTGCATATGTGGCTTTGTGGGCAGATCTCAGCTGTTTATTTTTACACACTGCTAAATACGAACGCTGGCGCATTAGTAAACCTACTTGCAAATGCATTTCGGAAACACTTGAAATTTGTTTTCCCGCTCTGTATATCCATGTTGAAAGGATTCCCAGACATAAATACCCATCAGTGAAAACTGTGATAGTTCGAATTTTATATTAGAAAGTGCTTAAATAATTCACATTTCATAGAAAGTGACAGCAAACAAATTGCACTACTTACAACCTTAGGAATAAATGTGGTTTATTTCACATGCAGCCACTCGCTTACATTGTTTGCCCACCTCAGTAACTGCCTTGGCATTTATGTAGACTTTACTTCAGATGAAGGGAAAGACACACATCACACTGCCTCAAGAATTAACTCTTCACTCTCCTGTTGGCTTCAGTGACAGTGTCATGTACAGAACAATAGTGGACCAGATACGGATATCCATTTTCCATTTATGAGTAACCAGAACGAAGTTCCAGTCATTTTGGATTTAGGCCAGTAGAAAATAACCCCTCCAGTGGTTCACCCAGTGAATCCTCAAAGACCTCCTGGTTTGTAGGTCAGGGGTACTAGCCAAACTGCATGACTAAAACTCGCCTGTTTACATTAAATGGCAGTTCACGAGAATGATGATGATGATTGTCAGGTGGGATATGGGACCATGAGCAAGTATATGCACCAAAGCATTAGAGGAGAAACAGATTGTCCCCTGAATGACTGAATGACCAGACAAGTCTCAGCTGAAGTATGAGAAAGGAAGTCCAAGCCACAGAAATTCATTCTCCTCACTCAAAAGAAGCAATTAAAATAAAAAGCCCTGCTTCTGTGGTAGAAGCTCAGCTCCGGCACAGAGCCAGCCAGCCACAAAAGGCCTGCAATAGCCCGTGTAAGGAACACCTCAGCCAGCCAGCGGGCACACTCCGCGGTGCTGAGAGCAAGCAGCACAGTAACCTCACCTGTCCCACAGCAGGCATTGCCAGTAAGAGGCAGCTGTGAAAAACAGTGACTGTCTGCATGGATTCTGCCCAGCAATTTATACAATTGTCTGATGAGCAGATGAAACGATTCTGCTTGGCTTCTCTGAGTCATGATGCCAATCCCTACCATCTTCTGGAGCTCACTTGGCTAGATTAATATATACAGATCCTATAATCAAACCTATGAGGGGAAAAAGGGCCTGTCCTCAGGATCAAGGAAGATCAAGGCTGTCACATAGGGGTGGGGCAATCCTAAGAGTGCTTATTATAGGAAGTGTTGGCAATGATGCCTCAATATTAAGGTCATCTTACATTTTGTCTTACATAGCTAACATGGAAATGATTTCTTATTGAAACGAGCCTTTCCTTCATGCTTTCTAAGAGTAAGAAAAAGTACAACTCCTCTAAGATGAGAAATGTCAAACTTGAAACAATCACATTTTTTACTCCCCACATGTGGGTTAGGTACTGAGAGGATCTATTTGGCCAACTCTTAAACATGTATAACCTCTCTCCAACAAAAATCCAGAGCAATGGCAGGGAAACAAGGTCTTCAAAAGCTGGGTGCAGACCAGTAAGGTTTTCCTGGAAGTTTATACAAAAAATAATTTTTCTTGTCAATTAATTAATCTCCTTGCTCTGTATCTTCTGCGGTCACACATATCTAGCTGTACATTTAATATCTTCCCTCTGAAAAAAGGGTATCATCCAAGTTAAACTGCTTTCCCCCCCCACCCCCCCGCTCAGGACTCATAAGACACACTGCAGCCCCTTAAAACATGGCATGCATATGAGGAATAAGAATCCCTACAGGGGTAACACCCTGTATAATTCCTACCTAGCTACAGCCTCTTAAAGGATTGGCTTCCATAGGCTAAAGGGTAGAACCTGCAAAGGAAGGCTCAGCAACCAGCACCTGTGGGTGCATGGCCACGTTTCTGGGAATAAGTTCTGGACCGTAAGTCTAACACACTCCAAGAAAGGTGTTAGAGAAGCATTGCCAGTAATATCGAAAGGTGTACTGCGGGGTCACTGATGGCTGGCAGGAAAGGTTTTGTTGAGGTGACAGCTTTAGCAAGGCCCAGCGCCTGCAGAGGCCCCGAAAAACTGACTTTGGATACAGGATGGATTGCGGGGATGGTGACTCTACGCTGGCACCAAGGCTGGTGATCCGGCCCCAGGCGAGCGGAGCGGGGCTATCTGGACCCCAGGCAGCAGCCGTGCTCGCCGTGCCCTCGGCCCGCGCCACCGCCTGCACAGGAGGGCTGGGGAGAGCTGCAGGAGCAGTGACCCTGCTGGAGCAAAGGGAAAGGGGGCAGGGGCGGGGGCGGGGGCGGGCTCAGCCTCAGCCCAAGGCAGCGGCGCGCTCACGACCCCGCGCTCCGCTCCAGGCAGCGACAGCCTCTGCGCACGCGCGTTGGGATGAAGGGGCGGGGGGGGTGGACGCGCGCGCGACATCCGGGCTCCCCGCCCCCTCCGCCGAGGGGGAATGGGGCCGCGCCGGCGCGCCCGCTCTCCGGAGCGGGGCCGCGCCGTGAGCCCCGCGGGCGGCGAGGCCGGGCCGGGAGAGGCGGAGCGAAGCGAGAAGAAGAGAAGAGAAGCGGAGCGAGCGCGGCGGCGGCCGGAGCCCGGCGGGGGGAAAGCGCGAGGCGCAGCGCAGGCTCCCGCGCCTGCTCGCCTGCCTGCGGAGCGACGGGGACGGGTGAGCCGCCGCCGCCGCTGCTGCTGTCCGCGAGTGCGGGGAGAGCCGGGCCCTGCGTCCCGCCTGGGGCCGCGCCCGCTGCCCGGCAGCCGGGCGGTAAACAAATGGCGGCCCGGCGGGGGCCCGAGCGCCCGGGGGCGCCTCCCCGCCGCCACCCCTGACGGGTCGCCGTTGGAAGAGGCCGCGAGGGGCTCGATGTGCGGCTCCGCCTCCTCGCGAGCCCCCCGTGCCCGCGGGGCCCGGAGCGCCGGGTGTGTGCGGCCGTGCCGGGCCGTGTAGGGTGGCCGCTGCCGCCGGGCCCACGGGTGGCGGCGGCCCGAGCTGTGCCGCGGCCGCTTCCTCTGACCCCGCCGTGCTGCCGGCGTTGTCGGGGTGTCGCGATTGCACGTGGGAAGGGCGCAGGGCCGGGGTCTGCCTGGGGCTGTGGGGAACGCAGCCGGAGAGTCGCCTTTCTGTGTGAAAAGAGGGAGAGGAGAGCAAATAGTCCAGAGGCATTGCAGAAATCCTTCTCTAATCCCCCGTGTTCGTGTTATTTCGAGTAGATGTGCGCAGCCCGTGCAAGAGGTGGTGTTTTCTCTCTTCTCTCAGTCCCTCTTTTTAATGGCAGTTTTTTGACGTGCGGTGGAGCCTTTGTTTCCCTCCTTTCTGAAGGTAACGAGGGTTGTGCGGTTGTACTCCTGTAACCCCACGGGTCGGCAGTCAGAGGCGTACACGGAGATGACAGCAGTTTGTTGAACGGCTCGCGTCTTGGAACAGTTGTGCGGCCTCACTTCCAAAAGTTCTAGCGTCGCTGTTGTTCGCAGCAGGTCTTCCAAATTCTTAAGGGAAATAACCCGTGGGCTGGAGAGGTGGCTTTCTTTTGTTCTGTAAAGCTCTACTCGGATTTGGCTGAGGAGCTTTTCATAATCCTTGTTTCCCTTTCGCTGATTGTGTTGTTGTTAATGCCAGAGAAGTGTTTGTTAGCATACTAGTCAAAACGCAGTACCCCTGAAGTAACAGCCTCACCTTGCTTGTGCTAACACTTAAGGCAAGATACCGCCTCTGCTTTCTGTAGAATTCGTGTGGAGTACTTGATGGTTAAGTCCTTCACCTGGAAACCTGCTGCCTGCTGCTTCACGATGATATGATACATCTTGTGCTGTGATTTGGGGGGGGTTAAGGTGCATGCATCCAGTTTGAGGAGGATCTCAGTTATCTATGGCCTTCCTCCCTGCACTCTTCTCCCAGAAGTACAGAAAATATTAGAAGAACTTTGTTGGTAACCAAGTTGAGTACCTGTAGTACTGAAAAATGCACTGGCAGCTTTACTCTTCTCTTCTACTCTGTATGCATGTAAATATCTATGTGGAATTTCTCCATAGTGGTCAAGTTTCATTGAGAGAAGAAATAGATTAGAGAGAGTGAACTGGGAATTGTATGGCAAGATGAGACTTTTTGTGGGGTCTCTTCTCTCATTTGCTTCCAAAGTTAGAAGGTGTTAGAGAACAGGAGAATCCCAGCAGGATGGGCAAAAGTGATGCAAAAACAGTGTTCTTACTTTGCTGCCTGTATATTCTTTCTTTTGCAGTAAAGTGCATCTTCTGCATTTACTCAATTAACTTCTTAAATTTGGGTTATATTTCCATTGCCTTCTACTTCAAAGTTAGAAGTCTAGTGGGCAAAAAAAGCGCTGTGTTCAACAAGCAATGTCTGTTTGGAAAGCTTCTGGGCAAGATTTCTGCTTGTTTTTATACAGCCAGGTTTTTAGGTCACAAGGAGTGTCTACAGCAGAGGGTGTAGTCTACAACTTTGTGAAGAAGAAAGCATATGGTTATTAGTCTTCAAATGAGTTCCTGTAGCTGCTGCAGATTTCAGCTGTGCAAGAAACCCCTGTTTTGCCTTCAGTCCAATTGAGCTAAAAGGAGCAAAACCTCCCTCATATAGATAGACCTATTTCTTTGGTAGGCTCTGTCTAAAAGGAAGCAAATGCTGTTTGCCTCTGGCAATGAGATCTAGTAGAATAAAGATGGGAGCAGGGAATCATGTATAGTCGTCATTGTACTGGTGACAATTTCCCTTCAGTTTCCTTATCTGCATAATGAGAATAAAGATAATGTATCTATTGGTGAGATGGTTACATTGTGTAAGGGGTGGTAAGTATTCCTGGACAGGCCAGGAAGAAACAAATATTTACATTATTGATGGTTACAGAGAAATCTGTGTAAGCTGTCCTGAGTGTCAGGGCACTGTCTAATCTCAATAATGAATGAAGGAAAAAGACTGAAAAGTCTTGTAATATAAACTGGTCTGAAACAGGCCAAGAGAGTTAAAATGGCAGGGGAGCTCTAGACTCTGACTTACTTTGCAAGTTTTTAATCGTTTCTGATGTGACACTTGCTGTCTTATTATAATCTTTTAGTAATCTTTTAATGCTGTTTGAAGCTTCAGGACCCTGCAAACCCCTACAGTCAATACAACATCCACTTGAGTAGATTGTGATGTTTCTTACCAAATGTCCAACATTGGTCTGAGCTCTTAATGTGAGATCGTGATGAAAAAATGATAGGTCTAAACTTAAGACTTGAGAATGAGAGGCATGGTGAGGTAAGTTTCTGAGTGGTGTAGTTACAGCTGTTCATGTAAAACTTCAGGTAGTGGTTCAGGCTGAGTGTGATACCTGGTTCAGACTTTGCTGCAAAGGTGCTGGAAGGTGGGTGGTGTTTTGTTGAAGTTCAGGCTTTTATTTGTCTATTTAGAAATATCTCTAGTACAAACTGTAGTTTTCCAAAAGTCCTGCTTGACAGAGAAATTTGTTGGCGTGATAGATTCATTGCAAACAGGATCTTTATAGGAGTGTGCTTTATTGGCAAAGCTGTAATGCTCTTACAAAACCTTGTTTTGTCTGAGTCACTGTTGTCACCAGATAAGGAATGTGTTTGGATAGGATCGTTCAGCTGGAGTCCTTGGGCAAAAAGAAATAGCATCAAGCCTGTTGACGTTTGGAAAAGGTGGTCTAAATGATATTATAGGTAACAAATTGATTAATAATCATATGTCCTAAAACGCTGTTCAAACTTGTAGTGAAGATGTTGGTGTTTTCCAGTCCTTCATTCATGTTAGAAACATATTGAAAGAGCTGGTATAACATGCTCACTATGCGATATATTCCCAGCTTTCTGTCAGCTGAGATAGGTGAGGTTTTATTTAGATAATAGTTTTATTTAAAACTATAATTTTTTTACTGTTTTGTTGGTTTTAAAACCAAGCAGCTTGGAAGGGGGAAAAGCCTGACCATTGCTGCAAAGAGTGTCTCTCATTTGATAAGAAAGGGAAATATCTGAAAATAGAATAAAGTTGTTAAAACTTTGTCTTATAGTATCAAATATTTTTGGTTTACTTCAAATTTTTCAAAATATTTTGAGACAAACTCCCACCATTTCTACTTCATTGTAATCTGCTAAGATATCCTTGTGGGTATGTCTGTTAAATTTTTTTGTGTGCTGTCTATTTTGCTGCATATTTGTCAGGCCATTATCTACTAACAAGGGTATATTTTTAACAGGAAAAATAATATGGACAGAATACATGACATTGCACTTCAGTGTAGGATGTTGGAGAGAAGTTGCTTTCATGGTCTGTTTACTTTAAAGTTGTTTTCTCATTTTGCCATGGGACCTAGTTGAACTTGTGTAGTAAGACCTGAAACAGTATATTAATGAGATGTTTGGCCTGATTTCTGTAAGTATGCAGAGGTCAGGAATTCTTCAGCAGCAGCATGTATGAATTAAAATATTACGTAAGAAGGATTTATTTTTGGTTTCTTTTGGGTGGTTAAAACTACCTACTGTAATACAGAATGCATTATTTTTTCCAGTAGTTCTGTTTCTGGTTACTGAGAAATGGCTTATTTTCTTTCCTGCTTTTCTGGAGGATTTGTGAGTTGGTCTTGGGATAGGAATATCGTTCTTCCTTTGGGCATATTACCTCGATTTCACCTCTCTCAAGTTTTAGTGGTAATCCTTGGGAATGAAAGAATGGAAGAAGCATCTTGTTAGAGTAGAAAGCTTTTTAATAGTAAGCAACTGCTCAGTAAGTTCCCATGTATGAAGACTGAGGATGGACAAATTTTAACTAGACTAAAATGAAGTTTGTAAAAGGATCTAAATTTATTTATTTCTTTTAGTTCTCCAGCTGTTGCAATCTTTCATAAAAGTGAAGGGTTTTTATCCCTGAAGTGGTCAGAGCAGTGAATTAAGTGCAGTAGCTCAGAATAATAACTTTTAATAATCTCCTACAGCCTTAAATATAATTAGGTTACCATACAGTGTGACTAACAGCTAGCAATAAGCTAAAATGACAGAAATTAGGTTGGACTTGGGAAGTCTGTTAAAAACTTGTTTATAGTCCCATAAAATCTACAAAAAATTTCAGTGTTTGTAGCCCCAGACAGTGTAAGCACATGACCTTTTCAGGGGATTGTACATACAGAAAGTAATGTCTACACCTGAAATGAAACCTTACTTCTGATCTCATTTCTTGCAGAATGTGCAGCAGTCGAGGAGTCACACTGTGTTCAAGTTCAGAAGTGCTTTACACATGAAACCTACTGGCTCTCTAGCTGATTCTGCCCAGTCACCATCTCAACAGGTAGAGTGCTTTTGTGCCTGAGCCATGCAGCAAGTGTAGCTGTTCCTCGTGCAGTTGTCCTGTGTCCGTGTGTGGCCAAAGGCACATTGAGGTCTTTGGGTTTCTTCTCTGGGAAATCTGTCAAGGAAGCAAGAATGCATGGCAGATCTGTCACAAAAGTACTCTAAAGAAAAGCCTAGTAGTTTTGCTTTTGATGTTTAGCACTCTTAACTGAGTTTAAAAAGGATAGAAGAAAGTGTGCTGTCATTTCATCAGAGCTTCTGTTCTAAAATGTAACAAAGCCAGACAGGTAGGGCATCAGTGGGGGGTCCACTTTAGTCAAAGCAGTGTTTTGCTTTGGCTCTTTTCCCTTTGAATTCTACTTTTTTTTTTTTTTGCCGCAATGATTTGGGAGGAAATAATTGCACTGTATTCTGTGAATTGTAGGAAGATGGTTTGCCACTAGGAAGAAAGGATATTTGGGGCAGGGGCAGACAGGGAAAAGCCTTCTTTATAAGGTTGGCATAAAAAAGGTTGCAATTCCCTATAATTCTAGTGCTCACTATTTCTGCTATAGGTAGAGATTTCTCTTTTTCTGGTCTGGTTTGTTTGTGAGGTGGATAGGTAACTTTGATTTATGCTTAAAAAAGCAGCTAGTATATATTCCTTCAATGCTAGACCACTGATAAAACTAGAATCTTTCCAGACGTATGTGTTCCCCTGAGGGCTTTTTTCCTTGCAGTAAAAAGCCATGTTTTACTGTAAACTTTTTCTGCCTCTTTTGTGTAATACATAAAAATAGCTGGAGACTATGATGGTAATGGTTGAAGTAGCATCCTGCTTACATAGTAGTTTGGGCTTTAGTAATAGGAGCTCTTTTCATGTTTTCAGTGATTAACAATAAATTAATGTAAACTTGTTCTACTATATTCAGTATGTGCAGTCACTACCAGCCAGGGAAGATGCTCTCATCTTTGTTGTGGATGAATTTATGTTTGAGAATGCAGTGAACACTCATCCATCCAACTGTTTAGAATATAGTTTTAGCTTCCCTGGTCTACCTTCTTGTAACAGAAATCAGAGTTGTCCTGATGAACTTAGGGGTAAGGGGTGGTAGTTAGTGTCGTATAAGGTTGAGAATTTAAGTTTGGCATGCGAAAGAGAACCTCCTAACAGAAATCTGGGAAAAAGAAGATCTACAGCTGTCTCTTCTGATGCCTTGGACTGGCTACCTTGAACTGAGGCTAGACAGAGTTAAAGTGAGCATTTATTAAAGGCCTTTAACAGATACACCTTGGGCAGTGCAGATGCCTCGCAGAGGCTATGCACAAGATGGATGAAGGTAATGAGTTTTTTGGGCAGATACAAGTTTAGTCTATTTGCATATCAGGGGTTAATTGTCCAATTACAGCTTCAGGTAATGAAGTCACACTCCCCCAGTTTGCTCCCCCCCCAATTTACTTTTGTCTATACTTTTCAGGCCTGAGGCTGTGATGATGACCTTGGTTTTCAGGCCTGGAAGGATTGTTTTGTCAGGCCAAACTGTGATGAGGACTAACAAACACTCTGTATGGAGTTCAGAGTTATAGACTAATGCAGTACAGGATCTGAAAACCATGAAAGCTAAAACTTAAAACATCACTTCTCCAGTGTCCAAAACAGAAGGGATTTTTTTTGTATGGAATTTTTTAGAACTTTTTGCATGTATTTGCTTGTGGGTGGATTTGGATACTCCTGAGAGTTTAAACCTGTAATAAAGCTTGTGTGTCTCTAGTTTTCTACTTCCTTGAAGCAGTAACTTAAGAACCTGTTGGTCTCTTCAGTTGAATTTGATAGAAGAGTCTTAATCTCTCTTAGTTGAGATTCATATTTGATGAATAATAGGGGGCTGTGTAATGGAGGGATCCAATAGCAGTAATGGTTGCTGTGATTTCCTGTCTTATTGGCTCCAAAGTATTCATTTAGGAGAGAGTGAGCAAGCAGGCTTTGGGTTTGGGTTTGATAATACTAATAGTATCTGTACTAATAGTACAGATTTTGTGGTATAGAAGAAAGTGAGAGCTCACACTTGCAGCTGAAGCATTGTGTGTATCTGAAACCCTTATTATGCTATTTTAATGTTTGTGTTACAACAGCAACTGGAAATCACGTGGCTGTAGCAGCTGGAATTTTAATCCTTTTAATTATGACAGATTTTCAAAGCATGTTCTGGATGATTTAGTCAGCTGACTGTATAGTATGTACAATAACATCAAGTGATGGCACAAATTCTGAGAGCAGTGGTCACCTCACTGGAACGGGATGTATTTTTAGGTTTCTCTGCTAGTAACAGTCAAGTGTATGTACTTCAGCACCCTGAACTGGAGGAACTGAAGCTGGTTGCTGACACTACACTATCAGAAAAGGACAGCTGTTCATTCTTGCTGTAGTCATTGATCTGACACTGTCTTCTGACCATATTGTGACAAGGAACACAGTGGGATATAAACTTTGTAAATATTATTGGTGTTTCAACAACAGGTATTTTTCTTTATGTCAGCAATGACATTTTTTGTTAGCCCTTTCAGTTTGCTGTATTAGAGGAAATAAAAGGACTTGTTACCTCCAGCGAGAATTTTCTTTATCTCCCCTTTACCGAACAGGTTTTTTCTTTACAAAGCAGTATTTGGGAAGAGGGTGGTTCTTGTTCTCAGTATAGCACTAATGATATATTGGTCGTGGTTCTTTAATGGGAAATTATTCATATGTGAATGCTCTTAATCTATGAATTAAAGAGGTGCTAAGTTCTGCGATTTACAAAGTTAGCTTACAAAACAGAATGAGTCATGGCCATTTGCTGATTAATCAGTGTGCTAATTCTTGAGGTCTTATCTATTTATTTTACCAGTTTTATAGGGTCATTTGTTGGTTTTTTTCCTGTCTTTGGACCTAATTTGCAATTTAAGAATTGAATTATATCAGAATCCTAAAGTAGTTCAAGCAGTCCAAGAACTCATGACTGCCCAAAACAGCTGTTGAGTTTGAAGCTCAAGCATTAAAATTAAAAATGCATAAAAGGACATTTAATATATTTAAAGAGTCTTTGTAGTAACTTGTAAATAAAATGCAACATTCTGACAAAATTGAAGTTTTGCAGTAGTAAGCAGAATGCAGAATTTTAGTGAATATTCTGCTACTTCATCTACTTCATCTACTGATGTCTGAAGATATTTTAAATTATATGTTTAGGAAATGAGCCAAAGGATTTGAATTTTAAGATAAATGGCAATTGATATCAAGCTTCTAGGTGACCAGTAAAATTCTTATTTATAGAAACTGAGAGAATAAGTTACTTCAGCTATTTAATAGATTTTTTGCATAACTGTTTCTTGATAAAACCAACCTGAAGCATCTGTAATGAAACAAATTAGCATCAGCTATTGCTAGGACTTGGGATTTTAGTGTCAGCTTTGGCTTTCATGTGCTGTCTGTTAGTGATACTTGATGTTTTCACCAGATTTTGTTTCCTTCTTACTTTGAAAGGTCATTTGCTTATATGAAATAATTAAGTTTTGATATATTAGTTTATGACTGAAAGGAGTTCAGGAGCCTGAGAAAAGTCAGTATCATTGTGCAACTCAGGTTTCACAATCTGACTTGTAAAGACCAAGATAGTGTGCTGGAGAGGAGGATGTTTTACTGTCTTAATAGAATGTTCTGTGTAAGCTCAGGCTATTTAAAGATACCATTTAATGATGGTTGACTAATTTAGGGTATGTCTCCAGAAACGGTGCAGGCAAACACGAGCTCAGTGTGACTGTGTTTTAAGCTGCTGCATGGGGGCCAGCTTTGGCCTAGAAGCAGTAGAATCGTGCTGGCTTAGCAGTGTGTGCCATTTGTCCAACATAATTGACATATGTCCCCTTTCTGGGTTGAGTGAAGGTGGCTCATTCGCCTTGCCCAAAATCCGTAAAATTTTGGCCCAAATTGCTGCCATGCGACACACCTTGACATGACCTGATGGTGTTGATGTGAAATTCCCACTGAAGTCCAAGTGTCACAGTCGGTATGGAATGGCTATAGACAGCCATGAGGGTCTGGAAAGGATGTCTGTCTGCACCTGCTCCACACGCCGGGTTGTGCCCAGCATGGAGCCATGTGGCAGCAGCACCCAGGGCAGCCCAGGCCTGACCTTGGCTGCTGTGGAGCAACACGCCCACTCCTGTGGGTGTCCTCTGGGTCTTGACACACTACCCCTGGGCTGCTGTCAGACTGTACCAGCTTTTCCACCCCGTGGGAAAGGGCATTGGCAGCTCATGACATGAGTGCTCTCTCTTCACATGGGGTGCTGTCAAGTGGGTGGTGAAGCCGCTCAATAGGGTGAGAGCATCCATAACCCCACAGTGAGGCAGAAGTCATCTTGGGTACCCTCATGGGCACGTGAGACCTGTGCAGCTGAGCCCAGTTAGCAGCACACTGTCCTATCTTAAGAGAGTCATAGGTACTCCTGCCCTGAACACACCCATGTGCTGCTCTCCCAGTGGCTCACTTCTGGCCAGCTCAAAGTGAGCAGGCTGTTGCTTTATGGGAGCAGGACTCTGTTTAGATAGATGCAGTACGGGCTGGGCTCTCTAAAGACCCTGGCATTATAAACTAGCAATTGTCTTTTTCAGTACTATTTCCATTTTATCTTATTCACTTCAAAATATACACATAACCTCAGAACTTCCTTTTGATCTCTGTTCACCTGTTGACTTGAGGAGGAGTAGTTTGGTTTCAGTATTGATGGAAATTTCTGAGATTTTCTTTGGTCTAGCAGCAGGCCACGGTATTTGGCAAGAATTACTCAGAGAGGGCTTTGCTGGAAGAACTAAAATTATCTTCAGAGAAGTCAAATAATTTTTTCATTCTTTATTGAACATGTTTAATCTCTTTATAGTAGATGCTATCTGATTTAATTTGCAAGTCAAAAGAAGGTTGTGTGCCAGAGATGTTTGCAAAAATGTTCAACAAGTCAGTCGCTGAGTCCAGCGACTGATCGCTTGACAATTTATTTGAAACTTACTGTTACTCAGTATATAAATGCTAAGGTATGGCGGGGGAAATTCAGCTGTGTTTTGCCTGCTAAGTGTAGCACATATGCTTTTTTGTTAAAAGTGTTCAGGGAAGTGGGTGGCTAAAATATTTAAGTTATCCAAATTACGAAGCATGGGGGGATGAGGACTGATTGCTGCTTAAAGTTGGCATGAATTTCAAAGCATTATAAAAGAATACAAGTGAGTGAGGTGTCACATATATTTCTGTTTAAGCTTTAAATTATTTAAAGTGGAGTGTCTAAAAGGCACTTCTGTTTCCTTTTGCCTTCAGTTTTAAGAGAAGCAGTTTTCTTTTTATAGTTTAGAGTAATTTTAATTTAAGAAGGTTTAATGCATTAAACCTGAAGTGTTTAGTCTAAAGACAATGTGTGAAAGCACTTGTTGGCAGAATAAGGAACCATTTTTATTAACCTAAATTCTTTGGGCATTTTATTTCTCAAGAAAATTGCTAGAGGGAGAGGAGTAAGGAAAAGATGGAATGAGCAATGTATTTTTGAAACAGTATTTTTGAGATTTGGCTCTGTACAAGTCATTCACTGATACCTCTGAACTTTAATCCCTACCGATAGCACTTCTGAGAGGGAGTTTGTAAGTTTGTAAGAGCATAAGGGTAGATCTTGGTAACTTGTGTGGGTCTACACTCCAGCTGGAGAGCTGTTCCAGACTTTCTAAAAGTATGATACAAAGAGACAAAGTTTACTCTTCTTTTTTTTCTTTGGTTTTTGTTTATTTTTCCACAAGAAAGAATTGAATTATTTGTTGTTGTCAATGTGTTGTAGACTGCACCATGGATGTATATGTATTTTGATTTTTATTGCTGTTTGGCCTTGTTATGCAGAGTTGTTGATATCCTCACACTTTGAATTGCTGGTATTGTGATCAGGGCGGCCATGGGATGCATTAAAAAATTACCTTTTGTGGGTTGAAGTGGACATATAGATAGGACCATGTAGGCAACTAAAGTTTTGTGTAAATGTTTGCAGTGAAATAAAAGGACTCATTTAATATGTAGTGTAATTATGTAGTATTATTTGCTACCCTTGTACAACAGCTACTGTAGAAAATAAAGGGAGGGGGCTGTAGGCTTTAGATGAAGAAAAAGAAGTTGTTGTAAAGGACTGTAGTCTGTCAGAAACAGGGAGTGGGGAGAGAATGGGACATGGCATAGAATTGAGATGCTCGCTGAAGGCTGCAGATTGCCTTAAACAGAGCTGCAAGAAGAGGGTGGCAGCAGCTTAGGTGGTAGCAGGCACCCTGGGGAAAAGGTTGCCTCTGTTTAATTTAGAGAATTGGACATGAGGATGAATCTGGTTTGCTTTATTTTGTCTCTGTACTCTGCGCAATTGTATTGTTTATAATTGTTGTTGGCTGTATAGAAAGGTCACGCTTTGTTTTTTATGGAATGATCTTTTTGCAACGAGTAGGGAAAAGGGGCTATTCCACAGTGAAGGATTATACAACATCTTTACTGAAGTTGCATATGTTAGACCTGGTAAATAAATGCATATACTATGTTCTGGGCTCTGATACGAATGTGTATTTTTTTAATTTTCAGCTTAACTTTTAAGCACCAGTTCTTTGAAATAAGATGTTACATACTTGTTTTCTGAAAATGTCTACTGATCAAGCATGCAAAACTGCAAATAGTAGCTAGTAAATATTAACAATATTGAGTTAATGTTCTATGCTGTTGTCTCCTTTCTCTTTACTCAGAATTGGATTTACAGTCATGGAGGAACATCAGCAACACTTACACTGTGTGAACTGTGTCAGCCGTCGTTGTATGACCAGACCAGAGCCGGGCATTTCCTGTGATTTGATTGGCTGCCCCTTAGTTTGTGGAGCAGTTTTTCACTCTTGTAAAGCTGAGGAACATCGCATGTTATGTCCACTTGAAAGAGTGCCTTGTTTGAACAGTGGCTTTGGATGTCCCTTCATAGTAGCCCGAAATAAAATTGCGGATCATCTAGAAGTTTGTCCTGCAAGTGTGGTATGTTGTACCATGGAGTGGAATAGGTGGCCAGTCAGTTATGCTGACCGAAAATCCTACGAAAACCTGAGTAAAGATGTTGATGAAGTGGAGCAGCTAGATATGGCTTTAGCTCTTCAAGACCAGCGCATGTTATTAGAATCACTGAAAGTAGCAACTATGATGTCAAAAGCAGGTGATCAAATACCAGAATCCAGAGAGCAAACCTCTGTCAAACCAAGTGCCCCCGATACAGTGCATACCAATGCTTTGATGCCTGTAGATGAAGAGTCCTATGGTGCACTTTATCAAGCTACTGTAGAAACAACGAGGAGTTTAGCTGCTGCTCTGGATATCCTGAACACAGCTACAAGGGACATTGGTATGTTAAGTTCAAACCTCTGCATTTCACCACATGAAATGAAAGAAGATCCCCAGATTAAAGAACAAGCTTCTAGTGGCATTATTCAGGATAAAAAGTCTGACTCTGAAAATCCAGATGAAGATAATGTAGGAGCAGTTGGGGGAATTGACTTTGATAGCCTGAGTCAAAATTCACAAATGGAGCAAAATGGTTCTTGTGATATTTGTTACGATGTAGTGCAAAACCATGACTTAAATTTAAACCTCAGTAACTCCTCACTTTTGTGTAATGGCTTTCATGTAGAAAATGAATGTTCAAAGGTGTTGGACCACAGTGAAGATCTTGGTGTATCTAATTCAAAACCATCCAGTGTAGCAAATGGTGAATGTACTGCCTCTCATGATGATGAAGCATTACAGTCTTGCAGCTCCTGCCCTGTAACAGCACAAGTTGAAGTAATACCAGCTGATCACTTAGTTAATGGCAATGTTAATAATGTACTGCTTCCCCATAATGCTAATGAAGAAGAAATGTTGGAGAGACAAGTAGAGCAAGAAAGACTGAGAAACATAGATGCATTTTCACTTTTACGGCATCGATCGTACAGATTCCTTGTTAACCATTATTGGTCAACACCAAAAGAAGACAAAGCTGTTGATACATCAGATTTGGAGATAACAGAAGATCCTATGGGTCTTCAGGGAATTGATCTAATCACTGCAGCTCTGTTGTTTTGCCTGGGAGATTCTCCCGGAGGTAGGGGGATATCGGAAAGTCGTGCTGTCGATGTGTATCATGTTGACTTTGGGACCCAGACGTTTTCTCTCCCATCTGCTATATTGGCCACAAATACAATGGTGGGGGAAATAGCTTCAGCTTCTGCATGTGATCATGCCAACCCACAGCTCTCAAATCCAAGTCCATTCCAGACCCTTGGATTGGATTTGGTATTGGAATATGTGGCTAGATACCAAACAAAACAGCGTTCAATGTTTACATTTGTTTGTGGACAGTTGTTTAGAAGGAATGAATTTTCGTCGCATTTTAAGAATGTGCATGGAGACATTCATGCTGGCCTTAATGGCTGGATGGAGCAGAGGTGTCCTTTGGCATATTATGGGTGCACATATTCTCAACGAAGGTTTTGCCCTTCAACACAAGGGGCAAAAATTATTCATGACCGCCACTTACGGTCATTTGGAGTTCAGCCTTGTATATCCACAGTATTAGTAGAACCAGCAAAAAGCTGCTTAATTGGACTACACAATGACCATCTGAGTAGTCTGCCTTTTGAGGTGCTGCAGCACATTGCTAGTTTTCTAGATGGCTTTAGTTTATGTCAGCTTTCAAGAGTGTCACGTTTAATGAGAGATGTGTGTGGAAGCTTGCTTCAAGCACGTGGAATGGTGATACTGCTTTGGGAGAAGAGAAAGTGCCCAGAAGGAAGCTCTTGGCAGGTAAAAGAAAAGGTAAGTTGTTTTTTTTTTTTATTTTGAAGGTGAAAGGGAAAGTATTATATTGGTCCTGTTTCTGGTTTTTCTCTTAATATTATGTCTGTTACTACTGGATTTTGGTATAATAACCTTTCAAGAAAGAGATGTATAGAAAAAGTGAAAATTGCTGCAGGTTGTCTCAGTCTTCTCCACACTTCGAGAAATAGGAGTCTGTATAGTTTTTGCTGGATGCAAGTAAATTAGCTTATGTTTTTTTCAATATTTTAAAATGTTAAAATATTATTTGATGATTTGCTTTAAGATCAATATTCCATAGAAGCTGCCCTCAAAGTTTGCTTTGCTTGCCTGTGTAGTGTTTACAGCAATTTTTATTTTTAAGTCTGTTGAGATCTTATCTATTGCCTTGGTATTGAATGCCTTAAATATTGAAATAATTTAAAACCTTTGGACCTTTGGATGACCTTTGTGTAATGCACTTTTTCCCATTCTCCCCACCCCAAACTGCAGAATATTTGCAGCACTCATTTGGAGCTGCACATGTTGATAAGAAACGAACTGTTGTGGCTGGTCTTAAAATATCTTGTAATTTAACTTCCGATTGTATCTATTTTGTGGACACAAAAAATATTGCCTTTATTTTTCCCACTGTTCAGAGTTGTCTTTGAGTCTGAATCAGCCTAATACTAAGTTCTGTATAGTGTATTTTTGTCATGATGATTTTTAGTATGAGTTATTAGCAACACTGCCTGAAAGTTCTATAGCACAAGCATGTGATTTCTTGCTCTGAGTTCAGGTATCTTGAAGCACTGTGAGCCTAAGTGCAGCTTGTTTCTTAGGTTTGGCGCTTCAGTACAGCCTTTTGTACTGTGAATGAGTGGAAGTTTGCTGACATCGTGAGCATGGCTGACCACTTGAAGAAGTGTAGCTACAACGCTGTGGAGAGAAGAGAGGAGGCCGTGCCGCTGCCGTGCATGTGTGTGACGCGAGAGCTCACCAAGGAGGGACGGTCACTGCGCTCTGTTTTGAAGCCAGTACTTTAAGTACTGCACCACTCCAATTGCACATACACTCAAGCACCTGATGTAACCTCGGTAATATTACGAGACACTTTATTAATGTACTAAAGATACTTTCTAGCTAAATCTACTCTGTCACTGTGTATATAAGGTTTGAAGTGACATTTATTTTTTATAATACTGTTTAGCTGGAAAATAATGAAAGTTGCCTTAATGTTTGAAAAATTCGGAACTTGCTGGACAGGGTAGTTTTGTCTAACTTATGTAATTTAAGAACAAAATCCTAAGGTGTGTTTTCTGATTCACTGGTGCCCATGTAGCTGTTGACTGATAACATTTCAAAACTGGTCTCTAAATGGTATCCACATTTGGATAGGAAACACTGAATTGTAGTGAGAGAAAAGTCCTGTCCAAATCCTGTACCTTCTTTGTTTTTTGTTTTTTTTCTTAAACAAATTATAATCCAAATATTTGAAAGGAAGAATTCAAAACTTTATAATAGATGTCTCAAACACAGCTTTTCAGCACATCTTTTCTCATTAAATCAGTGTTCTACTGCTCTTCCTAGTTAACAGGTGATCTAGGATCAGCTTTTTTCAAAAGAAAGGTTTTTTAGGAGTGGTATAAGTGAACTCAGATTTACAGCAGCTTAGTTTTTAGTACAACTTTGTTTTGACATGTCAACAATTGCTATTTTTTTCTTCTGAACTCTTTAACAAGTTGTTTTACTTCTGGGAGCAAAACTTTTAGAGCTAAAACCATGGAATACTAGTTTTTACTCTCACACCTACAATGATATCAATGTCAAACGTTCAGAAAATTTTTCCTTGTCCTGCAGTTGGCTGAGGGTTAAATTGCTTGAGCAGTCAGAAATTCAAAGTATGTGATGAACAGTTATGAATTTATAGTGCAGCTAATGAAAGGGCTTTACTTGTTCTGTGGTATTGTGACATGTATTGTCTCATTTTCTGTTAATTTCTCTAGAAAAATGCTGCTTTTCTAAGGAGCATTTTAAATTACTGGTATGTATAGCAAATGTATCATCTTCATAAGATGAGACATGATTTGTTAATTGTATAAGGCATATCAGAAATGTTATGTTGGTCCACATTTGTTAAACCAATAACTCCAATTTGCTTCCAGTCTTCCATAAGAAAAGATCTTACAAAGTGTTTGTGAACAGAGAATACATGCTTTGAAAAATGGCCTGGTATAGCAAAACTTTAATAACTTGAACTAACTTTCCAACTTGTTTGTATTACTGTCGGTGTCTCTAGCCTGTTGCACTTAGCAACTGTGCCACAAAACTAAAACAGAAAGAGACCAGAGCTCGGAACAATGAAATACAGTGTGTATTTCCATTATAGGAAAAAAAGAGATTAGTAAGGAGGACATGTTTACAAAAATGGCTAAATTTATTACTTGTAATTTCTGTACCAGACACTTGTTTATGGCTAATCTGGCTGCAGTTCACAGCTTTGGTATCCGTGCATTTCCCATTCTGGATTCAGTCCAGCTAAACATTCACTGCCTTTTTTTTCTATTCAGAGTGCTACAGGTGCCCAGAAAAAAAAGCCCAAAAAACAGTGCCACGAGTTGAAATTATAAGAACTCAAATAGAAGCTTTGCCTGGATCTTCAAACTGCATGTTCTCATTCCACAACTTCTCTTCTTTGTTGTGTAAAGAGAAGAAAGGAGTAAACCCTCTACAGAAGTTAGCAACATTTGCAGTAAATCTTAGCTGTTACCAGAGTTATCTGGAAAGGAGAATCTAGTTTCAAGTACAGGTCTGACTATACCAACTGTGTTTTAGGTAGGAATCTTACACCACCAGCCTGGTTCTTTGAATGCATTGAAATGCTCATTACCCACAAATTCTTCAGTACACAAGGCAGGAGACTTTCATCAGTTCTTGTCTTTCAGCTCTAATGGCTCCTTGCTGCTGCTCTTCAGTGTTTAAAAGTAGTTGTGTGACTGGAAGGATCCTGAAAGTTGAGGAGATAATGCTCGCATTTATGGCTAAATCTACTTCAAAACATCTGTCTTGGGTTACTGGTATCTTTTAGTGAGCAATGTGATGGTTTTGGTACTCTGCATTCTTTGTAACTCCCCAGAACCCTGCTAAGTACGGTAGGCAGGCACACGTCTTGGTGCTTATGGAAAAGAGGATGTTCAGTTAGAGGAACTGGTGTTAGAACCTCGCTTGTAGCACAGTGCAGAACTGCATTGAAAGTATCATCAGTTGTTGATCTATTAAAGTGAACTTTTAAAGTACTCTTTGTAAGAAATAACACTATTTCTCAATACATGCACTTTTTTTTCAAAGGTAGATACAGGCTTTTTTTGTTAAATTAGTTTATTTTTTATGAGAATCCAGAGCTATTAAAATATCAATGTTATAAACAACATATCTGCCTTGTAAACTGCTCCAAATGCAGAAATACAGTATACTTAGGATAAAACTTTTTTTTTACACTGCTATGCAGTTTGTAAAACATCTATGGTGTATAGTCAGTCTATCAAAATGTGACCTGTTCACATTTGCCCTTGAATTTTAAAAATGTCATATCCCTTTCCTGGTACATGTTCCGTACAGCATATATACACAGCTGTTCCAGTCTTTCTTTTACTTGATACCACATTGCTACTTTGTTTAAGATGTTAATGTTTTCAATCATTATGCAATATTTTTTTTTAATGTCTGTTGAAATCTTAATAAAGCTTCTGCAGTTTCTGTTTCAGTATGATTGTATTTTCTTTAAAGCTCATCCCCAGCCTTTGGGTGTTCAAGCATGGTGCTCAGTGTCTGCCTATAGGATTCTAGTAAGTACTCCAAAAGTAAAGTTACATATGGGAAACTATTTACAAACATTCAAACATTGCATAATTGGAGATTATTAATATTTATACACATTTCAGTATGAAGATTGGTCATTCAATTTCAGATTATCTACCCATCTCTATTGCTTTTGTCTGTTATGCAGCATAGATTCCCTTCCACAATTAAAGATTTCAGTACATAACATTGAAGACACATATTGTAGCTTGTAGGTTTGTTCTAACTGATTTTTCTGAATAATAAATTGGAAAGATTATCTGATCAATATGATATGCTGCTGATTTGCAAAAAGCATTTTCAGTGTGTTGTTTCATGAGTAAAGCTTCCTCTAGAAAGCTGTTGGTTAGAATAGTACAGAAACAAAATTTAGGGTGTTTAGATAATGGCTGTATTTCAGACTGCTTATGGAATCGCAAAATATAAAACATTATTAAAATAGAAGAAATTGACATTTTGCTCTGACATTTGCTAATGGCGTACTAGTAGTCTTTACAAATAAAAATGGTACCCATACTGCACTAAGTTCAATCTTAAAAACTTTTGCCTATTTCACTTTTTAGACAGACCACGTTTTGGTTTTCTCTGTCCATAACTGGATTAGATATTCTGCTGTATAAGGAAATATTTTTCTTTAACTTTCTTGATGCTTAAAGTATTGTAGGGGGTTTGCCTGTATGTTTTAGGTTGCTTTTCTGAGATTACTACTGCTAAACTTCTTCTGTGCTGCATGTAATCTTCTAAAATGAGATTTAAGTTCAGTGGACAGTTCAATGTCTGCTGTAATATCAGACTTAAATTCCTTTAGTCAGAATGTCTGTTCAGACAGCTTTGATCATCTTCAGATGAGCAGAACCTAGCAGTTGTTTATAGCACTGAGAAAAAGTAGTAATCAGATAGGATTAATAAAAAGTTAGGCTTGTAAAGCAGAACCTGAAGAATGGGAGTCTCATACTGTAACTTTTTGGCATGTGGTGAATATTTAAGCAATAATCCAAACTGGAGAGGGAAACTGAATGAAGAGATAGAGTAACTCAGGCATCAAGTCCCAGCATATAGACTCTCCTGAGAGATTGTGTGAGAATGCTGGGAGTTTGACTTGTACATGCTGCAGCTGTGTTTCAGTGGCAGTTTATCAGTTTTTCCATAATAGCAGGATTTATTCTGCTGCTACTTGTGCTGTAATGTGCTTTAGTTGTAAATGGTCTCCAAGCACTGCTTGCATTCCTGAATCAAACATTAGTTAAGATGAATGCAGTCCTCACTACTGAATGCAAGGTATGTATTTGATGTGGATTCTACATGCTGGTGGTATCAGAGGCAGTATTTGGTAAGAATAATAGAAAAGTAAGGATCTGTCTTCTTGGTTTTTATTGATATTTGCCAGAAAAAGAGACCAAAACTCTGTTAGGGAATGCAAGGAGTAAGACTGATAGCATTCAGTATAGCTTGTTAATAACCTGGTAGTCAAGAAAACACTATTAATCGTCATTAGATGCAGTATGATGGCACAAGTCCACACTTGTGCCATTTTGACAGACTAAATTCTGTGACACATGCAGCAGTAGATACACAGCCTCAGGTAGTAGGAAAAAAATGTATACAGAGTTTAACTGCAAAATACAGGAAAGCTACAATTTCATTAGGGCTAGATTTGTACAGTGGATCAGGAAAATGTGATTTTTGCAGGAAAACAGTAGTAGGAAAAGATGAAATGACTTTGCAAAATTGTTTCAGTTTCATAAGATCATAATGTCGTATTGAATTGAGAATTTTACAAGGTGTTAAAGAAAGGAACAGAAAAAAATAGATTGACATATGCTTTTCATTTAACATTTGCCTTTTTTTCAACCTAATCTATGTTTTCAAGTATGTAATAGCAAAGCTACCTTCAAGTTTATTGTGATTTAAATGGAGGCAATTGTGCTAGTAAAATGAAAGTGAGTGGCATTAGTATTCATAGCACAGGGGTAGGCTGCAGGACAAAACTAATCTGATTATGTGACTGGTTAACAAATGAACAATCAACGACCTGGTATGAACCTACATTGGACTTTGTTCAGAAGTGCTAATGTTTGATTATTATGTGTTGTGTAATCTTCTGAATATTGTTTTCTCTTTAGTATTTTAATTATATAGTTGTGTTCCACGCGTGATTCCAGAGGCCTTTGCAACAAACAGGAAATAGTGCGCTGCTTAAAGAGATTTGAACCTTGGTTAAGGTAAAGTATTAGTGCTATGAACTGTGACAGCTGTTTATGAGCATCAGCTGTCCAGAGTTTCATGTCATTGTGTATTTGAAGAGGAAAGGATGACTAGATGCTGTGTTGCCTAAGCAAGGTGGCTTTACATACAAGTGAGTTGTTAATAAGGTACAGCACTGGGCACGTGTTTTTTAATTTACAGATGGGTAGGATATTCTTGAATTAACAATGCAGTAAGACTACTGACTAGATGGGATTGCATACAACAAAAATTGCTTCCCTATTTTGTGATAAAACAGACTCTCCAAGTGACCTGCATCTTTGACATCAATTAAATGGAGTTGTAACTTGTAATCATATTTTTCAGCTTATGGCCTTTTGGATACACACAAAAGTCTTTATATTAAAGGTTAGACTCAAACTAACCAAGAAAAAGACCCCACACCAAAAAGAAACCTACCCCAACAACTGCAAAAATCCGCAATGATATATATTTTTTAATGAACAGTGTTGATTAATGGTTGTTAGGAGAACCTGGGAAGTAAATAGAAAACTCAGTTTCTATATTTTGTTCAAATAAAATCTCCTGTGTGTAGATAAGCAAGTGCATCTTTTTAATGAAAATCAAAGCCAAAACAAAACACATTTACAAAAGCTGTATGATTAGCAATATGACTTTTCTACTGTCCTTTTGATCTTCAGGTGAAACTTTAATGATCCCAGATTTGCTAATTTTACCATCCAGAGGGGGAAGCTCTGTGAGAAGAGACTGGACATTGAACAGAGTGTGAAAAACAGTTAGGTAGCAGCTGTGAGAGAAGAGTGACAAAAACGTGACAGAAACAGCCCTGCAGACACAAAGGGTTGGGGGCAGGAGGTCCCTGATGTGGGAACAGAGATTCCCCTGCAACCTGTGGAAAAGACCATGGTAATTCAGGTCATTCCTCTAGCCCATGGAGGCTTCAGAGGAACAGGTATCAGCTCTGCAGCCAGTGAAGGACCCCATGTGGGGTGCAGGTGGATCTACTTTGAGGGAAGCTGCGGGATGTGGAAATCCCCCACAGGAGCAGGCTTCTGGCAGGAGATTCCACCCATGGAAGGGAGTCTATGCCGGAGCAGGTTTTGTGGCTACTACATTAACTAGTCCCAGAATAACATACAGAAACCTGTGTGAATTAGTTACCTTGTATAAAGGTGTGGTGAGTAAGGTTGGCCAAAATATCCATAGATGAAATAAAATGTAAGTAAGAAATCATTGAAATAGGTGGAGAATCTGGAATCATTTGATTACTCTAAAGGTAGGGCACAGCCTGCCTTGGGAACATTCTGTTTGAACTTTAAGCCACTCTTGGTTGACAGCAACTGAACAACTTACTGTTAACTATGGTACTTTGTGTGTTCTCACTAAGTGAATGAGTATTGCCTGGCAGCTGTGGTGACCTAGCAGAGCTTGGGGAAAGCTTAACAAGTGGCCAACTGGTGCATGCTATGTAACTTCAGATCTCAAGCAAAGTACCTGATGGTTGTAGGAAGATCAGATGAGCATGTTTTAATTCCGTATTTTTACCAGGTTAGAGTGACTACTTGTATCCATGGTGGTAAAGTTTTAGAGCTGTGCTCGAGCTGAAACTATCATGAGGATCATTATCTGGGGACTCACCCATAGTAAGGGTAAGAGGCCCCTAGACACCTGTGACCACACAGCTTGTAATTGCAATTGTTCTCATGGACTTACCCATAATGCAACTTGAAAAAAAAGTCACTATTTATTGCTGTATGGGTCATATAGATCTAGTCACATTCAAATGAGGTGAGATGCTAAAGCTATTACTATAGTAATTCTTTGAAATCCGTGTAAAGTTAATTTTATGTTTAATTGGATCAATGTATCAAATGAATTGGTTTCTGTCTCCTTGAATTTATGCAGGTAGTAATGTTTGAACAATGATGTGCTACAGCAAAGCAAATATTAATAAATGCAGAATAATAAATGCAAAATGAAACCACTCATTCTCTAGTGGTAAAGACATAAACCTTACCAGAACTTAGGAAAGACTACCAGTAACTACCAGATGGGTTTATTATGTGCATAGCAACTTTTCACAGATTTTGAGTGATTTTGGTCTCAGTAGAACAATTTGAAGTTTGTTAGCTTATGTGTTACACATATTCATGGCATAGACATTTGTACATGTTCACATTCTGTCATATGACAACACTATTGCTAAATTTACATAAAGAGGTGTTTGTGGGGAAATGAGTGGATTCATTTGATTTCCATGCAATTTTTAGTCTGTTCTAATCCAGGTCATGTGTGTTGCTGCTTAAAATACATCCCAGTTCTAAACCAAAGTACTAACTTTCCAGGTCTGAAATAACACCTTCTAGGTAATAGTGCGCCATTCATCCATCACTCTAGTCCATTGCCATGAAACAATTCAGTAGCTTTCCCTTTTATAGGTCTTTGGTCAATGACTTGTCCCTAAAGAAGAGGCTGTTATATTTGCAAGCATTTCTGAATGGCAGAGAATTGAAGTTTGCAAAAAAAATGTATGCAGTACCCAAGTTAGTTGCTGAAATTTAATGGTCCCCTTTACATTTTGAGCTGATGGTTCATGAGCTTTAATGAAATCCACAGAACTTTGCAAAAAACACTGCTGAGTAAGCAGTAGAAAAAGGATCAGTCTCTCTTGGTGTCTGTGTAGTTCAGACAGGGAAGAGCTTCTTTGCAATATTTCCTTTTTCCTTAATTTCTGTAGTTTTCATGGCATTGTTCAAAAAATAATAATATCCCACTGGCTGTTCCTACTGAGACACTTAATCCACAGTCATACTAGTGTAAATTATGTATGTAAAAGACCATTTTGCATAGCTTTATAAACAGGAATTTTATTTTCATTAAATCTTAAGTTAAAACTTCCACCTATGTTAAATACCCATGGCTTAAAATAGATGGTCTGAAAGCACAGAAAATTAGGTACATACAATCCTTTATGTGGTAATAAAGGAGGGTGTGGATTTATCTGTTACCTCTCATAAAGTCTTAGCTTTTGACTTCCAAAAAAGAATGGTTTTGCTAGAGTCACTTTGAATCTTTCTACTAGCAAATCAAGGCACTGACAGTCAGTGCTTTTCATTTCATGCTTTTTAAATGTGAAGAGAGGAAAACCTACCTTGTGAGGTTTAGTGTTTAACACATTTGAGTAAGATTGGTTTAACGTTCCCTACAAAGACATGGAGACCAAAATGATATGAATACTGGTTTGTCTCTCTCCTTAAAATTATAATAAGAAAAAGCATTAGAAGGTAGATATCATTGAGTTGTTACAACCCAATATGCCACCTTGGCTCAGTTACTTTTGGAGGCAAATAATGATGGGCTCAGCTCTTGCAGTACTAGATCTAAAAAAGTCTGTGTCTCATGCTTGTTCAGCATAGGATCCTTCTGGAATCAAATACTGATGTTGCTGTGCTGCAGATGGTTGTTTTGTACAGATGTGGATAGGTCTGTGATTGCCATCTCTCCTGCAGTACTTGGCTTTGAGCATGCTGCAGTAAGGATTGTTCCACAGGTCACACATGGCAACAGGCTTGAATATTTTTTTTTAATTGATGCTGATAACTTGCCAGACTGTTAACTTCCAACCCACAGGAGGATGGCTGATAGAGACAAACAAGTATCTGTAGTGACTAAAGTAGCATGGAGATCAACATGCAAATATTAAATGTGTCTTTTGTGTGCATAATCACTCTTTAGAAATAGTGTTGAAGGACACCCTGTCAATTAGTTTAGCTCATTATTTTATGTTGACAGAATTTATGTAGTTTGAAAGCAGTGTGTGTACAGCTGAAAGCAAGGTAGTTCAGAAAGCAAAGGTAAGACAAGTGCTCTGTTATTCTGGGAACCTACAGTCAGTACCTCCTGTAATACACTCGTGTTCTGGTGAGGAGGAACTGTGCAATAACACTGGTCAAATTCACCACACCAGAAGTGATACTCTCAGAATTTCTGATTATGGAAGCAACAGACTGAGTTATCACACCACAGTCTTTGCAAAATGCTGAAGGATAGTTTGTTTGATGCGTCATTTAATGCAGTTCAGAGTAGTGAACACTAACAATATCATTGATCATAAAGGTAAAGTTATTTTATTTGCATATTCATACTTACAGTCAGAGTGAAAATGCAGAGATTAATTGTTGCTTTCAGTTTAAATCACTTAAAATGTGGCTGCTTCCAAAGGAAATCTAATAGTGGCACATCAAGTGCTTCACTGTGCTGCCCCTGTCAATCCAGACTGGCCATCATGCCAGTCTAACAGCTCTATTAGCTTTGCCTTTCCTCCTTAGAAATATTTTAGCCACTGGGATAGCTGTAATTGGTAATAAATTTAAATTACTCATAAAGGTGTGCAGTGTAAAAAACCTCTTCTTTAAATAAGATTATGTTCTTGAGAACTTGTAACATGATATTCTACTACATGCTACAAAGAATTGTTAGCTGGCTGACAAGAACTCAAAAGTGCTTGAAGTTTGCATGGAACTAGTTCTGACAATCCCTATATACATATATTTTTTAAAACTCCCATTTCATTGTTTATGGGCAGGAACCTAAAAAATGAGAGATCAGATCAGGATTTATTCTACAAGTTTCACAGACAAGGAATTTACTATCAAGCAAAAACTAATTCTGATAATTTAAGAAAATAATTCCACTTACCTGGAATTTGAGGTCACGAGTGTAATACTTGAGAAATACGCAATTTTGGCCAAATTAATGCCTGGTATTAATATATGAATCTGTTATCTTTTCTATTTAGATTTGTCTCAGAATAGGAAAGGCATTTGGTGACAATATTTTATATAGCACTAAGCCTTAACGATCTTAGGTGGAGAATTTATGCTTATAAAAAAGTGCAGATTAGTGAATGTATAAAGGTAAACCAAAAAGGAATCTCTACAAATTAGATCTCAGTGCTATTTTCCCATAAATTTAAAACCACTTCAGAAGGCACTGGTGTAAGAAGTTTCAGACAGCTTGCATTATAGTTTCATGCAGTAAGAATAAAAAGTAAGCACTGAGAAAGATAATATAATTTGAAAATTCAAGTGTTCTTATAGCTGTTCAAGACAATGTATGTGTAATTCAAGTGTAACTCTGCACAGAGAATATTTGAAGTGTGTGCTGTACTTCCAAGGCTGTTGTAATGCTGTTGATTAACATGACTGATCTGATTTTGGGCTGATTTTCAAAATCCACTATTCTTTCAAACAGGTGAAGAAAAACCAAGCGATCAGCTGCTGACTTAGGGGCCAGGTACAGCTCAGCTGTAGTTTCTGTGGCATTACCTTGAGGGATGGCTGTGCTAATGGAGAGGCATCTGTGTGAGAACTTGAGCTCAAGTGGAAACGGGTTACTATGGAACACAGCAACATACACATACCAAATTAAGTAGCAGGAGTCCCCTGTCTATGATCTAGTCTGCAAAGTATGTCATACACATCTCCTGGTTCTTGGCTGCAAGCTGTTGCCATGGCCTGTGCAAGGTTGCTAAGTTGCAGGCTGTTTACACTCTCCTTCTAGACTGCAATTTCTATTTCCAAGGGTTTCTTTATAACTGGATGAAAGTAGTGTTTGTTTCTTAGCAAGGATTATTTGTGTGCCAGGTAAGTGAATTTAGGGAAGCTTGCCAAAACAGCCAAAATAAAGTTTCTTTAAAATAAAGAGATGTGCAGTGGAAAATTTGGTAAATACGTGAAACCAGAAAGATAAGCAGCAAGAATGTGTTGTATTGATGCAGTGATACAGCAGCAGATTCATATATGGAAAGAAGGTAAGAGAGTAAGATATTCTGTATGCTGTTATATACACTTGAGCATTAAATCTCTCTTTTATTAGATTTAGCTGGTGATGTAACTTCTTATTTTTTATATGTGGTGGGACTGTTGGGTAGGGAGCAGGGTGCTTTCTGATTTTTTTTTTTAATAATTTCTGCTGCCACTTTTCCTAGACTTTAAAAATAATGTGTTGATCTAAAGATAACTTCTGGATTTGTTTTTTGATGCAGTTTCAGTCTAAGAAAAAGGCTTTTAAGTGGTTTTTACTTTTTAAAATAGAATTGGAAAAATAACTTGATTGGTAGGGTCAGTCACCAGTAAGTTTGATTTCTTGTACTATGAGGAGCATATAATAACCACTGAGAATTGTATACTGAAATAAATAATTGTTTCTTTTCCCTTTTCTGATATAGGGCCATGGCTTGAAGGATAATATCCTTCAGTTTGTGTTTGCTAAATTTTTTAAAAAACATTAAATGTTTCCCTTTACTGTTCTAAACAGCTTTTGTTCCAAAGCTGTTTAATCATCATGCAGTAAAATGGTTCTATTTCTGACTTACCTAAATTCTAGCTGGACTTGTCAGCAAGACTTCTATTTTTTTAGGCTGTTTATTAAATTCCAGTCAGTTTGGAGCTAGAAGTCTATTGCTTAGGCACATATTGAGAAGGAAGTTCTCTTGTCAAACTTCCTTTCCCATGGTTGCTTTTCTCACCTTTTATTCCACATCTAATGCTGGGTGTGACTTCCTGAAATGTTGCTGGTCATACATCAAACAATTGCAATTAAAAAGTCTGCATAATGAAAAGTAAATTTTGCTTAAACTGGCCCCAGGAGTATAATATACAGGAACTTTTTATCAATCTGTGATTTGCTGGGGATCCTAAGAGCACTGAAACCCTGCACAGGTACAGAGGGTACATTAGACAGGAGCACAGTTACTAGGATTTGTGAGCATTGGCTTTTGAAAGTGGAAGGGTTATTTAAGTCTCCCCAGAAAAAAGGCAGGCACATTGTTCTACTTAAAAATTAATGTCATATTATAGCACATAAGTTTTGAGTAAGACTGCATTCTCCTAAGTAATGACAAAAAGTTTTGCTATTCCATACAGTCACGTATTTGTTTTTACACTGTCTTGTTTCTAAACAGCTGAAACACTTCTTTTTTTCCTTATGTAGACATTTTAATTAGAAACTTGATATAACATTGGTGGTAACAGGCTGGTTTCAAAAATGAAGCTTACAGTGAGTTAATACTGTAATGATTACTGCTACACACTGTTTTTCACTCAAGAATATCCAGGTACTTCAATCTCCAAGTAAGCACTTGGCCTCTCTCATCCCTTTGTGCCCAGCAGAAGAGCCATGATCCTGCTAGGGCTATCAGAACTCTGGGCTGATTTGGGTCACAGCATCCCAGTGCAAATGCACCACAGATCATGTGGAGCATCCCTCCAAAAACTGTGTGGCTCATTCTGGGCAGGAAAGGAGCCATGTGCTAGACTAGTCTGCAATATTCATTAATTTCTGGACATTGATGAGGCTGATAGGACATCCTGAAAGGTCCCCTTGCTGAAATATGTTGGGACTTTTTCCAGCTCCCAAGGCCTATGAGGCTGGGGAGGATGCAGACAGCTTAACTGGATGTTGAAAAAAGAAACCTACCAGATCAGTTATTCCTGTATGTATTTCTGTAATGTTTACTGTATTGTTATTGAATATTTATACTGCCAAGTTACTTCTAAAAACAACAAACTATTTTAAAACATGCTACACAAACCCCCATGCAGAAATGGAAACCGTCTCCTGTAGTGTCCTATCGTTGCAGAATAATTTTCCAACTCAGTTCCTGAAATGGTCAGTCCTGACAGAACTTCTGTAGCTGCATAAAAGGTTGCTCCTAGCACTAAGCAGCTAAAATGCTTAGTGTGTCAGTTATCACTGCTCTGACACAGCTCAACACTAAAAATTATGGATAGCAGTGCTTATCTGTGAACAAGTTATTTAATTCTTAGTCTTCTTTCAGTCTATAAAGGTATTTCTTAGCTGCTGTATTGTCAAAATAGAAGTTCTGGTGAGTGCATTCGTTCATAGTTCTATCAGAATTAATATGAGAGGGACAGTTAGAATTCAATTGGAAGGTCTGGGTCCGCAGATTGATTAGTTTAGATTAATCAACATAATCAACTTTCACTTAAACACTGGTCTTAAATTATTTGCATTAGAATAGGGTTTCTTTTATATTTAGCTCAATCTCTTTGAAGAAATACAGGCTGTCTAAATTTTTCAGCAATGAACATTTTACCAAATCACTAATACATCTAAATCAACTTATCACATAGTATAAATGTTTGCCTTTTTACAAGCAAGACTGTGTACCATGTGCTGTCTTTCTCTTTTCTATAATTAGCAGAAACATTTGGGAATTGCAATAACACTTTCTCTGTATCTTTACAAGAAAGAAAATGACCTAAAAAGGGAAGAAAGGCAAGTCTAGGAAGGAGCACTGCTAATCTAAACATCACCCACAACTTGCAATCAGGAACACTCCCTCCCTTCTCCAACCAGATCTTTCTGTATTTGTGTTTTGTTTTTGTTATTCAAACCCTCTCTCTTCACTACAGATTTCCCTACTTGGAAATATTACCATCTGAGATCACTGTGCAGCAATAACAGATAAAGCTGTTCCAAGCTGCAAATGGGCTATGGGGTAAAAGTTTGGAATCAGTAAAGAACACATACACTGCAGACACAGGCTACCCCAATGTGGAACTGTTAAGTTCAGCTGTCACTTTAGTAGTGTTCACATTGATCAGATAAGTCTGTGCTGTCTCTATACCTAGCAGACACTTTTAAAATAAGAAAATTGTGAAGAAAAAATTACTTTGCACTTGGAAAGCTGAATTTTGAACTGCTCTATACTGTCAAACTTCTCAACTATTTTCTACTAAAATTTCAGCCAGCAATACTTTGCCTAAGTTTTCTTGGGTTGTAACAAATAGTTTAAAACTCTTGGGCTCACAAAAATACGATAATTTTATCTTTGAAAGAGACACTATAAGAAATTAGACTTCTGCAGAAAGAACTCTGATTCTACAAAAGTTTAGTGCACAGCAAGTGAAAATGCCTTTAAATGTGTTTTACATGTCTGCAAATGAAGTCACAGCTCCAATTTCTGGACATTCAGACTTTTCCTTAGAATCCTTTCAGATACAGCCATTAGGCAGAAACCTGAAGGCATAACTAATGGTTGGTTGATGTTAAGTTGGTACACAGCCTCAGTGAGTCCTCCTGTGAGATCCTCACCACCTGCACAAATTTTGGATAATAAACCAACTAATTAGCTAGAAATTACATAAGGCTACTATGTATTGGTACAATTTAGGTGAAATCCATGAAGAAACTGATTCTTGCAGAAACTGTGATCTCTCCAGTCCCTTCTTGCTCACTAATGCTGTGTAAAAATAAGCTGACTTTTTTTTTCCATACAATTCTTCCCTTTTTGCCAGTGAGAAAGAGCTTTAGCAAATGCCTGGGATGGTAGCAGAAACAATAAACTGAAGGCTTTAAAATAAACTCGGCACTAAGTTCTCTGTTCAATTTGAGGTCAATCGAGGCTTCCACTCAGCAAGCAGCTGCTGTAAGTTAAGCATACTGAGAGATCCTAAACAGCTGTGAGGAGCACAACTGATGCACAGCATTTATTATTCCAGTGCAGACAGACCACTAAGATGGTAGTTTGTTCCCACAGGAATCAACAATTGACAGTTGTTTTTGTGACAGTTAAAAACAACTTGACTATTAGGGTTTTGCCCCTTTGTGCCAAAGCTTTTTGATTGGAACTGTAAGGCTTGCCAAGTTGTTATGAGGACTTACTATAGTGGGGAAAAAAAAAAAAATAGTCCTGTTTAATTTGAGGTTGTAAAAGATGACTGGATTATAGGGAAAGCTTTTAGGTTTCAGAATAGTATTGAGGACTGTAGGGGAAGAGCACTGGCCAGGCAGTACTGGACTAACAGGTCATTTTGGCAAAGGAAACTATTGTTAATTCCTTAAGAGGCTTAGGGTGACACTTAAAACTAAATTTAGGTTTATGGCAATGGTTCAGCTGTGGAAGTACTTCATCAACTCCTTCAATCCCAAATACTAACAGTAAACAGAACTCCTCCCCACCTCCCCTGCCTTTACTCCAGCTGAAATTCCAGTTTAGAAGATGACAAATCAGAGACCATGCAAATCCAACAGGGAAGAACAAACATATATTTGCCTTTGTTTCTTGACCTTAAAAATGAAACCCTACAGCACCTTTAGTTCTTCAGTCTCAGATCTAATGCTAATAAATTTTACCCTGTCTACAGCCCCCATTCAGCCTGCAATTTCACCAATATAAACTGCTCCTCTGTTCCCACTGTTCCCAGCCATGGGATGTCCCAAGCCAATCCACATTTCTAGTTTTTATCTCAGTCTTGCAGGATCCATCAGTAGATCCAGTTTTTCAGTCCTTCCTGTTGATCTCTCAACCTAACCCTAATTGGCATTAGGGCGTTTGAGGAAACCACAGGAAATCAAGCTGGCCACTTTCTGTCATCTTTAACCTTAATCTAACACACAATATTGAGTGGCATGAAACGGATTAAGGCAGATGCTGGAGAAGAAATGGACTGAATTATTTTTAAAGATACTTGGCACATCAGAGTCTATAGAACAAATTTTTATTGTTCCACAAGGCTTACAGGTCTAAGATGAGTACTCAATATTTACAGGCATAAAGCAGTTCAGATTTGTCCAAAGATGGATGTTGCTGGTCTCTGTTTACACTTGGGCTTAGACAACAGCCAGGAACTAAACTGTCAGTCAGATGTCCTATTGGATCCTGCAGTTTCTAAGCTGAGACTGTGACTGGAATGAGCAGAAGCATACAGTTTTATGTAGACACAATATGCTGGGGTGGTTTTACGGCTCCTGTCATGCTTGAGCTTTAGGATAAAACCCCAAAGTTGTTACATTCTGTCTCATCCATGCTGCTAAAATGCAGGTGTATGGTAAAGAGATAGATATTTGAAAGACAATTATGAGACAGGGTATGGGTAGCTTAACTGTAAGGTTGTGAAAAAAAAAAAAGTACTGAAAAAGTACTGCACTGGTCCACAAAAGCAGCAGTGCTACAGTAAAGCCAGCAGAAATGGAGGACAGTGAGAATTTAATTCGCTTTGGTTATGTCTGGAAAAGTGGTGGAATATCACTTACACAAATTCAATGAGTATCAGTGAAAATTGGCTAAAGCACTCTTAAAAATAAATTTGGCAGCACATACGCTTCAGTGTCACCACCCCTGAATAAAGGAAACAAACAGCCATCTTTTGAGGCAGGATTTCTTTTGACTCATTGAAAGGCCTTCATCCTGTTCCCAGAACCTGACCTAAATAAAGTTACCACTCCTCTGTTTCTGTGCTTAAAAGCTTCTGAAATGGGTGTATTCAAGCAGGGACCGCCTATTAAATGGCTGGCTTGCATCCTCTTCCTCAGTCTTTTTAAGTCCTGAGTATTGCTACCACGTAGGAGTTGCCAAATTTTCCCCTTCTGGCTGTAAACAGAACGCGTGCAGCGGACTCCAGATTTCTTTTAAAAGCTTTCGATCCTCCCTCAGCATTTCACATTTCTTTTCTCACCACGACTGCTGGCTGTCGGGAGGAAGACATAAACATCATGAACTCTAAAGCGTTATTTGCAGCCAGTCCTTGTTTGTAGCTGCAAGTATGGCAATTTTCAATGATGTTTTTTACTGCGCTAAATTAAGCCTGGGCTCTTGGCAGTAATTGCTGTGGCTTCCTTTAATGCAGCAATAATCCTTGTTAAAGTCACCATACGTGACGCGTAGCCTTTGGCAACCAGGAGAGCCAGCGGGCTCTCCTGGGTTGCCAATCTCTGGAGAGCCAGCGTTTATCTGCAGAGAGGATTTTCCCTCCCCACTTAGGAGGCGATCGAGGGTCGGTGTTGTTTGAACTCCCAGCCGCCACTTTCGGAGGGGAAGTTCCCTCGGCTACACGCGTGCGGCGCCCAAGGGCCCGAAACAACCGCACCGGGAACAGCCCCGATCTCCGGAGTCACCGCTCGGCCTCCGCAAAGGGCAGAGGCTGTGTCTGGGGCAGAGGCTGTGTCTGGGATAGAGGCAGTGTCCGCGGCACAGCCGGGCACGGGCGGTGAGCGGGGCTGGGGCGGTGTCCGGCCCCCAGCCCGGCGGAAGGGCGGGCCCGGGCGGCCTCCCAGCGGCGATCTACTGCCAGCCGTGCTGCAGCAGAAGGAGAGCTCCTCGTTAAAGCCCATTCTTTGTACGGCAGTAAAATGCTGTTCCGCTTCGGCGTGGTGCTGCCCGCCCGGGTGACGGAGGGCGGCGCGGAGCTGCTGGTGGCCGGGTCGCGGCCGGAGCTGGGCGAGTGGGACCCGCGGCGCGCCGTGCCCATGAGGCGGGCGCGGCCGAGCGCCCCGCTGCCCGCCCAGGAGCCCGCGCTGTGGCTGGCGGAGGTGGCGCTGCCGGACGAGGACGCCGCCAGCCCCTTCTGGTACAAGTTCCTGCGGCGGGAGGGCGGCCACTTCCTCTGGGAAGGTAACGGAGGGGACCCCCTCGCCGTCCCTCGCACGCCCGGCGGCCCTGCCGGGAGGGGCGCTGCGAGCCGCTCCCGAGGGCCGGCCCTGGCCGCCCGGCAGCTCCGCCCGCTTCCTGCCGCGGCCCCGAGGCTGGGCCGGTCCGCCGGGCCCTGCTGAGCCGGGCTGCCCGTGCTCCGGCACGGCGGTGGCCGGAGCTGTGCTTGCAGGTAGAGCTGCCCGGGCTGTCGTGGCGTGACGGGGGTTCTCGCAAACAAAAATGTTTTTTAACCGTTTGATGGAGGCGGGTGAATGCAGAAGGAGGCGGCCATTCTAGGTTGGTAAAAGTTACTTGAAGGAGTTTCATTCCGCCCCCCTTACTTTAGGCACCCATTTCATGATGGTTTGTTTTGGTTTTTTTCTTTCCCCACAAGTAAAGAATTTTGAATCTCCTAATATGCACTATGGTGTGGGTTGTTAATTTAGTTCGCTAAGGTGAAATGTCACGATGGCATTTTCAAGCTGGTAAATTTTGCTATTGTGATTTCTTAAAGAAAAACACAGGGAGAGGTTCAATTACAGCTTTTCCAGTCTTCTTGCTGTTTCAGTAGTACTTCCAGCATGTTTTCCTCCTGCTATGTGTTTTCAAATGTTGAATAACTAGTCAGTTTCCATGTGCTGTTCTAGTATATTGAAGTATCTTAAATATAAGAGAACACTCAGACAATCGTCTGCTGAGTCAAATAAAACTCTAAATATACCTCTTGAGGAATGGTTTGACCTAGTGAAAGGAAGACAGATCACTTGGTAATTTGTGACAGTATTTTTTTAACTCATAGCATAATAATCCATGTACCAAAATAACACATTGTAGAGTAGTTGCTCTTCACCTGTTTTAAGAATACATACCACACTTCTGAACTGCCTTTCTGTCATGTAGACTAAAACATGCATGTTGTCATAGCTGGTGCATTTGTTTGTTCTTCTTTATGCTAATAAAAGACTTTCTGTTAATGCTACATTCGCAGAAGTTTACATCATGAAGGACTATGTACATCATGCAATAGTAATTGTTTTGTTTAGCAGCTAAAACAAATAGTATATTCTGCCTGTTTAAACCATGTTTTTCTTTTCCAGAATTGCAGGAAAAGTGAATTTATGGAATAAAAATCTTTACATCTGTCCAAGGAAGCAGAATTGGGTCTCTTGGAAGGTGCCAAGTTGTACATAATATGACAATGATACTGGTATATAAAGCAGTCCCAACCATGGAATTATAGAAATAATAGTAGAATTAGAAATAATTAGCATTTTATAGAAATAATGGAGAATAACTAAAGAGAATCAGCAGTTGTAAGGTTGATGATTATTCTCTGGTTTGGAAGTAGTGGTAGCTCAAATTATTGTCTGTTCCAGGGAGCACGTTTAGGAAATGCAGTCAGAGTAATGAACATACTGAGTTTTGGCAGATTTGCAGTTTTAGGATTAACCTGGCTGGCATTTTGTTCTTATCATTGTGAATGCTCAGCAGTTTGAGCTCAGTTTCAGCTTAGCAGGAATGATAGAAAGCAAGTGGGCATATCATCTAAATGCAGAATAGTTTTTTAATTAGTCATTCATATAAACAATTTTTTCCTCAGTTGATATTTAGAGGAAAGCACAAATTTGCTTAAACCTTGAAATTTATTGTTCTTCATGTATTACATGAAGGGAGCCTAAGGATGTTTTCTTATCCAAAACTGAGCAATCTTGCAGTTCTTTTTAATCTGTTTTAATGTTTTTTTGTTTTTGGTTTTTTGTAACTGTTGATCAATGAAAGTTTGGCTGTCATCTGTTTATTTTTATAAAAATCAGAACTTGAAAAGACAACTCCCTTCTTAAAGAAAAGAACAGGGGGTTTTTTGTGCTAAACAAATGCCATGCATTGTCTCTTTAGTATCCCATGTGTTTAGAATTAAAATGGGCTTTGAGAAACACTTAGCACTTGCAGAGCATATGCAGTTTTGAAGACATGCTTATGAGGGATAGAAGAAAGTGCAGAATTATACTTGCTCTAAGTTTATGAGTTGAGGCCTCCATCTGTAACCAGAGAAACTGTAGTCCATGGATATCAGTCCAGTTATGGATGTGAGATGTCTACATATATTGGATGTTGAAATCATGTGCTGTATTTAAGAAAATTACTTCAGCTTTTTTCTTAAGACATGTGTGTGTGAGAGAATTCCACTGGCAGTGCATATTGGTTTTATGACAGTACAATACCTACTGTATCGTATTTTGAGTACAAAATGCAGCCATTCCAATACAGTGGGGAAGACTGGAAGATAAAAGTGGAGGTAGTTATTTCTGTGGGCTAGAAGAGTCAAAGACTAGTGTTCTGTGGCTTTTGGTAGAAAGCTTTCAGGAAAGGCTTGGCCTGTGCAGGATTTGCTGGGTTGCTGTGTGTGCCTTGAAGGGAACAAGTTCCCCTCCCTAGGAGGATGATGTGGGAGACAAGACTCCCCTGTGCTCCTGAAGGATCAGATATTTGCCTCTGCTGTCCCAGGGAGATGTTGCTTGTCTACACCCAGGACCTGTCACTTAAAGCCATTGAGTGTTTCTGGCTCAGGAACCATGAGCTGTGTGGGGTTTCTTCAGGGTTGTTACAAGCTTACCTACTGTGGAAGCTGAAGCCTGCTGTCCAGGAGGGTTTGTGATATGCTGTGGTATCTGTGGAAACAGGTTGGTTATGCTGAGCTTTACAATCTGGGAATAGGTTTAGAAAAAAACCCTAAATTCATGTATGTACCTTTTTTACCCCCAGCTGCACTGTGTCTGTCTGTGTACTTTGTTTTTAATGTTGATTTTTCAGAACTGGACTTAACATCTCTCAGCTTGGAAACGTAAAGTATTTTGTGCATACTGTCAAAACTAAATAAATACAAGATGAAACTTATGCTTCAGTTTGTTTTTGTGAGTTTATGATGAAACACTCATCTGTACCTTTATCCCCTTACTTTCATTTAAATGAACTGTAGGTACTAATCAAGAAACATGCTGCGTAAAAGGACAGGGAATTTACTGGAGGTGTGCTCCAAACTGTATTTTGAGATGATGGAATAATGCTGACACTTTGTGTTTTTGGGAAGGGGAAAAATAAGTTCTATAAAAAACCTACATAAGCTTGTAGTACATACACTAGCTTGTATTGTAGTATTGATCCTTTGTTGCCCAGAGAAATTGTGGATGCCCGTTCCTTGAAGTGTTGAAGGCCAGGTTGGATGGGACCCTGAGCAACCTGGTCTACTGAAACTTGTCTCTGCCTGGGGAAGAGGTGGGAAGCTTGGAACTGGATGCTCTTTAAGGCCACTTCCAGCCCAAACCATTCTGTTATTCTGTGATTTTCATGTACCTCTTAATTTGGTGTAGATGGAGCTTGCTTGAAGCTTACCAGATACCGTATGACCAGTGAAAGCTCCAAAGCAGGGTCAGCCTATATTCTGGTAATTTGTTCAGGTGAGCAGAGCTTTAATCCTTCCAAAAAAACTCCACCTATAGTTTTGGGGAGGGAGGACGACAGAAAAGGAGGTGTCTTGTTTGCAAAACAACACAAATGATATAATGTAGTGCAATTTGGAAACAATTATGCAGCCTGTGATACGTTGACCTTCCAACATTTCCAGTTCACGCTCCTGTGAGCCTGTTTGTAATAAACTAAAAGATTGGTAAATTTATGGAGTAATAAAGGTTTTCACATCATTGTAATTCAATCTGAAAATATCAGAAGTAAGTTCTGATCACAGGTCTCAAGGGCTGAGCACCTGATTAGCTGAAAATATGGGTGATAGTTAAGCACATTAGAATTTCACTTTTAAAGTGTGTTGAAAGTTAAAGCAATCTGACTTTTGGCCTGAGCTCTTTGAATAAAAAAGGTGTAATTTCTTAATTAAGAGGAGGGGATTCTTCTGAGGCTGTATGAGAAGGTAAGATCTAGTTGACATTTGTAGTGGAGAGATTGTAACAGAATGAAAAATGCTTGGGGGAAAGCCTTAGCAAGATACACAAAATAAAAATTCTTTTGAGGCCATTCTAGGAAGTACAGTTGGATACAATGTTAATTTCTGTAACTGAAATCCATGGGTTTTTTCCTTTTTTTTCCCTCCAAAGCTAATCTACAGACCCCCAAAATAGGTAGCAGTTCCATTACAAAAAAGCAAACAAACAAAACTAAGGCAAACAAAAAACCCCAGTGAACCCTGAAGAGTTACATTTCTTCATGGCTCTTTTAATGCAGATATTTCATGTAGTGCTCTTCCCACTGGGTGGTGCCATATTCCCTGTGTATAGCCAGCAGCTGCCTAGCATCCTGCAGCTACTTGCATGTTTCATTAGTATTTAGTGTAATCTCTTCTGCTTTTGAAATTAATCCAGAGTTTTACTTATTTTCCCAACCCCAGTTCTGAAGTAGGTGGTGACTAGAAATGAACATAAAGCACAAGGTATGTGACAGTTGAATAACTGTGCATCATAGGCATTTTGTTCCTGCAAAGCTGTTGCTTTCTGGACAGTGCTAGATTCCTTAACACTTTTCAGATGTGACAGAACTTAACGAGTGGATAACTTTGAATTCTTCAACCCAATACGTCTTTAAGGAGTGGAGGAAAACTTTGGTTACAAAGTGCCTTCTGTTTTGTTCTTCAACCCCTCAAGACTTACACATAGCATGCATTTTGGTGCAATTAAATGGCATCAAGATTCTCATTATTTTCTGTCTGCTTATCAGCATTAACCAGTTTATACTGAGCAGACAACCAGACATCAGTAAAACAACGTAGAGTGGCCTATGTGAAAATGCAAAATTGCAAGAATAAAAATAAATACATACACTTGCAAATACATATCATCTGGGATCTGTTCCTACCCCCAGAGATAATCAGGGGCCAGTTCTGATTTCTGTGTGAATCTAATTAAAGCCTTTGTGGTTATAATGGCAAATTTACAATAAATGCATTGTTTATGCAAATCCTATATTTACCACTTTTCCTGTCCCTCACTGCCAAGTGGTGATAGCATGCAAAGCATGCAATGGTGCTCAACAACTTATTTTCAATGGCAAGAAGCACTGAGAAGTGATAAGTAGCTGGGATGATACTTTGGTTAAAGTATTGCCATGGTTGCTATTTTGATGTAGCTCCTTTCCTGCCTATTCTTCTGGTATGATAGAAAGTAGCAATCAATAGTAGACAGCACAGTAAACAGTGTCAAAGCAAACGGCAAGATGGTAGTAGGTTATATATTTTGTTGCTATCAGCCATTACTCTCTCATCTGTATTTCCTGTAGTGTTATTTCTACTATCTGTCAGAAAAGAAACTGTCTTATACATGAGGAAATTTTCCTTTTAGTTGCTTTTCTCTGACTTCATCATTAAACCAGGCATTTGGCTAAAATCTCTTAGTACAATAGAAGTTCCCACAGAAAAACACCTGGGACTGAGCAGACCTACAGAGCAAAATAAAACATGTTTTTGAAAGTTGCCTTTGAAAATTCTGATTTTCTTATATCTGATTAAAAAAAAAAAAAAAAAAAAGAAAAAGGAAAAAAAAGTCTTGGTGATGAACAGCATTAAGTGTTGAGAATGGCTTTCTTGTAAACCATTTAGTTTTAATTCAGGCATAATTTCAAGATGTAATGAATTTTCTTAGGATATATAAATAGACTAAAAAGTCTTAAATTCAGACTGGATTTTAATAGAATTAGAACTTGTTTCCATGGTTCTGTGTGGCAGATCTACCAAAAGGGAAGTTGAAATGGTCTGCTTTAAGTCTGGTAGGATATAAACATGTGGTGTATGAGGCACATGGTTTTCTTCTTTTTAGGTATCTCTTCTTGGCTTGCAAATGCCAAGAAACATTTCTGAAAATCAGACCAGTTAAGAAGGAGTTACTTAACTGGGTGTGGGAAATTAACAATTTTGACTTACATTTATACTAGGTATTTAAGTAATACAATGAATTCATCTGCCACTTACAGAATCTAAGGGGAAGATGGTTTGCTGACAGCAGAAAAAAATAGCATTAAAAATCAAAGTATGCTTTTCTTATGCATACGGGTAAGGCTTTGTACATGACATACAGAATTTGAGCTATTTGTCAGAGCTGTTAAAACAAAGGGCTGCTGCTGAGGGCTTTGCTGAGACTTGAGGAAGGTGGGACTCCAGATCCTGTGGCAGACTTAAACTCTCAAAAGCTTCACCTCACTCAGTTCCAATGAGGGGAACCCTCCCCTCACATCTGTTTTTTAACAATCAATAGCAATTCAGTCTTGGGAAGATTGCGACAGATCCTATTTCAAAACATCAGAGATTGAATTTTGTTCACAGGCAGCAGTGAGACTTTTGTGACAGAATCTGGTGTGAAGGGTAAGTAAATTTGAATATTGTGAGTACTGAAGGAAGTTCAGTTAGAGTGATGTGTGATAACAAGACTATGCAGTAGCACATTCAGATAACTGAAAATTGTATCCAAAACAGGACTTGAGATTTTCTTCATTGTAATTTTGGTATAAAAGGTAAGGAAGCTAGCAAAAACTTATTCTTCTAAATGCTTTATTTTTGAGAATTTTTTGGGTATGTTTTTTGTTCTACTACTATTTTTTTATAGAAGTATTTTATTGCTTGATGCTTCCCTGTTTGTCTTCCCCCAGAGTTCTTATAATATTAAACTTTTTCAGTGGAATTTCTAAGCATGAGCTTAAGATACTCATTTACCTTGTTAAAAGGCATCATTTGATACAAATGGAATTACTTAAAATATTTAGACATAGTTAAAATTTTGAAATGACACTTAAAGTGTACTAGTTCATGCAAAACTTATGACAAAGATTATAGGAGTTAGTCTCTCTGACTTGTCTGATTTGTGATGTCTGACAAGTCTGACTTGACTGATTTGTGAGTAGGTGATCTGTAAATTGCCTGGCTGCTTGTGGTTTGGGTTGGTTAGGTAGTTAATGTGTTTCTCTAAGGTTATTTAAGTAGCTCTGTGGTTTTTAAAGAGGTAGCAGTGAACTGAGAAACACCCTTACCTTACTGGGGTTTGGAGGTGGGAAGTTTCATATCTGTGTTTTAGTGTCAGGCTAAGGCAGGGATGAGATACCCAGCACCTTTATGGCTGCTGTTGTGCCCTGTAGTTCCTGCATACCTTCCTTTACACAACACAGAATAGAAAAAATTTTAACTTGGAGCAAGGTGTGCAGCAAGCTGGTAACTGGGAGAGCAGTGGCTGAGCAGAGCCTTTGCAGCAAAGAGCTCTGCAGAGACAGTGGGAGAAGCAATCTCATTTTTTTCATTAATTGATGTGGTTTTTGTTCACCACTCTTAATGGTGATAAGGAATTTCATTTGACCCATATTTTGTTTATCTTTTAAGATCAAGCTGGTAATTTCTCCACTCTGACTCTTCTGTGCAATCTGTGTGCAGTTCTTTTCTGTGTCAAGATGAGTCTGTGCTGTTGGCAGACTGTTGAATTATACTTCTTTCATGTCTGCAGTACAGCTGTAATAAAATAGTAACTGCAGGTTTTTGTGTTTCGTGATTGTGCCTCATTAGATTGAATTTCAGAACATCCTCTTCTAGTTTCTGCTTACCTTTTTTAAGTCCTAGATCTTTGCACATCTTGTATCACTCTCTGTATCTGCTTCTGGTTTTCACAGAATCACAGAATTAATCAGGTTGCAAGGGACCACCGTGGGTCATCTGGTCCAACATCGCTGCTCAAGGAGGATTAAAAGCAAAGTTTTCCTTTGCTTCCTTTTGGTCTCCTCCTTTTACTAGCGCCATTTATCAGTTGTATGGAGGTCTTTGGTTTTAGTATTTTGTTTAGTTATTTGTGCAGCCACTTCTTATGCTCCTTTGATCATCCTTCATATGCATTAAACAAGGAGCCATAAACTGCAGTCATGCAGAATTTGAAAGAGCCCTCTGTGAAGCTTGAGCTGTAGTGGGGCTGCTTGGTTACTTTGCTCTCTGGCAATTCCCTATGTCGGTTGATTCTGCACAAAACTATCTGCAGTACAGAGCAACCAGTGCAAAAATAATGAAAAACTTTATAATTTAATGCCTAGAAACTTATTTTAACCTTTCTCTTTCAGATAAGCATTTTTGCTGTGAAGACTCTCAAAGATGGGTTTTAAATTAAAAAAAAAATGGACCTTATTAAAGGAAATAAAATGCTGTCCTAGAAGTTAAACTACAACCTGTATACTCTAGTAAACTCTTCCAAAATGCTTTTCTTCTTTAATTAGGAAAGCCAACGTGATCAATTAATGGGGAGATCAGTACTATTCAAATATTTAACTTACCTCTTTTTATGGTTGAATTTTACATGTTTTTGGAGGATCATGTATTTGCTTTCCAATGATAAATAATTAAACCAGTGTTTTGTGACTTGGAATATGAATAAAAACAAGATGAAGAAAAATTCTTATATAGAAATGGGTTTAGCTGTAACACCATGTGTTTGCTGTTGTGTGAGCCCTTTCTCAAAGAACATTTGTGTTTCTTTTCCTTTTTTTCAAAGATGAACAGGCAAACAGAACATTTTATGTTCTTGGCTTTACTATTTTGCCTAGGAACAGAAAAGTTGAAATAGTATAAAAATTGCATTGTTGTCTTATGGCATCCAAAATATGGTGGATTTTCTGAGACAGATTGTGCTAGCAGAAGCATGATGTGGACTGAGAAAATAATTTTTTCTCATTTTGAAACTTCCTTGTTAAATGCATATTGTGAAGCAAACTGTGGTGAGAAGTACTTGTGTAATCATGTGGATATTACCTGGGTAGTGAAACCTGATCTTTTTTGGTAATTGCAGATTTCCATAATTCCCTTAAGAAGTATAGTGGATCCAGCTTTCTGAACACAGTCTACTTTGATCATACTGTTCCCTAAGTAAGAATTTATTGAAGATTGTAGCACTCTTTCCTTCCTGTATGAAGCTATATTGCATGTGAATATATATGTATATGTTGAAAATATGTTGATGTACATTCTGTTGCACAGATGTCTTATTTCAGTAGGAAAGTTGTTTGATTCATAGATCAGTATCTAACATAAGGAGTAGTAAAGAACTAGGCAATTCTCATGAAATATGATATGAATGCAAGCTGCTACTGTTTACCTGATTATTAAAGGCAAATCAGAACCATACCTTTTGAGATTCAGGTCTGACAGTAGGCCACAGCGGGATGGCTGAGGCTCAGTGGTGCACAAAAATCAACAGCGATAAATATTTATTTCACAAGAAAGTGTTTCAGAATGAGATTTGACCAAACCTGTTTGAGGGAACAAATAAAATAAACATCTTATGGCAACTTGGATCCATTTCCATACGTTGTTTTAGGCTGTTTAAGGGAATTAATGATGGTGAAGATGGTAAGGTTACAAGGCAGGGAGGTTGCAGGACTTAAAAAGGCAGAGAGGAGGAAGGTCATAGAGGAGGAAGGAAGGAAGGAAGGAAGGAATGCAAAAAGGGACAAGAATTAAAGCTGAAGAAGGAGAAGATGATGAACTGTAAAACTGGCAGAAGTGCACGTACCTCAAGCAGCAGCAATTGGAAGTGGGGCAGTAGGAAGCACATGGTGGGTAGCTGTGTACAAGGAAACGCAGGGCTGGGAGTAGCAAAAAAGCCAGAGACCCTGAGAACATGGTTCAAAACTGCTGTGGTGCAGTGAGGGCTGGCAACTCCCTGGGGGCTGCAGGGACACCCCATGGGACTGGCAGTCAGGAGCAGGAAGCCAGGGGCACGAGGGCAGCCCCAGCCCCGAGCATCAGGCATCTCCTGGGGACAGGCTGAGGCTGGGGCAGGACATGGGCCCGTGGGCATGTGGGGGTCAGGATCAGACACAGCCTCGAGATGGCAGGACATGGCCACGGTGATGTGCATCACTACAAACAGTGGTAGGAGAGTAGAATGGGGAAGGCAAGGTGTGCTGTTTGTGGCTGTATTTTGCTGAATGTGTGAAGTCTTTAATTAAATGTCATAAACATCCATACATTTTGTTTCACGGTTGTATTTGTTGATGTATGCTGTTGTCTTCTTCTGTTGTTTAAAAGTGGTAAGAATATGTAAACAATTATAAATGGGAGATAAAAATATAGTGGTGAGATTTGTAGCTTCTGAAACTGTACTGATCTTGTTTACCTTATTTATAATCAAAATAATCAAAAATTATGTGATGTATAATTGCTCAGCAATGTGAAAGAGAAAATTGTTTTCCGTCTCATATTTTATTTTTCATGTTGGTAAATAATAATATTTCACAATTATGATAAAATGGCTTGTCATCTGGAAATAAGGAGATGGTTTGAGCTTTCCTCTTAAATGTTATTCTTACTCTCTAATCATTGCATTAATACGTCTCCCAAAATGCTCTTGCTCTAGCAAATTTCCCTAACTGTAGTGATTGAAAACTGGTCATGCATTTATGTGCAATGGGAAATTGAAGATGTTCCTTTGGGCATAATTTTTCTCAGAAATATTTTAGCATCATTAATAATGTATAAGTGTAACAGGCTTAAGCAAGCCATAGACTAGGTCGCTTCTGATCTGCATGATAATTATTCCTACGTGGCAATTAGTATTACAATAAGTATGTAAAAATGGTGCTGGGAGGAGAATGTACATGTATTTTTGGAGACTAGATAACATTTTGATTGATGATATGACCCATTGCAATTCAAGTTGCTTACTCTGGCATGGTATTAAAAACTTCTCACACTATTGCAGTAAGAGAAGAAGAGGTAATAAATATTAGTGGAAAATCATAAGAAAAAGAATCTTGCTTTTAAGGCCATTTAAGGTAGTTGTGGTCATTCACCATTGTAATTGTAATTGTGACTGTCTCTCTGTGGGTCACTTTGGGCAGCTTCTTCTGTGTATGAACAGACTCTCAAAGTGAGACATTCGTTTGAAGACAACAAAGTGAGTGCTTATTGGTTCACAAACATAAAAGACAAGATAGGGTTTAATGAACTCCTTGGCTAGATATCCGAATGTGTCTGGTCTGCAACAGGAATCTGGAGCTGGCCAGGCAGCTGTGAATGAGGTGGAAGAAGGCCACCCTTCTTTCTCCCTTCAAACAAGCCTGCCTTGTTTCTATGTTGCTGTCTGCCACCTTCTTTGGGCTTTGATGCCTTTCCACATTGATGTTTTTCCTCTTGAATCCTTAAGCTGGTAGCAAATCCTGTGTCACCAGTCCTACCTTTTTTTGTGGTTTTACCTTTCTGAGCATGCATAGCTGTCCTCTGAAATTTCTGAGTTCTTTCCCATATCTTGGCAACTTCCTTAGAAGTCAGCCTGAACCAAGGTCAGGCTGCCATGGCATGTCTGAGACACAGCAAGATTGATACCCTAGGGAGAGGTCACTCAGCAAGAATATTAAGCACTGAAGTCACATATTGTGAGACATCAAATGAGGAACTTAAATGAAATTAATTATTCTTACATTGTAAGTGATTCAGGAGTTTTAAATTTTATGGGGGTTTTAAAACAACCAATAAATTAAAATACATTAAAAAATAATCTACAAAATTTTATTTTAATGCTGAACATTTGCTTTGTGGTTATGCTTTTGTTGCCATTATTTCAGTTGTTACTAATGCAGTTTGAAGAAGCAGGAAGCACCAGTCCTGGCCTTGAATGCTCAGTTCAAATCTCCCTGCAGTTGTTTTTTTCAAGATTATCCAGACACACAGCCTGCAACTATCCTTTCTTCTGTTCTAGGGAGTGGGCCCCATCATGATCGATGTTGTGTTTACAACCAGAGCAACATAGTAGATGGAGTTTACTGCCTCCCAATAGCACACTGGATTGAAGTCTCTGGACATACTGATGAGATGAAGCACACAACCGATTTCTATTTTAATATTGCAGGACATCAAGCTATCCATTACTCCAGGTAAAAGAAATGTGCAGAGCTTGGCTGGTGTCAAATGTTACAAACAGAAAATCTGAACTGGCATATCTGAAAACTGCATCTGAAGTAGGGAATGTTTATATGTATGTAACAGTGAACTTTAACAAAGATTCAGCACCTCTTTGCAATTAAATGTCAGTTTAGCAGATCCTGTGCTCAAGGATACCTGTACCCTGTATGGGACTGTTACATTGCATCACATCTGAAAATGTTTTGTGGCAATTTTTGGCTGGCCTTTTTCAAATGCTTGTCTATATATGTGTGTAAAATTGCATGTACATTGTGTTTTTGGGATGATTTTCCTGAAGAACATGTCCTGGGAAACAAAATAATATAATCCAGCACCGGAACTTACTGGTGACATATTGTCACTCTTGTGTGGCAGCCACTGCAATTAATGACAGCCTCTTTTGATGACTTCTGCTTCTGGGCATGTATTTAACAAAATACTAAAAATAACACAAGCCTTAAAATTTTGTATTCCATAGTGTTCACTTGAGTCCACTGTCCCATCCTGGCTTGAATTAGGAGACAGTAAAGGTCGAGGAAGGCACCCACCCTTTAGGGCTGCAGATGAAGCACAGGTTGTATTTAGGGCAACAGGCTGAGCACTGGAGGTTAACAAAGTGGCACTGAGGAATTTGGGACCCTGTGTAGCTTTTTTCCCCATCTCCAGTCAATTGATACAGCAGGAAGTTTGTGGATTGACAATAGTTGTGTGAATGCCGGCAGTCCTGCCACATGCATTGCAGAACAGTTAGTTATCCCAAAGGGATATGTATTTTTTTTAAGAAATCAAACCACCTTGTACTTTCATTAGGCCCTAGCATTGTTTTGTGTGAATTTCTCCAGCCACTTTATCAGCTACACCAACCTCACCATCGTGTCTCCTCTTTGTGCACTTTATCTCCACCCTCTCACAGGGTAGGAAGGAGAACTGTCTTTTCCTCATTAGACTTGCAGTGTGAGAGGGAAAGATTTCTTCCCCGTTGGTATCTTTTGGAATAGCAGGGATTCATAAACACTGTCAGGCACATGTAGGTATTTGTGGGACCTTTACCCTGAGACCCCCTCAAGTTATATAGTATGCCTGATAGCCTATAGTGTTGTGTAGATCTCAAACATCTGTTTCCAACATCCTATCAGAGTAAAGATCTTATTTATTCCAAAGCACAGACTTGTCAATCCCAAGTAATCTTTGCGTGGCAGAGACTTTTTTGAGAAAGAAGAACAGCTGTCAGAAAGCGAGTATCTAAGTACCAAAGGCTAACTTATCTTCCTTCCCAGAGGCAGCAGTGATCCATTTAATGCTGCCTTATCTGCATGACTATGTGTTTCAAAGATTAGGTAAAAAGCTGCAGATTCTGCTAGAGGATATTTGAAGAAAATTTTCTGGGCTGTGTAGTCTTTTGTAGATGAGGGTCTTCTCCTTCATTCCCTTCTCTCACACACATACCTTCTTTGAAACGCAACCTTATATGTACATCTTAGTAACTCTTCTCTCATTTCTTTGAGCTATATTAAGTAAGTGTGCTCTGTAACAGTCCTGTTACATAATTATTTCTAATACTTTGAAGATATGCAACCTTAAATGTTTTTTTAATTACTAACAGTTGGGGGCAGATTCACCATTCTGCTGGTTATAACAAAGCAGCCCAAAAATACTAGCTATTTTAGATTTTTGTTGTTGGTGGTGGTGGTGGAACAGCTGAAATAACCTGATGAAAATGCCTTTATTTTGCAATAGATTTATTGACTCAGAGCAGTACTATGAAGATTAATCTTATAATTTTTTTTAATACCCATATACCCCCCATACTCCCTGAAGCAAAACCAAAACTTAAACAGAAGCAAAAAGTCAGTCCTTCTGCCTGTACAGTTAAATGTCTGAGTATGATCAGATCGTGGTTTTCCAGCTAAGATTACCTTTTCCCATCCTGTACTAAAGGGATCCCTGTTGTTTCAGGGAGAATTAGGACCATGAATTCTGAGTCCTGACACCACTTGTAGGATCCTTACAGTGGTGGAGGCTGGAAAGAAGTGATTATCAATGAAAACTTTTGATGTGAGCCCGTCCTCTATGTTGCTCCACTTAATAGGTCTGCCATTATTATGAGAATTAATGAGAATTAATTATTATGTGAATTAATGAGAAAGGAAGGTTTTCCTCTGTCAAAGGAGGTTCCCATGTGAGCCCTGGGACTGATTTCATTTATTCTCTGTTGAATCACAATTAGAAACAGTTGCTCTGAGCTTTGTTGCCATCTTGCTTCTTCATAAAACATGAGCTTCTGCTTTAACTGGGCTGCAGCAGGATGAGGAGGGCCTGCCTCTGGCTGGGGCCAAAACCAATTTTGCATTATGCTGAGGCTGAGGACAATGCTCTGAGGAATCAGATTTTTCTTATTCGATGTAGATGTATCACTCATAGTTTAGTGAACTTACATTTAAACTTATATTTAGAGAACTCATTTTGTGTTGGTCATTCAGGTAGGAGAATATATAATGTGGTTTTTAAGCACAGCAGGAGTTGAAAGTAATTTCTTATAAGTGTGAAGCAGAGCCTTTCTACAGCTAGGAGTCATGACTGATAACTTCATGGCATTAATATTCACTTGGTTTGGAGATGTAATGACACCTTTAACCAAAATCTGATTCAGGAAAAAAAACCAAAACAAAACCAAACAATCAGTTTCTCTTTTGTGCTAGATATTACTGCAATAAGATGGCTTCAAATTGCAGGAGAAGTAATCTTCCAAAGTAAATTAGAGTTATTGTAATCTTTTCTGAGAGAAGATGACTTCAGAAAATTTGTGAATCTGGACCATATTATCTCTGTTTCAGTGCCATCTGTGAAAGGCAGAAGTTCCTAATTTGTAGATGTAGTATACCTTATTATTTGTATAAAAACATCTGCACTTCTCAGAAGAAAGGCATTACATAAGAGCAAGAGAGGGAATGCCAGCTGAAATTACAAAATCCTTAAATAATATGTTAAAGACAATGATGCTTGATGGCAGAATTAGGTGCTATGGAAATGAATATCTCTGATAAGAAAAGCCATTTAGTTAGTTTCCTATTTCCAGACTAATTTTAGGTGTGTGCTTTTTGTGATTATTTTTTCTTAAATCTGACAAAGAAAAATAATTTTTACATGCTTTGCATGTAAAATGCAGATAAACTGGAATGTGTAAGTGAATTCCTCAGACAACAACCTCTGTAACTGTGGTATTGTATGGCTGTTAAACATTTTGGAGGAAAATACACAATTACCAATCTACAGTCAGGGGAGTCACTACATGAGAGTAGCCATGGGTCCTGACAACAATCTTTTGAGGTACATGTTTCTTTAGTACCTTTTTTGCATGTTATATATATATATATATAATATATCTCATGTTTATGGAGTGATTGGGAATTTGACAAATGTGTTGCTATCATCAGTGGTTTTTTTCCCTAAGACAAAATTAAGGTAACGATAAAAGAAAATTTACTCCCTTGCTTGGAAATATTATTTTTGTTTCTCAATGGTAGCAAATGAAACACAATTTATGATGTAGTATTTACAAATGCTTTGTGGCTTATTGGTGAGAGTTTCCTACCACACTGCCAGAAATATAGCTTATAACCTAAGTTAGGTGTTGAGTGGAAATGATCAGGAGAGTCACATAAGAAGCGTATTCCTGCTTAGTAAATGTTCCAGTAAATGTCCTTCCTTCCATAGTAAATGTCAATGTAGATAGGTGAGTGAATGAAGAATAATCCTGGGCAAAATGGAGATGCTTCTTTTTTACCTTGTGAAGGCACAAGAGCAGTATTTTGCTGATGGAGCACAGAATTTCTTTCTATGGGAAAAAAGAGCATTTGCTTGATTGATATGCATCTTTAATTAGGTGGTAAACAAGAACTTAGTTGAGTATATTTGGTTCAGTATGAAATTAGAATTACCTTTGAAAAAGATACAAGCGAGAGCACTTTTTTTTCAGTCTTTAATTTCTCTTTTTACTGGTTGTAGCTCATTCACAAAATAAAATGCCTTTCTGTTTTAAATATAATTCTTAGCTATTTTTTATTACTGAATTGTAAAAAAGGCTTTAAAGAGTAAGCTGTCACAAAACCCCCCTAGAGTGCAGTGACATGTGCTACCATAATAGAAAGCTGCACTGATATTTTATGCCTACATTGTAAATTAAGAGGTGATGATGTCTACAGAGATTACCATAATTAACATTAAAAGCTGAGAGCTAACTGTCCCTCCTGCCTAAAGAATGCTAGTGATATTAGAGAAAAGAATAAGAAATAATGAGCTCTGGAACAAAATTGATTGATTGTATTCTAGTAAAATAGTCCTGATCAAAAGGACCAATAAGAGTTCATCCTTTGATTTCAGTACTTGGGGTTTTAACTGTGAAGTTATCTGCTCATTTTATACATTAAGTAATGAAAATATTCAAAAGCACATTTTTGATTTGTTTGTCCCATAAACTAGGATATCTGACTACTCCTTTGAATTGTTTCATTGTACCGAGCTATAGTCTGAAAGTAATATGAATTGGAACCATTGTTTACTTACCAATGGGAATAATCTTTTATAGAATGGTTCAAAGGTTCATTCTATTTTTTGTCCTTTGTGTGTCTTCATTTTTTTCTACATCACCCCCAGCTGGAGCTGGGAAATGCTTTTACTAGCCTCTGTTGTGAAGAAAATTGGTTTCAAATCAGTGTAAGAAATGACATTTAAGCAAATTTTTATTTAAGTTCTTGAAAGTGAAGAGGGAGTGTGAGGTAACAGGAACAAGAGTGAGAAGACAAATTATGAGGCTAGAATTTGATCTGGTTTTAGTCCTTATTTGTTTTCATGTATTTAATTTGAGTAATCTCTGTATTTTGTAACAAATGCATTTTTCTTCCGCATTTGTTGTCCATCCAAACAAAAAGCTTCTCCTTTTGTGAACTCCCCACACTGTGCCCTACATAATAATGGCTAAAACCAGGAAAAATTATTGTGTTTTTCTAAGTTTGGTGATGTTGCTTAGGCAGAATGGCACTTGGCTGGGATAGCCCAAGCCAGGCTATTGTTGAGTTAGCTACAAATCTCAGTCTTGTGAACTGTGAACAGAAGTAGAGTTAGAGTATGCCAGCAGTGCAGTCACATGCCCTGAAGTGGAATACTGTGGATGAACTAGATGGCAGCAGCTCTCTTTTCAGTTATTTTGATTTTTTGAGTATTAGCAAATGGCTGTTGCCAGCACAACTCTGGTTCTCTTGCTGTGACCTGCTGCCTGAGTACCCAAAAGGAACTTGGCATGGAAAATCCTGGAAGTCGCTCATTTCTAATTGCATTTCTTGTGAGTGCCATGGTAGCAAGGGAAATCTACCTTTAGAAAAGATGACTTTGCCAGAAGAAAAATAAGTCATAGAGCTTCTAAATTAAAGATTTTTACACAACTGTCATCAGTGTTTGAAGTCCCAGTATTACTTCTACCCACAGTGACTGGTCTGTTAAACCTGATGAATGGCTATTAGCCAGCAGACTGCCAGGGTTGTTGCCTCCTTCAGTGGCTGAGGGACACAAATTGTAGGCTTTGGGAGGAAGCTGAAGTAATGTCTGATGAACAATACACTGCCTATGTGAATAAGCTAAAGAAAATCTTAGCATGGTGCCTGGTTAGTCATGTGAGTTTTTACTGGAGGCTTTTTTCTTGTAGTTTTCTTTACCATTCTGCCATTCTTTTGATGGTTTTGGCAGTAAGTGCTTGAGAATATTTTATTTAGAAGGATGATTGTTCTAGAATGAATATTTCATTAGTAAAAATGCAGCAAGCAAAGTCTCTGGCTGTTGATGAGAAGATGAGGCCTTTAATCAATCATCTGGTAATAGATAATATTTTCTTAAAACCACTGTTGCTCTTTGAAATGGATCTTTTCATAGGTGTGCCTCTGCACAAAATGATTTCTTTACTTAAGAAACACTTACAATTCTGTGTCATTCTGGGAGAAAAAAACAGAAGGAGGATTGGGAACCCTCCATGGAAAAACCTGGAGGAGTAAACGCAGTTCTGTTTTTCTCTGTGGGAAATAACAGAAAAATGTTGATAGTCCGGTAAGTATGAATTTTATGTAGGGTATCACTGTTAGGGAGCAGAAACTATTGTTGCTTCTAATTTCTCTGTGTGTTTTACTCTGTCTCCCTGCTGCTTGTCCATATTTCTTCTGGAGGTTTTCAGCCCTTTTTTCTGCCTCTTTACTCTTTAACATTCAGGCTGTCAGCAAGGGAGTAAAGTTCTGTCTCCATTGGAAAGCAATTTGCTGGTGTTGCTGGCTGTGAATGAAATTGACTGAGATTGTGGAATCCTGGGCAATTTAGCTCACAGCTGGGATGACAAGGAAGGGGCAGCATCACTCTCTCACTGAAGATGATGTTCCAGTTTTCTTGCAGATATTTATTTCCTCCTAGCTTTTACATGTATTTATTAGGTGCCAGGTAATTGCTGGCATTCCTTAATGCAGTTTATCCAAAGATAGCAGAACTCTTTCTGAAAAGCAGAGATTATGTACACATCCTAATTGCTATTTAGCTTACCAGGAGGGAGTAAATTCAGATTTCTGGTTGTTACTGGAAAAACTTCACGAACACAACTCCATAAGTAACACCTGGTGAACCTGTTGAACCAGGGATGTGTGCTTGCAGAGTAAACCCACTCTGCCTTCCCTTCCTGTGATTTTTTTTTGCAGGCACAGCTCCTAGAGGAGATTGGCCCAACCAGCCTGAGGCTGACTCCTTCAGAAAAAAAGTCTCAGAGCAAGAGAGTTTTTACTCCCCAAGTGTGAAAAGTGATACCATCAGATATTTTATTATCACCAGCTGGTTTGGTGTTTACTTACCTGCTCAGTGTATACTATATAAGAGGTGATCTGAAAGTCAAAAAAAAAATCTGAAATAAACAACTGCATAGTTATTTTAAATTAAATGGGAAAAATATTAAAGATGCTTCATTTGAAAGAGTAGCAAGCCATAGATATTAAGTTATGAATTCTACCTCCATCTTGAATAATTTTTGTAAATGCTGAGAGATATAAATGAAAGTTTTCATGCTTAAATGCTCTAGATATTTACAAGATAATTTTAAAAATGAACCTCCATGTGAAAATATGGAGAGTCCTACTTAAAGGATAAATTTTTTTATTAGAAAGGAAACTGGAATATAGCTCTACTTCCTTTGAAGCGTGTCTCAGAAACATAGGTATTTTATTTCTCAAGAGTAAATAGAGATTATCAAATGGTTGCTGTATTTTCCCATCTATAATTTTCTCTCTGTAAGGAAAAAAAAACAACAAACCAACAAAGAAATGAACTGCATTTGTCTTCCCAGGGAACACATTAAGAGGCTGAGCTGAAAATCTCATGCTCCCTCCTTTAATCCTTGTACTTTGGGAAATTTAATTTCAGGGAGTCAGGTACATAATCCCTGCTGTTGTTCAGAAGTTTAATGCTTGTCCTCCCATGAACTGTTATAAAAATTGAGTCAAATGTCAAAGACATTGCCAAGCTTTAAGAAATGTGTATTTCTTCTTTATTGGTTCAGTAGACAGCATGGTTTATAAGTTTAAGTGAAATGTCTTTTTTCAGTAGGGTGAAAACCCTAGTAATAGAATATATGATTTTAAGCATCAAGAAGAGGATAAAGGCAAAATTTGTATTTCAGTTTTAATACAGACACAAGAAAATGTGGACTATATAAAAAATTAATATTTGAATAGGTGGTTGCTTACTTTCTCCCTTTTCCCTTTTCCCTCCTCTTCCCTCCCACCCATCAGCTGTGGGTCAGCAATGAGGTTCTCTATGACTCTCATTCAGTTCAGGCATGGATCCTGGACACTAGTACAAGGGGATGGATGTTGGTGGGCTTCTAGAGCCTTTTCTTTTTTAATTATTATTTTTTGGTTTAACTAACTTCTCCAGGACTGCCTTCTAAAAGCACTTCAGAACAGTTCTATCCAGTGCCATCATTTTCCCAAGGTGATGATCTGATAAGGAGGATATGCAGCTTTCCTAACAAAATAATTTCTCTAATGTTCCTTCTGTGGTCTGGCTGCCAGCTTGGAGGGTTGGCTGTGTGCAGACCAGTCCTAAAGAATGTTAAATATTGCTTTCACTGCAGAAGACTGAATTTCTCACCTTCCTTATAATAATAAGTTGCTTCAATCTGGTGAGATAAAAGGAGGAAAAAGCTTCTCAAATATATCTGGAGTCTTGTAAGTAAGGCTATCCAGTATGTTTAACAAACGTACAAAGTCAAACTTCAGCTGATAATGTAAACACATTTAAACAAACTTTAGTAACAGTAGGTCACTTTAGAATATTTGTTCAAATGCTTGGAAATTTCAATTTCCAAGCAGGTTCAATGATACTGCTAGGAAAAGAAAGAAAACTGAAAGGAAAAGAAAGAGACTTTTTTAAAAAATAGAGAACCCCTGGTAATTCATGTCAGTTTTTGCAGTCCAATAAAAACTGCCACATTGATTGTTCATCAATTTAACTCTCATGATTTTTTCCCATTTTTCATCCAAGACTTCTTCAAGACATTCCACTATACTTTGTAGTTTTGTGTTAAAAAGATACACACAGGTTCTTCCGGGGCCTCTCAGTAGCTCCATTACCATCCCAACCTCAACCTTTGATGTTGGCTACTCATCCACCAGTGTTATTAATCTTATGTTTAGAATCTAGAAACCAGGTACATTATCTAAAATGAAGTTTTCTGGCCATTTTTTTGTGGTAGCACTATACACATGTTATTCCTTTGATTTGACTTTCCTGTGGGAACACCTTATTTTAGATGTTTATGTAACTGATGTGGTGAGGTTAAATCCCATTTTTCTCCGTATTTCTAAGATGTTTCCCCCAGCCTGTGCTGTTCAAGTATGTATCTGTCCTTCTTTAAAATTGAAATAAGTGAACTGATGTGTGTTTAGAAATTCTGGATAAATTGGAATGAACGTGGTTACAGAGGTCATCAAGGCTGCTTTCAGATGGTACCACAGGGGATAAATGTACATCTTTCTCTGACTGTGAGAGATTCCATTATTTTGTACATGTGCATATGGTGCCATGTGGATCACAAGGCCACCTAGCAATAATCTGTGCTTTGCAATTATGCAAATTTCATTAATATGTACTCATTTCTGAAGCATTGGAATGTATATCCATTGGATTTGAAATGTTACATTTTGAAAACTGGATTTTTCTTTTATTGTTTTCCCAGTCTAGATTCTTAAGCAGCTGCTAATAGGTAAACTCTGAAAGAACATAAAATATGTTTTTACCAATGATTCCCGAATCTTCTTGGGCACTAACCTAAAGTTCATTTGTAGCAGTTTAAGTCAATTTTGTTGAGATTATTTAACTTACAGGTGCCAGCAGTGGCATCATTCCCATTGCTGAACATTAATGTTGGAAATTCTCATTCCTAATGCCAAGAGATTCATGGTTTATTGCTGTCTGGCTGAGTTTAGCAGCCTGTTGTTCTTGTGTTTCCGGGTATTCGTTCTAATTCAAAACAAATGGGGATGTTGGCAATCTAACGGAGACATATGTAGGAAGCAACCACTGGCAACCACGGTTGCATGAGACAAGATTCTTTAATTGGAGCATTTAGGCATTGATGCTCACAAGCCAATGGAGGAGTCTTTTCCAGGTTGTTCAGTACCAGCCTTGGAACCTGATTCTCTTCTCAGGTTGTATTTTTGTAACTGGCACACTGTCTGCTTTTAGAGAATGTTTATAAAATGAAAGTACAAGAAGAGTTGTTCCTTACGAAGGCAAATTTTGATTTCTGCTGCATACAGTGTACTCCTTAGGCACACACTGAAACCTTGAGTGTATGTTTGAAAATAAATTCTGGCAAAGTCCTGTAAGGCTAGATCTGGATACCCTGTCCTACAAGGCATTGGTGTGCTTGTGAATCATTACTTATCTTCACAGTAGAAATATGTAGAAAAATGTGACATAAAATATTTTACTTTGAATACAGGGAGAATAACATTTAATCTTCCACATTTCAGTTCTGGCTGTGTAGGTAAAGTATTGTGTGGCCACATTACTTTAGATCATATTTAGACTAGAGATAAAATAGATTATAAAAAATGTATAAGAGATAAATTAATTTGCTTTAAGCTTTTTAATAGAATGAAGTGAAGGGAGAAGAGTGTATACTGTGGGTCTTTTCACTGTATATGTTTGAATGTACTGCAAGGTTGAGAACAGCAATTCCACTGAACTTACTGGAGTATGTGAGCTTAGTTTAGCGACAAAATTAGATAAATTTGATCTATTATTGTTTCTGGATAACAAATATGCACTGAGTGAGGGTGGTTTCTACAGGATGTGTAACTTTTATGCCGCTGGAGCTGAAGCTAAATAAATTGGCTTGAAAGGAACTCTGTGCTACCATAGTTTGACTATTTCTGGGTTAGACAGCATAGTTTAATGAAGACTAAGAAAGAGGATCTATTACTATTTGTAAAAGACATTCAAGAATTAGTACAAAGGGGGAAGAAGAATTATTGAAATTGAACCTTCTTTAAGATCAAATGGATATTAATTGCTTCTGAATGAATTTAGAGTGTAAATTAGAAGCAGGTTTCTGTCATTAAAGGAAGGGAATTCTGGCATGACCTTTCAAATAGGGCAGGAAGGACAAGGAGCCTAAATTATTTCAAGATGGAACTTGATAAATGAATATAGGTGGCGATTCCAGAAATGGAAATTAAAGTTTATGATTATAGTATCATAGATCATAAGCTCAAAGAGACCTCAGAAAGTATCCAGTCCATTTCCTTGCCCCAACTTAATCTCAATTACATTTAAATAATTTCAAGTTTATCCAGCCTGATCTAAAATATGATCTCATCTTAGTGATGAGACTCTATAGGCCTGTTACTCTCCCATTCAATTACCTCACTATTCCAACCATTAAAAAGCTTTGCTAATCTCAATTTAAGTCTTCCTAGTGCAATTCAAGTTAATTTCTTCTTGTTCTCTCCGCAGAAAACTTGGAGAGCAAATTAGTATATCCTGCTCTTCTACAGCCCTTTAACATATGCTTGGAAACTCCTTTTTTCCAAGAATCAGAGTGGTTGACTTTGGAATATCTCACCATATTCATTCTGATATTAGTCCTTGGATCTTTCAGTCTTTTCTCTGAAAACTTTTCTTCTAGAACTCTGTTTGTTCTGGCACTCTCTGCTGGGCTCTCCAGATGTTTCTCTTCTTTCATCCCAATTCTCCTGGTCTACAAGTACTGAATGTAACAGAAGGATAATTTTGTGACTTTCAAGCATAGTGCTAGTGCTTATCCAACTATTATTGTCACTTTTGCAGCGTGGGATGTGGTTTACTTCCCAGTTGTCTACATGTTTTCATCAAATAAGTTCCCTGCTGTGGCAAGGTATAGGATGTTAGGAATGTTCTTGATCTCTGCATCTGTTATTACGAGATGTTTTTTGTGAATTTCTTCTAAAAAAGCTCTTATTTTCCTTGTAAGGGAATGTTTGGGATTGCTGTGGAAGGGAAAAATGGGCCAAAAATAGAAAATTTTGTGGAGCTGTAGACTAAAGTCTTATGTGACTTTAATTCTTCTCACGTGGATCTTTGTATCCTGTATCCTGGTGAATTCAAAGCTGGGACAATCCTGAAGCACACACACAGAATGTACCAGAAGGTTATGAATGAGAAGAGTGCTGTGGGATGTGCTTAGGCATGGGCACGGTTGCTCAGTGTCTCAAAACCTCAAGGCACCGTGGTGCCTGCTGTAAGAGCAGTTTGGTGGGTAAAGTGAGGACAGTTAAACCCTTTAGTACCGTCAAGCTGATGCTATGGAAGCCCTCTCCTGAGAAAGAAGAACCTGAGGACGGTGCAACACTGGAACCACTTTGTAGCTGAATGTCTGGGCAATACATTATTTCAGTTACGGGTTTGATATTACTCTTACCTGCTTTACTTTTAGCACATTGGCAGCTTGAGGTCAAACCTTAATGGTTTGCCTTCTTGGCATATCAGTAAAAGAGGTAGTTTTATGCCACAGATTTGTGAACATGGAATAAGTAAGATACTATTAAGTGTAAGACTCAGAATTCAAGGGCTTGAGAAACTTTGCATATTGCTAAGTTGACAAAGTGTTGTTCTAAAGTGATAAAAGCAGGTGTTTCTTTCTACATTCCAAGTCTGCTCCCATGTGAGAGGCTAGATAAGTAGTTCAAATTACATCTAAGTAGAAAATTTGCCAGACCTTAATTGCTTTTCATCAGAGTTCCAAATAATGAGGAGTAAAAAAAGCACCTTGGAACTACATTGTAGCCTGTTTAATTCTCCTCATTTAAAGCCTTGAGGTAGAAATCTTAACTTCACAATAAACTACACTCTTTCAGTGCTAAAGCAGAACAAATTTATAAGCAATGACTTGTGCTCCTTCTACATTTGACATTTAGGTAAGAGCATTTTTTGTTCAAGAATATAAGTAGTTTCTACAAGGTCTGCAGCTGTGTCGTTTAAGTAGGATATAATTTTATCATAAATCAGTGCTTTTCTCTTGTGGCTTCTGCTAAGGTTATGGCCATTTATTCAATCTCTCTTGATAAGAGTGATCTTACTAAGCCTGTTTATTCTACCTTGGAGTCAGACCATAGCATCATCAAATGTTGCTTTCCTGCTCTGGCTACTACTGCTTGACTCTGTGCTGGCAAATGAAGTGCATCTGACTGTTGCCAGTCAATCCTGCTTAAGTCAGGCCTCTCAGCAGGAAGAGTCCATCAGTTTCTCTTCTGCAGGGTGACTTTATCAGTAAATCAACAGGAGAAGAGATAAAGACCACAGCAATTTACCCTTGTGCCCTATGCAATATGCAATGAAATGTCAGTGTCGTAACCCCTCAGTCCTACATTGTTATTTCATTGGTAAAGAGGCATTTTGCTGAGAGATCTTTCTGTCCTTTGTTTAAACAGACTATAGTAAAACCAGAATTCCTGTGCAAGACCAAACAAGGGGCTCCTCTGTTTTGGTATCTGTCCATGCTGTCTGTATTTTGGAGGAAGACACAAGACAAAAAATTATTTTAAAAATGTTGCCATTTTCCTAATCTCTTGGTATTTACTTTATAGATGAAGCCATATAAAATTTGGCATTCTTTATGTCTTTGATTTCGATAAAGCCAGTTGGTTTGCCCTTTTCATACATATGGTCTTTAAACAGTTATTAAATTCCCTCTTAAAAATGTTAAATCCTTAGTCTGCCCTCATTTGAAAGTATTTTCACAAGAAATTGCTGGAATCTACTGAATTGAGTTTTAATATTTTCATTTTTCTGTATCTTTCTTGATACAACAAAATATTAGTAAAAAGTTCAAAGTTTGAGTGCATAGAGTAGGATCCTTGATTTTTAGACCATTACAATAAATTTTCTGATACTTTCACTTCTTGGTATAGGCTCATATTTCCACTTTGATCTCTTTATAAGGCAATGCTTTCACCAAGTGTCACTACAAGCAGGCGCTGTTTCCCTTTCTATTTGATTATAGTTAGCTTAAAATACAGTGATGTGCATGTGAGATTATTTATTCCAAGAGAGATTGCAGAGATGCATTCATCAGCTGTGAATCTCACCTGCTCCTTTGCTGCATATTCATTTAGTTTAATTTGACACCACTGCCAATTGAAACTAATAATGGTTTGGGCAAACTTTGGTCTTTCCTTGTTGAGTAGGTTCATCTGTTTGGAAAGATCTTAACTTGAAAAAGGAATCCCCTGTTGAATGTAGGTCAGCAATGACATGCTGTAGAAGAACTGCCAGGGAACTTTAAAGAGGGATAAAGCCTTTGAAGCACAAGAAGTAAGTAATCTTTGGCTCTTCTCAGAAATGTACTCTTTTCAGTACTGGGCATAACATATTCAAAAAGAGAGGGAGTCCAAGGGCAAACAAGAGTGATCAGAACTTTGAATATATGACAAGTGTGCGTGTGTGTGTATGAGTGAAGAATGTAAAGCTGTGTTGGAGTGTGTAAGTAACTTACAGAAAAGTAGAAGGGTTTTACAGAGTAGAAGGAAATAATCTGTTCTTTGTGTCCATTGTGGAGACAACAAGCTGTATCTATGACCTGTGACTGCACTATTCATATTGGACAAAATAAATTTTTTTTCAGAGGTGAGGCTAGTAATCAGTGTGTTTTCTGCATATCAAATAATATTTGAACATGCTCAGATCTTCCACTGGAGAACAGAATTTGGTAATTAGAAAATTCTTCTCTGTCTGTGAATGCATTTCAAGGCATTAGACAGCAATCTAAGTAATGTTTCCAGATTACTCTGACAAAAGTACAGGAACCTCATCTGATTTCTAGGAAGTGCTCACTGTCACAGGTTCAGAGAAAAGAATAAGGAAGGCCTGGAAGAGAGATGGTACTTCAGGGAAGGCACACACAGACCTATGAATAAGCTGCTATATGTTGTTAGAAGGATGCCACAGGCAAAAGAAGGAACACATGCAGGATGATAGTTCTGGGTCATCATAATCCAGTGGTATTGCCATTTAAAGTGATGTGCCTTGTCACAGGGCAGAGAATGCAGAAAAGATGAAAGAGCATCTCAGCTATAGCTGAGGATTTCCTATATTCTCATTTTGAATATGCCCAAAGCAATACTTCTGGAAATCTCTTTTTTTTTGTGTCATATGAGACAGGGAACAGACATCTGCTCTCTGAACTAATTTAAATTTGGCTGAAAGTTGAAAATTTCTATGAAGTTTTTGGTTCAGACAGATCATAATTTTCCATTAAAAATCAACCTTATAAAAAATTCTGAATGAGTTCCTACTCCTGTGCCATCAGGAGAGGAAATAGGAATGCAGTGTAATTGGAAATAGTCTCTAGTAATTCAAGTGCTGAAAAGATCATCTGTGACTGAGTTGTACTTCAGGCCTGTATTCCCTTTGGGCTGCTTGCTTGTAGTGGTACCAGGGTAATAGCACTACACTGGTGAAAAAAACCACTCTGCATGCCTAGAAGCAACACAAAATGCTAGGGGTAAATTGACTGAATTATATATGTTGCTCTTCTGGGAATGCAGAGTATGTTTTACTGCAAGTTCTATGTAGCTGTGGTTGCATGCTATACCTTTAGGATATAAGAGTCTTGAGGAGGACAGAGTTAATTTAATCATTATTTTGTTTGTGTTTTTCAGCTAAATGGCTCTGTTTTGTTATATGTGTATTTTAGCACTTATCTCACTGTCATCAGATGCTCAATGAGATCTAAGGAAGTCTGGTGTAGAAAAGTGAAGTGGAGTGCAAGCTTTAACACAGGCTACACCTTGACCTGGCACTGAGGGATGATTCAATCCATCACTTTTCATTTAAAATAATAGACTGGACCTTGGTCAAAAATATCACTGGTATAAACAAATGGAATCATTGATAGATCATTGTTGCCAATAACCAACGACAAATATCCTGCTATTTTTCCTTAGTTTTGCAAAGTCCTCTCTTTTGATTAAAGCTGGCAACTATCAGGATAAAAGGACACCTGTCAGTACCTGATAGATATTCTTGTGAAATGTGTTCCTAAAGTGCCAAATCCTATCCTTTTCCATAAGAACTGTACCTCTTAGAGGGTTGATTAATTTTAGGGTAGATTCTAAGATGCCTTCTCCTAGCACACTGATGATTGCTCAGATCTGGAAGCAGTACCTGAGTCATCCCAGCTTGCAACTCAGCATTTTAAGGAAATTTCAATTTAGGATCTGTTTGTCTCAAAGCATTATTAGCAAAAGCAAAACTGGAGCTGCTGAAGAAGCAGAGTAGATATTGGTGTCATGGAGGAAGAGCTGACTGCCTGATGCAGTAACCTGGTGTCTTCCCCTAGGTCAGGTCACCTTCCCTGGAAATCACATCTCTACAATTACAGTTGCCGGGCTGGTTTTATTGTACTAAGATTGAAAGGTATGGTGTGTCATGCTTTGTAAACCAACCTGAAAATTGGTGTGCATCATTAAAAAAAAATAAATTCACAATGCTAATTTTTCACTGTCTCAGACTCATTTTCTCCCTAGGGATGGGGAAGAACATTTGCATACACATTGATTAAACGGAATACATTTGGTATTTTAAATGTATTCACTCTGAATTGTTATATTTTAATCTAGACTGTGCAGGGTCCTGGGAGAAAGCCAACAAACACAATATATGTCTACATCATTAAAAATAATTTAAGTGTGCTGTGAAGAAGTGTACAAGTGTTTGCAGGGTGTTCCATATTTTCTCAGTGGTAATGATAAATAATTGTTGGTTTTCTCAGTTTATAAGTCAAAAAGCAGGTTTTAAATATGTCAGCCTTCAGTCTGGGCTCTGTAAAAATAAACTGAATAACATTTGCCTAACATTTAGTCCTTGTTGCCACAACCTCAAGCTTCTTGCATTAATTCATCCATTGGACCCCTGAAAGTCCCCTTAAGGTAGGTAAATATTGTATCCATACTGCTGGTGGGGAACTGAAGTGTAGCTGAAAGTAGCTGGCAGAAAGTATCTATAAAGCAAGGGTTTATAGACAATCTCCAAGTCTTAATCTCAGAAGATTGCTAAATATTGTTTATGTTTGAATCGCTGTAGGTGATTTCTTCATTGATAAACTGTCTCTGACTGAATTGACCATGTCTTCTGGAGCCAAACATGGTTTATTGTCCTTGATGCAGAGTGAAGATGCACATTGACAAAGTGCCATTTTTATATTAAAGCAAAGTTTCAAGTAGAATTTTGCTAAAACACCATCCTCTTTTGATATTTTGGGAACATCAAAGGGGTTCAGCTGAAAAGATTAAAGGTCTATTGATCACTAATAATTTCCTAATATTTTTTGATGTGCTTAGGGATCACATAAACTGCTGCTGGAATACACCCACGGGTGAGCTGGAAAGCAGTGGCTGTCAGGGAGCTCAGAGCACTATAACTTGACAGATTAGAGAGGAACATAAAAGAGCTCTCTTTTCCATGCCAAATGGTCTGGTGGCTAAAATATAGCTACCTACTGAAATTCAGTGGCAACTTAAAGAAGGGCCACATTGAAAAGGAAAACTAAAAGTATATCATTAAGGAAAGAGATGTAAAAATGAAATTACCACATTCTTGCTTGGTTCAACATGTATGTTTTCCTGATCCTCAGCATAATGAAACCCTCAGTAGGGCTATCAAAAAAATCTATGTATAAAATATAGCTGCTAAACTCTCCATTAGTCTCTGTACTCACACGTGCACCAACCCCTTTTATTCCTTCCTTCTGATGTCAGAAAAAGATAAGGTTTGAACTAGATAAAGCCAAATAGAGTATCCTAGAACTTTTACATAAATTGGCTTATAGGACAGCTCTGCAGTACTGTTTGCTGCATGGTAAAAGGGTGGTTAAGCCTTGGCCAGCAAGACCAAGAATTACAGTTTTTTGTAGGTGGGTAGATAAGAGGCTTGTAGACCAAGGTCAAAGCTACATCTTGATCCTCTCGAAGGCTAAATTTTAGGACCTGATCATAAAATTAATTCTCAAGAATTGCCTATCTTAAATACATCTCTTAGGTTATTCTCTGAATGGCTCCACTAGTTTAGTTAATTGTGGGGAAAGACAGTGATAAAAATTTAGTGAACTCTTCAGATTGTTCAGTAAATGCAATTAGTATTGTGCAATACAGGTGGTCTTGTCATGTACAAGACCTGTTAGGCTGCAAGACAAAATAAACAAATGGTCTATATCCCAGGGGTCTTGCAGATAGCACAGCTCTGATGTTCACCCATTAAAAAATCATTGGGGGAAAAATTAAATAGCATGGGTTTATCGGTAAGAAAGAGTACTACTCAGAATTTTATTTATCTCAGGAATGCTTCAGTCACTTTTCATTTAATCAAATCCTAGAAAACACATGTTTTTTCCTCCCATCAAGGTAATTTTAGTACATTAGATGTTTCACAAAGTATCAAGTGAATTACATATGTATGAGTCTCCAGGAAAGCCTTTGAAGGAAGGGTACTAATGTTCTTGTTCTTGAAATAATATCCTCATATTGTCACAAGTTATTAGTGACATTGCCATTTCTCTGTCCCGGGAATGGAGTTTTGTGGCCATTGCTCATCTCCAGCCATTGGTCAGCATCTGTTAGGGCGCTGTAGCTCACACTCAGCACCTTGAAATGCCCTAATCATCCCGGCAGGTTCCTGTGGCAGAATCCTGACAGCAGTCACTCGCTCAGGTTAGGATGGGGGTTGCTGTGAGGCTGGCATGTGGGAAGGGATAGTGAAGGAGTTGTTGCAGTGATCTTTGCCCATCCCTCTGATCAGTGGGAATGCTTGAGCTGATTATGTTGGATTTTGGGCAATTCTTGAACATGTACATGAAACAAAAACTAAGTCAAATCTTGTCAAGTATCTCACTGGAACACGGTTGAAATGGTTATTTGCTATGTAATATATTTGTTTAAATTGGTCTCAGTTACCATATATTGAGATCAAGTGTTTTGTCCCATTGAAATGGGGGCTGGTAAGGCCAAAGGCTGTGTTTGTGTGGCTAGTATGCAACTCACCATGGAAACAGTAATAACAATAATTATTGTTATAACAATAATTACAAACAGGAAATAATAATAATTAGTTCTTCTTGTATCGGAATTTTTATTTTTGAATCTATTGCAGTATGAGTATAGCAGGATTTAATAATTACAGTCAATTACAGGTCTTAATTAATTGCTAGTACTTATTACTGTGACAGTAAAATGGAAATAGCTACCTGATGATTTAAGAGTGGTTTATAGGCTCCTGAAAAAACATAAAACTTTTCCTTATTTGTTGCTGAGGTTAAAACTGGGAAAGATCATAAGATGTACATGGGAGACATTTTATTGTTGAGGATCTTGCTTTTGTTGTAGATTTGCATTTAATAGTGTTTGCTAAGTTTGTAGTTAGTAGTGCTACAGATTTGTTGCAGTTAATAAGTTTTGCAAAGTTTTGTGTTAAATGCAGGGATATTTTGTTTAGTTTGTAGATTACACATTCAAATTCGAAGTTAATGGAAGCAAAAAGAAATTAAAGTAGATCACTAATAATTTGAGCATCTGAATAATCCATTGTAGATGCCATAAGTTTAATTGCATGTGCATATTAAAACCCCTCATTTGAAAACAAATTTCTAAATATACAGTTTATATTGTCAACATCTGTTGAAGTATACAATAGTTTTATGATAATCAGCAATGGGAAAACCATAGAAGTCTTGAAGTTTGATTTCAATAAACAACCATATTTCTGATACTTTCCCATCCAACAAAAACCTCTTGTTTTGCTGAAAAGTTTCTGGTCCTTCAGGCCTTGAGGGAAGCTGTACATATGTTTGATTCCTACTAGCCTCCAAGAGATCAGAGAAAAAATAAAAGAAAATTACTCATTAATTTTTAAGTTTCATCACAGAAGGGTTGTTCAAAATGCTTTTTTCCCTACTTCCCTCATTATAGTGGTAGCTAAAGAGTTGGAAGACTTCTTTATGTTTGACTTATTACTAAAGTAATGCAGATGTGGAGCATGTGAATTCTTTAGGTTTTTTGTTGTTGTTTTTGGGGATTTTGTTTTGTTTGTTTGTTTGTTTGTTTGGGTTTTTGTGGGTTTGTTTTGTTTTGTTTCATTTTTCTGTGTATACAAATTGCATGAATCTTCAGAATTTTCTTATTTTAATCCCTGATGTTAGTAAGCTTCTACTTCAAGCTTAGCGATGAATGATGCATTGGAGACCTGTGCTATAACTGTGCTCTGAAATTTTTTCTCAGTACATCTGGCTCTTCAAGGTAGTCTAGGAGCTTGATCCCCAGCATCTGGCATCACCAACTCAACTGTAACAAAACAAGTTGTAATGAAATAAGAAGTTACTGCCTGACATGAAAAGACTGTACTTTAGCAGTGTTTGTGTGATGATGTCAAGCAGGTTTGGAACAGGAACACTGCTGAACTTAGCAATTTCTTTAAGATACTGTCATCAATCCCACTGTTTCCTCAATGCTAGGATTCTGCCAAACATCTGGCTGGGAAGTTGCCCTCGGCTGCTGGAGCATGTGACCATCAAGCTGAAGCATGAGCTGGGTGTTACAGCTGTGATGAACTTCCAGACTGAATCTGACATTGTTCAAAATTCCTGGGGCTGCAACCGCTACCCAGAACCCATGAGCCCTGAAATCCTCATGAAACTGTATAAGGAAGAAGGTCTTGCCTATGTCTGGATGCCAACTGCAGACATGAGCACTGAAGGTAATGCTCATGTCACTCTTGCAGTAAATTAATAGCAGCAAACACTTGGAGTTAATAATCTGTCACTTTCATGACAGCTGGTGGGGAGGGCAGGAGTTCTGTGCACACTTTGCATGAAAATATAGCTGGAACACAAGGTGTAGTTTCTTTGTGTGATGTCTTTAACAAATTATTCATATTTTCTTGTAGGCAGAGAGGCCCTCTGAAGTACTTTGTGTCTGGCAGTATTATTTGTGTTTGAGTTTAAAGCCATCTGACATCAATAACTGCTTGACTATTTTTACTTTCAGCTTGAGTTCGGCCTATATAATGAAAATATGCTGTGTAGGTGGAAGACTGCAAGTTTGCAGAGCAGGACAGCTTGCCACCTTTGCTGATTAAAAATTGAGAGACAGTGATATGTGTCTGCTGTTTCCTTCCCAACAAACACTTTTTCTTTAACTGTAGTATCCCAGTCTGATGAAACTCCATAGCAACATTTACATAATAGTTTGCAATTAATTGAAAATACTCATAGCACCTGAGCTGTAACATCAATTACTACTACTTTTAAAGTCCTTGGTTGGAATGCTAGTTCAAAGTCTTGTTTCCAACCAGAAGGTTAGAAAGTGAGTGTGTTATCAAGTGTGCAGCCCGCCAGCAGAAGTGAGTGCTTTCAACACAGTGAAATACCACTGCCTCAAACAGGTAACTGTCATATCAGCAACAGGGCACCAGGGAAGACAGGAGACCTTAAAACAGGGATTTGAATGGGCTTAATGTCAGTGTTCGTATGTGCCATGAGGAAAAGTTGGGTTCTGCTTCTTGCAGCTCTGTTTCTTAGGATAGCCAGAAGAAAAGTGTCAAAAAATGTAGTATGTTCATTCCTTTGGGAGTGAGAAAGGCTATTCTGTATTGTTTGACTGTATGCTTAGTAGACAGTGAAATCATAACAGTTTTAAGTTGTACAGTAAAATGTTCTTCTGCTCTTCCTCCCTCCCTTACTGAATTGATGGCCTTCATGAAAATGTTTTAGAAATCAGCAGTATGTAAATATCTTCACAAACCTCTGGTATTAAAAAGAAAAAAAAATAATTTTTGGCTTGCTAACTTTAATGCTATGTAAGTTGTGCTGTCCTCTATAACGTGCTGCCTTGTCTCAGTTCCTTTGAAAATGAGTATGCCACACACATCTGACGTTATCAGAATGTATATTTAAAGAAGACTTGGGGCATTTTACAGCTTTGTGTGATCTGATTCTGTATTGCAAGGAAAAAAAAAGAAAATCCAATTAGCCTAGAAAGTCATTTGAGAAAAGAAAGAAAAACTGGAATATGTCAGGTCTGCCGTTATACTTCACAATTCATCAGGCTGTACAGGCTGAATCTCAGCCATGAACTGATTGTCCAGTGCAAATGAACATGCCTTGTTTTCAACCTTAGGAAGAATCCAGATGTTGCCACAAGCCGTGTGCCTCCTGCACGGGCTGCTGCAGAACGGACACACAGTCTATGTTCACTGCAATGCTGGTGTTGGCAGGTCTACAGCCGCTGTCAGCGGCTGGCTGAGGTACGTGATGGGATGGAGCATCAGGAAAGTGCAGTACTTTTTGGCTTCCCGGAGACCGGCTGTCTACATAGATGAGGAAGCTCTGAATCGTGCTGAAGAAGATTTCTACCAGAAATTTGGGCACCTTTGTTCCTCATATCAAATAGAAGAGTAGAAAAGCAGAAGAAGAAAAGGAAGGTGAAGAGGAATCCCTACATTTGTACCCCAAGGACTTAGAAATTTCTGTGACTCAGGCACCCACCTCACCTCTTCAGATTATAATCTTCTTGTAAAGGTGATAAGAATTTTGTTTAAAAAGTGCTTTAGAGTTTTTTATTTGCTTTCTTTAAGCTGACATGATTCATGTTTTCAAGCCTTTTGGTGAAATTATGAGAGCTAGAAACTGCAAAGTGAAACAAGATTTTCTTTTAATCACTTTCCTATAGGAACTGAGGTTTCAGAGTAGACACTAAACAAGATGTGAGGTGAAATAGAGTTGGCAATGAAAAGTGACAAGAAAAAAATACAAAGATTGACTGGATTAAGATTCAGGTTAGGATCGAGCAGACCATCATCAAAGCTGCTCAGTTATTTTAAGCAGATATTAGAATGTTGCAGTGTTTTGTAATAATTCTGTAGAAGAGTGGTATTGATGAGAAAGACCAGAAGGAAACTGGTTCTTCAACTCAGTGTTTAAAACCAAAAGGCTAATATCTAATGCAGTGAACTAAGATTTACTCTTTGTCCATCTAGTTAATGCTAAATATTATGAGCTCCAGCTATATTATTTTATGACATTGGGTTATGCTGGGTTGTGGCATGGAGAGAGGACACAGCTCCAGCTGTGGCAGCCTTACTTTGTTGTGGGGCAGGACCACTGTTTGTTACATTATCGTAGGCTGTGAGTTCTCTGAGTTGAAGCTTCATTTTGCTCCTCTGGTCCATTCAATGCTGAACAGGGGCTCCCTTAGGTGCCAAGTCAGTCTGAGCAGTAACCACCAGAGTAAGACAGACCTATAGGAATTGTGTGATAAGCAGTGTGCGGGACTGGCACCACAGCCTCTGGGCTGTTGACCTAGATTAATATCTTCAATACAGCAAAAGCCTCCCCTTGTGCAAGCAGTGTGTGTGTGTTAGATTTAACTGATTGAAGCTAATGCTGGGCTATCTCTGGGCTGAATGGAGTCAATACATTCCCCTATAGGAACAAGGAGCAACTCTGCTGAGGATGGTTTCTCAGGAGCTTAGCCTCAGTGTTGGCTTTGTGGATGATCCCTACTGTTTCCCATTGCTGCTTGGTCCAAGGAGCACTGCTTAGCTGAGCCAAGCTAAGCAATGGCACCAGCAGCTTCCACTCCCAATCAGATAAAGCCAGTTTGCTGTAGGTTGAGTTCAAGAGAGAAGAGAGAATTAAGGATGCATAAACATTAAGAAACATAACTTCTATAGGTTTATTTTCAGTGACACCTCATTTTTTCCAGCCAACTTGTTCCTCTAAAGATGCAGTCAGTGACAGAGTGGTTTAAGTAATAAATATTGATTTTCTGAATACTTAATGGAGAAACTATTGGATATGAGCTGTTTATGGAGAATGTCCAAAATAATATATTTTATTTATCCTATACTTCAATCATCTTGAAAAGAAAAATGTTTATTTAAGTTATTCTGTGTGTGGTTTTGACCATGACTTCATTTCTGATTTTTTGAAATAACACTGTTTAGAAAATGGATGAGAAAATAAAGACAAAATGATTATTCCATCAGCCCGTTTTGTCATATGTCTTTGTTTCCCAATTTCACAAATAGCAAAAAGGGTTCATAACTCATATTTCTATATAGAAGTGGAACCAGCCACTTTAATGGTAACAGACCATGTCTTGTCTTGTGCTGTGTCAGTTTGACAGGAAATCTCAAAAAGCAGCACAGCAAAGGTGTGTGGATCACACGGCACCTCTGGTACCTTCAAAGACAACTACAGGTGTTTCTTCTCCTAGCCCAGAGCAGAGAGAAGACGGAGTGTGTGGATGCTCCTGTCTGGCTGTTGGGCTCACATGCAAATGTGCAGAGCTACAGCTGCCTGCCCAGGAGTTACCTAATTTTGACTGAGCTTAAAGTAAATTTGGTGGGCTTTTGCTACCATATTCTCCTTAAAATCAAGCACTGAGAGAAAGGGAATGTCATGAGAAGCAGAGAGTACAACTTGCTCAAGTTTTACATTTCTGCTGAGATTTGTTTGAAACCACAAGCTTAAAATGTGTTTCCAAGCATCCCTGACAGAAGCCCTTTCCTCCAGATGCAACTTGTAATAAATGCTGGGGCAAATACTTGTAGATTTTATTGTTCCACAGGAAGTGTGTGTGTATATATATATATATATATATATGTGGATATATATCGTTTTAGGGCTCTTGGGACTGAGCAGTGCACAACACAGCACAAACAAGTATATGACGTATATAAATACAGTCACTCTGTATTGGCTACTTCCTAATTCTGATTATATTGGCAATGGTAGCAGACTGATGTTTCACTTGCAGGGCGGGAATCCCTCTGACACAGGAGTCACAGATTCAAGGATGCCCTAACAGGCTGTTAATTCATTGCTTACTGTCATTTCAGCAAGGGGTTGTTGATTCATTGCTTATTGCCACTTCAGTTTGCATTTCTGCTGAACTGCTTGGGAGCACACATCATAGAGATTACATTAGCTCATGAACTGCATGAAAGCAACTTGCCAACATCATGCAAGCAAAGAATGCAGAGAGTTTCCAGGAGGACCCCAGGGGCTTGCAGTCCCTCTGTACCTATTTGTAGCATCCTTTTTTTCCCCCTCATTGCTATCTTCCTGCTTTTGTCAATGAAGACCTCTCTGTCAAGCAACATTCATTCAAAACCTTTTCTGTGGAATGCAACTAGGAACTTAAATGCTAAAGGGATCATTGCTAGACACTACAGCAACTGAAAAATCAATCATATAAAAATATTCAACTTCTTCAGATGTATAATTGCATAATAAATCTGCATCTAGAGATAATGTATTAGATTTCAAATTTGTAATGTGTTCTTATGCTGATTGGATCATTAGCTCTTTCCACAGGCTAGCCTCGTGATGTAATTTGGATGAAGGGATCAAGACAGGCTCTTGTTTATGTACTCGTATATTTCCATGCTACTTTATTCCTAAAGTCCAACAAAATTTAGAGAAAAAGAGCTCCTATTAAAAAAATTAGAATCAGATAGACAGTAATGGTTATTTTGGAGGGGGCCCAAGAAGCACATAATAATGGGAACCAGGTAAAAATATTTTGATAACTCATTACACAAGAGCAACAGTTGGGGAAAACAGCTGTGATGCTGTGAGCATCCGTATTCTCTGCCCTGTTAGAGCCATGTTTTTGCCACCATGAAATTAATGAATTTGCTGCTTGAAATGGGAACATTTGTAACTCCAGGTAGTTGGTGTCATTATAAGGCCAAACAACAGTATATATTCTTTCCCAGGGCTACGCACATGAAGCTAATCAATTCTGTTTGAAGTGATTTTGTAACAAGCACAACCCCTTGAGGGATGGGTTGGGCTTTGAGGGGTACAGTTTTGTGAATATTTTTCCTTTGGACATCACAAAAATACTAGTGACAATCTTCTGCAGGACATTTTTGGATTGATGATGCAAGCTGATGAAAGGGAACTGGTGTGTCTGGTGTGACAATTGAATACCTTCCTTTCTCCTTTACTCCATACTTGCTATTTTACACTTTGAACTTTGATCCCTTTGCTTATGTTGTAAGTTTATGATCTTCTCTCTCTGCACAGCAGCAAGCACAACAAAGCTCTGGCTGCAGGTTTTATACCAGGATGTTCTCCATGCTTGAAAATCTCAAACCTGGCAGCTGAGTTATATTTGCTGCACAAAACCATGTGCAAAACAGTCTCTGCTCTGGAATGAAACTAAAATTCAAGATTGCCACTCAAGCCCACATGGGCAAAGGAAAGGAAAAACGCTGTAGATTGTGCTGGAGCAGGTAATAAAATCCCTATTTAAAACAAGAATGCAAAAATGTCAGACTTATTCTATTACCCATTGTGATGGCCTTTTTGAGCTCTAATCTATAAAACTCACTGAATTTCCTGGTCTGTAAGTGAGGAAAAAAAAAAATCCAAAGTAGCCAAAGACATTTGCTCTAAGTGTATTAACCTGGTACTGTGTTTATTCTTCATAATTAAATTGTAGTGAGATGTTTCAGACCAATGATGAAGTTACAAAAAATATTATTCCTTAAAAATACACTGTGCAGCAGAAAACAATGAGAAAATACTTAGAAGCATAATAGCTACTGGAAAAGCATATATTTGGCAAGCAAGGATTACCTTCTGGAAGGATAATGAACATCAGGCTGCTGTTAGCTAAAATGGAATTGGATTAATGCAGCAAAAGATAGCTGAATCTCTCCAACTCTGTTTATATTCTCAGTGGTAAATCGCCTCTGCAGATATTTCTTAAAAAGTATTCTACTGGAAAAAAATTTGTGGTTTATTTTCCACATGAATCTAACGTAAAGGGTAATGGGCTGCTCTGATGGAGCAGACTGGGAATGGTAGAAGTGCAAAAGAATTAATAATTTTTATGTCTTTCAGCAACAGAGTGACATCACCAACAGCAAGACCAAACCACATGATTTATAATTGATCTGCTTCTTAAATTATCAGAGGAAAGCAGTATTTTCAAGGGCAATGACATTACTGTATATTAGGATAATTGCAGAATTTTGATACAAGTAACCAAAATACATATTGTTGGCACTTCAGTTGTGCTAACAGTGAATCTATGGGGTGCTCATTCTCAATTATACATATTTTGCTCTTGCTCTTCCTTTCACCTCAAGGTCTTTCATTAGAGTCCTAAATAGTTTACTTTTTAATTTTGTGGCTAAATATTTCCATATTTGTAAGAATGAGTAATAAGTATTTTATCAAACCCTTTTTACATACTGAGACTTGTCTTATGAAGTAAGAATTGTTATAGCCTGTAAACTAAAGATGGTAACAAACTTAACCTGACATGATTCAATCTTTTTGTGCTTAAATGTGTTGTCTTATTTGGGGGATTGAATTTATAAAGATTGCAGGATAATGTCTATGATTTGATAATTACTTCAATGCTGATGTTGTTATATTTACAGCAAGGAAAATAAAAGGCTTGTTTTTTCATAAGCTGGTAAAATATTAAATGATATCTCATCCTTGATTTAGATAATGTGACGAAAAATCATAAAAAAGCTTCCAAGAAGAAATTTCTAATGCTGGACAGGTTTCTGTGGCCTTTACTTAATGTCATTATGACAAAATGTATTTTGTGGTAATGCAGTTTCAGCAAGGAAATAATTAATGGTCAGGCCATCATCCAAGAGTAGCAGCCATGGTTAAGTTGGGCACCAGCCCAAAGTCACTGCAACAAATCAAATGCTGAAAATGAATCCAATCTTCAAAAATTCAATAAAATGCATAAGCACAGAGGTTGAGAATGAAAGACTGTGTTTAGGCTTAAAATGCAGTTTGCAATATTTAGCTGTATTAAAAAAAAAAAAAGAAGTGTGGAAGGGTAAGCTTTCAAGAACACAGACCAGTTGGATACCTTCTCCTGGGCAATTAACAGATGCAGTGCACTCCTGTTGGTGAAGCTTCATGAGTACAAAAATATTTGCTGGTGCCCTGTGGTTTGGCAGTCACATAAATCCTTTGTGTAGAGATGTGTGGTTCAGAAGTAGGACTGATGTGCCTGTGCTTTAGAAGAGCTAATGGGAAGGGCACCACTTAAAGCATGCTTAAATTATAGCTCCAGGTGGAAGTCTAAACAAAACCACAGCTTGACGGAGTCTTTCTCTTCACATGTGTCTTGCTGAAACAGGCAAGACTCTCAGATGTCTCCCACCCTGCAACACCTGTGCCTACAGCCAGAGAGGGAAATCCTCACCAGTAGCAGTGGCCCTGACAGCAGCTGGACTTTACAGGTGAAATGGATTATTTAATCTCTCTGCTTGAGTTATTCTGTTCCTTAACATGTAGATAAATGGGAGAACTGCTGTTCCCAATGCCTCCAGTCACAGTGGCTGTGGGGGTGCTGTGAGCACTTGATCACACAGTATTTCAGGTACTTTGGAATTCCATGTTAACTGTATAAATGACCACCTTAAATTTCACTGGGAGTTACTTGTCCATGACCTCCACATACTTTCCTGCCACATGTGTGAGTACTGCAGCTTGATGGCACTCACAGGCAGCTCAGGGTCTAGCAATAAGAACCAGGACTCTGATCTGCCTTCTTCCCCCCTGGGATGTCTTACTCATCTGAACAAGGATGCACAAACAGATGCTGGCATCTTTAGCCAGACTTGATGTAGGTTTTTTTGTTGTTTTCTGGCACTTTCCATCCAAGTGCCCTCTTCAAAGAATAATGTAAGCAATCATGATACTATATTATAAGCACTACTGAAAATCTCATTTGTGGGATGGTTTTAGTTTGTTTGTTTTTAGTTTTTTTAATTAAGTTTAATTTACCTATTCAGCCATGGGCAACTAAAGCAGAAAGTGCTGCTCTTAATTTCTGAAGTCTTCCACTCTTCCTGTATGGTAAAATAAATGTGTTGTTTTGCAGCAATTTTCATGCAAAGGACTGCAAAACGTCCTGTAAGACAATAACTAGATATACTAGTTACTAGTTATCTTCCTCTATACTAGAGGAAGATGGAGAAATGGAGTAGGAAAATGCGTGAAGTGAAGAAATGAGCAGCCTCCTGGGATAAGGCAGAGGAAGTGGCCAGGTGGCCTTCCTGCCTGAGCTCTCGTGTCACCTGAGAAGAAGCACGGCAGAAAGTGAGGCTGGCAACAGAGGCTGGAGACAGGGAGGGGAGACAAGGAGAGCTGTGTGAACTGGGAGTGGCTGGCAAGCAGCTGGATTCCAGGGCAGAGATTCAGGGCTGAGGTGTGAGATGGATCTGTTCCCTGGAGGCAGCAGAGCCACAGCCTCCCATCTTCACTCAGGTTTCAGAGCACTTGGAAATACCTCCTTCAGCTGTTAGCAGACACAGGGGCTGAGGAAATGCAGCAGTGAGGCACAAACACATCTCAGCACCCAGCAACCACCGCAAGCACACAACACCCTTGGGAACAGCAATGCCTGGCAAGCTATTTAACAAAATCTGCCAAGATCATTATTTTTGAGAGGAAAAAAATCTGATTAGGTCTCTCTTGATTGCTGGGAACATGACTTGAGTACACTTTAGAAAATGCTGAGCTCTCCATTTGTGTATTTCTGCTTATGGAGCTAAAATCAGTAACTTAATTTTAGCTATATACACAGTTTTATTTTGCTTTCCTGAATAGCTGTAATTTCAAAGTATCCTTTGGTGGCACTCTGATTTAAAAAGAAAAAAAAAACACCTCCCCAAATAATTGTATCAGAAAGTGATGGAAATTATATCAATAGGGTAATTTCTGTGCTTTTAAATCTGGTTTATTGGAGTATCACTAAACATAGAATGTACAGTTATCTTCTTTTTACTCAACTGTCTACATTATGTACTCATAACTGTCTTATATTCCTGATTAAAATATATTCTTGGGTAGCAGAGATAATATAAATCTATGTTTGAAACTGTTATGGTTTTGTGTTGCTATGAAGATCCAAGGTTCGTTGTGTTAAAATTTTTGTTAAAATCCCCACATCTGTAAAACAAATGTTGATGAGAAATGTAGTAGTTACCAGAATCTGCTGTTATCCTGCTGAACCTGCTTTTCATTTGGCAAGACAGGAGACAAAATGATTTAGAAAAACTTGTTAAAGTCAAAGAGAAAACATACCTATACACATCAATGTACCTTTCCTCCCTTTTTCAGCAGTGGACTTGGGCAGGTGATGGGCTGATTCTCCTCCTGTGCTCTGAAAGGCTTTGATCAGCTCACTCATCCTTTAGATACAAATTGATCTAACAAAATACACACAGCTTGTGGAAATTTAAGCGCCAGTACAGTAATTTCAAGTTGAATACTTTTCACTTGGTGCCCAAGTGCTTGGTTGCATTTTCCACTGTAATGTTTGATGAGACAAATGAAAAATTGGTTCATTGTTGCAACTAAAATGCCCCCAGAAAATGCCATGATTTTGAGGAAAAGAACACTCTCGTTACATGACTCAGTGACTCAAGACGCGTAAGGTGGTAAAGTGAAATCGCTTCATTTTCAAGATATTGGGTCGTAATATATGTTGGAGCTTCTTTATGCAAACAATATCTGACAGTAGCTGTTGTGCACACCAACAGACTTTTCTGAGCATTTGTGTTCATGTGCCGCATGCCTCCCTGGAACACAAATAAAATGAAGAGCAAACCTACCCAAGATCAGGGTTTTCAAGGCTGCAAATTGAAAAGATAGAAGTGTACATAAGTGGCTGGCAACCCAACTAAGCTCTGCATTGTATTGGTGAGAGTCTGCATTTTCCAGCATTGCTGCTGTTTTATTTTGCATCAGTATAATTTTTCTCTAGTCTGTACCCATTTACTCCTGTACTTTTCTGCTTACTTTCTGCCCCTGCTACTCCTCCCATTTGAAATGACTCATACTACAGAAGTTTTGAGGACAATTCTTTGGAATTTTTTTTCTCCGTGGGCTCCTGTACTCTATCTTGGTAACTGTGAGCAATACTATGCATACTTTGGTGCCACAGCTGCTTCTTTACACCTGTGTTTCTTCACAGTGCTTTTATTCAGTGGAGAGAAAACTATGTGAGTATTCTGCATGGCACTGAATCACTTCCAAGAGATGTGCAAAAATCATAGCAATTAGATAGAAATCTCCCTACTGAAGAATCTAGATCCTACGCCTGAGCAGAATTTTCCCTCAGTCCTCCTAAAATGAGGCTGTGGAGTTGTTCTCCCACAGAGCAGTGACATGAGGTCACACTGAGGGCTGCCCCAGCCCAGCACCCCGCTCAGATGGGGGAATGAAAGCAGAAGCCAAGGGCAGGCTGAGACCAGGACAAACCTCAAAGGTACTTTGCTGCCCCCAGGCTCTGAGCATTTGTAGCTTGGGATATTTCCAGGTCTGATGTAATTTCTCTGTTCAGCAATCTAGAATATATCTCTATTCAAGTCCTGGTGCTGTCTTCGGTGTGCATAAGCTTCAAGTATGCACAGTGGCCTCTGGCAAGAAATTCCACAAGTCTGCTACATGCTGAAGGAATCACCACATTATTTTGTTTGTTTTGCAGTGCATTTCCTATCCCAAAGTTTTCATATGGGAAGAGTCAGAGCATAATTAATCTGTTCTCCACCTTTTCCATCTGAGAACACGTGCTCTGTTAAGCACACAAGTAGCAGAATATTAAACACTTGCTGAATTCCACTGGGAATTAACAAAACCTTAGACCAAACCTAAACATTATCTAACCTGCAAATGCTTTGCTGAGCTTGAGAGCTCTGACAGCATTGCTGTGGTGCTGAGCTACACTAATTCTGTTCTGCTGTAAAGCAGAACACCCTACTCCAAACCTTAATTTATGTGTAGAGGTTTAAAATGTCCCTTCTAAACCTCTGCTTTCCTTGAGACAAGCTTTTTCCCCCTGCCTCAAAAACCCTCTGGTTTATTAAGTTATTAAATGAAGTGTGCATGCCATTCACCCATAACTTTCATCCTTACCTTTGATATTCATTTTTTCTCTGCTGTGGTCAGAGGGCACCAGCACAAAGAAGGAAACATGTTCCTACACTCGTCTGGCCATCTCACAGAGCCTGAAGATGTGAAACTCCTGTGAGCACCAAATTCTATTTCTAGGTACTTAAACAGCCAAGTGGAAGCAATCATCGCATTAGCATTGCTTGTGTGGCTCTACGGGTGCTTGTGCTAATGTAATTCTGCTGATTTATTTTATTTGTAAAAATTCTGATGCATGTATGCACAGATAAAAGACTTAGAAGTAATGGAGGATAACTTAAAGCAAAAAGGGTCCTCATGTTTATGACTAATGCCTCATGTTTATGACATAATGCCTCTTTTTCCCCATCCCTTTCCCCAAAGATTTTTTTCTGAGCGTGTGACCTGCAGTTGTAATAGCCCAGCTACGGAGCAGACACCAAGAAGTTTTTTAATAATTTTTTTAATTACCAGCTAAAAACTTCATTAAACCACATAAGTTTTAGGGCTTTTATGGACCAGATGAAGCTATATTGTGTGGTGTCCCAGCCCCCATATGCCACCTGCATGCTGACAGAGGAGCTACCTAGAGATACTGGATAGAAAATCAGAAGCCAGAGGCAAATCTGATGCCTGTCCCTAGCTTGGGGAAACTTCTGATAAACACCTCAGCCTGCCTGGCTTATGGGGCACAGCACCATCCCTGGAGGAGACACCTCTTATTTGTAATGAATTTACTGACTCCTACTTGTTTTTTAGGGTAGCAGAACAGGGGTGATAGCTGTAGTGCTCATTGCAATTATTCAGGGTTTGAAATACTGGCCTAGAAAACGGGACTCTAGGCTTAGTCCTCTTTTCTGCCCAAAATGTTTCACAGCTGTGTCTCCCAGGATGTGGCCCTAGATGCTGAGCTGTAGAGCATGTGAAAGAAATTTATGTTGAAGAGCCTCAACAAGCCAAACACATCCTGGAGAGCAGGAAGGACACTACTGGGCTCCTTGTCAACCATGAGCATCCTGGTCTCCAGATCCCACCATCTGCATCTCAGTTGTGCTTCCTCCCTCTGGCCCAATGAAACTTAAATTCTGTTCTGCATTCTGGCATGATGCTGGGGAGAATTTGGTGACTTGATCCCACCATGCTACAACCTGGCCTAGAACATGCTGGCAAAGGAACTTGCAGATTTCATGCTCACTTCCAAAGCAAGGACTCTTAGAAGAAAGCTATTATGCCAAAAATATCGCCATAATCTCAGGTGTTTCAGAAAAAATGAGAGAAGCGGTAGCATATGTTCACATCGGTATCAAGACACTGACAGTCAGTAAGTGATATTTGCGCTCTGAAGCCTCAACTCATTAAGGAATCTGCGATGTTGTCAATCCCAGCCCTGGCAGCTGATGTATACAAGGTCTGGAAATGCTCTCTGCTGGCACCATCATCACCACCCCAGAATCTAAGGGGGTTTTCAATGTCACCTCCTTCTTTGGCTGTCATCCATGGTAAGTGACAAAAAAAAGAGTGTATGTGCAATCACTGTTTTATTCAACAATTTCCAACATTTCCTAGCGAAAAAAAAAAACAAGATGACAGTTTCTGTGCTGCCTCACCAAAGGAGAAATGTTTACTTTCTTCCCATTCTTAGCCCATAGAAGACACCCTTATAGTGCCAGCAAAAGCTGCACTTGGAATGCAGAAATACTATAGGTTTATAATGTAAAGAATTTGACTTTCCTGTTGTCTTTTTCTTCTTTTCCCCAAATGACAAAATCATTTAAAAAATAATTTAAAGGGAAAAACAATCTGCTAAGAGAGAGCAGCCATAGAAAACACCACTTTACTGGTGGTTTTCTAACAAGGGTAGCTGTGTAGGGGAAAAACAAAAGGAAAGGACATGTGTCTTTGCAGCCATTCCAACAGCCTTCACCTGCCACTCCAAACAGATTGTGCCACAGTGGAGGAGTTCTGAACTAGGCTGAATTCCCTCAGGAAATATACTTGTGAAAAATGGGACATACAAAATCATGACATGAAAGTGGGTGTCAAGGTGAGGGATGACTTTTTGGTTGCTGTGGAAGTGCAGTGCAATCTGGGAGAGCTCTGCTGTGCACAGACAGGTCGTGCCCTCCTGCAGGGACGTATCCGTGTGCCAGATGATGGGGTTTGAGGACAGTCTTACAGCAGGGACTGGCCTCTCTCTCTTGAGCTATGGACAATTTTTAGGTGCTTTGGGCCCATTGCAGTGGTGCTGTGCACTCTGGCAGTCCAGACTCCTGGCCAGGGACACCTCAGGGGGAATGGAAGGGAGGAAAGCAGAGCAAAGCCATGTTAGGGAGCCCCTGGCTCAGCATGGCAGCATGGCATGTGGGAATTAGCGTTCAGCAGAGTTTGTAGCAATGCCAGCTCTTGCAGCTGGGCACAAAACCAGAGACAGTCTGCTTAAAAAACCCCACACAACAGCCTCTTTATATGAGCAGGTTTTGATGTGCAACAAAATGTGTTTGGGCACTGTGCTGAAATCCTGCTCAGCCACCTGCCAGCATGTTTTAGAGGGCAGTGGAGAGCCCAGACCCACTGCCTGCCAGCCCCACTGCCCCACCCCCTATCTGGGCAGGCAGGCAGGCAGAGCAAAACACAAAGATAAACTGCTGTTGGATTGTATAAAAACAGGGTATCTGAAGAAACCAGGTTGGAAAGGAAATGAGAGACCTGGAAAGTGAGGCAAAATACAGCAGGAGAAGAAACTATGAAAGAACACCCAGGTGTGTGTGTGTGTGTGGTTTAGCAACTTTGTCAAGATATTCCCATCATCCCCAAAAAAGTAAGAGGAAGAAAAAGGGTCTAGATTTACAGCCCCTGAATTTTATAGAATCCTAATAAAAAGTGCCTCATATACTTATCAAAATCTCCTGTCCACACATGGGCCCAAACAGAGATTGCTGTTTCTTGGAGTTTTATTTTCTTCTGTGTCTTGCTGACTGGAAGACACATGAAATATGTATGGAAATATTGGAATCCACAGAAGATCCTTTAATACTACCTTCTCTGGTGATTAATTTGCCTTTGCCATGGGCCTGTTCTTCTATCCTGTGTCTTAATTCTTTTTCACTTGGTAAAAAGCAGGCATTTACCCTGCATGTAGCCATATTGTAACAGGCAAACTTTCTTAAACTGTATTTTCTACTTCCCCACAAGATACTCCAAGGGAAAAGCTCATTCTCTTATCCTAGTATTTCACATTATAATATCTGTAAGTTTCTGTCAAATGGAGGAAGGACAAACCTCCCCTACAGTTTACCTCCTATATCCCATAATTTCTGTTATTAACCCTCTAATGGGGACATCTTAACAAGAGACCTCAGGCAGCTCCAATAACATTTGCAGGGAAAACACTTTGCTATGGAGGATGTGAGATCCTGAGGGATCCACCTAGAAGTGCCTTTGTCTTGATCTCACTTGCCAGTGCAGTAGACTGTGCCGGTGCTCCATGTCCTCAGGGCACCTGGTGGTGTCAGAACCAGCTTCCTCCATCCTTGCTCATCCTCTCTCCCAGGAAATTTCAGGTCACTGGCCTCAGCAAAGTAGGATTTATTTCCATTGTTTCTTTTACTTCCCTGTAACTGGATAAAAACTTGTATCTGTGGAAACAATTTTTAAAAAAAATTATTTTGGGCAAGTTCAATTTTTTCAGTTCTCTATCTACAGAGAAGACAGTGTGGTGAGCTCCCCTTGCTGCTTGGCTATAAAGCTGATGGAAATTCTGAGAATGCAAATGCTGAGTATGTTTGAGGTGCTTATAGAAAAATCCAAGTGAGCCCCTCATACTCTGAAATATTCTGTTTCAGTCAATATTTGCCATGCTTGGATTGGTCATTCCTTGCCATACTACCCTTAAGCTGTATCATTTCATAGTCAATTCATAGAAAAATGTCAAGCTGGCTGACTGGAAATCTTTGCTGTAATATAAGCACAAAGGGCAGATCATTAAATGACAGGGGAGCAGATACTGAATTCATTGCTTCTGGCTGGGCTAGAACTGGTGAGGTGAAGAGTTACTTCTGCTGGGGTTGGGAAATTCATACCCTGCCATAGATGATTGCTTTGCTCATGATCACGAAGATTAACACATGGAAACAATCTGATATCCTGCTTTCTGGTTAAGGTTAAGCATTTCATTGATCTCATGGGACTTGGCACTGCTTCAGATGTGCATCGTCTGGTCTATAAGAAACTGGGACAAGTGCATGTGAAACAAACAAATTGTGAAAAACAATAAGTACAGAATAAAGCTAAAACCAGCACTTTGTCCAAAGTATTGTGGGTTTAAGTGTTGATCCACACATCAGCATCTTCTTTTGTTACTGAATATTGTGCAGAACTGGGAGTTCCAGGAGAGTGTTCATATTCTTTTCTGAATGTGTCTTCCAAATTAACTTGAATTCAGCTCTGTCTTCCCTCTCCTTCCTTTCTCAAGTGTTCCCTTTTTATGCATTAATCAAAATTTTAAGTCACTATTGCAGTCTCTATTGGTCTTTGAGGGGAAAAAAAATGCAGCACCCACATATGGGTTTGAACATTCTGTTTTTTAGGGCTTAATTTTTTAGGGATGTGAGTGACAGTTTTAAAGTTTCTCTTGTGTGGCTGTTGAAATCTTTTTCTACCTTCATGAGAATATTCCTCTTTTCATGTTTTTGAAATGGAATTTTCATTTTCTTTTCTATTTCTTGAGGAAAATTAAATGGAGCACCAGGGAAAGTGACTTTCCTCATTCAGATTAGATTGGTCTGGTTTCTCATTAGAGAAAAAAAAAAAAGGATAAAAAGATGAAGCACTTGACAGTGCAGCCATCTCAATCTTAGCTGATTTTAACTTTTGGGGGAATGAGGGTTTCTGAGTTAGTCTTTCATCAGGCTGTCAGGACATTTATTTTCTTTTATAAACTATAGGTCCTGTTTGCATTTTTGTGGCATCTTCAATCCCGATGGACTGACAGCACTCACCTTCTATCCATCTGCTCTGTCTTCTCCCTCTGTTGAGGTACAGCTGCCACAGTCTCTGGAGCACAAATCGAATATGTGTTTAATTGTGTATAACAACCCTGTCCTGGAGTGAAGGACAGAAGCAAAGCAGAATCCAGCAGAAACAGCAGGGGACCTTCACATAAAAGTGTAGCTAAAAAATGAATATTCAACTGAAATAATTTTCTGACAAGAAATTTCACTTCATCTCCTCCCTTACCTAGTTCAAACCTGTTTGTATTACAGGTATCATGTGGAAGGTATCTGATCTGCCTGTCATACCCTACAGCTAGTATTTTGATCAAAACCCACAAATTTTTAGTTTATTCTGAATTTATTTAGGTAGTACATGCTTTTTGACTCTCAGAGGTGCTCAAGTCCTTGCAAAAAATCAGTGGCTATTGACGGAGCCCCCACACACATCTCATCCTGCTGAAGCACAGGATCTCTAGACAGCCCAAATCAGGAGTGCCGAATGAATTCCTGCTCCAGGAAAGTTTGATCTTAACAGCAGTACCCTGCTGATGCACAATGAACACAAAGTCAGAAAACTGGTCAGGATCTTAACAGCCCCTTCTAGCTAATAAGGCAGTTCAGCACCTGAGACAAGCACAGGCATTCAGGGTTTACAGCTGCTGCAAACAATGGCACTTCTAATGGCAGAATAGCAGCAGTGCTCTGGGACTTTAATTCAGCAACTGGATGGTCAGTGATATAATTTTATGTGGCTTCCACATTGTTGTCTGCAAGAAAACAGGACAGCCAGCACAGTAGCCCAGAAGCATTGCTTCAATGTCCCTACTTTTGTTGGGAGGAGGCTATTTTGGTGGTGAAGGGAAGAAAGCAGAGCAGCAGTGTGCTGGCAAGCACGGGGAGGGGTCTTTTGTGAACAACAAACACACTTTGTTACATGGAAAGCCTTCAACCCCAGTTAGCTGAAATTGTAGGGAAGGATATTTAGCTAGTGAAAAACAGTTTGAAGACAGAAATTTGTTGAAATTTGTGAAATGCTGTTTAAGGCAGATGAAACTAGTGAAGTACACAGCTTTTCAAGAGTCCTGATTTCACCAAGGCTTTTCTGATTTAATGATATGCTGCATCTCTAAGCTGATGCCATGTGTGTGGCAGTGCATGCTCTAGAGTTATCTTTAGCATGGGCCATTATCCTAATCATCCCTGAGCATCCTTTATGGGTGAGTCAGTCTGCCAAGGAGATTTGGTATTCATGGTAGCAATCCCCCTCCCTACTTTCCAGTAATCTCAAGGGACTCATTTGGGCATGTCTATCACATACAATTATGTAGGAACCCTGTTAATTAATTAATATTAACTTCTAACAGTTATGTAATTAACTGCATTTGGAAGACTATTAAAAATTAGTAAATAACCTCAAAGCGTTGAGTCCTATTTGGCAAGATAATACAGCTCATCCCGCCCAATTACAATGATAAGATTTTAAACTAATTGAACTCACACTGTGCCTCCATTACCTGACATTCAGCAGCACACAGAGAAGATTAAAGGGATTCAGGGGATGGTGTGTTTATAAAACCAGGAATAGTCACTCCTAATTCTTATTTAAGCATAAATACGTTTTAATTCACAATTGAACATTGCTTTTAATGGAGTTTGCCATAGAAATTAGCATGTTGAGAAGTTTGGGGCTTTTGCTGGTGTTTCAGGTTAAAAATAGTGACCTGGGATGCTCAGGACCTCATTCCACAATGGCAGATGCATATCCTGCAATCAGCTGCTCACCACGGCACCATAGGAGCAGAGGGCGTGCCAGACTGTATTAAATCCTTTGTTCATCTAACTTGACATTTTGCCTTCTGCACTGATATTCTTGAGGAAGGTGAAAGGCTCCCATAATGCCAATTACCTATCCAATAACGCTGTGTGGTGTACAGGGATGAAACATCCTTCCAGAGCCCTGCAGGCAATTAGCATACACCCAGAAGAGTGTTATTCAATTACCCTTATTATTTCAGCATGCCAAGCAAGCAAGAGGTGGTTAATGATTGCACAAAATTATCTGGCCTTTTAGGAAACTATACTCAGTATTACTTTAACCTTACACTGCATATCAGCAAGACCCATATGAGGCCCACTAGTAGCAGTAAAGCTGATGGAAGGCCAGTGACAGATTATTCACTTGCATGGTAAAATTTGTATTTTTAAGCCTCTTATTCATACCCACAGAATTAGTCATGGGGGACATTTTTCAGGATGAAAATTTTCACCCAGAAGCAAATCTATTACTCTCCCCACCTGAAGCTCAAGGCTTTTTGTTCACTATACAGAACTGGCTATTTTTTAAAGCAAGTTTTGGTCTGCTGAGCTCTCAGATTCTCTTGCAGCACTTTGGGCTCAGAAGTTGACGGTGACCATACCCATGGTACCCTGATATCTTCTGCCACTCACAGCAAAACAAGCAAAAGACTGAAAACTCAATTATCTTTCAAACACTAATTCTAAAACTTTGCAGTAGAGTTTGCACTTGAATGGGTATTTCTGTTGTCATGGAAAAATGGGGTCAAAGACATCAAGGTCTATCTAAGCTGTGTAGGAGGACAGTACAGACCCATTCCCTACCATATCAGACCATGCAAGAAGAGAGGTGGTCAATAACAACTGCTGTGAGAAATTGTACATTTGATACCTATTTTTACCAGAAAGGTCTGGGCTGGTAACTTTATGTCCTTCAGAGAAAGCACAAGGGAGATGATGATGAAATGCATCTGCATTTTTATAGTACCAAACAAGTGCTGAACTTTGTCAAACTGGTGTTATAAGTGGGCTGCAGGTGAAATTTCCCAAGAACTTCAGTCTCTGAGGGACATGTACTCTGATTAAGATGTATTGAATCATTACTTATTCAGTAAGAGGCAGTTAAGTTCTTCCTGCTAAAAATTCAAGGAAAAAACATTGTCTTTAAGGCTTAAAAGAATTATCTTCCTTTTATGTGAAAAGCTGTCTGTTAAAACAAAGGGTGGGGTGATGGGTGCCTCTTAACAGCTTCAAGCCATCATCCAAGTTCATAGAGACTCAGGATCCCAGTTAAAATGCAGTCTCATACCTTTCACCAGTACTGATTGGATCAAATGCACATTCAGTAAATACATATCTGTCCACTGATGTTCATGGCTTTGCCTCAGTGAATACCAGGACTGATTCTGACCTGTTTCACACTTAACTAAGAAACAATTTAATTCCAAAGCCTTTATAGAAAAATACTATTTGTCTAAATTGACTTTTAAAATGGACTAGTTAGGAAATGGGAATTTTAGTCTCTGTTTTGGGCATAGTCTTGGGATTCACAAAGAGGACATCAGGATTTATATTCCCCAATGGCAGACTTACTGCTTATGGCAGATAAAAACCAGCTGCCTCCTCATGGGTCACACTGAGCACATGGAAATAAAATATTGCTTTGCCAAGCTTACTTGATTATTGCAAAATTCGTTTCCCTAATATCTCTATTTCCTGTAGCAAATGATAGGAAAAAGTGAGACTAATCAGCTAAAATGTTTTCTTTTCCACATGAGGATTAAAATTTCACGGTGTGCTTTCAATTCAAATATTCTTGAATACCTACAACTGTAGCTTATTGAATAAAAAGGGTGTAAACTAGAAAAACATATGGGTTTACTCCTCTCATTAATCAGAAGAATAAATTGCATTAAGATGTTGATGTTTTCCTGGAACAGAAAACAAATTATTCTGTGAATGACAAATAGGAAGTAACACTGAACTGCTGCAAGTTTTGTAGCAGTGGCCGCCAAGAGCTGCAAACATCAGAGGTAAATGAATAATCACCAACAGAGCAGAACAGCCATCAGACATAATGATGGAAAACCTCCTTTCACACTCGCAGACATCAAGTTTTCTGCGCAATTAAAAGTTGGCAGAAGCAAACAACTGGCTTTAAAACAAGAGAAAGAGCTATGAAAAGAACCAGGTTTTTTGCTTCAGTGAGTGGACTGTCAATGAATTCAGTTGCTCTACTTGGAAAAGGGAGCAAACAAAAGCATATGCTTTTGTATCCTTTAAAAAAATACATGTAAAGAAATCAAACTATTTACTAAATCAAAGAAGAACTACCCAAAACATTAATTTCCTGCATTTCTTTCGAAGCAGAGCTAGTAATGCCTCTCAAAAGTGTCTTTAGATTTGTGTCCCTCTTGAACAGAGTGCAGAGGAGCGGGGGCCAGGGGTTGTATCCCTAACAGATGAACAGCCAGAGCAGGATAAAGGGGGATCACTAAGTGTCTTATTCAGTGATACCTATTTTGTTCTGGTGGAGTGCTATTGATTTCTTAAGGATCACTCACACAAGTGAGATGAGAGTTGGTTTGTGTCCTTTGTGGCTCAAAATCCTTTAAGCAGTATTTGACTCAGTATTTTATTGTGAGCTACTTCTATTTCCTGAAGGAAGTTACCAAAGAAGATGGAGGATGATATTTGGGTGGCACCTGGTAGGAGATACTGGCTGAAGAAGGGGCAATGCAGGAAGAGAGGAAGTGTGCTGGAAACAGAGAGCAATTGATTTTCTCAGTCTTACAGAGTAAAACCAAGACAATGGGACTTTGCATGGTGATTTCCTTGTGAATGATTTTCTTTCTGTCTGGGCTTGTGAGTTGGAGGCACAAAACTTGGAATTTGTCTGGCTTTGGTTTTGTTCTCGTTCTAAATTTCTGGTAAATTCTATCATTTGGTAAATTCTAATTTCCACCTCCTAAGTACTTCCAACACTAAGTGGATAGCAGAATTTCACTGATCACCATCTTTAAATGACTTCAGCCATTCATGCTGAGAATGTTAGGCAAATAAAAGTCATCAATCTCACCACTGAGCAAGAGGGTTCAGTGCTGCATTTTTCTGTGCTCTTGATGGTTTTATTTTTATTATTAAGAAAGAAGATAGACTTTTAATTGAAGTCCTTTCCATGGAAATGAGAATACCTGGAATTTTAGAATAGAAGAAAATAAATTAAATAGTGCCTTTCAGAAACATTTTCTAATTTTGGCCATTCCAAGTGAAAAGATGGTACTGTCAGTCTTTTAACCTTGAATGAAAAATTTCAGGCATCTTGAAATTTCAGAGTTAAAATTTATCAGCATAAATCTCCTGAAATACTTCAGGAAATGTCATTTTATCACTAGTATTCACCACTGCTTTTTAGCTGTATTTTAATAGCAAGGTGAAAAGCAATTTATTGCCTTAGCAAAAATTACTTTTCTGGGTTGGTTGGTTTGGCTACTAGTGCTCAGTGAAGGAAGTTCTAACATGAGTGGCTGGCTATTAGCACATTAAGGTATTGCTGTGTGGGAAAGCATTTCAACACTTGAGTATTTCATTGAACTGAAACCACAATTTAAAAGGGTATTGCAAATTGACCTAGGTAAGAACCTAATGCTGGAGCAGATAGGAACACCTAGAAAAAAAGAAACTTCTCAGGAATGTGAAAAGATTAGATTATATTCTTTGCACTAGAAAATTAGGGAAATGAAAAAAAGAAAAGAGAACACAAAATAAAATCCTGCCCCCTTACCTCAAGAGGGGGCCAATTTGTTCAATGCAAGATCAGATCCAAAGGTTCTCGTGGATCTGGGCATCCTGTCACAGCGACATCAACCACCTTCCACCCTCCTCTGTTGCCAGAGACCTATATAAACACTGGTGAAAATTAAACAGGCAAATTTAAAAAGTAAGGCTGGAAAAAGTTTTAGATTCTTTGTTTCAGATTCTGTGAAGTTTTTCAAAAGATAGGCTCTTAATTCATCACACCTTTTCTATCAGGCTACAGCAGGATCTTTCCCAGTGAACGCTTGGATTAATCAGGTATCATGAATAATTGGCCTCTCTTTGTTAAGTTTGAAATAGGAAAAAGAAAAACACAAGAGGAGAATGCTAAGAAAGAGAGAAAAAACCCCCTTAAATTCAATAGAAATAAAATGCAAGAGGGGATGATGGTGAGCCTGAGATTTTAAAAAGCTACCTACATGAATGTTAATAGTTTGGGCACCCTTGCAGTCAGATTGCTTTGTGGGTGCATTGAGGGACAATGTCAGGATCCATGAGAAGGACAACCAATTGTCCAAGCTCCCTGGCTCCCAGTATTGGTCCTACAAATGCTCACCCTGACTCTTGCCAGTGCAATGACAGAGAAGGACGTGGTCCTTCATCACTCCCAGCTCACCAGAGTGACAGCTATGTCCATCATCCAGGTATCAAGACAACATTTTACGTGCTTTAAACACAATTTGAAATTCAAATATTTTCTCTTGCTGCTTCTGTGTTAATTTAGGACCCCAAGTAAATATGAGTTCAGTTTCACTGTTGAATTCCACATGAATTGCCTAAACCAGGCAGAAACATTTTTTCTTCAGCTTTGTGAGAAAATGGCTTTTATCAAAAAGTTTATGGGAAACATTTGCAGACTGGGCTTGATTTTATGTAGTTTTTTTTATTTTCATTCAGAAAGGCATTTAAAACTTAAGCAAATTTTTATAGCATTTGCATGCCCCAACTATAGAGACTTAGGTGGTGTAAATACGCAGCCAACCTGCTGGCTTGGACCCCTCCTGTGAAATGGGATTGCTCTTTTATTCTCACAGTGTATTTAACAGTATTAAAACTCTACACAAAATAAACTTCTTGTAGGTTCTTGTGGGATCTCAGCACACCACTGTGGATGTGCAGAGACACCAGGGGAGCCCCTGGGGGGCTCGGAAACCCTGGAATGCTGCCAAAAGGGTTTGGTGGTTGGATTTCGATCCATCAAAAGGAGAAGAACCTGTGAAAGAGGGAATGAGAGTTTCTTGGGGGTGAAAGGTACATTTATAGAAGGAAATATAAATTTTAGAAAATTAGGTACAGGGGGGTCATGAAGGCAAGATGGAGGATTCAGGGCGTAGTCCTGTGTTCTTCTTTCTTCTTCATGTCTTCCATTTTGTGTGGGGATGTTGGCACTTGGGGATTGGTTCATGGTGAAGGTACACTTGTCTATAAGGGTGAATAGTATTGGGAAATAAAGGTAAATATGTTACAGGTAATTTTTATTATAAAAGACACAGCCGCCCTGTGGGCGGGGGAGAGTGCACTTGACTGTCCTGCTGAACAGACCTCGGCTGGGCAGAGAGAAAACTTTGTAGATAAGAGATAATAAACAGAACTGAAGACCGAAAATCTAAGAGTCCAGACTCATCCTTTGCAATCGCGTCCACCCGGAACCACCCTCTCTCCGTGTCGGGGCAGAGACACATAACAGCGGACCCCGACACCTCTGAGCTTGGTTCTCTTATTGGAAAAATAGTAGTGTAATTTCCCTGCTATGTGTATAACACTTTCCTTGTCAAATATAAATATGTACATATATTCAAAACCATATTTCCTATATATTTATGTTCAATTTTTTATTGTTGCTAGTGGATGATGTAATTCCTTACTCTATGCAATAATTCTCTTAGTAAAAGTACCTTACAACTACTTTAAGTTTTTCTCTATCCATTTGTTCAAACCAGCACAATAACTTGTCCTGCATCAGTAGGTTACTAAACTACACTCACTAGAACCATAGGTGCCAGGACACAGAAGATAAATGGTTTCTCTGTTCACCTCAAACAGGGAAATCTGAGAAAACTAAAATCAAGAAAGTGCTTCCTACTGTTATTTGCTTTTTTTTGTCAATGATGTTTGGCATTTAAAAACAAACACATGAACAAAAATACGACACAAAATGCCCCCAGCCCAACAATGTCTTTAAACATATCTTGGAACAGATCTTTCCCAATTGCTGAGGCAGGTCTTTTCCCCAGAGAGATCCCAAGAGAGAATAAACTTTGCACAAATAGTGTTTAAAGTTTTAGACCTTTTACAAATTTTAATCTTGTACAAGGAACCTTCTAGAATTAAGAGAAATTTGCCTGTGTCAGGGCTATCTCTGGGTGTCCCAGGAAAGAAAACAAAAATGCTGGGGCCAGAAACAAGGCTTGTGTTCTTTAAAACTGAAAGCTACATTTCTTGTTTTCCTATGTGTTCTCACCTTCATATGTACTTACTCTTTTTCTTAACCTCAGCCTCAGGTTTTTGGAGCTGTAGCAGCACCTTGGCTCACCCTTGTTACCTGGTGCTTTGTCTCTGTCAGGCTTTTACATCATCCAGAAATTAAATAATAGAAATTTTGGTATTTGAAGTTAAAATTGTTATTCATATCAATGGCTCGGAGACATTTGCTAATGAGATGTTGGTGCAAAGGATTTAAAAATTTTAGCTACTGGCTTTTAACTTCAGAGGAACTGAGCAGCAGGTGATTTGGTGTTGTTTTTTTTTTTTTCTCTCCTCTTGCCTTTGTGCATGTTGAAGTTTTTGAAACAAAGATCACTTTAGCATTAATACACTCAAGAACTATGATGGCAGTCAGTTTGTCTCTTCCTAGCTGCTGGTTCACCACCATGAGGAACCGATGTCTAATCCAAGCACCATCAAGAGTCAGCACCATCAGTGTCCCACGTTAAAGCCATGTTGCCCTCATCATCTCTCTGACTTCTGCATGACTTAAATGTGCACTTGGCACTGTTGGCTCGGTGGGCTGTGCTGACACCCTGGGAGCCAGCCTGTGCAAGGGTGACAGTTTGTTCCTGTCCTGCTTACAGGGCTAGGGTGCCAGCTTAGCACTATGTGGGTGTAACCAAACTGTGTATTCCACTCCCCTTTACACCATTTCTGAGGAACTGGGAATGGTGGGCCCTTTGCAGGAGCTGCCTGGTGCACACCTGACACCTCAGGCTACAAGCTGAGCGTTAAATAAGATAAACAGAAAGAGGCAAACCCTACAAGGCAGGCTAAGGTTTCTTTTTCTTCACAAATAACTCAGCTGTGATAACTCCCCTCTGGGGAAGCACCAGCACAGTTACAGCCAGCCTGAGGGGTCATCTCTGCTAATGGGCCCTGGTGGACTCAATGGCACCAACAGAACTGGCAGATGCAATGACTTAGACTATCAAGGACTCCCAAAATATCTCATGATTCACAGTGTTACATCGTCCTTTGTGGAACTTCCCGCCCTGGGGAAGGTACTGGGCATTCCCACATGAACCTTAGTATGCATAAACCTTTGCCTTGGGAACTGGGGAATGCACCATTTGATAGATCCTGAGGAGGATCAGAATTTCCCCAGGACTGTACCATGACTCTGATCAACAGGTGCCAAGTTGTACTCTGACACTGGGGATTAAAGCCAGTTTTCTCTGTGTGGTATTTGTTGTAATCTCTTCAGTAAGTTGTAACTCCAAACTGTAATTTCTCTTGGCGTGGTTGAGTGGGGTTCAGTTCTCTGATCAGTTTACTTTCAGACTACCGTAGTTCTGAGCAGTCCTCAGCTGACATTTTCAGGTGTTTTCTGACAGCCATGGTGTGATGCTTCCTGTGAAGATCAGTTTCCCTGAGGCATATGCATTTTCTTGAATCCCTGTTTCTGATGCCACTTTCCAAAGGAAAGGTCTAAGCATTTTTCTGAATTTTCCTTCATCCCACTTAAGTGCTGGGCTAAAGGCAGAAATGTTGTTTTCCTCATGGACTTCTTGGGTTGCTCATCTTATTATTTGAATGCATCTTTCATTTGATGTCATGACAACCAGGCAAAATGGACTGCTGTTGTCATGCTTGATTTACAGCTGGGATACTGAAGCAGAACATAGCTGAAGTGACCAGAATAACTGGTGATCATTAAAGCTTGAGTGATGAGGGGCCTAAGGAGACACCTGAAGGCTAGTTTTCAAGGGTCTGTAGCTCTCTCATGCTTTTTGCCCCTCCTGCTGCTGTGCCACCCAGCAGCATCTCTTTCTCCTGTCATCTTTCACCTCTTGCTTTTCTCTCTCTCTTCTGCTAAAATCTCTCTCCTAAATTTAGTCCGGTCACAAAAGTGCACAATGGTAACCTCATGTAAATAAAAGCATTCCTTAGTCCAACTAATCCCACGGACTTCAGTAAGAGTAATAGCATTTGGCTTTATGTATCAATAAACAAGGGGGAAAATGGAGGAGTTGGAAATATATTTTGGTATTTCATCTTGGCTGTGAAACAAATATGCATTTTCTGGTAGTCAATTCATATTACATGGACTACTAAAACAAGTGTATCAGATGACAAGACCTGCACACAGGCTCATATTTGTGGGCAATAAATCAGGCAGAGAGTGAAGAACTGTGTGTTGCTGTTTCAAGGGAACAATGATCAGAGCTTGATGTAGGATTAAATCCATGAGTTCTGGGAAAATAAACACTTTTTTTGGTCCCAGAATTCATCTTTTTGTCTCATTATTTACTTGCAGTTTGTCTATGGGCAGACAATAAGGGAATAACAAACAGCACTGAGTTACAAAGAGGAGCCTTCCAAACTGGGCTATGCTAATGTGTGGGTGTGACACTGCAAGAGTAGCAAAACTTTGGTGTCTTGCTTGACCAGCTATATCCAAATGAAGGCCTGGATACAAACTCTGCAAGAGAGGTTTGGAAGAGCTGCAAAGGGAGGGTTCTTGCCTCATTTGCCCTTTCACTGCAGGAGCCGGGATAGTGCACTAAGTGAACTCTGCATTTTACACTGTGTTTAAAGGGAGTGTCAATGCTTGCTTTTTAGTCCAACCTAAACTCAAAAGCCACTTCAATCTTTTGATAGTTACATTAAAAATATTAAAGCAAAATTTTCCATATCCCTTAGTTAACAGCCTCAGCCTTTTCTATATCCCTTAGTTAATATTAGTTTTTTAATAATTTACCAAACCTGTTAAATTCCCATGTTACCTCTGCTTCTCATAGGAAGTGTGAAAAGGCACTACCAGGGTAGGGGCACAACTGTATGCCACAATGTCCTTAATCATTGAGAGGGATTTTACTTCCCCTCAGTCTTGAGTGATTGAGTTCAAATTTAATAGGCAGTATCTGTTCCCTGAACACATATTTTTCATAAACAGCTTTGGTTAATGACCACAGTAATCAAGACAAACTTCAATATTGGATATCTGTCTATTCTGATGTTCTCCAGTACAGAAAAGGAAAAGCTCTCCTTCTGAACTTGGATATCTCAGCACCAGGTGAAAATGTTTTGGTGGTGTTGCTTTCCTCTCAGGTAGCCCTATAAAAAATGTGGTTTGGCTGCATTTTGAGAATTCTTATCAGGCATCCTAACACATTCTTCCAACACTTATAACTCCAAAAAAATCTACTGTTTTCATGTTTTGCTGCCTATGTAAAAGCACTGTATGTAATCAATGGGATTACATACAGGGTATACATACAGCCTGAGAATTTGTATTCAAACATAGTGATTCTCCTTTTTAAAAAACAAATGTAGGTAGGTAAACAGCTCAACATGCAATCCAGAAAAGAGAATCGGCTGCTTTTGAGAAAGTGATTGGTAAGAGGAAATAAGAAGAGGGACGTGAGCAGAAGAAAAGCTATTTTAAGGCCTGAAGGCACCATAAAGCAGGGGGTAGTTGCTGAGCTTTGTAGTGTTTAGTAATTTATAATGAGACTGCATCCCTGAGTATTTCCAGGTGACTCACCTCCTTTAACTTCCTCGGGTTGTATTTGACCCCCACATGGAAGCCTTGGTGTTTTCTCTCCAAGTTCAACATTTCTTCTGTATGCCAAGCAAGATATCTTGTGCTTTCCTTTGCAGTCCAAGGTTATCTACCCATCCAAAGTCAACACCAGCCTCTGACATGCACTAGTGCATCATTAGCAGCGTTATTAAACTGTCCACAGAGCTGGCAGCAAGATAGTTATATCTCTTGATACTGCTTAAATCTATAGAAATATTTTTCACTCCAGGAATTAACCATTTGGCTATACTTTCAAGAAAGGGGAATGCTAGACCAGATATTTTGTGGAAACTGATTTAGGGAAGATGTGGATGAACTTGGCATCTTTGTAACTTCAGATGCTTCCAGATAAGCTTTGATCTTGGCACTCCATCATGAAATTCATTTTCCTGGGAGACTTCACAGTAATTCAGAATTAGAGTGCTATCTGCTTTTCTAAGCATGGATGACTAGCATCAAACTTTAAAACATATTATCTTTACAACTCTAATTAAGAAAAACACCTTAGGTTAATTGCTTACATCCAGATGTATTAACTGCTGCACCTATTTATATGTGGAAGGTGATGATAACAACAGGAAGGTCTACAAGTAAAAGAAAAATTATAGAGGAAGTTCATGCCAAAAATATTTTTATTCCTCTCATTCCCTCAGGAAGAAAGCTTAGATTGCAAATGTAGGTACTAGATAAACTGACACAACTATTTATCATTTAATTGTGCTATTCTGATAATTCTAAACCCCCCAGATATTAATAAAAAGTCACCTTAACATCTGTTAAAAATAATGACAAATGTGTAATAAATATTTTTGACAGTGTAGCAAAGTATGTTTTTAAACATTACATCACTTATTTAAAAGTCCTGTTCCACCACAAAAATACTTCATGTCCTGAATTGCACAAGCTTAGTTTTGAATAAATGACAACAACACTGAATACCACTAAGGCTGGTGAAGAAGCCCATGCATGGAAGCCCATACATTAAAAGGAGGGGTCACATTTTAGTGGTAAAACAAGATGATCAGGAAGAAAAAAAGCTTGCATAGAGACACCCACGAGAAGTACTATGGTTTCATTAAAATGAGACATAAGACCATGTCTTTTTCCTTTTAATCATACAATTTTAATTCAGTCATTTAGTGACTTCTTCAGTCTGCTCTCAGTTATTAGAGGATCTCTGTCTAAAGATGTTTTAACAACCCAAGGCTTGCCTTAAATATGTACTTAATACTTAATAAAATTGAATCAGACTACCTGCAATCCTTCATTTTCATACTTAACATGTACAAGGCATCACTTAAGTAAAAGGAAGCAAAGGCCTGAAGGATGATAATGAGTCCATTTGCTGCTCTTCCATTCTGGTTTGCACATCTACTGTCAGCATTAGGCTTGATCACTCTGGACTGTGCCATAAAACCATTTCAAAAAGCTTGGAAAGAGCATGTTTTTGCTGTAAACATCAGGATAGGAGGCTGCTAACTGCAGAAATGTGTTTTTAAAACTGAGATGCAGAAATTAATATTTCTGGCTATGTGCTCTAAACAAACAGCACTTGCTCATGTAGAGATGTTGACAAACTGGTCCTGCAGAAGGAAAACAATATTGATGTGCCTGATGTACTGGATTTTGGTGCTTTCCATTTTGATTCTCTGCAAGATGTAAAGCGACGCCTTCTCTTGCTCCATCCAGGTAGTTTACCAGTTAATCCACAGACATCCGCAAAATCACAGCTGATGTGCAAACTGAGGCATCCTTTAGTTTAAGGATGGAGCACACCAAAATCAGGAGTGGGAGACCAATCTGCTTGCATGTATGCCAGGTCAGCAGGTGAGGAAATCTTCGTACCAGGTAAAAGACATCACTTAGAAAGCCATTAGCAGAGCAGGCCAGAGCGCACAAATGATTTAGTGAGCTTTCATCCCTTGGAGCACTGTCCCTTCGGCTTAAACAAAAAGTAGCTTTTCAGGACACGATTGAGAGAAATTTGTACTTTTTCCACTTTTCTGCTAAATAAGATTTCGTGTCATTGCCTTAAATGCTGTAGTTTTCCAACAACAGAACAAGCACTTTGGGAAAATGGACCCATTACTTCTTTGTTGGAAGGAATGAAAGAATCTGAAAAATGCCCTGATCTGCTCTGCTAAGTGGAGTAGGGAGAGTGGACATGGTGAAGAGCTTTAAAAATTAAAATCCTGCTCATGGCGTGCTGTAGCAGTTTGACACTAGTGGAACACTGCCTTCCCATGTTAACTCTGGTTCCATGAAAATCATCTCAGGCTCTTTTTCTCTGACAGTTTCTGTGGGTTTTGCCCCATCCAGAGATTTTTTTTTGTGAGTCACTCCCATCCACAGTTTTATCCTCTTAGCTAAATTTCTTCCAAATCAGAATCACCACTTGCCACAGTCTTTGCTGCATGACTCTGCCAAAATTCATGTTGAGCAATCTTAAGATCTTTCCTGAATGTAACCTTCCAGTATTTTGAAAGAGACTGCCACTGTATTTGAATAATCTCTTTACATAAACCAGTATTATCTCAGAAAGCATGCCTTCCTGCAGCTATGAAATAATTTTATATGTTTCTAATTCTGCCAAGAAACCCTAAAGGGAATATCTTTATATTAAGGCAAGCCTGTAAATTTTAAAAAGAACTAAGGCTTGAATTCAGAATATAATTGCCCAATGCCCTCTCTAAATCTCTTAACTTGACACAATTAGGTGCTCTAGGAGGGCAATCGTAGTGAGTAGATGACAGTGTTTTAAAATTTATTGTGAATTCAACTGAACTGTGCACAGAGGTATATCCACCATTTCTGCATGCATATGTGTTGTCTGCTTTTCAGAACAACAAAGGATCAAGGTGCCGCCCAACTTGAATAACCAAAGGTCTGATGACATTTCCTATGGGCTTAGTTTTAGCCTTTGTGTTCTGGCTGGGCTCTACTCCAGCTGCTCCAGCCTGACCTACAATTTCATCCCCTTTCCTGGTCCCCATGGCTGTGTGATATAGTGAGACTGCCCTCAGCACTGCTGTGCCTTCCAATGCCAGCCTCAAGATCAGGGTGCTTGCTGGATGGGGAGAGTGTGGGGGTATGCCAAGGGTCAGAAGTATACCTCTAATTCAATTTCTTGTAATTTTTTCACCGAAAAAAACCCCTCCTGTCTGTGGGAATAGCCATGGTATACTTAGTGAGAAGGACAGGCTGCAGAGGACGTCCAGGGCACATCAAGATCCCCACTGTCTTCTGGTGAATAGAGGCATAAATAGGAATAACCCTCTGTGGAAATCAGTGGGGTTGATTTACCCTTTTGTTGACAAGAGGGGAATGATTCTTGTACCCAGGGTGATGTTGGTAACACAAGCATCTGTCTTATAGCCTGGCTCCTGGCTCAGGTCTGTGAGCACTGTAGAGCTATTGATTGAAAAAGAGAGTTTTGTGCCTTTGGTCTCACCTGCTCTAGCCTTTGCGATTTTGTTTCTGTGTTTGTTTTGCAGACAGCTAAATCCTTTCCTCCCAGTGTCACTGAGCCCTAAACAGACACTATGGTATTGGGACACCACAAAAAATGTGTATTGACAGTTTAATCAAAGAGGGTAGGGATGAGCTCTGGCCTGCTGCCATGGTTCCAGGCTATTAATTTTTTTTTTTCCTGATACTTCTTTTTTATATGGCTTTTTTTCTTTCAGTCTTCCCAACAGCTACCACCAGTCATGGCTAACCCTGCTGTCCTGATGGATGTAGGTTCTGCTTGACAGGAGAATGAGAAGCCCCACAGAGTAACAGAACCTGAGGAGTTTTGTGTTCCACAGTGTCTCACACAGAAGAATAAAATAAACTCAAAATTAACATGCCTTCAATCCTGCCTTTGTGCCAAAGTAAGATATATTTTCATTTTCTGTTTATCCAACTAAAAATAGAGACAATGGGAGAATGGATTTTTCTTTTACCTGGAAGGAATTACCAGTATTTTGGTGTTTGGTATTTAACTTTGGGAATATTAAAAGGTGAAATAGAAACTTTTATTGCAAAGGTGATATGAAATTAAATGAACTGAGCAATTTTGGAGCAATGAGGGCTATCACAGTAGATGACAACAGCAGCCACAAAGCACAGAACAGCTGAAAAAACCCCACATAAATCAATGCTGAAGCCATGCAGACAAATTATTTAGTTTGAATCTTCTGGTATAGGAAGAATAAAATGTACTATTTTTATTTCTAATTTAAATAGTAAATCAAACCCAGAATTTTCTTAAGGAAGTTTTCAACTCAGTGGAAGCCAGGTGTCATTGGAAAAGCAACTGGCTTGAATCTTTTTTTCTGTTCAGTTAAGAAGCATGTTATCCTTTTCTTTGTCATGCTCCAGGAGAACAAAGTCTCACTCATGCTTCAGCTTACCCTCAAGAGACAAACAAACATTTACTGTGCCAGGACTCAGATCCCATAACAGATAGTCAGGGACTTCTTTATCTTTATCACAAAGATCTCAGTCTTTGTTTTTTCCGATTCCTTGGACACAGCCTTAGGACTTCATAAATCTCAGACATCACCCAACTCTAGGAAATACAGCCAAGAGAGCTCTCATTGAATGCATGCACCGGAGGCTTTCTAAGGAACAAGGCAGAATTTACTGTCTCTTTCAGAATACAGGGGTTTTTTAAACCTTTTTAGTGTATTGTGGTATTTCTTCAGCTTTCTTTCAGCTTCTCAGGGATGTACACTTGTGAATTGTTAAAGGATGCTTCAGACGTAGGGCTGCGCACTGGAGGGGAGTTGCACAGACCCAAGTGATGTTTCCTCCGTCCATTGTCTCATGAGGTCACTTGCAGGTAGCCTGGAGAAGCAGCAGGCAAGGACGGTTGCAGTCCTTGCAGGTTTGTTTGCCAGGGGTCAGTAAGATTGTGATGTGAAGTTTATTTGACTCCTTTTCTTTTCTTGGTTTCTAAAGCAGGGTCAGCAAGGCAGTTTCAGGCAGGAGACAGGCTGTACTGTTCCTCATCATCCTTTCTGTGCTAGGGTGGGAGCACACATCTGCAGTGAGAAGACTGAACTGTAAGTTCCTTTTACAGGTCTTTTTTTTGGCCTGCCAGGGGACTGCATAGCAGTAAGAACAGCCCAAAGGTTGCTTTTCATGGGGCACTGTGCTCTCCTCAAAGAGCAGGTGTTTGACAGATGTTGGCTTTCTTTGGTGTCATGGTTCTTGCTGTTCACTCTGTGTAACTTAAAGCCCCCACACAGCATTATGTTTGAGTCTCACAGGGCTGTGATGGAACCCCTTAGAAAGCTGGTAGGCATCCTTTCCTAGAGAGATGGGAAGTAGACAGGAATGCCTGAGACACTTTGTGCCCTTGAGCAGCAAGCACAACCCAGCTGTACAAGCTCAACCTTTCTGCTTGTGCTACAGGGCTGCAGAGAGGCAACTTAGCCTCACTGGATCACAGGATAACTCAGACTGGAAGAGGCATCAGAAGGGTTCACATGCTTCAAGCAGGGTCAGCCAAGGTCAGACCAGGATTCTCAGGCCTCTATCCAGGGATATTGCCAGAGACACTCTTGCACATAACTCTTCTCCAGGCACTTTTTTTTTCTTTTTAATTTTTTTTTTTCTGAAAGCAGTAATATTTTTAGGAAACTGGGACATAAAAAGCAACAGAAAAGTAGTGAAAAGCCCTGAATTTTTTCCTATTTTTTACCTGCTTGCCTGCATGTGATATATTTCTGCAACCTTTCTAAGATGTACTGCTCTTTAGGTGGAAGATTTCCTTTACAAAACAGCAGATTTCTATGCTTTAAACATCTTCCTAATTCCCCTTCTGGTGATGACAACACTTATTAGTTTACATGATAGATGTTTCATGTGGGCTGGAAACAGATAAAGAGACAAATCCTGATAAAGGATGCAATTCATCTGATAGTTTCAATGGAGTTTAGATGATCCATATCTCTTTTGATTGCTATTCATTTTAGATTTGAGTACCACAGCCTATTTCAGATATGGAAATTTCTATAGGGAATCTATAGCCAACTAGAGCACACTCAGGAACTCACTGCACAGGAAAGAGTCAGCTTAAAAGATGAGGTAGCAGGATGTTCCCAGAAGATCTGACCCTGTTTGTTTCCATTAATGACCTTCACAGAAACAAGATGACTGCAGCACTGGCAGATTTAAGCATCATCTTGCAGAACAGAATAAGAATACCAGCACAGGAGAAGGATAGTAGATCTGGCTGAAAAATATTGGAGTACAGGACATTAAAAGAAACCTTTAGGACAGGAAAGTCTCAGTTATAAACTTCCACTGTAACCTGATCAGGGTGAAGTGACTAAAGTCATCAGTTCAAGAAAAAAGAACTGAACCCAGAAGATGTAAAAAAAAATTCTGGCAAGTTAGTCAGAGAACAAGATACTCTTTAGGAGAACAGAACATGACTAATGAAATGGAGAAAAAAACCGGCTGATTGTGGTGTGTGTTTTTATGGTATAAATACAAACAGAAAATGTGTATTTTACATGATTAAATGCTTTAGCTTCCTGTGCTCTCCTTGTTTTTGGATTTTTCACTGAATTAGCAGGACTTGAGCAGAATCAGGAGCAGCAAGAAGACCAGTGAGAGAAACTCATGTTTAGCAGGTATTCCCTTTTGAGATTAGGGTATGGGCAAGACACTTTGCACTTATTTCCATGTCTGCATTTTCCCTTCCTTCCAAAGGTGTTGTAAAGCCATATTACTGAAGTTAAAGTATGATAATTATTTGGATCCTTTGTGGAGAATTTTCTCCTCTTGTGTTCCACTTCTCTTTTTCCTGTAAGTAGATTCAATGTAGAAAGTACCAGATTTGATGATTTGGAGTATTTCCTAAAAACAGCTCACAGACACACCTACATGGTGTACGAGACCTTATTTCTGGTGTGGAGATTACTCCCACTTCTGCCCTTCCTACACTCATTTGTGATCGTCCTTAAATTTTCTCTCTTCTCTAGGGAACTAAGTTTAATTACCATATTGCCATTCCCAGTCTATGTACTTCCTTTGCTGTCTGTGCATCCTTGGTTATTGTAAATCTGGGTAAATTGTTTGTTTATTTTGGGATCACACCTAACTGAAGTATAATCTACAGGTTACCCAATGATCAGGACTCGCAGGCAATTTTATTTTCCTTATTTCCTTCTGCTGTAGATTTCCAAATGGCATTTTGTTTTGTCCAGAATTTTACCCTTTGAAGGATCCAGCTCAGGTTACTTTTTATCAGTTATTGTTTTATATCCTTGTATGTCTTAACCTGCAAAATTTTACTTGCATACCTGTCTTTTTTTGCCTTTCTAGGTTTTGTAAGCTTTTTACTTATATCCTTATAAAGAGTAGTATATTTTAGATATTGTTTTAAAGGTGGATATTTATTTACATAATAATGGAAGCCATTTCTAGAAGTTTTATTTCTGGCTGAGGTTAAAGATTTGTTACTTTCGGCTCTTCAGACAGCAATCAATTCTGTTCTCCTTCCACAGTTAAGCTGCTGTATCATCTCAGTCCAACAGAATTTGCTAAACAGTTTCCTTGTCTAAATTTGCTTTTCTGAAGTCCAAAGCTTTAGCTAAAGACCTACTCCTTTTTGTTCTTTGATTTTAAATGTAAAATGAATCAATTTTTGGTCATTCTGCAGTTACTTTCTATTATTCTGTCCATTAGTCACCTCTCTTTTAATGTCCTTTACACTTGCTGAATTCAACAGTGTTACCTCTCATTGACTGCTTGCAACTGTGATGAAGAAATGTGCTGGGTAATATATCCATTAATACCTTGTGCTGGTATTGATAGCGTTCATTTTTCAGCCAGTATTTAGGAAATTCAGCCATCCCATAATGCAACAAGAGTCTATAGTGTTTTTCTGTGAAATGGAATCAGACCTCTCTGTCACAGTCACACCAGTCTGAAAGTGCAACTTCTCCCCTTACCTGCAAATTCATCCAAAATCCACCAAGCATCTGGCCTTGACTGTTGAAGCAGCATATTGCCAGAAATTCCTGTCCCACTTCCAGTGACCTTTTCTACATGTCACCCAGCAGTACTAAATATTGTACAGCCTCAATTAGTACCCTCTTGGTAATAAAACTATAAAATTCTCCTGCCTCAAAAACCTGTGGAGAGAGGGAGAAATGAAAGCTTTACAGAGGGTCTTTTGGGAGACTGGGTGCAGGCAGAGCCTACAGCTGAGCCACGACTGTGGTCTTCAGTGGTGGAGGATTGCCATGGATGTGTGCCACCCCAAAATAAAGTCAGGTACAGTTCTCATGCCCTGCTTGGTTTATCTTCCTCATAGGTATTTCATTGTGGAACTGGAGATTGTATTGTCAAGTTAAGGTAGAGCAGAACAGCAAATGGTGATTGTCCAGGAAATGCTTTTCAGTTGATTGGATCAGTGTTTAGAAAATATAACTATTAAAAAAGGGCAGAGAAAAAGATTGCTTCAAAGCCTGATGCATCTGGATTTAAGACAACTCTAGACAGATATTTTTTATAATTTTACACAGTTGTAAGGAAACTAAAGGAGTTTTGAGAAAACCTTTAAACTTAAAATTCAGAGTTCTTGTGGAGGATTTTAAGGTGGCAAATTAGGATCCCTTACATTACAAAGCCTGGTCAAGTGTGTTGAGGCTTATGAAGACTGCCTGATTTTTCTATGCAAAAAATAGATTTTTAAATAGACTTCATGACTTTTAAGGTAGGAGACCTGACATAAACTGTGGAACTTCAGAACAGAATGAAGGAAACCCATTAAAACTATAGTGTTGTGGCCTCAGGGAGAATTTGATAACTTTCTTTAAAGAAAATGCTTTTAAAAAGTATCATATAAGCAAACCAAAACCCAATACACCATTTTACAGTTTCCAAGGTGTTTTCAAAAATGTGCCATTCTAATGGGGGAAAAAGATGAGAACCCCACTGCAGCCAGGAGGATGAGACAGCCATGCTCTTTGCAGTCAGCCACATGGTGGCTAACATAATCTGTCACTGGCATTTTGCAGCACAGAGCCTGTGATCATTAAAGCCTAAAATTACATTCTTTGGATGGTCTAATTCCTGTCTATCTTGGCTGTAATCTCTTAGCTCAGAGCTGATATGTATTTCTTTCCCTTATAATTTTTACTATAAGGATGTATTTCCCAAAGTGAAAAAGTGTGTCTGAGACTACAGTCTGTCATAAAGCAACTGTCAAGTAGAAGTATTATTGTTAAAATACAGTAACTTGAGATATATTCCCACTAGAAACAGACAGGAAATACAGATTCACTGCCTGAAAACCTTTGTAATTTGGATCTTACTGTGGCCCGGTGATGCTAACTAGCCTGTTCACAAATTCTGGTCAAGCACAACCTCCTCCATTGTGTCACAGCCTCTCAAGAGTACTCTGACACCTCAGGAAAACCTCCACCTCTCCTGATCTCTTACATCTCAGAAGCATCTGCAAGGGCTTTTGTGTCAAGAAAAGGTGGAGAAGTTCCTGTGTTGTAACTTTTCTTGCTTTGAGTTTTACATGCTTTGAAGGTGATGAGGAGTAAGTGCCATTTGACTCCTTTAAGGTTAACTTTCCAATAGCCAGTGAAGGGCAGATTGAGAGCTGAAAGTAATTACTGAGAGCAGTTCACATCTGCTCTTCTGGACACCTGCTTGAAGCCCCTAGTGATGACTTCAAATAGGTTAATCCTTTTTCCAGAGGCCAGTGAGCTGCTAGAGGGCTGGATTTTTTCAAATGAGAAAACAAGTCAGTTCTGCAATGAAAGACAGGGGCAATGGAGGGAAGAGACTAATTAAAACCCATACTGTAAATTGCTGCAATAGCAGGGAAAGCACTCCTCTCTCATCAGCATTTTCCTGTTGCTTTATAACAATAAAAAAAAAAATTATAGCTTTCATTAGGTCATAGAATGCCTGATGTGTCACTTGTTGTTTACATAATGGGTACCTAGTTTGCTTCAGCATTAACACTGTAAATTGAATACTCACATAGGCTGATATCAAGCTTTGCCTGAGCCTTCACAGGCATCTTTCTTCCCCTTTGCCATCACACCCATACAACCATTAGAGCACCACCAACCAGAGCAGCAGTGAATGGTGGTGTGGACAGGAAGCTTGTGGCCAAACGAGTGCCTTGTCTTGGCCTTTCTGCATGAACATCTATGTTCAGTGGAGAAGAACCTTGCAAGGGAACTTTGCATCAGTATAAGAAGCTCTGGGATAAAGTTCCTGCAATTTAGCTACGGATCTATTGTGTTGTACCTGTACCTTTTCATTTTGAATCTTCTGATTTCTGTGGGGAATAATTTTACATTCCAAAATAAGTCTTACCTTGTATTTTTAAATATTTTAAATTTAGATAAGTATTATCCAAGATAATGACTTCATAGTAGAAAAATGGAAATGTATAAGAGAATTTCCTGTTGAAGCTTCTTAGCACAGGAGGGCTGTAGTGACATCTTGACCAAGACACTTATGGTTTGAGAGTTGGGATATTTGTGGTTCAGGGACAGTGAACAAGTGAAGGTGTTCAAAGGTATTAGGTGAAATTATGGAAAGAGACAAGCACAAAATTGCCTGAAGCTTGTACTTCTCCAAAGAAAAAAGAGGCCAAACATTTTTTCTTTAGCTTTTTGCAGTTTATACTTTCTGTGCAGTTTATGTCATACTTTTGTCACAACACTAAATATGGGTTTCCAGTAATGTCTGAAGAAGATTAATAATCAAGAAATTAGAGCAGTTATTGAGTACAATTAAATAGAAAAGTTTCTAGAAGAGCTTTTTTTTTCTCATTGTGATAGCACATGATGTTTAAACTGAGAAGAAAGAGGATGACCAAAGTTTTTCTGCTTCCAGGCTGCTCACATGTAAAATATACCAGAAAAATGTAGCACATTTTTATGGGCAGTGTGGAACACCTTCTCTTCTTAGTATGTGAGACATACTAAATGACCATGTGAAAGAAAAAATACTGAGGTCATTATGAGAATTAGTGGCAAACAGAGTTTTATCTCTGACAAAATGAAGACGCTGATCTGAGCCAGGCAAGTGTAAATCCACTGGCCTATATAGCTGGAATCAACATTGTACCTGAAATTAGCTGTCTTTCTTAGCAGCATAGTAATTGCAAGGGGTTTTTAATGTTTGGAACATTTTTTAAATTGTCAAAATTAATCTAGTCTAGGCCTAAGCTTGAAACTGCAAGGGAATTTCAAGGGATCTGGAAATGTAACTATAACAGCCAGCAGAGCACGTGCTCCTAATCACCTCAGCAATTTGGAAGGTCCCAGACTGGTGCTCTCACAAGTGTTTATGACATTGTACACACAGTATGAAACAGGAACAATACTTGGTGGAATGCACTTAATCTTATTTTAGATGCACAAAATAAAGCACATAAAATAGGCTAGTTGTTTACACTCACAACATTAATGTAAAATGGCTAATGGGGGAGAAAAAGCAATGAAGCAGCACATGAGGGGTTTTTTTTCAAATGAAGCTACTTACATCTTTATTTCTTATTTCTTCAGATGCAGAACTAGGAAACCAGAGAGAGTTCTGTTCACCAGGAAAATATGGCACATTTTAACCAGATCTATTAAATCTTTATTGTTTATTTTGCACTAGAACAGCAGAGCACCAAGCTCATTGTGAATTGTGCTCAGTAAAATCAAGCTGCACTGTCAGAGAGCTCTGCCTGCTGTTTTCAAAGTCTTGCTCTGGAGTATGGGCAGGCTATTCCAAGGACACTAGCAATGCATAGTATCTTTGGGGGGAAAAAAGAAGTAAGAGTGTGATTTTGGTCATGGTCCTTGACAATATGCTGCTGAAAGACATCTTAGAGTCAGCACTGATAAAAATTGTCTGTCATATGAGTGATGTGCAGTAAGATAATCCCTGGTGAGTCACAGAGGTCAAGAATTGACATTGAGCCAGTTTTTTCTTATTTTTAGAGAAAATAGCTGACATGTTGTCTTCTGATTGCCAGGGAGAGAGATAAGAGTGTCACAGTTTATCCAAATGACTCAATTTATAATTTTAGGAACATAATATTTGTCACTTTTTAGCTGCCTTTTTCACTTTAGCTAAAATGAAGTGTGTTAAGATACTTTTGTCTCTGAGTTTATGAAGTCAATTGATCCTTTGAAATGAGTGGGAGCCTGAGGTTGTAGTATCACTGCTATATCATACTGCCTTTCAAAAAAAGCACTGTGCTGTTGCAAATATGTAAAACTCACAGCTGAGATGTGTACCTTTCAAGATAAACAGCTGCCATCATCTTTACCTAATCAGGGCTGTTTTGTAGACTGAGACAAGAGAAACAGGCTTTTGTAAATGCTGTCTGCATATTCCCTCACAATACATCCCTTCAAAACCACTGAACTTGTCACCAGCTGCCAATTTTCATCAAGAAAAGCCTCTCATTAAGTTCACTGAGTGCTCACAGAACTGGCTCTGAGTTCCTCAGTCTCTGGCTGGATCAACCCTTGCTCTGCAGTGTCTGTCATGCATCTGCATTGCTTCAAGGTTTGTGCTGGTCACCTGGAGAGAGGGAGGGAGAGAGGGAGGGAGGCAGAACGCTTTGGTGCATAGCTTGTTTTTGCAGATGAAAACAGGGAAGGTGATTTGATTTCCTATGACCCACTCTCCTGGTAACTTCTGATCTCTCCCTGCAATTCCAAAGCTTGTTGAGATTTTTTGAGGTGCCCAGGGTGATAATGTAGGACAGGGATAATTGTGGACAGTTGTTAGTCTCTCTCCTGCACTTGATGGAATGGCATAGATCTGGTCTTATGCTCTTAATGCCTCCCTTTGAACAAGTTGAAAACACACTGTTGCCTTACACTTGCTGTTTTAATAGCCATTTTTTACTCACCATCTGTACGATAGGAGGTAGCTGCTGAGTCAAGTTATGCTGCAATAGCCTTGGCTATCACTGCCACATGGGAACACAAAGGATGGATTACTGAAAACAATGTCTGCTCCTTTCTTGACACAAAGAACTGCTAGTTTTTAAGTTATAGGTTGCTAACAACATGGAAATTCTGAAAAAGTTGCATGAAAGTAGTTTGCTTGCATGAAACTATAATTTATACCAGCTCTGTTACTAATGTAGCAGGCTGCTTTGTGAATGCTCCAGGCTAAGGGGAGCCCCAAATGTATTTGAGGGTCTAATAATTTGTCAGAGAAGATTAACCTTTGGTATAGTTTCTTCTGTGTTGACTGGCAAACCTCTCCTGCTCCAACACAGAAATTTCAAAAGACTTTCACCCTGGCCTGCCACTTAAGTCAGTGCTGATAAAACTAAATCGGTCTGTCTAAAGGAATTATTTTTTTTCATTCTGAAGCACAGGATGACACTTTGCTTTTATTCATTTACAGGCTGAACTAAATGCCACTCACATCCCTGTTTCAGTGCACCATGTTACTCAAGAGCTTGGAGACTGAACTCACATCACACCACACCCACCCCAGAGCTGCCCAGAGTCATTTCCTCTGACATGCACCAAGCTGGCGCATGAGCCAAAGGTACCAGTCAAGAGCTGATCTTTGTAGAGATATTGATAAAAGGTGTTAAGGTCACTTTCTCCTAGCATAAAGGATGTCCTGTCAGCTCTGAGAAATTAATTGAGTAAAGACTCAGGATATTCAGTGTATCAGGCAGGAAATGTGCTCCTCTGTCCTTTCAGGAACTTAAATACTGCTGCAGTTTGCTTTTGTATGGGTTACCACAATACTTCAAGACAGCAAGCAAGGTGGCTGACAACACATCGCAAATCTGCGTGAGGACCCCTTGAAGGCAAGAAGATATTCACAGAATATTGAATATTCCATTATTTGCTTCCCATGGGTGCCTGCTATGCTTTAGTGACTCCTGTTCACCTATAATCTAGAAGGATGTCTTTGGTACTACAATGACATTCAGTGTTTACTTTATCCTTGCTCAATAATAAAAAAGTAACACTTAAGAAATACATTGAGAGTTCCTGAATCAGATGAGTGCTTAGATTTCAGTTGTAATCAAAGAAAAAGTATTTCAAAGCAGTGAGATTACAAAGTAGCTCTTCAGAGATTTTCCCTTGAACAATCCACTTGAATGCAGCTACCTCATTGTGAGATTATTATAATGAAAATTTGCCCATATCCATCTGGTCTTCTGAATTTTTGGGGTCTTTCATTCTCTTCAGAATCATTAAAAGGTAAGGAACGGTTTCTGCTAAATGTTTGAAGTTTATAGCAGGATGGTTCTATGAATATTTGATAAATATATATCCTAACTGGTAACAGTTTGGGGCACTTCAACAAGATGCTCATTCTTCTGCCACCTTCCCTAGAAAATAATACTTCTTCATATGTTCACTTACTCTATTCCAAAGTTCAGGACCCAGCAAGACTGGTGGATGCTGGGTGAGGACTTTTCCACTTGCCTCTGTCAGCTCTGTAGCTGGTCCATCCCACCAACCAGTGCCATTAAGTGCAGTTGAATCTTTCAGTCAGCTTTCTTTGTGCTGACTTGATTTCCCATCAGATGAACAGAAAAGGATAATCTAAAATCCTTTCTTAGAAAAGAGGATTTAATGCTTTGTCTTTACAAAATGCTACAGACTCTGCAGTGTGGTTAGATCGACCAAGGGAGTCTGCCTTGTTTCTCAAGTCAGTGGGACTGGACTGCCTGTGAACCCTTGATTTGCTGATACAGGTCGCTTGCTTTGTCCATGATGTGTTCAGCCTGTGGGTCAGAAATGTGGCTTAAATCTCAGGGAAGATTGACAGATTTTTTTTTTTTTTTAACTTTCCCCATTGATGAGGGCACTATTTTCCAGGAATGTCCTGCATCTAATCAATTCTTTGCCATTCACTATTCCTCTGGCAGCAGCTTGGTCTCTCTGGTATTCTGCCTGCAACATGCAGTTTAATCTCCTCAAAAGATGTGAGCGCCTGAGAATCTTTAGTTTTTCTAAAGCCTTAGGATTTAATATAAGATACCATCATGAAATTTAATGGCTTATGATATTTCTGAAGCCTGACGGCATGATCTAATGAGTCCTTCTGGCTTTAAACACTGAACCTCTTGGATCCTCACCTTTCCCATGACTTCTTCGCATAAAATACAATACAATAGAATAAAAAGAACCTGATCATTTATCACATTTATCACATATATCTTCTTCATGGGAGAAAATTATTTCATTGCAGCAAAATCACAGAAAAAGGAATTTTACTGGGACATCTGTGGGTTCAGTTGAATGCTCCTTAACCCAAAGCCTCTTGTATGGAGGATTGGAGCCATTTCTCTGTGCTGAATCAGGACTTCAAGACTGTATTACCAGTGAAGTATTGAATGCCCTTATCAATAATAAAAATAAAAGAACAGAGCTCATTTGCTCAATAAGAGAAACAAAGCTATTTCCTTGACAAAAAGAGTTCAAACACTGAGTGATGTGAAACTTTCTGGGAGAATCATGAAGAGCAAAGATAACTTTCTAAATAATTACAACAAAAATTGAAATGTTGGTTTAAAAATTATTAAAAAGGGCAGCTGAGCTAGGAGTCAGAAAATCTGGGCTCAGAACAGCGTATCAGGCAGAGGAGCCTGAAATGAAATGTTACTATTCTTTGGCTGTTTAGATCCAGGTTTGTGGCCAAGCTTGTCTAAAGCTGTCCCGAGCATGGCAACAGCTCTGCGGTGGGGACTGCAGGGTGCTGGGCTGGCTTCTGCCAAATCCTCTGTGCAGCCAGGACCATGGCATGGGGCACAGGGCATGCAACATGGGGCACGGGACTCCCATGAGCATCCACCTCAGGGGAGTGGCTGGAAACATGTCCCTGGATGGAAAACAGGAAACACAGCTGGTGCCTTGATTCAACCCCTGCTCATCATGCAGCTTAGCCATCAAAGGGAGCACTCAGAGAACAATTTTTCCTCCCTCCAGGACATCTGCTTTTCTTTGCAGAGGATCTTAAACCTGAATTAGAGCCAAGAGTCCATAAAATGTCCATAGCACTGCAAGCAGCATGCTGTCTGTGCTAAGATACTGTGAGAAGTAGAGGCCCTGTGGAAAGTGCCTGGCAGAGAGAGAGAACCTCAGTGTGGGCATCTCCCCACAAGCCCATTTTGAAAAGATATATATGTAGAGAAAAAATTAGATTATCAAGTGAAAAGGAGTATAGCCCAGCCTATTTACTGCCTTTTGTCTCACTGTTTAGGCCAGTGCCTGAGAGGTGATTAGTTTCCTTCCCTCCACCTCGGATGAAGTCAGCAGGAATTAAGAAGCAGTATTTTTTCAGGTACAAATTGCTGTTTCCCATCCCTGCTCCCTTTGCTTTGACAAACACTTGTATAAATAAGGCACAGGTAGGGCAATTAGTTCTGTGTCCTCTCAAACTTGCGTAAAGTTTAGTCCCCAAATGCCTGACACAGTTACTTTTGAGAAGAACTTTGAATTGCTTCTGAACAGTCTCCAGTGTAGTCTCCATCTGTGACTGAGTTCATTAAACAAATTATTGAGCTTGCTCACCAATGTCATAAGGAACTTCATACTGCAATGAATTTGAAGGATGATTTTGTTTTGATTTGCTAACTTCTGAGTCACTCATAATTGGTAACAAAACACACAAAATAATTTTTTTATTATTGTCTTATATCTTTTTTATGTGCTTAGTTACTGTGTACAAAGTCACTGGAGTCACTAAATAACCTAAAATGCAGTAAGATTTAATTTTTAAGATGACAGTCACTCATAGATTGACCAACAACTACTGCTCTTGTTTTTCTGGTACATCTATGGTTAGTACGTAATAATAATAACAAGTTAGAAGAAGAAGAAGAAGAGTAATAAAGCTCTCCTTACCTGGAATGTGGTGAATAATGTCACCAGTCATACTATCTATGGTCACTCTTGACTATGAGTTGACATAAATGACCTGAATAAAATTATAAAAATATGAAAAGTAGACAAATCCATTATTTTTAGTGGCCTATTTTGTAATAGATCAACTTACCACATAATCGTTTGCTACTGCTTTTCAGTATCTGCTGATACTGAACTTGTCTTTTGAGTTGTCTTGGACACTGAATTTAATTGGTTATTTAATGTGGTGGTACTTATTCTAATTTTCCACAAACTTTCTTTAACTTTTGCATGAACTTTTCTTCCCTCTACCATTTGGGAAAGAGCAGAAAATCAGCCCATTTTGTTTCCTTATGTTGGGATTTGTGTCTCATCTCCTTGCAAGAGATTATACAACATTATATTTTGTCTGCCATCCTCTTGATGATGCTTGATAAAGAACATTTATACTGTAGGTGTGCACATTACTTCATAGTTTAAATACCATCCTGCTCATTTTCCTGACATTCAGAGGATGATTTCTTTCCTTTTCATAGTGTGTCCCTGCATTTTATCAGTTATGGTGATTATAAACAGTTTTCTAGAAAATAACATGAATTGCTCAGTTGAAGAATTTTGAGAATATACAGCATCTGGATATTGAATCACAGCACTGATGCAGCTCAGCTTGCACACCGAGTTGGTGCCAAAGTGACTTCCATGGACTTCCTTGTGGAGCGTGAGCCCAGTGCTTTGATTTCTGAGCTTTGCCCAATTAATATGCACAGTATATATAGTTTTCTGGTTTACCTGAAAATTAAGTCTCTTTCACATCAGCTAGCATATAATTTTGCTAAATCTGTTACAAAGTTTGGAACAGGGCAATAGCCCCAGCATGGAGGTGAGCTGCCCCTTTGCCCTGCAGACACTGCATGTGCCAGGACCGAGCTGTTCAGCACTGCAGGAGCAGTAGAAACAAACATTTGGGTAAGAGCACTTCTTCCTTCTTAAAAATCTGGCACTCTGGCAGGATAGTAATAGCATGATGCTATTATATCATGCATATCTGGGAAGTCACCTTAGGATGGCATGATTCATTGCTGCTACCAAAGAGATTGTACTACTGAGTCTCTTCCCTCTGGGAATAGCAAATAATTTGTGCCATCATTCAGTGAAGTACCTATGGGACTGAAGTGGCTGAAAAATTACTTGAGAAATGGCTTGCTCCTGGCCATGTTAGTTTTCTGAGCAACTTCACAGCTTAACTGCAAATTGCTGTAAGGGGTGAGTAGTGTGGGCATGAGAAAGAGCTGCTGGGAATGGGAAGTGAGCAGAATGCTAAAAAAAACAAGGACATTGAAGCCAGTCCATGTGGTAAGTGGACTATGTTGTAAGTCCATGTGGTTGTGTATAGAAAAGCAGCTATTCAAAACAGAGAAAGACAAGGGCTAATGAGAGTTCTTAGCCTTCACACACCTGTGAACCTAAGTTTCAGCCAGGTCATGAGTCTTGCTCAGAGCACAGAAAATTAAGAACATACACGGTATTTTGTGTAGAAACAATGTTTGAAATCTTCTTGCTTAACTAATATTTAAATTGTAGTATAAAGTGAAAGGGAAGACAATAAAAAAAAGAGGAAAATACAATTTTTTGCATTTCCACTGAGAATATAAGAATATAAAAAGTCTTTAGAGACAAATGACACAATTTGCTCTGGTTTGTTTTTGGTTGGTTGGTTGGTTGGTTTTTTTAACTCAAGTAGGCTTAAAAACTTCCAGGATGTCTTTTGCTGGTAAGTTGAGCATAATTCACAAAATACACTTCTAAGTATTTATGACCTCTCAGCATGCAAGAACATGACAAAAATTATTTCCATCACTTTTTCACATTAAGAGGCAGTCAGAGACCAGGGAACTGCTCTACAGTTAAGACCCAGAATTTTCAACTCACTGCATGAACAAGGGCTGCCTACAATGATTATTTCAGTGTGACAAGAATAAAACAATTTTATCCAATACTACCTCATTCTGTTAAAAATCTATGCCTCAGCTTTAATCCACTCAGGTCAGTTTGCCTCATCTCTTTAAAAATTCTGTCCTCTGGAATGTATGACGTGAATATTCTTTTTATAGAAAAAGTAATTATGGCAGTTTTCCAAACGATCACAATACCACTGTGCCCTCAATTCCCAAGGGCCATTCCAAGAATTTCTTTCAATTCAGAAATAGATTACAAATGTGACATAATCTTTTTGAATGAAATTGAGTATGTAAATTTGTCTGGGGAACCCCAGTCCTCCAGCAGATCCATCTCTGACCCCCAGTGCCCAAATGTCCCAGCAAGTGAGGAAAATTGGTCATTTCGGTCATTCTAAGCAAAATGGGCCCAGCTATGCAGCTGGTGTAAACTGACTCAGCGGTCACAGCAGTGATGCTGATTTTTGCCAGCTAAGGAGACTATTATATTATATTTTGCTTATCTGTGAAGACCTTTTCTGAAATAGTGTGCACTGATTGTCTCTCCAAGGCAGAAACATGCCAGCAATTGAAATTAGCCATGCATAATGCATTTGAGGTAACACTTGGGTTTATTGCCTCTTGGTAAGTTATTAAGCTTTTATTGAGGCATATTTTGTATGAGCATCAGTATTATCCATGTGCTTTGTACCTAATGTGTTTCACTTCTTTAGCACATCTCAGTTAAGGGTTCTAAAGCAGTCTACAAACACTAATGAGCCGAGATTTGCAGTGATCCAGTGAGGATGACAAGCAGCATCATTGCAGGTCTGCAGGTCAGGATTCTGAGGGATGGAGAAGCCTCCTAAAGACAACACAATAAAATTCAGATGATGGTTCCTGCCCTTCTGTCAGCACCTTGAGCCCTTTTGCCCTTTCTCCCCAGCAGGGCTATATGGAAGGAATGAAGCTTGCCTGTGGTTGCTGGCTGCATCCCCAAGAGCAGCAAGATGCTGGATGCACCCAGGACTGAACATCCTGTTTGGTGATCGCTTTCCCTGGGCAGAGTTGGCCCCTCTGACCTCACAATCCTGCCTATGCCCACACTCTCTCCTTTTCCTTTTCTGCCAAACTCTGTGATTCCTTGTCGGTAGTCTCAAGCACGCTCTTGCCAATGTCCTCATCGCAGTGCATCTTTCCAGCTCCTGGCTCTTGGCTTCATCCCTCCCTGCTCCAATCCTGCTGTTCTCCCCCTAACGACAGCACGTGGGGGCTCCCTCACACCCTGGTATGCACCCTTGCACACTAAATAATTGCAGCTGTAATACAGAATTAAAGCCACAAGTGGGAAATCTTTTCAAAGCTCTTTTTCAAGACACATTACCTCAGAGGACAGCTCTGCCGAGACCTTCATGATAGCATACTTTAAGTGTGAGGGCTTAGTGTTGCTGGAAATCTTTGTCCTTTGTCACATGCTCTGCTCATGGGAACTCATTAGGAGTCAAGCAGGAGAGGAACTATGCCACCAAAGAGCAGAGGGACAATGCTGTGAGGCACTGAGATGGCCCCTGACTGCCATGCCCTTGCTGGCGTCCTGAGGCTGCTGCTGCTGCTGGTGCAGCTGCCACTCAGGCACGCATCTGAGAGGAAAGCACAAATCCAGCAAGCACCATGGGTACCAGTGGGTCCCAGGAGGCTGCTGTGCCTTCTCCTCCAGGGCTGCCTGCTGCTCTGCAGGGATCCTGGTGATGCAGAGCTGGCAAACACGCCCCTGCAGCTGCACTGTCCCTCCTTCTGTCTCCTGCCCTCCCCGTGAGACCAGGGCCACAGCAGATCCCGGGACAGTGAGCGCTTGTAATGCAGCTTGAATCAGCCACTGATGCACAGGGCTGAGCATTTTGACTGAGCCCAGTGCAAAGTGCCAGAGCAGATGGAACAAATTAACAGCCATTCCTCTAGTATGGAAACAGAGGAGGAACTTCCATTAGGAAACTTACTGGTGCTTTCTTACACAAACTTTTTCCTCCTCTGACATTATTTTTTTCTCATTCAACATTGTGCCTGCCTGCTATTAATTTTAGAAGCTTCTTTTCTGTAATGTGTACTTCCTCTGCCTCCCCCAGGCCAGATATACCTCATGTCAGGAGATGTCACGCCTGCAAGCTGAAATGTCAGGTCCATTGGAAGAAGTTTCTTTTAACAAAACTAGAGCTGATTTGAGGATACTTTAATATAAGCTTTAAAAGAATCTCTTCCTCTCTCATTTTTGCTCTCACACACATTTAGATATTTATACTAATTCTTCCCTGGATCCCTGAGAGTTATTTTTTCTTAAGAGATTAAGATGAGTTTCAATGTGTAGCACCATTATAAGTCAAACACCTTTTCACTTCTGGAGATTTCTAAGTTTTTTGTTTTATTTTTATTTTCTTTTCCTGAATGCAATGATCTGTAGAAGCCTTTAAATGTTTTCTATCAACTCTTATACAGTCACTTCCATTTTTTCTCTGCGGTTAGTATTTCCCTCTAGTGTAGCTACTGCATTCAGTGCCCTGCTGGGTTCTTCCATCTTCAAAATTGAGAACTGTCACTTCTCAGCACCTCTGATCAGCTACTCAGTAAGAGATTCTCTCCTTTTCAGGCTGAATGTAATCTTCTCAATCTTTCTGTATTAAGATTTAAAAATATGAGTGGTAAAAGAACACAAACCAAACATGTTCTCCTAAAGCACAAAGTGTATGTATGTAGATATTTCTAAACTTTTCTCCCCCTTACAGAAATTCCACCACATTTGTACATTCGAGGTTCACCCACTCATCCCTGATACATCCCAAAGTTACATGCCAGAGTTTAGTGCTCATTTATCTATGTAATATTCCTGGATTACTGTTTGTACAAGTCCTTGTAACAGGCACAGAGAAAGCACTGTTTGGATTTCCAATCCCTAGTTTTCGTTCTGTGAGATGGGATAGTGAGTGGTCAGGGTCCTGCTCAACTCGTTTTCACAGTGCAATCTCAACAAGTAAAGATGCTTGTTCTACCTAGACCAAAAAAAAAACCCAAACCAAAACTTTTCCTCTTTGTCCTTTTCCTTATTCCTTTTCCCTTTTCCATTTCATTCTATTTATTTTTCTCTTTTTCTTTCAACTGCCATATTACATGACAATGGTGCAGATAGGAGATTTTCAGAAATTTAGTAATGATGTTTGCTCATTAGAATTTTCCAGGGTTACACTGGGAAAATTTTGCCAGTCCATGAAAACTTTCACCCCAGGACCAAAGAATTTTTGCACTAACTGGTCAGCACAGATCAGCTCTGTCTGAACACCCAATTTTTTAATAGACTAACTATTTTGATCACCTGACACAATGAACTCTGGCAGATAAGAAAGAGGATTAATTAATCCAATGGAAAAAAGTCTTATGAAGAAAGCAGTAGCCATGTTAGAGTGGTGGAAAAGAGAAAGAATTTGCTAAAAAGTAGCACACTGGAAATGATGATTGTTAAAAAGAGAGAGAAAGAGAGAGAGAGAATTAATTTCTTTAAAAGTGTTCCTGTGCAACAAAATGGTACTTTCCTTGGGCTGATACTGCCTAATAATGATTCACAGTGTACAGAGTGCCAGTTTTTCTGTCTCTTGTCCTTTGTCCCCACATATCCATGGTGATTTGAAGCTGGTAGAATTTAAAAGAAAGTGCTTTATGTAATTAACTGATTTTCAGAAGCCTAAGTGTCTGTGCCAGAACAGTGAAAGAGATATCAAATTAGTTCTTCATACAGCTTGGGAAAAATTGGAAAGCGTCCAAAGAAAAATAACTGAGGCTGTATATGGGCTGATATTAAAGTTCAGGAAGTCTCTGAGCTGTTTGCCCATCTACCAATGAAAGCAGATCTTCCTCTAGTGGCCTGCTTTGGATTTCAAACTGGAAATCTGCATGGAAAGAAGCCTACGGAGAACTAGAGAGAATACACATATATACATACATACGTGCATACATACATACATCTATATATATATACACACACACACACACACACATATTTATTTACTATGTTTTGTGAATCCTTTATGTTTTCATGCTCGATATAAGAATTATTACACAGATGATCCATAACTATAGTGTTAAAATAAGAAAGATGAGCTAAGTGTTCCATCCTTGATGTTTTGAGATGTAGCCGTAGGACTCCCCTTCTCAACAGTGGTGTAGCAAGAACAAAATGTTTGATTTCCAGTCAGTCTTGGGGATTATATCCCTTTCCATAAATTAAAACATGCAGGGACCAAAGTGTTTAGGTGGTACCTTCCAGGTCCAGACAGCAGCAAGTCTGCCTTGCCTGTCTGGGATACTACTCACAATAAAAGCTTCTGTGAGCTGTTTGTCAGAGACTGGAATTGCAGTGAATACTTTCTGCAAACCTTTTAGAAGCTGAGCTTTCTCAAAGCAGCTGGGGAGGGCAACAAGCACAGATATTTAATGATGCCACAAGTTGCAGCTTCCAGTTCTGTACTTCCCGGTCAACTAATCCATGGGAATACGATGGATCCCAGCTCTAACTTCCATCCAAAAACTGTAAAGATTTACAGTTATGTATCGCATTAGTTTCCTCTCTGCTGAGGCACTCTCTTTACAAAGTCAATAAAAAGTTCATATATTCAGTGGTGGTATATTTAGGAACCTTAGAGAGGATGGTGAAAATGCCATTCCCAGATCAGTATAGGATTCTCTCCTCTGGATTTCAGACAGTAAGTATTATCCAATCCTCACAACTTCAAATGAGTAGCTACTTATTCCAGCTAAGTCCACAGAGTATTGAGTCCTTGCTTGCAGGAATTCAGCCAGACAGTGCTTTTTGCACTCTATTATAAACCTCAGTTCAGCCATGAAAAGATTTTTTGTCACATAAGAAAAGAGCGGGGTAGTTCAAGGGTGAATTGACAACATTCTAGCTCACTTTAATAGCAAGTAAATGTTTTAAGTGGAAATGCTCAAAGTGATTCTAAAATATTGATGGCTCCACCTGCTGCAGAAAAGGCTTTCCTACCTATCACCAGTACCTGCCAGTCTGAGATACAAATGTGTACTCAGTCCACTTTAGATTTTAATCTATTGCTACCTTAATAGGAGTTCATGAGGCAGCCTCTGACAAGTGATTGCCTTTGAATATGATTTTCTTTAATATTTTTTTCCCTTTGAAAAAATATTAACAGCCATTTCCTTGATGTAAGTTGCAACTTCAGGTCTGCTGGTTTGACAGATTTATAGATTTTACTTCCTTTATTTGTTTGTAAACCATGTGTTTTATCCTCTCTTCAGTCTGATTATATCCAAGTATCTGCAACTTCTCCAAAAGTATTTACTGTTTAGAATTTTCATAACTTTTCTTTCCTGCCCTGATTTAATTTCACCTGGTTGCTGGTGTGTGGGTGTTTGGGATTTTAAGCATAGCATTTGCCACATGCTGAATACCTACTTGCTTGTTTGAAATTTTGGGGTAACTAATCAGAGGTAAAGGAAGAATTGAAATGTAAGTAAGAGAGAAATGAGTCAGGGAAGGACAAAGGAGATTTAAAAAAAAACCAAAATAATTTCTTTTTCTTCTGTGTACATGCATTTTGTGATAGATAAACAGCTGACATGGACAAGAAGCAAAAGGGCCCTTCTTGGGATGGATGTTTGAGGGAAATGAGAAATACTGGTAAATATACTCTGAGGAGACTGCTGCCAGAGCAATTTTGCTCCACCAGTGTCTCCCCAGGCACTGCTCTGTGCTGATGTGTGATGGTTTCTCACCACAATGGGCCCAGGGAGCATTGTGTCAGAACCCATACCTGCAGTCAGTGCCAGAGGTTTGCCTAGTGTTCCCAGCTTACCAGAGATCTTGGCAAAGGAAGTGCAGTCAGCATCTAAGCCGTTGTTCTCTTACGGAATCCTTCTCCAGATGATTTCTATGAGTTTCTTAGATGAGGTTCTGGGTTTTTTTTGGTGAGGAACAATTTATGCATTTCTTTCCATATTGGATCTATTTTCTGTCAATAGCTTATGTTTACTGCAAGCCAGGCACTAAGAAGCATATCCTGCTGAGACTATATGGCACAACCCTGAAGAGTTCCGACATTTCCATCCCTTTCAAATGATGAGAAATTTATAGCAATAGCTTATTGGAGAGAACAGTGGAATTATCTAAAAGTATTTTGTTAGCTACAATTTCCCTCAACCAGCTGTGATATTTAAAAGACACTAGTTTCTTGCTGGGTTTCCCCTGCCTCTCCAGATCCTCTGCTCCATGTCCCCTGCCCAGCCCCTCCACCTCTCCAGCCTTTTAGCTGGGAGTCTTCAGTGAAGACTCTGCAGTTAATTTGTGTTTTGAAAGCTGCAGCTACAAACCTCTTCTGAGCCTGACAGGAGATGAGCGCAGGAGCCAGAATCAGATAAATCACACCTCCTGGATGCTAGCTTTTCTTTGTGCTCTGAGTTTTCTAACTTCCTGTATAAGCATATGAAGGCAGAGGAATTGCCAGCTGTAAAGGACTGAAGTGGCTTTCGTCTTCAAAGCTTTACTGCTACTTGTCATTAGTTATGTCAATTCAAAAGGAGAAAAAAAAGGAGACCTTTGGACTGATGAGAATACATTGACAGTCAAAACCTTTCCTGGAATATTAATTGAGGATTATATGAGATTCCTCTCCAAACAGCCAACAGATCCTCTTTTCCCTGCAATAAGTCAAACGACATTCCATCCATAATGATCCAATAGTCATTGTGATAAGATTTAAAATATTTAAATATTTAAAATATGAAGTACTAAAAAAAAAAATCAAACCTAATGTGAGCTTTCTTCATAACAGATTTTGTTGATAGTTATTAAAATGAAAGTGTAAGGAAGTGCTGCACATCCCATACAAAGACCCTTGGATCAGGGAAGGCTTAAGGAAACAAAACCACTTTTGTCTTGGTGTTGCTGGATGCAGAATCAGCCTCTGTATAACCTTTTTTGTGGTTATTACAGTCGTTTCATCACCTCCTTAAGTGCCCCCAAAAAAGAAAGAAGCACAGTCTGCTCTGGAGGTCTTCACCCTGCAGAGACCAAGGGTTTGAAGGGGAAAGGAGTCCAAGCAAAGTCTCCATGTAGACACAATGATTTATATATTCAAGTCCAGTTTCCAAACTCTCTTTTTTTTAAATAATAATTTATTTTAATGTGTGCATATTTAAGCACAGGTCCTTTTTTTGGGTGAGAGACTTTTCTTCTATCCTCTGTGTAAAATTATGCAACTCTCCTGCAGACACCAGAACCGAATGGTTCCATGCTATACTAAAATCAGCTCACAAGCAAAGTCAGTATCAGAATAGATGCTATAAGTTTAGCCCAGAAAGTCTAAGGAATCTCATGGTTTTGTCACAACACTATGATAGAAAATAGTAGCAGAAATGTTACTCATACTTTTTGTCTGACACTCTCTATGTGATTTCCAAAAGTCTCATTATGGAAATATGTATTCAGCATTAAGACTTGTATGAAAAAAGAAAACCCATTAACACATTTTAATAATAAGCCATCAATAATAGTACTAAAGTTCCCAAGGAAAGGCACATTATACAATCCTATTTTTTTTACTTTGTGCAAAAGGACTGAACAGAGATTTATGTACTACTGAGCAGTAAAGGGAATGATAAATGCCTGCAGAGTTGTTCTGTCACTTTATGCTGACTAACACTGATTGAAAGGTAGCTTCCAATGACAGCTGTAATATTTTAAACATAGGTAGTAGCTATGTGTAGGGAGTACACAGGCTTACAAAGACACCTTCACTTTGAAATTGCCTAAAATCCTAAAAGCAATGAGAAATTTTTAAACTGAGCAGGTGTTTACTGCAAGAAAAGACACTCTGAAAAGAGATTAAATCCTCTCAGAAAAGTTATCTTAAGCTCAAGGTGTAGGTGCAAAATCTGTCCCCTGTAACAGAGGCAACATTGTCTTCTTCTTAGGAAGGAAACACTTTGCAGTCCGGGGCAGAAAAAGTGAGAGCTGTGATGTGTAAAGCACTGAATCAAATAGACCTCTGATTGATGGTACTTAAGGCCCATCCAAAGTCTTTTATTTATCTCCCATGAAATGGAGACAACTGGTTGTGATCAGGTAATTGAGAAGTGACGTGTATCACCCTAGAATAATCCCATTTATTTTCTTTCCCAGAGGAATGGAAAAAGAGTAAAGCTGCATAGAGGCAGGGTTTACAGGCACTCAGGACTTTAAAATGAGGGTGATTTTAATTAAAAAAGCATTATGTCTGCACATTCATGTACTTTTATGCAAATATTTACAATAGAACAGTTTATATGGCATAAGAATATTAATTTTCAATCATAATTCCTTAGATTGTGATATCTCTGACACAGAGGTCTTCCTCAAACTGTCATTTTTATACTTTTTTTTTTTTTTTTTTGTCAACAGCCCATCTCATTGGTGTGCTGTGTGTGGAAGGAGGCAACAATAAACATTGATATGTATCAATGAATGAATATACCTGAATATACAGAATTGCTGGAGAGGCTCACAATTTAATTCTAGTTTTTATGTGCTGCTGCAAGCAAGGAAACATCCCATTGAAATATTTTCCATGATGAAACCTTGCCTCCAGCTTGAATGAGTATTGAAAACCCTAACCAAGCTAAGAGGGGATTAAAAGAGTTACTGAACATTGTTTTCTGTCAACCCAGAGCAAGCACTTGAACAACAGAGTGAGTTGCTATATTCCCCCAACTTTTACTGACCCCAAGGGTGATGTGAAGTTTCACCCTGCTTGCCCTTTAGGAGAGCACACAGCAAGGAGCTCCTGGAGGCCATTTAAGTCTAGCTGGGGACTGTCCTCTTTTTATAAACAGCAATAAATCAGCAGTAATGCAACCAATGAATTCACATCATGAATCCACATTTATGAATTTGCATTAAGTAAGAAGCAGCACAGACACTAGGTCACTTAAGGTTATGTATACCCTTGGGGCTACCCAATTTTATGTATTTCTATTGGCCCTGAGAAGGTCTCTGGGATTTCTTCTGATAATAGTCGCATCCAATTCCATCCTATAAATCATTTTACATAAAACTCTGAGCTAGGCTTGACATTCTTGTTTATGTTCTAGCAAGTACAACAGAGGAGCTTAATGTAAAATGAAGGAAAGGAGTGTCTGAATGCTCCAGTTAGAGCTGGAAAATGACTTGCTGAATCTTGCTTTCTCACACATTTAGAATCTAGGACTTTTTCACATGAGGGGAGGATAGTTTGTTCTAAAGTGGCTGTCATTTCAAAGTTATTTAAGATTATGAATAATATAAGGTAATAAGTCTGGAAGAGTTCCCTACCAAAGATTTTGATTTATCTCATTCTCACTACTCACTTGCAGTTTATGTCATGTTTTCCTGAGTTTCCTCATATTCCAGTTTTCCCTGTCGATATCCTATATCTCTAGACTCCTCTTGGCTACAGGAATGATATCAGCAATAGGAATAAATATTGTTTATTAGAATAAATGCTTTGCTATGAGCACTTGGACTAACATCCAGATAAAAGCTGTGGTGGATGTTCCTTGGTGTGATTTTTTTAAGAGTTTGGCACAGATGGTTGCTTAGTTATCCTACCCTGCACGATTCCAAAATAGTCTTTCCTCAGAAAGTCCTGCTGAGCACTGCCTTCCAAAACTTCTGACTGGGCTTTGCAATAATTGAAAAGCAGTGTACAGGTTAGCTGATAGACAAAACTGCAGGTGATGCTTCCAAAGCCCTCATCCCTAATTTACAGAGTCAGGGATCTGGATTTACATAAGGACAGCTTTGCAACTTCACCTTTCCCTTTTCTAATTAACCCCTGCTTGCATTATACTTCACATGGGGATTCATCACCTGCTTTATTGATAAATTTTGATAATCTTCTTATGTTGATTAGAAACAAAAGGTGATGGTAGTCTAGGGAATCTAATGTGGCAGTGTTTGCTTTGAAAGCCATGTAGGCAGTGCTTGGGCTTAGCAAATGCAGAGGCTATAAAACCTTAATTGCTCCTTCCCACATTTTAAAAAATAACTTCACTTACTATTGTGCTCTTTGCAACCAATTATATTCAAGGTATAAGTGAAAAACATACTTTAAAATAGTATTTCCCTTTACTAATTTTCGTCTTCAGAATAGGTGCATTCCCCAAAAATAATCAGAATATACATTAAAGGAATTCTTCAAAGGTTTTTTGTCCAGTCCCTGCTCAAAATAGGGCCAACTTCAATGTCAGAGCAGCTTGCACAGAGATATTCCCAGCTGAAATTTGGAAAGAATAGAGATACCCAGATTCTCTGGGCAATCTGTTCTTCCATTGAACCACCCTCATGGTGCATTTTTCCTTATATCCATTTGAAATTTCCTTGCAACTTGTGACTGCCACCTCTTCTCTTCATTGTGCCCTTCTGTGAAGAATCTAATTTTTTATTGTCTCCCCTTTGGGAAGGGGAGGATAGCAATTAAATCTCCCTTTGTCTTCTCTAACCTGGAGAAAGCAAACCCAGCTGTCCCAGTCTGTGATCCTACACGTGCTCCAATGTCTACTCTCTTTGTGATCCTCACAACATTTATCACAAGTGATAGAGTAAGTAATGAAAATCAAATTATTTTTGCAGCTGGAGTAAGATAAAGAGGTAATAGTTTTTTTGTGGTGTTTTAATGCAAGTTTGAATACAAAATAACACAGATAATAGAATTGGGCATTGAAACACAAGGAGGGAGCAGAGGTGTCACTGTGTCCCACTAGCCTTTAAGTCCTGATCCCTTGCACTATCCCTGAGAAGCCATAAACATAACATGGCACTGTAGATCCATTGCATCTTGTGTTTTTGAATACCCTAAACACAGCAGTTTAGGGAGGAAGTAGAGCACTGGCTCCAGCTGATGCTCAGTGAGAGATATGGCATGACCTCAGTGGGATCCAGTCCCTCAAAAAGATACCATCCAGCCCCACAGGAGACTGAGGCTGCCTAAAACTAATGGAAGTCACCTACTGGACTTAGCAGAGCTGCACAAGTTGCCTGCAGTTTCCAGAAATGGTGCCTTGTTTAAAACACCAGGCCTGATTCATCACTTTGTTATCGAGGTTTAATGGGGTGGTGAATCACATTTGTCATTTTCAAAAACTTAGAAGCATTGGTAGAACTACTCTCAATTCATAAACTTAAATATCTATATTATGATAAGATTCTACTTTCGAATTTAAGAAGCAAATAACACGAGGTAATCCTAATTAAGGATGTAATAGCAAAATAATAACTGTCTGGGAAAATTGCATATCAAGAAAAAGAAAATTTGTAACATTACTGATTTATAGTTTCATCTTGAGTTTCATATAGCCTGACACTTTTTGCCATTTTCAAGTATGCATGCAATGAAAAACATTATTCAAGACATTAATTCCTGTAATATTTCATTCCTGGAGGGATTTTTTCCTGACTGGTTGATACAATGTTCAAAATCCCATATCCCTTTTTTTGTCCAAATCCTGTTAATTTTCTGCTTCCTCACTTTCTTAATCCATTTTACCTTGTTCATCTTGCAAGTGGAAAGGGGAGAGAGGCGCAGGAAAAAGTTTAAGGGGCAAGGAGAAAAACAGGACATCCACTTTAATTCTCTATTCAGGTATAAAAATATTCTGCAAACATTTTGTTTTGTTATGGAAAACATTTCAACAAGCTCTAGAAGTTTAGGTAAAAATTGCCTAAGGTAATTCTGTCACAAACAGAAGACAGATATCTTCATCTTCCCTAGGTGTGATGTTTGGCAAATAAAAAGAAAAATTGTGGCAGATTAAAGTGACATGTCCTTTCCCAATTCTTGGTGTCATTTATTAGCTGGAAGAGAACTACTTGATTATTTTTTTCTTTTTTCTTGTCTGATCTTTCTCACTTATTTAAAAGGAATAAAATGAACTGGGTTGGAAACCCTCTCAAAATCTCATAAAATGCCTCTGCATGATACCGCACAATTTCTTCTCCATTTTGTTAGTTGTTATAGTATATTTTATACAGGAAAGCCTTGGAAAATGTAAACCGTGATTGCAGTATATGTTCTCTTGTTCTTGAAAGGAATTTAAGTCTGCATTTAAGTAAGACTCATACCATGACTCCTGAGACCTATTTTTAATGCTGTCAATATCTCATTTTATGACCTTGGGCAAAACTTCTCTCTGTCTTTCAGGCTACTCATCTGTTATATAGGAACAGAAATCTGAGATACTTCAGGGCATTATGAAGTTTAATCAATATCTGTAGATTCCTTGGAGATGCTCAAAGGAAATTTGTCATCAAAATGGACAGTTCATACCAGTGTACATATACCCTATCAACCAAAACCTTCTGGAACCTTCTTATCTCTAGGCGGGGAGTAGAGATCATAAGCTATGTGTTTGTTTCATTTACTGTCATCTTCCTTCTGCCAGCTGCATGCACGAGTAGAGAAAATCACTGCCCAAGTTTTTCCCATTCTTCTTTTTATAAACAAATGCAAACAGTGAAGAGGGCATGCTCTGACATTGACCCTTGGGGCACCACTGAGCTGCCCACTTTGCCAAAAGAGGGGTGTTCTTGTGGTTTGCTGAGCTGCCATCAACCCAGTAGAGTGATCTGTCTTCTCTTTCACTGGTTTTATACAAGACAGCAGGATGAGGAAACAGAAACTTCAAACTAGGCTGCCCTCACTGTGGGTGGGATCCCACTGTGAGTGCAAGGTAAAGGAGAGGTGAAGAAGCAGAAGAAATTAATCTAACTGAAGGATATTTTATGCTGTGAGTGCATTATCAGCTATAATGAACCTAGGCCAGTGGGGTGGCCAATGACAGGCACTTTTCAAGCTTTTTTAAGGTGGCCATCAGTTGGTACTACTACTAAAAATGCATTAAAAATAATTATTTATTGTTAAACTTCATATGATGATACTGCTATTCAAAAAAATGGCTTATTCAGGGCCACAAACACACAGTTGACATCTGTGTTTATAGTTCTCTTTTTCTTGCAATCATGAGCATTAAATTTATCAATGCAATGACATTGGGTCAGAAGAAAACAGATACTTGGGTGGGAAATTGTTATATAACAGTTTAGCTTAGAGAGCATTTTCCATATGTGAAATGCTCATAATTGACCCTAATTAACTGGAAAGTCTATGATTTTCTTGAATTTTTAACAGGTTTGCATCCTGTGCAGAAGATAGGCATTTCAAAGCTCAAGGCTTTCATAGATTCCTCTAATTAGGCCAATGTAATAAAATGGCTTACTAAAACATGCCTTGAGATATATAGAATATGTATACATTGATCAACAGGTATTCATCTCCTGGCAGTAGTTTGTAGTTATATGTTTAGATGCTATGCTAGGTGCCAAATGTAGATACTTTTCCTTTTTCATTGCAAATGCTCCAAGACAGACCCAGCTAAACTTAAAGTGTAAAACCCACTGTGTAAAGTGAATTATTGCCCCCCTACTGTTTCCTTGTTTCCTTCAGGAAACGTTACTGGAGTATAGTTTACAGCATGTCAGCACTTGTTAAGACAGGTGTCTGAGAGCTGGAATTCTTCCAGTCCAGGTGAGTTTTCAGTCCTCTTTCCTGAAGTGTCTGCTTGCAAACAGGAGTGTCACAGACAGGGATGACTGCTGGGTTTTCTGCAGGCAGGTTGTGAAGGTCATTACTGCTCTGTTGTACAGCCTGCTTCTTCTGATATCCTTATTTTACATCTGCAGGCTGCAAAAACCTCTTCCAGTTTTTCACATTGTCAGCCTCCAATCTCCTCCAGACATAGAAGATACACTTATCCCTGTTTTATAATTACATGATCATACAGGGTTGTGAACTGTTTTCTTTGGGATTAACACTCCAGTGCCAGTCCCCCAGGCCATCAATCTCTTCCTGGGATTAAATACTGTCCGACCTTCTTCAGCATTGATCAAGTGCACTTGATCACTTGCCTTGTTGCCGCCTGTCCCTTCAGTTGTTGATAAGGTTAATTCAAGTTATACACCCAAGCCAGTCTACAGAGGGAAATCCTTCCTGGGAAAAGGAGCTGCAAGAGGTGCAAAATCTCCTGAAATACTGATATAGACTACCCCTTAAAGGCAAAGACTGTCATTTAAATCAAACAAAGAATATTAAATAATAATGAAGTTTTAGTTTAGACAGCCAAGTTACAAACTGAGAAGACCTGATATGTGGCAGCCTGATGTTTAATTTTCCTCTGCTTTTTAAAAAAATGATAGAATGTGTCAGATCTAAAGTATTTAGTTTCAAAAATACAAGTATTTATGCAATATACTCCTAATGCTGCTCCATCTCTTTTAGCCATCCCTCATTCAGGCTGAGATACAGGTCTAAATGTGGATTTTTGTTCAAATAAGTTGTGTCAATAGAATAACGTACATAGTTGTTAAATGAATAGTGATTTCAGCTGCTAGTCTGATGATCACGCACTGCTTCTTTCAGTAGCTCAGGTGAAATTTATTTGGGTTAATGATGCACTTCACATAGGTGTTTTAGTCACCCAACACTCCTGAAGTCAGGAAAATTCAAATGGGAGAGATTTTTAAGACAAAGAGATAAAGCAAAAACATATAAATGGAGGAACTAGGCTTTTATCTAAAGAAAACATCAGTTGCTGTGCACAAAATCTGTAATCTTAAAGATTACAAGTCAATTCAAGCCCTTACTTCATTTTTACTCACAGCATAATAATTACTGCTCATTTCTTGAAGAGAACAATTACTTCCTCCTTTTCTTTCTGAGGGTCACATTACAGTGACCTGTGTACTTCACATATTTCCCTCATCTCTGCATCCTCTGCAGAAGCACAGTGAGTGGAAAAGAGGCAAGAGAATCAGAAAGAGGGAGTTTTCTGGAAGAGAGACACGCAAATGTGCAAGAAGAAAGGCAGTGAATGGGGAAAGAGAAGAAAGAAGAGTAGATGAAAGCGGTGAATAGACTAAATAGCCAGAACTTGTGGTACCTGGCAAATTGCTGACAATAGGACAGCGTTGCCTTTTGCAAACAGGATCTTTGATGTGGGATTTGAAAAACCTGGAGCTCCTGCCCCAGTACATCTCGAAAGGATTGCTATTTTTTCTCAACTTGTTACAGATGTTTTTAACCTGCTGCCTGCAATGGCCAAGGACTTCATCTCACAGGACCCCACGGTCATCTGCCCTGAAGACCTTCCCTCACATGTCTTTTCCTGTCATCTGAAGCCTGTTCACATGATTTGCTGTCAAGTGCACTCCATAAAAACAGAAAGGGTCTTGGCATCACTAGTGCCACAGAAGGAGTGCGTAGGGGACATTTGATTCAGAATTGCACTCCAGGTCTGAAACAAAACATCAAACTACGTAATAACAGCTGAATTCAGGTTTGCAGAAGGAAGAGGTTATTACAAGCAGTGGACCTTACTGAAGAGCAAGGAGCAGTGGAGTCACTCTGACTTCTAGATTGTACAGACAGCATTTGATTTTACCTACATCCTGCTTTTTTCCCTTTTCTTACATATAGCATGACATTCTGATTTATGTCATGGAACTTAAAGGCCTTAGCTAACCACAAAAGCCCAATTCACTCATCTGAATCCTAAATAGTTCTTTGTCTATTATGATGAAGAAGTTTCACAGCTTAAGAATTGTATTTAAAAAGCAAGTCAACAACTTTTTCTGCATTGTGTCTTATTTCCAGCTTTCCAATTTCATAAGCCTTTGTTTCTGTTTTACATGACAGCTTTAAGGGAGATTTCCAGGTGAACTTCTCTGCGTTGCTACTGATTTTGAACACTTCATCCAGTATGTTCCATAAGACAATAAGGAAGGAAGGTTTGGAATGCTTAATATTTATAATGGATTTGCCATGAACTTAGTTCTCATTTGAAGAAATTGATTGTGCCATATTTGTATTGATCTTTTTAATGAAATAGCATTTAGGACATTTTTTTTAACATCTCCACAACATGGAAAGCTTTATTCTCCAAAAGCCTTTGCTCATAATTCCTACAGAACCTTTATTGAGGCTGGATGACAAGTACAAGGTACAGCACTGAAGGTATAAATGACCCTTTGAAATTACTCACTTTGTTTTCAGTCTCATTCTTATTTATTACTGAGCTGATCTTTGCTCTCCTAGCAAAGGAAGATAGAGTTCCTTAAATCATGCCTATTGCAGTAGTGGAGCTTTACAGTAAAAGCCATTGGACTGCCAGAATTTTCTAAGTAACAGGGATGGTGGCACAAATTCTATCTGCTCAATGCCTCAACTTTTGCAGACAGGCTGCCTTTAAAACTTTCTGACAGTCAAATGTTACATTGTAAATTGAAATATGTTTGTGCCTTTCTAAAGGGTTAGTGACTAGCCATGTACTTGAAATGATGAGCTTATGGTGTGCCTTCCCTTTTGAGGTATTAAGCCTTTTAAGGTTTATTTTTCTTACCATTTCAATGTCATTCAGAAGTACCCATCTAACAAAGTCATGGAAAAATTGTTCTCCTTCCTTTTTTTTTCTTTTGAGTGCAAAAGAATCTGACCTTTTATTTCCTTGGGTCTGTAAAAAAATAGATGAAGGATGGTATCCTACATATGAAATCAAACTGGGTAGGATAATATTTCTCATATAAGATTTTAGTTCTGCTGGAATTTTGATTGTTTATGAGAGGTATTTGTAACCTTTACCCTTCTTGCCATTAGAATTTATCTAACCTTCTTGTCTATACATGCAGTGACAAACAAGACTTTTAAATCAGACCAGTTACCTATTAGCCCTGTAATCAGGGAGAGACTGTCACAGCAGATGTAACAGCCCACCACTGGGCTCAGGTTACAGTCTGGAGAGCTGCCAGTGGACACCCATGTGCCTGACATGTGAATCTAATTACCCTCCTACAAGTGGTGTCCAGAGAAAGACTTATCTCATTAATTATACATGGAAATTGAGATCCAGCAACATCTGATACGGTTCTGTATTTCAAGCCTTGGTTTTTTGATGCTGTCAGCAGCAGATCAACAATCTAATTAAAATGGCCATCAAAGCAGATCTGAAATACATTAAATGGTTCCCATTAATGTCATATTTAATTTAGTGGTTCAGTGTTGAAGATGTTCATTACTGTCCTTTGCTTGATTTTTAACTTCTGGGCAAGTTTTATAAATGATATTTACATGTCTGGAAACATAAACCCACTGTTTACACATCTAATACCTCTTGTCTTCACTCCGATATTTATTGCATCTGGGTTGCCAGCTACCCCTTGGTTATTTCTTCAGAACACCCTGGGAAACTTAGAAAGTGTGGGGCAATTGCAACCAGGGGGAATGGCACCAGCTTTTTTGTGCTGTTTGTTCTCCCTGTCCTTCACAGCAGTTTTTTTGTCTAATTGTACAACTGATTTGAGTCTAGTGATTAAGACCCGAGGGAATGGTCTGAAGTTGTGAGGGGAGGTTTAGGTTGGACATCAGGAAAAGGTTCTTCACCCAGAGGGTGGTTGGGAACTGGAAGAGCTACCCAGGGAAAAGGTCACAGCACCAGCCTGACAGTGTTCAAGAAGGGTTGGGACAATGCTCTCAGGCACAGGGTGTGACTTTTGGGGATGGTGATGTGCAGGGCTGGGGGCTGGACTCGATCATCCTTGAGGGTCCCTTGCAACTCAGCATAATCAGTAATTCTGTGATTCATTGACATGATGGGATGGCCGCTCATACCCGCTGACCATCATTGTTCTTTCTGACTGCTGTGCACTGGAGCTCACTGGGTGCTGTGAGTAAGGAAGACTGAGTTGCAATCTTTGGTAGAAATAGCCTGTTAGAGGTCAGGTGAGATGTGAAAGTCTCAACATCAAGCTCTGTAGAATGACTTTGCTATTCTTCATTGTGGGATAGTCAGGAATGCAAAAGGCATCTGTCACTAAAATCTGCTCCAGCCCCACCCCCCCTCCACCCCCACAAAATAATAATAAGAAAAAAGGTATTCTGATTGGATGTGTTTACCTCTTTTTTGTCTTTTACAGATGATTGCACTTTTATTTTAAAGCAGATTTGTGTAATAGAATGGAGGATAAAATAAACCTAGCTACGAAAAAAAATTTATCCAGGCAACAATTTTGTCATCACCACATATATTTTGCTGTGTAAACATTCCCATACTCTAAAATAGCATCTTCCAAGGGATGTGTGGAAACTTTACATTATTGATCTTAGTGCGATAAGAAGTCACAGTATTTTTTGTTTAATAAAACTGTGACAGAATTAGAAAAACACCTTTGCTAAATACTTTAAGACACTATGAAAACTTCAAATTCAGAAGAATGCAAATATTTGGCATCTTTGGTGATCCAGGAAAGATGTCAAATAGTATAGCAGTATTGTAGCCAAGGAGAAACTGATGACCTTCCCAGAAATATTTTTTCATTATCCATGATTTTTTTTTTTTCACATAGCTAACTCTGGTCATCACCTAAAAACAATACTAATTAGTAAAACACCAGAAATACTTAAATATGTTGGAGGTATTTCAATTTTGGAGAGAAGCAACAAAATCTTTCCTTTATACTGACACGATAAGGGACTTTTACATAAGCAGACACCAAAAAGTCAGTTACCAGAAGGAATAAAGACCAAATTTTTGAAGATTATAAACACCATTTTACAGGAAGAGTGATTCAAACAGTGCCTGTCTGAAATAAATGAGATGAAATTCAGCAAGACTCAGATGAATGTTAGCATGTAATATTTTACAGTTTTAGGATATTAGAATGTCAGAATCTGTTACTCTGGAAAAATCACCCAGAGAAAATCTCATCTCACTATCTAAAAGAGGAGTGGGGAAAAAATCATGACTTTTTAGAACTATGTATATAGTATGAAAGGGAGTAAGTCTCTAATTTTGAGCAAGTCAAAGTTTTTTGCCATGAGTGGGATTATATGGCATTAGTAGTTTACTGAGACTGTCTACAAAGAGAAACAGAAATGTGTTTAATTAATTATTTCTCTGTTATTTGCTAGCAGAGCAAGTCAACCTGGTAATAACAGTAACCTACCTTTGCAGAACATTGACCTTAGATGTGAACAACCCCTGGACATTCTGGCTGTATCTGTACCAGTAATTGAAAAGGGAAGACTCCTATAGGCTGTAATTCAGCCACCCGTGCCATTCTATTGTTACAATGGTACCTGATACACCTTAGGAACAAAGCCCAAGCATTGCTGCTTTTCTGGGTTTTACATGGGGCAGAAAATATAGTGCCTACAACCCAGAATTTTTCCATGTGAATGTGTCATTTCAGCTGAACCAGTGACAAGTATTTAGCTAGCAAAGCAAAAAAATAGTTGCTTTCTGGTTGAATTGAATCGAATTGAATTATATTCTTGGCAGTTCTCAGGAATTTCCTGTCAAAATTCTACAGTCAAATTAAAGGTGATTTTCTTCTTTTCTGATTTGACTCTCCTTCTGTGTACAGTAATTTCTTTTAAATTATTTTTAATGTGGACTGCTTTTGTTTCTGAACTCATTGATAAATCCTGACCAATTAAGTTTTTTATTTGGAGCGCAAAAAGTTTGCACAAGATTAGCTGGAGAAATTATAATTTTAGGCTCCCTACAAAGACTTCCTTCTATTGCTGGTAACGTTGTGATATACCATTCTGGAGAAATAGTAATCATACAGATGGACTAGACTTGAAAAATATAATATATTGTTCTCCAGTGGTTTAGCAGTAATATTGGTTTATTTACAGTTTGATAATTTTAATTGCATTAGGAAAAAAAAAACAAGTATTTTTGCCTGTTTTCAATCACAAACAACTTTGGCTGTTTGTACTTCAGAAACAGAAGTGGAGTTTTTCCTCTATGATTTTTTTTTGCTTCCTGCTGTTTTTGAGTTTGCTATATTGTTAAACCTGTGAACTTTGCATGTGTATGTCAAAGATATACATTCTGTAGAATTCTCTAAAACACACTTGATTTCAAACATTAATGTGGCCTTATTATTTTTCTTTTTTTCTTTGTTTTTTTTTTTTTTTTTTTTCCAAAATTTTCCTATTTTTTGGGGGGTAGGAAGGGAGAAAAAAATATGTTCTGTGTCTCCAGAGAAAAGACCAAGTTTTGGTCATCTGGAGAGGAAAGAGCTGCCTCTAATTCTGTCCCACTTTAATAGATATGCCAGGGAAACCACGTGGTTTTTTTTTTTTTTGTTTGTTTTTTGTTTTTTGTTTTTTGGTTTTTTTTTGCTTGGTTGTTTTTTTTTGGGTTTTTTTTGTTTTTTTGTTTTTTGTTTTTTTTTCTCCTCAGGAAACATCATCTGAATCTGATGGCAAAGAAAACCAGACTGGAATTAGAACTAAATTACACTTAGTGATTTTGCTATTGCAGAAGCACTTCCAGCACATTTTTGGGGTAACCGTATTACTTCTGCCTTTCCTAGAGGCAGTGAGTGTATAGAAATGCACTTAAGCAGTGATCAGATTCTGCCACTCAAGGCTTATATTTCTCATTGCAGGTAAGCAAGGAGCCAGGATTAGTGAATGAGTGCAGTAAGATTCAGAAGTTCTAATGCTTTTCTGTAGGTAATACAGGCACAAAATCAAGTTCCAATTTATCACTACCTACCGACATTCTATTTAGCATCACCCAGAATACGATAGTTGCTCCACTAGGTGATTTATTCCATACTTTTAATATAATTTTATTTTTAAAAAAGAGTTGCAAGGGCAGCATTGATAAATCTGACACCTCCCTGCCTTTTGAAGACTTAGACCTATCTGGGTTACTGAAGTTAATGTGTTAAAAATACAGCAAGATTTCCTTTCAGAGACAGAAAACTACACCTTGACTTTGTCTGCTGAAATGTGTCTAAGTGTAGACTTAAAGGGAAAAAAAAGATTAAGTATTCCAAGTGTTATGCTTTTACAATATAATACAGAACTAAGTGTGAATAATCAGAATAAGTCAGAATATTCTGCCAGTGAACTGACAGAAACCAGGGTAATGTGACTCCCCTTCCTCCACTGATGCTTACAAGAATTATCTTGCTGCTTCTCACATTTTTTTCTCTGAGGATTTCCAGATTCTTTACAAACACAGACAAATCAAGGCTCCTAAGGGAGTAGCTCTCTATACTCCAAGCATGCATTTAATCTAAATGTGTTTACATATGCTGTAACAACTCTCACAGAAACACGTCTCTGGAAAGAGCTCTTGTGGGCAGGAGCCCTCCCAGCCCACACAGGTGGCAGGGGATGCTGGGCTCCCGAGGGGACAGCAAGTGTGCAGGTGACAGTGAGTCTCCTGCTTCTGGGCAGCGAGTTTCATAAATTTTTAAATTCGGCTCTGTCAGCTTATGTTTGCCTTCTGTGCTTATGTTTGCTTTTGAGGCAGGATCCAAGTAGCCTGATGCTCAATTGATTCAATGCCTGGGTCTCTTGAATCTTTTCCTTTCCAATAAAGAAGAAAAAGAATTTATTGCAGTCAGCCTTGTTGAACTGTCACTTGAATAAAAAAAAAAAAAGCAACTGTGCTTTTAAACTACAATACTTTGTTAGACGCATATCTTTTGTAGTCCTATGCAATTAACCTCACATGGCTGAGTCCAGACTTTTACCAGGGCTATCCAGTTACTTCAGCCAAGGCTGTGATGTAATTGAGCATTAAAGACCTAATCACTAGCACCAGCATGATTTTAGAGCATTTCTTAGAATGACTGCATGGTATGAAACCTAATAATCCACTTCTTGACATAGCTTATTAATGGCACATGTATGGAAAACAGATTTGGGAGTCAGGTTTTCCCTATGAGCACAATTAATTGAATAAAACATGTACAGATACTTCAACACTGTTGTCATGAACTTGTAGTTGCAAAGGCTGAGTGTTCACCAACATGTGATGAAAATCGCTGTGAATGATGCTCACCAAAACTCCTGCTATCAGTTTCCTCTGAGTGCGTTTCCTGCTTTATGATTGTGGATGTGTTTTCCTACAGATTAGAAATAAATACAATTAATTGTTTCTCTGGACAGTCCTCCACTGGGTGCCTACAGCCCCCATAGGTGGGTGACAGTGCAGCTGCAGTAATGAAGGCAGAAAAATATTTCCTCAGTTTAGAAAAAAGGAGTAAAAATGTATTTTGCTTATTTAATCTTCTCAGTGCATCTCAAAAACCCTGAGTCAGGTGTTTGAAGCTTTTATTGATTCTACAGCAGAAGTGAACTTTCCACACTGACATGGAGACAGCTGCAAGCAGGTGGGTGTTTTGCTATTTTCATAATGTATAAAATGGTCTAGAGAGCTAGACACCTAGCTCAGCATTTCTGAAGGTTTCAGATGAGTGCAAAACTTACTGCTCAGCCTATTACTAAATCATGAAAATGTGCTTATTTTGCTTGTTCAGTATGGAGTACATTCACACAGATTTTTTTTTTCTGTCTTGCTTATCCGCAAAGCTAGATAGCAATCTATCCATGTAGATGGGCAATGAAGACTTAGAGGATACAGCTCTGGTGGCATATTCAGAAAACTAGGAAAGCTATTTATATCTGTGAGCATGGAGGCCTGCAAATGCATTGTATAATCCATGCACAAAGAGCTCAAATTAGTGCCTTATGTCATCATAATATTCTGGCGAGTCACAGAACTTCTATCCTGTAGGACCTGGTCATGGAAGAATCTTCATTTTGGTGCCTGGAAGAAGCTCAGATTTGATCCTGAGGAGCTACAGCCTGGGCTCTATGCATGTGGGTACTTACTCCTCAGTAACTCTTTGGCCCCCCGGCATTTCTTCTGCTGTGTTAACCATAGCAGAGGATTCAGTGTGACAGAAACTGATTAAAATCAGCCCTTGTCATGTATGGTACCAACATCCTACAGTCATCTGATGATAAAAAATTTCCATCACGTGTTTTGAGACCAGCTTCTAAGAGGTTGAGAAATACATTCCCTTCATCAATCCCCTGAGTAACCACTTCTGTCAACATTAAATTGTGTTAGAGGTGACGTCTGGTGTCAGAGCAAATTTTGAGGTTTCTCCCACTCTAGAGTGTCTTCGTGTATAATATTAAATACACAGCCTGCACTTGTGGCTCGGAGAGTTTTCACCATAAGAAAGGGCAGTGGAGTGATAAAATGGTGGCTGTATGAAAAAGACTCTGGCTCTTTTCAATTCAGGGACACAGACAAAACAACGACTCTGCTCAATTTTCATGTACATCATAATAAAGACAATTTATTGCCAAGTGGAACAGAATTTGACTACAGATTTCATGGAGTAGTTATTCTGAAAAAAATAGATTTTGCTTTAAATATGTAGGATTTCAATAACAGGGGTAATGCATTTGTAAATGGTGGTGTTTTTGTAACTAGTGCTGCTGGAGCAGCTTTGTTGCAGCTGTACTCATGTGATTTCATCATCTCATTCAGTTATGAAAAACAGAAAGGTGATAACACACTGAAAAATATCTTGGGTGTCCATATAAATTTCTCCATTATTTTTTATGACCTTGGTATTGCAAATACCAGAATTTTTTTCCTTTAGGGCACTTATGAAGATCACTGTTTTGGATTAGCCTTTTTCTAAGTAACCTCAGGGTGTTTCATCTACATTTAAATCATTGGAGTTTTGAGTCCAGGTTTTATTATTTTTCCCTTTAAATTTGTTCAGTGCAGAGCTCTCTGCTTCAGCCCTTCAGGACATCTCCAACTTGTTGGGTGAAGGAAGGATTTTGCTGAAACTGAGTTTTGGGCATTTGATAATTTGGGCTTTTCTGAGGTGCTCTGTGCTATTAGACCAAAAGAATAAGTTAGCAGCCTCATCCTTGTTCTAAGGACATGCTTTCAATTGAATTACCTTAAGCTATCATATCTTCACACAGCTTTTGCCATTATATTAAATTGATGGACTTTTCAGGAACTTTCCTTCAAGATTCTTCCTTCAGAATGTTTGATGCTTCCCATGACTCAGATGAGATTTAAAGCAGCAGACCTAATTTCAGTAGTGAAGTTTCATCATATAAAATTTCATGGAGCTATGTGTCTTTCATTTGAGAACTCTTACTCTTTTACATTAGAGACAGAAATATTTAGAGCTGTTATGAATATTTAGAGCTATTTATGTTTTTCATAACAGTAATGTAAGTCTTGTTTTGTGTGCACAGGAATGAAAGTAGGAGAAAACAGGTGCACAGGCTAAGGAGATGGTTTTGGGCAGAAAGAAACAGACTTACTGTTTTCTGCCCCTTGGGAAAATCCTCATGGAATAGTCTATCTCTAGAATCACCTGCAAATTTGTCTTGAAGATTTTTATTTGTTACAGATGAGGAAAGTGTTAACAAGTCTCTGGTAAATTTAGGGACCAATGCTTGAGTTAACTCACTTGTCATCTTTGATTTAGTAGTCAGTAAAGATGTGTAGGAAATCAAATAATTCAATAGTAAAAAAAAATATTATTGGTATTTTTGAGCTTTCTTTCCCATGCCAAAGGCTTTAACTAACCCAGCAACAAGTACAGATTTTTATGCTACATTCTCTAAAGCCTGAACCCTGACTCTTGCTCAGAATTTAAACTGCAGACACTCCATGTAAATGCACGAGATTAAGGCCTTGGCCTTAATCTTGTGCCTATTTTCTTTCTGTCTTTTCAGAATGGGCAGAATGGATAATTGCTGTTTTCTATTTTACAGCCCCCAGCCTTAATTGCATCCTTGGCACCAATGTTGCTACTTTTTGTGTATCATTATCATCCTACTGTAAAACAGAATATAATGTCTAATCCAAATTTGTTCTTTTCCTGATTTTTGCACCTTTATGGGGTTCTGGAATTGCTGAAATATAACCACAATCCTGATCTTGTAACCTTGGGTAAAAATCTTCTACTAGGAGATTGCAATAACTAAGATTTCTTCTCTTTATCTCTGGAAAATCTAAATAAATTTGTAGCATAATAGCCTTTTGTGTATTTAGATTTTTCCAATATTAACTATATTCCCATCCATAATCCTTACCCTAGCCTTGCCAGAGGATCACTAAAATGCAGACACAGTGAAGGTCTTTATCAGAGTGAGCACTTCTCCTTACACTATATGCTGGGAACAACTCAATAAAATAAGATTTTTAGACTTTATATTTCATAACTGAAACCCGTAAACCTAAACTTAGTTATAGAAAATGCATCAGTTTTGGTATAAAATTGAACATAAGGTTTCAAGCAACAGTTCTGATTTTAACTATCCATTGACTGAAATTCTAAACCAAGAATTTATAAGAGAAATTGGTTACTAATCACAAACACTGCTCCTGTCTAATGGGGAATTAAACAGTGAGGGAAATCATGTTCTAAAAGAGAATATAATTGAGTGTCCTGGATATACACAAGCCTTCTTATAATCATCTGAGGTGTTATGGAATTCAGAAATAAATGGAACACCCAATAATTTGAATTTCCCAACCTTAATCCCAAAATAATGTTAGCTGCAAACATACCCAAAGTAAGAAGTGTTTTAAAAAAAAAATATATATGTACATTAGACCTTACCAGCACCAGCCCCTTCTCCAATTTCCTTAGACCACCTTCCTTTGTTCACTTTGGGTAGGGAAGGGGACAAATTCTGCCTCAAAGGATTTAGTAGCACCTCATTTTCTTTGACAAATGCTGTTGCATTGACTTTTTCATGTCAGAGAGTGTGTTGAACAGAAACTTCATTACTGCCTGACAGCAATGATCGTGTGTGTTATTCTGAGCAATGGGGATAAAAGCATTTAACATGAGAGAGAAATCAATAATTGCAAGGCTGAGGGTTGCCTCCCTATTTGGCAAGCCCTGACTCCATTAAATACCCCTTTTTAAACACCCATTTGTGGGTTGCAGTTTAAATTACTGTTACTTTTGCAGTGTAAAGTCATGCTCAACCATTGGTTGCTCCTTGTTTCCTTTCAATCAGTATTTAAAAGCACTTTGAAGACCTTAATTGAGTCTGAGGGTTAAGGAGTTGTGATAATGAATGTTGTCACTCCTAAGAAAGAAACCTGTTATGCCATGAGATCTTATAGCTACCTCCGATTCTTGTCTCTTTCATTTCTATTTACTGCTTATCTATCTGTTCTTCTGAGGTTTCAAGGGAAATGGTCACAGGGAGAGAAAACCATGATTATTTGAAAAACAGCCTTCTGATGGACCTGAAGGAAGTCTTTTAAAAAGAGTGAGATAATATTAAGCAGTTTTTAGCATGCAGATAGATTGTGCAATGATTTTAAAGGAAGCTTCTTGCAAAAAAACCTAAAAACAGTCAGTATTGCCAGGTTCGATTAACCTTTTTCTCATTTTTCACATTTTTGTTATGAATAGTACTACAAAAAACCCAAACCAAGTCCAGGACTCCAATGCCACCTTTTGTTTGCACTGATAATTAAAACTAAACACACTTACAGAAGGCCTGTGAAGCTAGAGAAACTTCCAAGTTAGGCATCAGTAAAACAATAATAGCAAAACAATCCATAAACTGACATGAAATGTGTACAGGGTCTCTTAAGTTGCTTTCACCTCAGTGAAGTTATTACATGGATATCACACAGCAAGTTACTGGGAGAAGAATAAACATGAATTGCATGTTTCCCAGTGAAAGGATAAATCCCAAGTATGGGTATAAATAATATTGAAAATTAATAGTATATTGATATATCTTCTGTTATCTCCATAATCTACTATTCTTTTGACCATACAATTTTTGCCAAAAGAGATACTAATTAGTGCCATCCTGATTTCTCGAAGTTTTCACATGTTAGTGTGTTAGAAAATATTCTTCTGTTCAGATTGAGAAGAGATGAAATAATGAGGTTTTTATTCTTTTGATACAAGATTCTAGGTTTAGAAATGAACTTGAAGATTATGTGCTCTCAGCCATAGAAAGTAATTTGTCTTTTGTGGAGCTCTATATGACAGAACTGTTTTTTTCTGTTAGGCAGACATAGAGAAGTCTGATTTCAAATATATGATACCATAAATCCAGGCTGCCGGAATATCGTGCTGACCAGCTGGCACTTCATCTACTGCATTCTTCAAAGCATTTTCCAAACCACTTGTAGGTGTTTTTCTTTAAATCTATACCTCATGTCAGCTTCTAAACTAAGAGTTAGAAAAGTTTAGGTTGGAAGGGTTCTAGGGGCCTCTAGAAATTGCCAAATCCAATCTTCCCTGTTCAAGTCACTGAGGACAGGCTGCCCAAGACCATGTCCAGTCAGGTTTTGAGTATCTCCACAGATACCAAAGGATATGAATGCCTAAAAATACTTTACATATTGTCCGTATTCCAGGGAAGATTACTCCAAGTATGGTGGCAACCACCACATTGGGTGTCTGGCTTGTGGGATTGTGTGCATTATGGATCAGAGGAAATGCAAACACTGTCCCTTTCAAATAAAAGCCTCATATGGGACACTTTCCCCCTTTTTCTCCTGCCTTCAAGCAGAAGTGGTTTTTCCTTCAGAGGTACTGCAGTTTCTGTCAGAGTCAGGCATGACTCCAGAAATTTTCTCTATGTGCTGTCTGCTCTGAGTGTGGTCTGATCCATGGGACACCTTCCAGTCTGAGGCTGCTGACTGCACTCCTAGCAGGAAGGGTGTCATGTGGGCCAGCACTGCAGCAACCTTCCTTCCTTTTTCTACTCCTGAGAAGGCTTTTTCTACCCCTTTTCTGAGGTGGCTTCAAGCAGTCACAAGGACCCATGACTGTCCTTTGAAGGTCTCCTCACCTTCCTGGTGCAGGCAGTGGGAGGGACAGAAGGGGCCCAGAGGTTTTTGTGGGCAGTCTGAGCCTAGGCTGAATTCAGGCAGACTGTAAGATGAAATGCAGGTACCAGGGGTCCTGGCATGAAGGTCCAGCCTCCCCAGCACAGCATATTTGCAGCTCTTACCATCTGGACTTTCTTACACAGGCAGTTTCATCTGCCGCCTGCTTCATGCCCCAGTTTCTTTTCCGAGGTTGATCCCATCTGGTTTTAGTTCCTTTTTCTGAACTGTAGGAACACCACAACTCTCTAACCAGGCAGCATGCACATTTCTAAGTAGGCACCATCCATTCCCTTAGGAAGAGTAATATTATTTACAGTTTTCTAATTCATTGAATCACCAAGGAATAGCAAATGTGAGAAAATAATGAGCATCATTACTCTCCCACTATAACCACACCTCCCTTTACCAGCTCCCATTTACAGCTTTGGAAATATTAAAGTTTAAGTTGACCCTTCAGAGATAAGTGCATGGTAGTATTGTGGTTATGCAGATGTCTGTGTTATGTTAATGCCCCAGTACAACAAAAAGCTGATTGACATTTTAATTGCTGTATTCTTAGCTGTTTGTTAACATGGAAAGAGGCAGTCCAGGAGCAATGAACAACATCCTTTTCTCACAGCCACTCTTTCAGAGCACACAGCCATCTGCTGGCTTGTCTACCTGCGATAATCACTCCTCCATGCCAAATTTTATGCTGCACCATGCATGACATTTCCAATTATTTGATTGACTAATTAGCATTTTTAAAATAATTTCACATGCCAATTAATTTCAGTCTATGGTTAATCTGCCCTTCTACAAGCAACATTACGGAAAAACACGGATAAATGCAAACTTTTCCTGTTCTGAGCGCATCAGAGAGGGAGGCCAGGGCTGCTGGGGTAAGTTTGTGGGTAAGGGGGTTGGAGAGGCATGCATGAAGGGTGTCTGAACTTGATTGTGATAGCAGCAGGGTATTCAGGAGTGTTATGCTTTGGCTGTCAGGCAGCAGGGCGAGACAGGAGCATGCTGTAACCATGATGTGCTCTTTTCTCTGGTGCTGGCGTGCCTGGGAGAGCTGAGGCAGCAGCCCAGTTTTTCAGGCAGTAGAAACTGGGAGATTTGCTTCCCCCCCAGCCAAGCCTTTGTCAAAGCCATCCCTTTTACCTGTCCTGCCCACCTTTCAGCTGCTGCTCTGACTGGGTGCCTGAGTCCCATCAAAGGCAGCAAAGGGCAGATGAGGGATAAGCAGACAGGTGTCCAGATGTAGCAGTTTCTGCCAGGAGCTGAGCAAAAATTAAAGGGCATAAAGCCTGAAGCATAACATTCCTGTCCCTAAACTTCAAATTAAAGAAATAATAAGTTAGAAAGGCAGAAAGACATCCCTCTCTCATTTTTCAATGTCATTTATACGATGGAACTATAAATACTCTGAACAACTCTGAGCTAAGCTGCTATGAAAATATATCCTCCCTCATAAAGAGTACTTCCAAATGATGCAATTAAACCTTCTTATTATGAGTTTTCAACAGATTGAAACAGTAAATTGCACATCAAAGGGCAACCCCACCAGCCAAAATTCTCCAGCTTCAGACTCTATGGATGTTGCAAAACATTTCCTTTTCTCAGCAGCAACCTTGACTGGCACAGTGTCTTCCGCAGCACAGAAATCACAGCCACTTCTGATGCTGTGGGACAAGTGGCAGCCTGTAGGGAAAGCTTCCCAAAAATGTTGCAAGGGATTTGCAATAGGAAATACAATAATTAATGCACAAAATACTGCATGCATGTCTCCAGTATCTACAGTCTTTGGGGAAGTTGTTACTGTCTTTATTTTCTGTGATTATAAACCTGCTTTCTACAAAGTTAATTTTCCAGGTTACCTAAACACCTATTTTGTATCCACTGTCTTAAGAAGTGGATAAAAATTAATTCTGACTAAAAATTAAGAACATATTCTCAAGGCTGGCAGATTCAAAGTATGATGTATTTCTTTGTGGAATGCACTTCAAAGTCCTTGCACATTCTATACTGATTGATTTTTATCAAGAACAATCAATTGTTTTTTTTATTTCCTCAGTCCATCTGAAAAACAAGAAAAGTTTGTTTGTGTGATAAAAAAGGAACTGGTTAATGAAAAAAATTCAGTTTATTAGTAGTCTTCCACATGTTCATTGGAGAAAAATGCCATAAACACAATCTACCATAAAGTTCTGAGAAAGTATCGACCTTGTCCTCTTTCGTTTTTCTTAGTTTTAAAAAAGAATTCAGCTGAACTGATTGACATCTCTACACTGAGAGAAGTGGATATGTGAGGGTCCTTTGTTCACACTGGGTTTTTTTGTCAGATAGACCGTGCAAATGGTCAGTGGCTCTGCATCAGATAAGTGCCTGGAATCTCGAGTAATTATATCTGTAGCAATTTATAGCAATCTTCCACAGTGAATTAAGTAATGATAATTTTTTTTTATTAACCTAATTTAGAGAACAGCTTGAATCCCTCCATTTTTTCCTTAATGGTACTGCAGGTTAGAATAAGGATTTAAGCACGATGTGTTGGGTTTTAAGCTTTCAGGAGTGAGGTAAGGAGAAACCCAACTGTTCATAAATTGATCTGCTTCTATGAGACTAGTTTATCTCATAAAAATGTGAACCCAAATGAGAAATCTCTTAAGGTATTGGACTAAGGCCAGTAGCCTCTAAGTAACATTTACAAGAAGTTGTCACCAAAATGTGACCTCCATCAATACCCTGAAGCCTCTTTAATTCATATGAAGTCCCAACAGCAATTGCAAAAATTTATATTCATATAAAGTATACAAGGACTTGGAGTGACATCCATGGTATTCTTCTGGATTTCACACTCTTCATGGTTTTTTTGAGAGGAAAAAAAATCATGAGACTCAAATGTACGATACATGTACTCATTCAGAATATGAATGATGCTTACAAAATGTTCTTCTTACTAACAGAATAAACAGCCCTATTTAATGCCAAAGGAAATCTAAATCACTCTAATGACCTTTCCTGAGCTGCAGGAGCCTGGGTCTTCTCCATCCCGTCAGATATTGTAACATATTTCTGTAATTATGCATGAGGAATATGTAAATGGAGCTACAGTAGGAAAGAAAAGGGAATATATTCTAAACAAAGCTATTGAAAAAATTTCTGCTTAATGTTACCAGAAAACTGTTAGGCTTTGGGGATAAGAGTAATGAATTGTGTTTGTTTCCTAAGCACTCACAGTGCCACACTGATATGTTCACGGAGCCTGTTAAAACCTGTGATGTATTCATCCTTACAACAATTCAGTGAGGGAAGAAAACCATCTCGCTCATTTCATACTGAATAGAAGTATAAAGAAACACCATTATTTACACAGAGTCACATGAGAACAATGTGCCTCAAAAAGATTCAAAGAGCAGTCTAGTTGTTCTTCCATCTTCCCTCCCTTATCAAGAAAACCACACTCCTTTTTCCAGTCAGTAATACATTAATAGAAGGCAAGCACAGACAGCAAACCTTACATGGAGAACATACCAATGAACTTGAGGGGCAGGATTTTTTAGAAATTCTTCCCAAGGCTTCTTAAAGATTTTTGGGACCTTATGCAATCTCTGGGATTGCCCACTAGCATTGTTAAGACCACTGTCCCTCTAGTGTTTTGCAAATTATATGATGAAGCTACCTGTACAATAGCAATCAGTCTCTCCTCTTAGGGACTCATTTTTTCCAAACACAGCTACAATTGTGGCAGGAGCAGAGAGGGTGCAAAGGAATGAGGCTCAAAGACAGAAACACAAATGTGTGTGGAAGAGTTGAAGACCTGAGTACTGGGCAAAACCAGGAACAAATGGACCAATAATAGGAGGGTTAAAAATCAGAATAGATAGGGACAAAACAGCAGAAAAAATGAAGCAGGAGAGGAATGGTTCAGTGCAGAGGAAACCCTTGAGACAGCAAGAAGACCCTTTTACCAGGAGCAGGGAAAGATCCCAAAGGTGTAAGGGGAAAAAAAAGGCAAGATAATGGGCTAAGTCAAGGCTATTAATGGACAGAAGTGCCCTCATTGAATATAATTGAAGAAAAAGAGGTTAGTATTGAAAACTTCTTTGATGGCAGGAGATTGGTTGGATGAAAGGGCCTTCAAGAAGGCAGGAATGTCCTCTTGTCCTGGTCATTGGTTGCCTGTGAGGAGAAACTCACTCCCACCTGGCTACAGCCTCCTTTTGGGTAGGTGTAGAGAGTGAAAAGGTCACCCCCAAGCCTCCTTTTTCTCCAGGCTAAACAGCCCCTGTTCCCACAGCCGTGCTGCACAAGACTTGTGCTCCAAGTCTTCCCCAGTTCCACTGCCCTTCTCCGGACCTGCTCCAGCACCTCCATGCATTTCTCCCAGTGCAGAGACCCAGAAGTGGACAGGACTTGAGGTGTGACCTCACCAGTGCCGAGTACAGGGAGACAATCTCTTCCCTGGTCCTGTTGGCCACATTATTCTTGATAGAAGCCAGGATACCACAGGCCTTCTTTCCCCTGCTTTTAAGCAAATCTCTTAATTTGCCATTCTTATTCCTCTTTTTTTTTTTCTGTACTGTAAGGTACTTTCACAATGACTTGGAGACTTCTTAGCTTTCTTAAGCTCATCCTAAGCCACTGCACACATCATTTATTCTGTTCTTCTCATATAATTCAAACTATGTATTAAAGACATCTGTAGAATAGCTTTGTAGAATGGCAAATATCATTGGTACTTTTGTGTTTGCATTTATTTGCATTTAATATATGAGGGATGGTAGAAGTAAAGTTAATCCTTAATATGTGTGTACCTATAGCTTTTTTAATAACTTAGCACGATTACTGCCCTTCCTCCAGTACCTCTTCCCAATTCTCATTTGCTATGATTAGGTTTAATTTAAACCTGACAGAATCATCCTGATTCTGAGGTTCATATCCATACTTTGGAGACAGAATACAACTTTTACTGGTTTTAAAGCATCACACTTCTAGTCAGCTTCAGAGTTGTATGGACTTTTCAAATCTTCTGCCAATATTATTAGTGTATGTTCAACATGCACTTAATGAAACATTTTTAGTGCAACTGTCTTATCATGACCAGCTGTGGGCATGGCACTGCGCTTCTGGAAACTGGATATGTGTATTTTCTACCCTTGTTCATCACCATCAACACTAAGATTGTATCTCTCTTCTGGTTTTGGTTGGTTTTTTTTTTGGCTTTTTTTTTGTTTGTTTTTTTTTTTTTTTTTTGTTTTGGTTTTTTTTTTTTTGTTTTGTTTTGGTTTTTTTTTTTATGTTTTGTTTTGTTGGTTTTTTTTTTTTTGGTTTTTTTTTGGTTTTTTTTTTTTTGTGTCTTCCACAGCTTTTTTTTTCAGGAATATGACATGAATTTTCAACCCGTTCTATGAAAAAAAACCAATCCCAGTCTGATGTATTTGTTTCCTAGAAATAGCTGTATGCACTGTGCTGAACTTTATGCTTAATTGATGCAAATAAGGGAATGTTGTATCCTCACTTCTACAAAACTTTAGTGTCATGAACAAAATAGTTGCAAACAAACAGATCTAACTAGAAATCAGAAATCAGTTATTTCTAACCCTGTTTTCTTAGCAACGGGTAGGGATGTATCCACAAGAGCTATGGAGATATTTGCCTCTGTGGGTGGAGAAGACAAGTGAGACACTTTTGAGGGAGGTACCTGATATTTTAAGTTTTCCCTCTTCTTTTAATATGGGGCAAGAATAGAGAGATTAACTTTTTATATGACTATAGCCTTAAGAATAATTTCTTACATGGCTACAGCTAATATCTGAGGTTAGGATTTTTATCCCTTGGTAGAACCCTATCTTCTCACCCTTTAATGAGGCAATAAATTGGTTTGAAGGAGGTTCTTACCTCGACAAGTTTCCCATTCTCTCTATGAACACCAGCAAACCAGAGCTTGGGTGCACTGATGATCAGCAGTTGATTGTGTGAAACAGCCCAGGAGCCTTTAGAAATACAGATCTAAGGAGCAAATTCCTCTGTTCTGTGCTTCCACTGCAGTTGGTGATTATTATAAGATAAAGTTATTTGATCTCTGATGCCAACACAAGCTGTACCTAGGCATGAGGGTTTTGGAGAAACTCTATTACACTTCTTCTCCCTGCTGTTTCCTTATTGATTGATGTCTACTTTTTGAAAGCTATCACTTTCCCAATATATCATGTCTTCAACAAACCCAATGCAATCATTGCAGAGGTTTAGTATTTTAACTAGTGAGATATGAATGCTTAGATCAAAAAAATCCAACCAAAACAACAAACAAAGCAAACCAAATACAACACTGAAAAACTGAGTCCTGTGTGCAGGTTTGGGCACCACAATATAGAAAAGCCATTAAGATATTGGGAAGCATGCAAAGGAGGGCCATAAGGATGGTAAATCACCTTGAGGGGAAGCTGCATTGCTCAGGTCACTTGGTCTGTTGAGCCTGGAGGAGACTGAGGAGAGACCTCATCAGAGTCTTCACCTTCCTTGTGAGGCAAAAAGGACAGGCAGGCACCGATCTCTTCACTGGGGACCAGTGATAAGACCTGAGAGAATGGCCTGAAGTTGTGCCAAGGGAGGGTTAGGCTGGGTATTAGAAAAATGTTCTTCACCCCGAGGATGACTGGGCACTGGAACAGGCTCCCCAGGGAAGTGGTAACAGCACCAAGCCTGACAGAATCCAAGGTTTGGACAAAGCTCTCAGCACATGATGTGACTCTTGGGGTGCTGTACACAGGGTCAGGAGTTGGACTCGATTATCCTTGAGGGTCCCTTCCCACTCAGGTTATTTTGTGAATCTCTGATTCTGTTATGAATGTCTCTCATGTCTTTGTCAGTGCCTTTAACTCATGTTGCTGGACTCACCCTGTGTGCACAGTCTTGGAGAGCCATTAAGATAAACTGGGGCCTGGCCTTGCAGCCCTGCTCCATGCAGGTCTGTGCTGTGTTCACATAGGTCCCTCTAAAAACAGGAAATTTCTGCCTTCTTGCTCATGGTCAGTTGCAGGACTTTTAATAGCCTTGATCTTTCCAGATCTTAATTTCAATTCTGAGGAGTAAAAAAAAAAAAAAAAGGTATTTCTTGCCTTGATAACTGGCACCAGAACATTTTAGATAAGATTATGTTTTGAAGAGTGTGCATGATCATGTATTCAATCATTGCTTGAGACATCTCCAAGCATCTGGGTGTTATCAGCATGGAAGTCAATAACAATTAAATAATTCAGTAAGACAAAATAGCAAGTTCATAATGGTAGACAATGTTTTCAAGCAGAAAAAAACTTGTGAATTTTTTTTTGGCTTATTACACTGCAAAATAGTTCTGCATTTGCTACTTTCTGATTGACATGGAATTGTTTACTGAGTGCAAATTGAAATTAATTGTTTAAGTCCCACTTACAAAAAGCACACTGGAACATGTCTTGCAAGGGCCTTTGACTACACTTTATCATGTGCTAATATTTAGAAACCTGATCACAGTTTTGGAGGATCTGGTGACCTCTGTCTCAGCCTCTTAAGTGTATCCTTTTTTCCCACCCTTTAGAACAAATGTGGAAAATAGAATTGAGTAATAGAATCACAAGGGTTGGAAATGGCCTCTAAAATCACTGAAGCCAGCCACTAAACCAGGCCCACCATATTTACCACTAAACTATGTCTCCAGGTGCCACACCTACATGACTTTTGAACAATTCCAGGGTGATATACCCATCAACAAGTACCGGGGTAAATAACCATACAATTTAAATTTAATTTTTTTTCCACAGACTTGCTATCTCCATGGAGCTAGTGGCAGCTGACATAATGATTAGTAGGTTATGCACAGTTTTAATTAGCACCAAGTACATTTTAATAGATAAGTCAGAAGCAATCTGGAAATGTTTGTTGATAAAGATAATTGGGAATATAAATTCAAACATGAATAGAGAGAACATGTGATTATCAAAAGTATGTTTCATGTACTCAGTTTTAGATTATTCCATGCACTCTTTTAAAACTAATCACAAAAAACATTACCCAGACTGAAGCTGCTCAAATGATCTGTGACTCCAGGGTATTAACAATACAGCTCACCTTCTAGCTGAGGGAATGTCATTGAAAATACCAAGTGAAGCTGAAAGCTTAATAGTTTTGATATACTGGTAGTATTAATGTCCAGTGTTTTCCCAGTATTTTCTTTTCACGTGATACCATCCCTCCTTCGTCCTTTTTAGTCTTCCAGTGCATTTTCAGTTCTTGCAGAGAAGAACAGTTATGACTCCTTGTTTTTCTATGATGTTGGTTTTGGCTCGCAGAGCTTGGCAGCATTGGCAGTGCACTGCTTGTGAGGGCACTGTTAGTCCTGAGGGCATTGTCTTGGTTGGGATGTTACAGGGCAGGATGCTGATTCCCTGCTCAGTCCTGAATTTCACAAAACACAGGATCCTTCTTCTGCAATCTTTCACATCTGTTATCTGCCAATAGATCTCTAAACAGCCTCCTTCTGCAGGCATGGACACCAGTAAGTTCCACTTCCAAGACTGCTTCCAGCTCAATGACTTACTGTCACAGACACAGCTAGCATTCTTTCCATAAATGCACTAATTGTTTTACAGAGTGACTGGACAGAAGTGGCAAACAACAAATACATTGCTAAACGTATTTAGCATACAGTGACAAAACCCTGAGCCAATTTGTTTGAAAAAGTAGAAGAAAACTGAGTCCTGATTGGAATTTTCCCCCAGTTTGAGCAAGGGGTTAAAGTAGAAGACAAAGTTATTTTCATGACTACTTATTTTGTGTTCCTCTGTTTTGGCAGTTAGGTAATTTCAGTTCCCAAAGGCATTGTGTGCCCAGCAGCCTTAATTTCATTTGGCTGTACAACAGTCTCTGGTCACCAGGCTGTTTATGTTTAAATCATGTTTATACCAAAATAAGTAGTTAAGCCTTCCAATAAAGATTCTGGATTAGGTTTAGAGAGTGGGTATGTGTCACTTTTGGGGATTCTATCTGAACTTTTGATGGACTGATTTTTCAATATTTCATGGTTTAAGCAATTTATTTCCTTTTACTTGTTTTACTCTTTTGAACCACACAATCCTTTTCAATGTTGTCTGATTATCTTATACCCTCCAATTTGAATACAACATAAAGAAGATAATTGGGCAGATATCCCCTCCCTGAATTAAAACAACTCAAAAAACAAATCTGCTTTTGGAGCAGTGCATCAGTGGTTGCTACCAAGCTCAGAACACAAGGAAAGATCTATATAAATTTCGTGACTTGCTTGTTTTCTTCTGGTTTGCTTTTTGTTTATTTAAATTATTCAGAATTGTTAAATGTCAGGTTGAAGAAACTAAATTTACATGGGTGCCGAAAAAAGAAGGAAGAAGTCTTATAGTTAGGATGTGGTTTTTGTCATTGTGTAGTAAGTTGACTAATGCTCCCTTCAATAACACTACTTCCAGCTGATCTTTCAGACCTGCTCCCATGTGTGGACTCTGGCTTGATGCTTCTCTCACTTACTGCAAAGTAGCTGCAAAGTAGCACAGACATCTGTAAAGTCAATGAAAATTTGAAAGTCTCAAAGTGAGAGTAAAAGTAAAATCATTCCCTTATTCTTAGCAGTGTATTTGTTTAAATACCCTGGAGAAAAGCCACGAGACATTTCACGCTCTAACAAGCCTGTTATTAATACAGATCCTGAGGCTGTTGATACCTCAGTAAAGTATTTTCAGCTGTTTATAGCACCAGCATAATTTCATTTGAGAAGAAAAAATGTTCTAGTCTCAGTAAATATATTGCTTTATTGTGATCTCTGTTTTCATATATTTATAGGAACTGCATAATGGAAAACCTTCCTGGAGGAAAAATAGAAAACTAAGAAATGAGCTTTTTAAAATCACCAATCAAAATAAAAAACAGCTTCAGTGAAGGAGGATGAGAGCAGGTATTTATTATACAACATTTTTGTCTGACTTATGGAGTGACATTGCAGATCTATAATATTTTTTCAATTTCTTTTCCAGTCAGAGCTCAAGTTTGCTGGGGACATAGATCTTCCTTTCCCTCTAATAAAATACAAAATATAGTGGACTTAAATGTCCATCTTCGTCATCGCAGGTGGACAGGAATATTTTTAGGATCACTCAGCTGGTGGGTGACCATTTTCAGCAGCTTAGCACGCAGAACAGTGGTGGGGTGGGAAGGATGGGCAAAAAGGCAGACTGTGAAAAAGACCTTCCTCCTCATCTCTTCGTGGCACTGAGTGGCAAAGGAGCCTGTGTTCTTGCCAGGGAACCTCTGGGACAAGCCAAATGTGTAGCCTGAGCCAGAGAGGGACAGCTGGCTGGAAGCCCAAGCAGAGGCAGCAGGGACAAAAACAGCATAAGGGATGCATAGGTACATAAATTAATGTGCTTTAGTAAGGAATCTTTGCACTGAAAAGAAGCCTCAAAATGGACAGAAGACAATTTTAACCAGTGAAATTGTTAAAAAATTAAGTGAAACTATTAATCAGAACATCTTTGACTTTTAGTGGGAGCAGCTACCTAGGAATTTTGAAAAATGCTCACTTGGTGATCATTTGCATCTGACTTAAATTTTGCCCATAGATAAAGAGCCACGGGGTTTCTTTCCTCTGTGGCTGATGTCAATAAAGATCAATAGAGATATCTGGAGATGTCAAGTGAGACATTTACATACAAGCAATTGCAGCAGCTTCCAGCACCTAAAGGGGACTTAGGAGAGGGCTGGAGAGGGACTTTTTACAATGTTATGCAGTGATAGGACAAGGAGTAGTGGCTTCAAACTGAAAGAGAGTAGATTGCATATTCGCAAGAAATACTTTATTGTGATGGTGATGAGTCAAAGGAACAGGTTGTCCAGAGAAGTTGTGGATGCCCCATCCCTGGAATCATCCAAAGCCAAGCTGGATGGGACTTTGAGCAATCTGGTCCAGAGGAAGGTGTCCCTGTCCATGGCAGGGGGGTTGGAACTAGAAGATCTTAAAGGTATAATTCTATAAATACACAGTCAGAGCTCCTGTTAACAGTAAGGCAGTGGTGTGGCTCCCATTTTGCCCTTTCCATCATTTTATGCTGCTGACTTTTAATATTTACTCTTTATTCATGTTTGTGGGGTTTTTTTGCATGTTTCAGTGTGGGACTGCTATGCATGGTTAGGGCCTCATCCATGTTTTGGGTGACACAGTTATGAGGGGGAGTCAGTTATGTATAACATAACATGACATTTTAAAGCCTTTCACATTTCCTAATACTGTTGTTATTCACAGCCCGGTTTCAGCAGGATCTTTGTTGAAATCCATTAAGTCAAACATGATTTAAATAACTTTCTTAGCTCTCTCCATGGCTTTGATTGCTTTTGTCACCCTAATACTATTCAAAATGTGAGCAATAATGGCAAAAGGAAAATCATGGAAAGAGAAGCTTAGTAGAAAGGGAAATTGAGGGTAAAGGGTACTGCCTAGATCAGTGATTCTACTTCTTAGTAACCATGGGAAACCCTGAAAGTACAAATGTGGCATACATAACTAAGCTGAAACCTGACATTAGAGCTGTCTCACTTCAGATCTGGCAGTTCTGTGTCCCAGTTCTGAGCCTACCATGTGACTAACTTCACATATTCAGGGTATGTCAAACAAGATCCATATCTCTAAAAGCAAAAAGCAATAGGCTACATCACTGGTTACAGAGGTAATATTAGGTACTGATATAAGGAGCTTTGAGCCCTCCAGAAATTCTTCACAGAATTCTTTGTGTTCTTCTCCTTCTCTGTTAGTGCAGGGCTAAAACCAATTTTCTTTGGGCCATTTAATTCTCCTGTCAGTGTATGCTTGCAGGTCTGCTAATTCATAAACCAGTAAATCTGATTTATGGTGCATGACATTACCAGTGCAAGATGGAAGAATGAAGTGGAGAGGTTCTCTATATTATACTAGGATTAAAAATCTTACAGTGTCAACACTGTTCCTCTGTAATTTTTGTCCTCTCTTGCATTAGTAAGTTTAGCTGATGTTTACACAGCATATCAAGTTGCCTGAAAAATGGATCAAAAGCAGAATACTCATAATAAAATATTTTATTTATTTTGCAAAAGGTTCATGTAGAATTAACAACTATGACAAAATAACACAGCCTTTTGTTTTCTAGGTATAATGAGATCACTCTTACTGCTGATATTTGGGTCAGTGAATATTGCATTGTTTATACAATGAAAAAATCACAGAAGTTCTTAGTAAACAACCAGTCTGACATCCCACTCTATACAGATCACAGAATTTCAAGAAATTATTTCTATCTCAAGCATCTATTTTCTTACTGAGTTACAAGGCATTGTCTGGAAAAGATCTGCATATTTTAGCCACCTTCTTCTAGTGCCATATTAAAAAGTGTCTAGTGCTCAAAAGTACTTAATAAATAATATTACTGAAGAATTTTTACTTTTTTAAAAAACTCTGAGTTTTAGAAGTCTGACGCTGACTTAACTTCTGAATAAACTGCAGAGAGCTGGCAGAACCAGAAAAACAACACTTCTAAAGTGAATTAGACACTAAATACTAACTGCTCACTGTAGCTCCAATTTACTGTGGGAATATGGAAATTCTTTGCCCAGGGTGCAGAAACAGTGAGAACTAGTCTTGCTTGTGGCACCTTTAAGGTCAATGATACATGTACCTTAAAAGTCATAATTGCTTCTGATAAAAAGAGAATTTTTAAATAGTAATGTCTAGTGAATAATGGATTTTCGATGCAGAGGGGTGAGGCACCAGATTCACATCAAGATTTGATCTGCTTGTATTTCAGTTATAAACTTACATGGAAATCCTTCTCAAAGATTTCATAACAGTAAAGAGAACTTAAAATTTGACTAAAATACCATTGATAAAATAATAATCTACTGCTATTACACTGAAGAAGATAGAGGATTAAGCTGCAGGCAGTGGAAATCCACATCACTTGTGGTGTCTAATGTACATCTGAGAAAGGAGCTGCCCATCTGCTGAAGCCAGGAGAAGTCTTAGTTAAATTCAACTGAAAAAATTGTAGAGTTTAATCCAAAAAGTGCACAGGAATGTAAGCAAAAGAGTGCAAACAAAGCTGAACAGAGAAGTAAAATACCATATGTGCCAAACTGAAGAGGGAATAATTGTAAAGCAATATGAGTAGAAGCATCATTAATATTTCTAGTGTTGAGGGAATGAAACAGAGAAGAGAGGTGATTAAAAAGATGCAGATTGATCATTCCTGAAAACTTAGGGATTATAAGTAGTACTGTTACAAAAAAGCTAAATACTTTGCCTGCACGTTTTGGAATTTTGAATGATGTTGTCAAAAGTGAGGAGTTTGAAGAATTAATGTTTATGGTTTAAAATAGATATGGTGGTAATAATAATAATATTAGTAAAAAATTGAATTGTTAATCTGCAGTGCTGGCCAACAGCTTTTTTCTATCTAATGAACATTTCTTTCAGAGAGAATTTAGCCATGAACTTCATTTAGCAATGAATCTCATTGAGAGGCATCTTATTTCAGAAAATATCTCTTATCATATCACTTTTCAGTTTCGATGACATTGATTTCTTCCAGTGAATGAAAAAAAACCCCAGGAGAACCTACAGTCCTATATCCAAGCTATGGCTGTGGGAAGCAGAAGAGAGTGTTGTTTTTGTATCTTTCTCCTACTGGTATCACATGTGGCATTAGTGACAGCCAAAGCCTACTTGACTATATTGAATGTCTGGATTTATGTTTACTTCCAGCTACCATAGAAAAGTAAAGGTAAAAACTGTTCCTTATTGTTTCCAGTCTAGTTCCAGGTAGACATGAAGATTCTGGTCTACCTTCAAGCTGTCCTTCCAGCTGATGAAACTGTTCTGCTTACCAGTAATAACATACAATGGGCACAAACCAGTGCTATGTTTGGGGTATCACCTCAAACCTTGTTTCAGCTCATTCTTCCTTCCTATTCCTCTTTTCACATTCTGAGCAGCAGTCAAACAGAAAACCCCATAAACTGAAATCCCAATTCCTAATAGTCTTATAGTCCATATGGAGAGCTGTTGGAGTCAGAGAGGGATATGGAAGAAATGATCATTAATCAGAATAGAAAATTTCAGTGTTTTCCTTTAGCAGCACTCTAGGGATATGTTCCAAGGCTTATTAGGAGTATGAAAAACACCTCCCAATTTTATTTCCATTTTTCTAGAAATGAACCAGAAAAAATGTATAAGAATGTCACTTTATTTTCTATGTGCTTCTCTCTTCTATGTCAATTTAGTTCTTATTTATTCCCCACTGCAGATGATCTTGAATCAAAGTACACCTCATATGTTGCTCTTTAGGTTACTGCTTCACAGTTATTATATAAGCCTGATATAAATCAAGATGTTACAGGTATTATCTGGGGAGAAGAAAAAGAGGAAGTAGTATGTTGTCCTAGAGAATAATGGAATATAATAAACAAATCCTGCTGAAAAATTCTAATGACTAAATACCCAGAATGAAAAACTGGGATCCCATGCCACTTTATGGTTATACAGATTCTAGATAATTTTTTGGATAACTACTCTATATTTTGTTCAGGTATCACAGTTTAACAAAATTTTCAAACACAGCAATTTCATCTGGCAGCAGATGTTCACTGCTTCTGAAAAATCTCATTTATTCTGCTTATGCAAAAACTTGCCTCATAAAATATGTATGTCCTTTCAATGTTAACTTGATGTGTACAGTCTCCAGTGAAGGCTTCAAATCAGTTCTGAGTGTTCCTGCTTGCTGCACAGGTTGCTTTCCCAGTAAGGATGGTCACCTGAGAAGGGAACAAGTGACTACAAGACTTTCACAGTCAAATACATCACAAAGCTGAACAGCAGGAGAAAATATAGGTAAGGCTAATGCTTCCGCAGAAGAAACTCCAATTATACTCTCCAGAGGTGATTTTAGAGGTTACCCATACCATAACTTACAAATAAAATTCAGAGTTTACACAGAATAGCTACCCACTTAAAAAAATAAAAGTCTCTCCATTGCAACCAGAAAAAACAAAACTCTCTTGGGGAACATGACCCTTGGGGAGCAAGAGCTCCCGACACAATAATGGAACAATTTTTCATGACATCAGCTGAGGACTTGATTCCTGAGTTCTCAAGGTGTTTTAGATATTGGGGAATCACTTAATTCCATCAGAATGGCGCAGCCTTTCCTCTGGGCACAATGTTACAGCTGAGATGCACAGCTGGCAGATGAACAAAACAGAATTATGCCTGCCATGTTGTGGGTGACCAGTGTGCCTCAACAATTTCTTTTGTCAAGTGCTGGGTTTTCCCTGACAACTGTGTCTGTCTCACAGACAGATAGCATCACAGTACATCACACATTCCTCAAGTGTGTGAACATGAGATTCCTCTGACTCCAGAAAACATTTCACAAATGTTACCACGTAGACATAAACTATACTCCAGACTTGATCTGCTTGTAAGAGAAGAAGGATTTTTGTTTATCATGGAGTTTTTTAAAAGCACTTTTCTTCCTCTCCGGTAGGTCAAGCAGCCCTCTGACCCTTCCCTTTATTGGGAGAAGCAGTGTTACCAACTCTCAAAGTCCTTCAGCAACAGAGTTACTCTGTGTGTTATGTTGGTGACAGGTGGAAAAGGAATTTTTCTTATCAGGTAGCAATTTACTTCTAATTATAAAACATCTTTTTGGATAATTTGATTTCTTTCAGTTTGTCTAGGTTTGCAAACTAATTTGCTTCAGATTTCCAGCACTTTTTATTACATAGGCGATAAATCATAAAAGCTGTTAATTTAATGGGGCTTTGAAGTAAACAAATAATTACAAAGGGTGACACGTTCTGCAGAGATAGATAAATCCTAATATAAATTCTAACTCTGCATTCACACAAAGTCTGTCCCAAATTCTAAGGTAAATCTTCATTGCATGATTACTCATTTTCATAGAATCATAGAACATGCTGAGCTGAAAAGGAGACCCATCAGTATCACCGAGTCCAATTCAGCATCCTGATGCAAAAGCCTGACCTTGCCTATAATTACACCAGTGAAATTTAAACAAAGACAAATTATTCAATGTTCTGTGGTCTCCTAATATCAAACTATTTCAAGGCTTGGAATTGCCCATCCCACTATTCACACAATTGTTTTGCAACTTTAGTAGCAGGCTGGTTTTAAACACCCTTTCCCTACCTGCAATTTATGCCATTTAAGCTCCTTCGTTTCACACTCTCCAGCTCACCTCACCTAAATGACACTGGATTCCCTCCCATAACAGTGATCCCAAAGGATTTAATCAGATTACAGAAAAGAAATACATATTTGGGAACCACATCAGAAGGAGGACCAGTATGGAGGTATCAGAGCACACTCAGAGAAACAGAATCTGCTGGGTGGCTGGCAAGAGTTGGGCACATATGAGAAGTTTTAAGGTGGACTTAACTGCAGCATCCGCCAGACATGCATTCTGTTTTGTACGGCAAAAGAGATTAAATTTCTTGTTATCTATTCTCCTAATTATTCCAGTTCACTGAGCAAACCCCACATTTAAGGATCTAGAGATTAATAAGAGTGTGTTCAGTGAAATACTAGCTCTGGCCTGGGGGTACCATATTACCATCAAGTTCCACCAGGGCTCATTATTTTCTTAACAGTTCAATTTATTCTGGGCACAGCACAACTCTGCTTTTACTCCTGCTTTTAACTCCATGACTAACTTGGCTGTCTTTCAGCATTTCTGGACTGCAAAGTGCAAACAGACCTTAAGCTCTTTCGTCAATTCTGTTGCCTTGTTAGTAAGATGTGTGAACAGAGAAATTCACCTTTTCCTTCCCTCTCAACTCCTCCTTCACTGCAGAAAAATGACTCTACGGGTTTCTTTTAGTGTGTCTCCACCTTCCCCACTTCCCTTCATCTGCTGAACGCTTCATGGCCTAGGCTGTGCCCACTTTGTGCACAAAGCAGACCAACACAGCTTGAGAAATGTCACAGATCATTCCTGGGCACAGAATAATGAATACATAATGAGGCAGGATGGAATGAATGCAATAGGTGGAGATGCTTCAGGAGGACAGATATCAAAGAATAATTTAACTGCTCCAAATCACCTATATTTGTAGCCAATTTCTATGCACTGAATGTACTGGGCCCCTTTGTAAACTGGTATTATTAGACTAGAATTTATCCTTTGTCAATACCCCTTCAGTAAGGCAATGCATCACCTTTTGCCTTGATTGCCTGTATTTTATATGAATACCTTTCTTCACAGAATTCTGTTCTAATTCTTGCATGGTCAACCATGAAACAAGACTAGTGTTGACAGACCTCAAATCTCCTTGGCACATCATTCAAAACCCTTGGACATGGTTTTGTAATCAGCTGGGGTGGAAGCCAGCTCTATCTAAATAAAAGATTAGCTGTTGGCAATTGTCCCTCCAGTTTGAAATCTCTTGCTAAATTTCAGTCTGTTGTGCTTTTGTTTTTCTGAGCCTTTCAGCCTAGCTGCTACAATTCTCAGACTATGAGGCAGAGAGAATTTTTTTTGATCTGTTGTGCAAAAGTTAATCTTGAAATTAAAAAGAAAAACAAACAACAAAAGACAAAAAATGGATTTTTTTTTTTTTTTTCTGGAGCATGGAGAAAACATCTCATAAATGTTTTAACTTATGTCTTCACATGTCAGCAAATCTAGGAGTAGGAAATTTCTCCTCACATAGCTGCAGCAATGCAAGGCACCAGCAATGCAAATTCAAAGTCTTATTTAGGTAATTGGCAAAAAGGAGTAGTTACAGAATTCCCCAGCAAATACTTCTTCACTGGGAAGTCCAGAATAATCCAGTTTAAATTCCATATACTTTCTTTCAAAGGGCATCTTCTGAGCTGTTGGCCCCTTGCAGTTCAGAGGAAAAATGGAAGCAAACACACAAAATGCAGTAGCACTGCAGATGTCAGGCTGATGGCCACACAATCTCCAGCAATTTTTACCAGGGCTGAGCTCATCTTCAGTCAAATCATAATACCAGCCAGTGTATGCATCTCTCAGTCTCCCTGCTACCCTGACTGCAGCTTAAATGCATGACCTTACACCACCTTTTCCATGAGCCAAGCAAACACTTTTCATCTCGCAGCAGGCTCAATATAATGATGTCTGCAGGTCCTGTGACTGCAGAGGTAGCTTTCTGCACTCTCTCAGTCCCTCCATGGTCACTTGTCTGTATCAAATGGCTTATCTGCACAGTAAATATTTTCTGGAGCAGTGGTTTCTCATTGACTTTCTGCATGAACACCTTTGTCAAGATTGTCTATATATTTGATCTAATTTAAAATTAAATCAGTTTACAGCAATATGGATATATTGCTTGTGTGGTTATATGAATTATACCAGATCAAACTAATTTTTAAAAAGGTACTTCTAGGTTAAAAACATTGAAACAGATTCAAAAACCATTCTTCTTCAAAAACTGCTCAGAGAATGACTGTCATCACTGCTCACCTTCCACTGCTCGTCTGTAAAATAAAGGTACATGTTTTCTTAGTGAGAAAACTCATACTTAAAAAAAAGCAATAATTTTTCTCATAACATAAGTCATACTAGTGAGAAAAACCTATTCTCTTTATAATAACCTTATTACAAGATTTTTTCTATATTGAAAAAAATTGAACAGAGAAATCATACCTTGTTTAACCAATAGGGCTCATCCCATAATAAGGATTTTGGAGGGAGTCTAGTTTAAAAACTAACAGCATGATGTTCCCATGGAACTCTTTCTGCAGAGGAAACATGAAGCTACAGTATCTCCCTCATATTGTGTATAGTTTATGTCCTTCTTTTAAGTGACATGAGAGTTTTTGAAGTATAATCAGCACAGAAATGTGTACAGAGGTGTTTATGCACACTGCCTGCCTTGCAGGTGTGAATTACAGGTTAGCAGCTTTTGTTATGATGGAGCATTTACAAATGATCCTTGTGGTACTAATAGTTGAGGCTAGATTCCCTGCAGGAACCATGATAAACAACAACAACAACAACAAAGTCTCAGTAGGACCATCCATGTAATATTTAGGTAAGAGGGAGATTTGGGTGGTGCCATATCCTGGCATACGTTCCAATAGAAAATATTAGGCACAAGAAAATTATTTAACTGTTTCTGAAGACCAAAGATGGCTCAAGCAGACAAGAGAAGAGTAGAAAACACATGCACAGACTCACACTGTTCTTTCTTCATGTCATGCCTCATAATCTAGGTCTTCAGTGAAATTTAGTAGAATCCTTCTTTTCTGGGAGAGGTTTGTGTGTTGTAACAATAAAGTCCTTGCGACCTTGGCACTGTAATTTGCTGCTGTGACAGTCACAGAGATATTATAAAATAAGCTCCTACAAGGTCTCCATGTCTCTACACAAGAGGCAGTGAAAGAAAGGGGACAAGAAATTATATATGAAATTTAGGAGAAAAAAAATTATTTTTCTTTCAAATCATCAGTAAAATAGGTTATGATGCTGTTCCAGCTAAAATCTGTGGGAGTTTTGTCACTGATATCAACAGGGGCAGAATCAAGCACAGTTTGTTATGGAGATTATTATGTAAAAACAAGAGATGTGAGCAGCAAAACAACTCTATAATCCCTCATGAAAAATCCTTTCCTGTCTCTTGACTGTATTGGCTGTTGTTGCCACTTTCCTGCATGAAAAAGAGAAGGGCTAAACATCAGAAAGATGATATTGTTTGTAATCTCTAAAGGATATCATCTGCCTTCAGTAAGACACATTTGTCTGCTCTCCTCAGTTGAGGAAGTTGGATGGTCCCAGAAAGGCTTTGCTCGCAATTATACTCTTGGCTAAGACAAAGGTAAAACAGCTGAGTGCCAAGTCAGATAAACTGTTTTAAAGGGCTGGAGACCAGATCCTCAGGCTCTCATTCACATAGGCAAGTTTGAGGAAGGACTTTTTTCATGCTTAAAACTGAAGGATTAGGCTGTAAAAGAATGAAACTAATCCCAAGGGTCAGCAATTGTTTTCCAGTGTTTTTAAGTTAATAATTAAAAAGAAAATTGAGCCCTACTCATTGAATGGCACGGCCAACTTCAAGGCAGTCAGAGTCAGGGGATGTTAGAACACTTAGGATATTTATCCTTTACAGCAAGGGATTATTAACCTGGAAATAGAGGAGCTCTTATAAAACCATTCATGAAAAATGGCCTGTATTGTTACACTCATGCTGCAGGAAGAGAAAGGAAGGCACAAAGATATAAACAAGGTTTTCATCGTTGAACCATAGGAGATTGACTCTGTTACAGTACCATGGATACCAAGCATATTTCTGAACATCCAGTTAATCATGTATGAGCAAGAATTAGATGCAGCACACCCTGCTCATTATACATACTTTTGACATGTCCAGTGCATTGGAAGGAAAATCCCAGAACTAGAGGAAACAAAAATTGACAAAGTATTTCATTTCAGGAAGAAGGGAAGCTTGGGTTTGTGTATATGTGTACTTCCAAAGGAGTCACTGTTAATGTACAGATGAACACGTCATCTTCTTCCTCACAAACAAAGCCAAGAGACCCTTTGTGTTTGACATGAACCCCTCAAAGTCAGGGTCTTGACAGTGGAAAGGTTGCTCTGCAGCGAGCACATAACACCAACATAAAGGAAATCATTGTTCAGCTATGACAGCAGATTTTTGCCATCAGTGTTTTAATCAAGTTACAAGTGAAGATGTATGTCTCATGGCTTTGGCTGTTTCCCAGGTCTGTGGCAGATACTCTGTACAGATTTACAGGGCACTTTGCCATTGCTCTGTCCATTTCTTGCATTTTATATTTCTATACATCATCTTGATTTCAACAAAGCTTCTGCTGTCTGTATATGATGCCTCTTGCATTCTCAGAAAGAAAATAATAAACTGTAATTTCAAAATAAAAGACAGAGAACAAACAGGAAGATAAATGTTTGCAAGGAAAATAGACCCAACTTTCAAGAGAAAGAAAGAATAATAATAACTGTCAAAGTTTGGAAACCAGTAAAACATTCTCTACATTTCTCAATTTTATACAAAAATGAAATAAATCTAAGATAAGAAAGCTCTGTAAAATATGTGAGAACAAGTACCTAATGTGGAGGAATTCTTGTTACCATTAGGCTTAAAATGGCTATTTTTTTCACCATTTTGATGAAACATGGTACCTCAATTTTGAAACTCTTGCTGACCTAATTAATGGATTTTTTTTTTTCTTATCACAATGATTATACAGCCCTTTTGAGTTTGTAAAATGAAGAAAAGTGTCTAAGTATCAGTTAGGTCCATTACTTTGTTTTCCAGGTTGAAAGTTGGTGTTTATTGTTCTTCCAGGGCTCTCATCTGTAGAGTCTCCCAGTGCTCCACAGTTCCTTCATACTGGGAACAAAATTTTTTTCAGTAATGCTACTAGTTACGAACAGCAAGCCACTGATGCTGATGCTGCTAATGATAATCAATATTATTATTTCTAGTCATTACCTTGAAAAACTGCAACCTGACGTTCCTAGCCTCATTATCTCCACATAGGAAAGAACAGATACTGAATATTTAGAATGCTCCACCTCACAAAGTCCATAAAAAATCTAATGAGTCTAAGGTACAATGGTAATCTCTTTCTGTGTACCTTTATTTCCATAGTATTGACATCTTAAGAGTAATGCAAATTCTGTGGTCAACTGAGATTTTAAAAGCTAACATACAGATTCAGGCCAAGATTTCCAGTGTTATACATTTTAAGTTTTTCTCACCATATTCATCTAGAGAAAAACACTTTTTTAAATTTCCAGTTTTAATGTTATTTTATCAGTTAATTCCCTGAGTTTCTTCCATGCCAGAAATGCATTATTTCTACTCTCTTTCCAAGATGATAATTGGGAGTGAAGGCTAAGCCTTTCCTTTGGGTTTGAATTCAGCATAAATAAGAACACCTTCCTCCCAAAAAATAAAAAAACCAAGCAAACCCACAGAAAAGCAAACAGCAGGATGACTCATCTTGCTGAGGATAATGTTCTCCTGCTAGAAATACTGTGTGGGTGGATCTGATCTGCTGTAGTAGGTCTGTGGTGCATTGAATAATAAAACCAGCCAAACAAAAACTCCTCGCTTTTGGCTCCTGATTCACAATGTTATAATAAAAGATACAACAGTAGTCATATAGCACAATGAAAGAAAACAAAGTCAAGACTATTTGAAATTTTGGAAAAAAAATGGATTAATAAAGTGGCCCATGACTGGTGTTCTTCACAGAGCAGCAACCATAAATTTCCAACTGACCCCGCCTGAGGCCTGGCACTGACAATACAGAGAATAAAATTCAGAGAGGCACAAACTGTTCACAAAGAAACTTTTAGTGTCTTAAGGAGAAATAGAAGACTGACATAAGATACAAAAACATCAGTTAAACTGAACTTTAACTAATGTTGCTCTGAATGAGCTCTAAGTAAACTATTTCTCACTCAGCATCTCTCAACTATCAAAGTGCCAAGGAGACTTCTAAAATTTCTAAATTTCTAAAGCAATTTTTTGGGGATATGAGAGATTCTCTCCACTTCTGATCCTTCAAGGAAAAGGAGTCTTGTGAAGAAGGTAGGGAAAGAATCAGCTGTATAAGTAGCCATGAAAACAAGGTGAAGAGTTGCTTAATGCTGCTCCAGTGCTTGAAATGGAAATGGCATTCCAAAATTTTTCCTTTTCAGCTGTATTGTTTGCACTTCCTGTTACAAACTGCTGATCATGAATGAGTTGGTGTTTTATTATTCCGTGGAAATAATGAACAATGGAAGCGTTCTCCATCTTAAAATAACTCTTTTTATCATTCAAGATCATCAGCTCCAATAAGATTCAAATAATCTGTCTGATTGTCAAATTCTGCCACCTTCCATGCTGTCTCTATCAGAAGCTTTTCTTACCCCATAAAAACCTCTTTAAATCTAGCCTCTAGCCAACAACAACTGTTAAATATTTTATGGAGTTCCCCTAATAAAAAATACTCTGCACCTGTCTTAAAATTGTTTTTTAAGGGCTCATAATCAATCTGACTTAGCTGTTGACTCAGAGCCTGCCATCAATGGCAGAGCACCATATATAGACACAGTTTCATAACAGACTTCTAAATAGATTCAACAATGCATTAAGTTGTTCAAATATTCATACCTGTCCCCTACAAACAAGATTCAATATATTTAATTTGAAGGGATAGTGAAATTTATAAACTCCACCCCAACCTCAAGCAAGAGGCCATTACCATGTCCTCCTAAAGTAATGTTAGCAGCTCCATGCTATGATTCTGCAAGATGTATTAGCCAGATGTGAGTTAATTATTGGCTTGGAGAAAATTTATTGTATGCTATAATAAATCTTTGCATGAAGTGTTGCTTGGAGAAGTGAAAAATGAAAGAAAAAAGAAAGATGAGAGAGAATAAGCAAAATGTTAAGCCTTGGGCATTGAATTTACATTTATGAGATTCTCTACGATTTACTGCTCCAGCTTGTTTTCCTAGAAACGCCTTGGGTTTGTTTCAGATAAAATACACTATAATGCTTACAACATTAATTTGTTTAAGGTCCCCCTTACTCTGTGAGTATTCAAGTACAAAAGTGAGTTCCCCACAGCAAAAATCAAGTCATAGAGGCTTAGATACATCCCCAGGCAGCTAGAAAACCCATATGTGTACAATTTCTTATCCATCCTCATTCATCAAAATCTGCCCTAAGTCACCAACATAACCAGAACTGCCTGGTTTTCTCACAGTACCTGGATTTCTAGTCAGGATTGCATCCTGGACACTCAGTACTGGAGTAGCCACATGGTCCCCTGGGTGGTGGCTCAGGGGCAGAAAGGTCTGGATAACATTGATCATTTATTCCTTGTTTTTTGCCACCTCTGATGTCAGTAATGGTGTGTTAATAAGACTGCTTATAAATCAGAAGTAAAGGTAATGAATCAGTAGCTGACTGAGACTGAGATATCCTGCCTGCCAACACAGCAGTCCTTCCCATCTACCACCACTTCAGTATTCCCTGGCAATTAGGAACTGCTGGTGAGTGTTGGCTCAAGTGGGGCCTATTTAGTATGATATGGGGGAATAATTCCACTATTCCTGTGCTATTTATAGCTTCAGTGGTCCTGTCTGCTTGGCTCAGTGCCAATTCATGACCCATAAGAGGCAGCAATTTTTAATGTAATTTCTTGTCATCCATTTGTTCTCTCTTCGGAACGAGAAGAAATGGAACAGATTAAGCAGTGATACATGTAGAAAATATGAATAAATAAAATGAAAAAGGTTTTGTCAGAAAAGGTTACATGCATGTTTTAAGTTGACAGGAAAGCACTGACTTAGAGAACTACTGCAACACATTCTATAGAAAAATATCAAAGGAACAAGAATTGTTCACATTTTCCTATTATTTTAAATTTTAAAGGAAAGTCTAACCAAAGAGGGCAGAAACTCCAAATGGCAATTAATCATCAAAGATAAGCATTACTTTCCATAACATTCCCATCAACTTCACTGAGTTACATTTTTGGTACAACTTGTTTTTGACCAGTTCTCATACATACGTAAGAAAACTGGGTTTAGATTTGAAAAAATATTTGTATAAACAGAAAAAAAAGTGTTTTATTCAAGTGAATGGAGAGAGACAAGCTAGTTTCAGAAACCAGCACATGAACACAGAGAAACGAAATGGAAAGCTCTTTGAAAAAGGATGACAGAGATTATCAGAAGTTGGATAGCTCTCTTCTGAGACAGCTATTTTTAAAAGACCTTAAAGTGGCAAAGCACTACTGATATTCTCTAAAGATTTTTTTCCCATGAGTAACACTTATAAACAGCGAACTGATGTTGCTAGAATGAAATCATAAGGAGAACAATTTTGAAAGTGGCGTCATGGGAACAACATACGTAAATCCTGTTTGCTAATAGGATTTGTGAACAGAAGTCCCCATACACTAAGTTACAGATTGAGCTCTGAGAGGATTAAAACAGGCCAAATTTTTCTTTTTTCAAACCTTTTTATTTTTACTGCTTTTCTTCCTCTTCAGTATTCTAGAGGACACCATCTTCATAGCCAGAGGGAGCTGGATTTAACAAGGTTCTTTTCAGCTGCAGTTTGTAGATTGCAGGAAATCAGAGTTTTTCTGGAGCTCTGTTGATTCAATAAAGAAAAACAGAAGGATCCGTGACTATCAATTATCAAGTTAAAAAAGACAATCTAGAACGAGGTGAAACCAGCATGAGAAAAGGAATTGATCTGGATCTCCACCTGAGCCCTTGGTGGAGCAAAGCTGTCCTCCCTCCACTGGAGCACAGTGACAGAAGGAGGAAGGAAGGGATGTGAAAAGTGCTTCTTCCAACAAATGTCCCAGTACCAAGTGTGTGCAGATGGGTAGGAATGGCTTCAGCCACATCTGATTGCAAAAATATGCCTGTTCACAGTCCTGTAAAAAAAAAAATACAAACCACTGGGTAATTATTTAGCAATACTTCAGTGACCTATCCAGTTTTAAAGAAAATATAACACATCCCTCATTAGGCCTGAGTGCCTTACAACATTTGAAAAATGTTTTCTAAATCAAGAGTTGAAGGAGAAGGTAGAAATGGTCCATCTGCCAAAGGCCAGTGCAAAGTCAACATACCATTTACTTTCTCAAAATGAGTTTAACAGACCCCTACAGTTTCATGCTGGCCTTTCCCAAAAAGATGACCTCAAGAGCATTCAAATGGAAAATAATCACCTTAAAAATAAATACTCTGACAGAGGAAAAGGAGTGGTTTCTTGATGGAGTGAAATATATAAAACCCCCAGCTCATATTACAGAAATAAATGTCTGCAGAGAGTTAGAAATAGAGGCAGCATATTTTTGTGACACTACATCCAGGAAATTGAACCACATGTTAGCTTGAAAGAGATGCTATATTCTAAGAAGAAAGAGCCCTGTACATTTTAAAATATAAGGCAATCTAATCATCATAAACCCCTTTGAAATGTAATTTAATATTTCTTCAGTAATTCCAGGGGAAATAAAAGATTTATTTTAAATTCTCTTTCTAAATACCATCTAACTGTTTCTATGATAGTTGCTTAAAGGGGAAAGAGGAAGAAATAATGTTGGAATGCTTCTGAGCAGTTTTTATTCTTGAATGCTGCCCAGCCTTTGGGCGATTTGCCCTTGCTCTTGTCCTCATGTACTTATTTCCATGAAAGAAAAATATCACTAGAAACTAGAAACATCTTACATTAATTTAGGGTCTCTATAAAGGACTGATTCACAAGGCATCAGGTTCACAAAGGATCCCAGACAGCAAAAAACAATCAAGGCTATGAAATGCAGCAGAAGCAGATAAGTTGTTTTAACTGCATGGGGTTAAATGCTAATGATATCATATTCATTATTGTCTTTTCATTTATATATACATATGTAAATATGTATAAATATTTCAGGAAGCTTTTTATGTTAGACCCACAGCTTGAAAGGGGCGTTAAGTGTGTTTTGCAGATTCTTCATCTGCATAGTGTCATCTATTTAATTAGTCATATTTTGAGGGATGATTGTTGGTTTTATTCTGTTTTTATTGACAGTATTTTCAAATAATCATCATGGGTACATCTCTAAAGTTTTTGTAGAAATACATCAAGCATATAAATAATAGATCTTTCACTTGATTCCAAACAGTAACACATTACCCACCAGGGTCTTGTCTTTTTTTAGAACTTACGAGAAAGCTGCTAGGAAACTAACTTTCCGGAAAGCTGTGGAAGTACAGATGCACAAGTGAACAGCACTCAGATGTGGTTCCATACAAGGATACACTTCTAGGCTCTGACACAGACTCACAACCCCTTGCTATGCTGTGGAGCTATCACACCATTTAACTGCATGAAATAGCAAAAGAGGGAAAACAATGAAAAAGAAACCAGAGTTTCAGAGCCAAGCTGTAGCTGCATGAATGTTTGCTAGCAATAGAAAATATGGAGAGCTGAAAACCTCTGAAGTAATTTCTAAGTGGTGTTGAGACATTTAAAACTGGACTGGAGACCTAATACTAGTCCAGTCAGCAGTTTCAAGATATCAAGATTTCACACTTAGAAAACCATTGTGAACAAGTTATAAGAATAAACACTTGCAGGACAAAATTAAATTTTTAAAAGTATACATGTAAGATGACCTCCTTTTATCTCAAGTTTGCAACTTCTACATAGCTTAAATGTTTGGGTGTCTGCATTCCTTTTATTTTTTTCCTCTATTATTTTCCTAGTAATACAAAATAAAGGAAAATAAGAGATGGAGATAAACTCTAGAATGCATGGTAAATATCATAATATTAATTCCAGTTTAGAAGCTAATGGTTTTGCTGTTACAAACAGCACTGACCTCATACCTGACAAGATTATGTAGAGCCACAACAATACAAAAATTGTTATAGAGCAGTCCAGGAGTCAGCTATTATATCTAACCTTGTTAGATATAATAGCTGAAACAAAATTGAAACCCGCAAACATATATTTGAAATTTACCCAAACATTTTTGTCTTTGACATAATCACTGGTCATGTAAATAATAAATGATTTAGATTTCAAATATTGCCTAGTGCCTTCCTGATCAGAAAACCACAGGAACAGCCCTTTTCACTCCATATTTTCACACTATATTTTCATACATTATTTTTTTTTTTCAGTCTAGCAGATGATAGGAATCTGAAAGTGGAAAATATAAAGAAGTTAGTATTATCTGCTTCAAAATAAGATGTGTGTGCTTGTGTGATTAAAGGTATTTCCTGTGTTTCTGAACAAGTTTGGCTCTCTACATCACTGTCTGGACATCTAGTGAATAGAAACTCCTTTTTCAAATTGTCTTTTGCACATTTACATTTGATTACACATTTGTATCTGGTATATACATCTATCACTTAAAGCTATGGTGGCACAGCTTTATGTACAGCTATATATTCTACACGTGCACAAAGAACCCAGGGTACACACAAAAGCTCTCTGCTTTTAAACTACTCATAGCTTTAAAACAAAAGGAGTGGCAAATGCCAAGAAGTGTTTGCCATGGCTGGTTGACAACACCAGGGCCCAGTGTTCCATGATTTGCTGCCAATATCCTAGGGAGGCAAAACTCCTCTTTCCATTCCCTGACTCAGCAAGCTATTACTTTCAGAAATAGGAGAAGTAAGAGTCCGTCGGTCTGATGGAGTAAGTATATAAATAGAAGAAAAGTCACCTTGAAAAAGTCAGTGGAAGAACTCATATTCTTCTATCAAAACAAGCTGCTGACAATTTGTTTTAAAGTACATCATGCTCAAAGAATGTTAGTGTGGATAATGCTTCACTACTTGAAATAAAAGTCAGTACAAGACAGTTTAAGGACAGCAACCATTGTCAGCATGGGATGCAGGCAGTGTTACTGCACACAGACCTCAGTAGAAACAAGAGGCTTGTTTATAAGACCATTTTCTGAAAGACTTCCCATAGTGAACCATCAAAGATGCAATTCCTGCTCTTGTAGCTAAACAGTAGTATCTCCCACTTGAAATTTTCAAAAATAGTGCAAAAGTGAAGTATGATTTTGGAGCTCAAATATTCTTATAAAAGAAAAAATCCAGACAGGAGGTCCACTCACAAAACAATCCTTATCTTTTGTGGTGAGGGAAAGGGCTCAGCAGATGAGTTGCGGGGGTGCTCCCTTCCCTCAACAAACTGCCAAGCAGGTGATCCCCCATGACTTTTTACATCTACACTGTCAGAGAAGTACTTCTCAAGTCAGTCTTACAAAACACCCCCTTTGCAGTCTTTTTTTTTCTCCAAGGTGTTTAATCTGTTTGTCTTGTCCCAAGCCGCATCATCATCTGCCATTACATTTGGGAAACTACTTCATGGTCTTATGGATCTCATCTTCAGGCATTGTTGGGGTGTGGTCTTAATCAGTTATAGTTAAATGGATTTGAGTTATGTATGTCCCATTCCCCCCTTTTTATGCTAAAAGTGAATCTGCCCAGGTTGTCTCCTCCCCTGAACCCCTGTCTGTTTTCTTGTGACCTCCCCTGTTGTCCTAGTAACCAATGTATCCTTTGTACTGTTCCTCCCTGGTGCCCTGCCTGTCACTCGGCAACCCGTCCCTTTCCTCGAGAACCTTCTCTCCAGGGGGTCGAGTGAATGGTTCAGGGGCCGGGGCTCCTCCCCAGGATACCCCAGGGTGGTCAAGCCGGGTTGTCAATTTCCCCTTGCCTATTACCCCCTGGTCCTCTATTGGTTGGAGGCCAGGCCCCGCCTTTGTACCCGCCCCTCTTTTAAAAGTGGCTGTATCCTTGTGAGCTTCGTCTCTGCCTTCTGGATATCCTCGCTCTCCCAGCTCCCTATCCCTCAATAAACCCAGTTCCTCCAGGAGTCAGAGTCTGCCTTTTATCTCTACAGCCAGAGCTAGCCAAGGCCTTCTAAGGCACACGATCTCTGTCACTGTGGGTCAGAGAGTGTGCACTTTCAGCACTGCAGCTCGGGTGCCATCGGGCTCGGCTGGGCCGCCCTGAAAAGGGACACACGCCGCTGCAAGGCATCTAACCTTTCATGCTATGGCATTAGTGCAAACATTCAATAGTAAATTCTAATCAGATTTGAGATTAGGAAAGAAAACAACTTATGGTTCTATATCCCTTTAATAATAACAGTGTTTACCTCAATAATCCCCTTAACAGAAGATGGAGCCCTCAGAGAAATATTGTCTTCATTAAGCTCTCTGTAAATGTTCCAGCAATATACAAAATCACAGATACAGTCTTTCTATTTAATTTCACCTTGGAAAACCATTTAAGCATGAACAGATGCATTTACAGGTGACTAAATATCCCTGGGCATAGGATGAGAATGTGGAATCTGAGCACACCTCAAAACCACCGGGATTTGAGCCACTCAGTAGGTGAGGTATGTGTAGAGCTGCTTTATTGTGAAATCAAACCTTCACTCACGTAGTGATGACTTTTTCCAGGTGCAGCATGTCTGAACGTGTCTCACACTTTTGCAGGTGACATTGCAGCCCAGCACCCTGTGCTTAAAATAGACAGCCTGATGTACTGTGCCTGCTCCAGCTCATTCCTCTCTCATTTTGGGATTGAAGCCATTCTGGGTAAACAGACGATCTGTGAAGTCTAACACATTTGTAAAGTGTGGGCATCTCTCAGCAGAGCTTAAATTTTATCATTAGATGCTATCAACAGTCTTCTAGGGCTGCTGCTGCATTTCAACAAGCACAGCTTCAGCTGCAGCCCTGAAGGTGCATGAGGTAAAATCCTGAGGTCCAAAGGAAGGTCTCTTCTACAAAAATGCATGAAGTTTGACCTTGATGATAACTCTCATCCAGCTGGAACATTGTCAGGTTGCAGTTTGCATGGTGCAGGACCACTTTCTTCATTCATATTTTGTTCTCACCCAGCGGACAGTGACACTAATTCCAAGAGAATTGTTGTAAGATGTAACTATTAATACACTCTATGTTTAAATACTGGTTTGTATCCAAGAGCAGCTTTTGACTCTCTTTGACAGGAACATCCTGGCATGTATTGCTATACTACAACAGACACGATCTGCACGTATTAATGCATGCACATTCTTATCAATAAAAGCTAACACAAATTGAGCTAAATAAAAAGACTGACTTCCCAGTGACGTAGAGAGGTCATTATTAATTAGGGTATGCAAATTAATATTAGCCTTAAACTATGCAGAATTTGCCTTTTAATATTGGAATAAATTAAAAATTAATTATACAAATGTACTACATGAAATAAGGTAATTTTTTCCAAAGAAAAAAAGAGGAAAACTTTCCTGTTTAAAAAAATAATACAAACGGTATGTTGTATACAAGGTAAGTACTTTGCTTTCATTTGTTGCACAGATAAACTGAGAAGGTTTTCTTGCAGAAATACCAATTACCATTTTATTTGGTGACATCTTATTTAGCAACACCTGGTATGCAGCATGCAGGAAGTAAGCATCTTGTTTATGAAAAATCATGACTCCATGTCACAACACTTATGTGGGATGCATACAAGGGATTATCATCTGAGATGCAGCGTCCCCCATCTTTCCATCTATAGGAGACCTGAGACTGACAAAAGGCAAGAGAATCATTCAAGGTAAGAAGGGAGGTGATGATAGAGGTGAAATTTGAATTTTAGAGGTACTGTTTAGTACCTATTCCTATTTCTTTTCCCACACAATAAATAATGTAAATAACTTTTGAACATTTAGCCATGTCCAAACAAACTACAAATTCCGAGCAAATTCTGAAATGTCTTCTTCTTTTTTTTTTTTTTTTTTTTTTTTTTTTTTTTGAATGGGTACATATGGTAAGTCTTAGAGCACTAGAGATTTAAAATAATGAATAAAGTTTTTCTAAGATACATTCTTGGAGAATGTAGAAATTTTATTTAAAACTTCCTTCCTCTGGGAGACACTCTTAAAATTCTTTTTATCAGCTCAACATCTTTGTCCTTATATGAGTAAGTAATACATTCAAATAAACTCTTTATAATCTCAAAATTCCTCATAGAGTTTCCTACCTTTCCAGTTCAACATTTAAACATTTCTTAATTTACATGAGACTAGACATTACCAGTGAAAAGACCTGGAGAAAGAATTATGATGGAGAGAGAGGGCCTACCTGCCTACCTCCACACTTGCTGTGGTCACTGTGGTCCTGACCTTGCTTCAAGGACCAGTCTTAAATGTTAGAGACAGATTTGCTGAATTAATAGGATGTTTTGACTTTGTTAATAATTTGCCTTAGGTAGGTTCCACTAAGGACAAGTCACTTGCCCTAAATCATGGCCTGGACCATATGTGCAGGGACCTTCCACTGCATGTTTTTTCTCAGAGTGAGCACTCTATATAAAGATTACATATTCAACCAACAGTTAAAAATGGCAGATTTATTTTTGTACCCAAGCTAAGGGTGTCAATAACTAATTATGTCTGATTTTGATGGAGAGGTACTCGATAAAATGTATTAAGAGATAACTTTTGAGAATGCCAAGTGCAGAACTATTCAAAGCCTGTGCTGATGTTGCAACACAAAATGATGTGAGAGCAGAATGAGTCCAAGCCAAGTCTGTAGAGGGAGTACTGTGAGCAAACCGCAGGAAACTGAAATCACACCATATTCATAAGATGTGCTAGCTGTTAAATAAAGGCATCATACCCAACAGCTCCCATCTGGACATCTGAATCCGAGGCATAAAAGGTTCAAATTGCACATATTCACCTAGGATTGTCCTAGAGTTTGTCTTTAATAAAAATAACCAATAGTTTGAAAAAAGAAGAGTTTCATCTACAGCTGTCTTTATGGCTGCTTACTTTTGAAAAAAATAGCTGTGTTCTTTTCTATTTTCTCCACCAGTCAGTTTGCTGTTTCCTACTTCTTCCAGCACATGCCTTCTTTGCTCCACTTTCCTGAACATTTCCTTCATCAGTGTTGCTCCTTCTTGTCTTCTTGCACTTAAAGGCATGATGTTGTAGAGACTTTATTGTTATCCCTTTCCCCACAGCATTCCCTTTAGGCTGCTTTTGTCTTTCTTCCTCCTCTGTAAATAGGGCAGAAACAAACTAGAAGTATTCCTAGTAGTCATGTGTGGGTTTCTAGATGCTTCTTTGCAATCCAGAGCTTAGATGTAGCTGGAAGCATTAACTAAAGAGCCATCTGACCCTGTAGGTTATCAAAACACAAGACATTAAATTAAAAACAAAAATAATGATGTGCCATGGATGTATGACATTAATAATTAAAAGTAATATGAATAGGAAAAAAAACACTGTTCCTTGTTTCTTCTGAATTTTATACCAGTGTGACCCTAATTAGGACAGCAGAAAGTGTTCTGTCCCCAGGTATTCCTCTATCTCACAGCTAATTTGAGGAGCTGGGAGAATGTAGGTCCCAGCTCCTCTTCCTGGTTTAGTTGCCAACATTTTTTGATGCAGCTCACTGACTTTCTTGCCTGGTGTATTTAAACCCAGGCAAAGCAAAGATATTTCATGCACAGGGACTAAGGGGAAACCACAGAAAATCTGGAGCAGCCAAAGTGCTACTGTGTCCTGCATTCCCTGAGAAAGGGAGGCAGTGTTTATCAGCTGCAATTGCTCAGAACGTGGGGGAAATGGTTTCAACCCCCAGAGCTGGGGTACCTTTTGTCGAGGTGCTGGATCTCAGTCCCCTACAAACACCTCACAGAGCTGCTCTGGTGCGGTAATCTGCGCTTTTGTGCAGATCTAGTTTCTTCTAATGTCTTGCAAATTAGCTAATTCAAATGCAATTGCCATGTCTCTCCAGAGTATTGAATTATGCTAATAAGAACATATTTCTTGTTTTTCTAGTGCTTTACTCAGGATATAAGCTAGAAATTCAAACATTCATCCCAACTTGTTTTATTTATCAGTGAGGTTATTTCAGTCATTGCAAATTTTATACTGTCAGCTATAATAATATTTTAACCTCTTCTAAAGCTTCACAATGAACTAGAATTCACCTATAAGGACAAAACTACAAAAGGAAGTAGAGATTACTGTGATGATCTCTAGTAACCATAGAAAGTTTCAGCTGGAATCAGTGTGAAGTCAACTACAGGACTGTAAAAAATGAAGTATTTGGTACAATAGCATATTGATTTTCCACAGTATTTAGTAATGTATATTGATATCAAATAATGAAATACATGTTTGTAACAAGAGTTAACTTCCTAGATATATTCAGAAAGATGATTCTAAAGAGAGAAATAATGATAGCTGCGTACTAAAGTGGAAAAATGTCATACTTGTATTTGATGTTTTTTCAAATTCCTTTAATGAATATTTTACTAATGTATTCAATTTGACAAAAAAAAATTTCAAAACTAATTATGGTAGAGCTGTTTGTGAGTATCAGAATGTAAAAGCAAAGTACCAAACAAACTAATCCTACAGATATATTCAGGACTAAGCACCAAAATAATTTCACAAACTTCCAGTTCTATGATCCTGGTTCTCTTGTGGGAGATGTTAGGATTAATTTTCAGTAGATCTTTCTGAGGTAAATACCCAAGAATATGAATTGGTTACAAACCATAACCTGTTGGTCCTTAGTGACTGAACAAACCCATCTCCTTATGGTACAAAACCTCCTCCTTCACCCCAACTCAGCAATTCTCATTTCAATCTCTGGAGGTTTCTGTCTGAATAGCAGATTTTTTTATCCTACATCTCTAAACACATGTTTTGCCATAATACCTGCTGAGGTTACTTCTCTTTTCCAGGTCAAAAAGATGTAGAAAAAGTTGTACAGGTCCTTAGGACAAGCTTCCCTGGAAATCTGAAATTTGTGAGAGCTGACATGTGGCATGCACTAATAATATGTTTGGAGACTCTGGCACACAGGAACACATGGATTGGTCTGAGTGTCACAGAGCAAAAGATCACAAGGCTACTTTTGTCAGAGAAAGGTGCTGACAAGAAGGCTGTATACATTAATCCTTCCCAGAGGATTTGTAAAACATGGGATGTCTCCTTGCTGAGCTTCATTCAAATATAAAACTGAAGCCCTATTTCCAAATCTCTGTGTGTGATGGCAGTAATAGTTACCCAGCTATATTTTTGCTCCCTATAAAGAGAGGATTTTATGCATATCAGGATAAAGTAGAACTTTAAATATTCATCTCTGATTATTTTGTTCATTTTTGAAATCCCACCATGCTATGGAAAACCTCATCAGTAGAGGCAGAAGAAAACAGCAAACAAAGCTATCTATAATCTTTTCCTCTGAAAATTACAGCCAACATTATATGTGGGAACAGTTATTTATGCTAGTCAAAAAGAGCAAAGGGACAATTGCCATTTTATTCTTGACTCTCATAGACACCCTGAATCCATAGAGAAACAACACACACAAGATGAATGAGGCTCAGATATCAAAGCACGCAAATTAATGCCAATTAATGCCCACATTCTTTTCCAAATAGGTTGATAAACCTATCTGTTTGCCAAGCATAAATACTGAAGTTTACATGCTGTATATATGTTGCCATTGGGAGCTTGGGCATACAGAATTTGAGAAATAGAGAAAATAAATCAAGAATTTACGACACAAAATCATAGGGCATACCCTACTGAAACACTGCTGCTGTAGTGTCACTGAAAGTCTGCTGTTGCAGTTGATATTAAGCAGGATTCAGAATATAAAGATAAGAAATTCATCAATGCATGGCCATGAGAAACTTCTGTAGAGTGAAGCTATTTGAATGCCTAGTAAGAAAATAAGGCTGTCACAGTAAACACAGTAAGCACTTCTGATATTCTTTTCCATGAACTAACCTCCAGGCCTTTACCAGCAGTAATGAATTAGACATCCAGATAAGGTATGGTGTTCTTCAGTTCGGAGTGGGGTACCAAGGCACAGGCAGCTTTAAACCTTCCTCCTTCATTAACAGTGAAGGTATTCGCATTTTCATGCTGTGTACCACAACTTCTGTTGCCTGAAAAATAAACTGTGACTTTAATTTACAAAACTGTGACTTTAATTTACAAACTACTCCAATTTCACAGAGTCCGAGCTCTCCTTTGCCTATTATGTCTAAACCTTCAGCTGTATTAATCTATCTGGAAAAGCCTTGCAATAAAAAGGTTGTTCCATGACCTCCTTCACCGTACTCCTCAGGTATGACTTGACCAAAACCCAGTTGTGAATGAGTGAAAAGAACTGGGGAAATAAAAGACAGGAGACACTACTTGCTATATCAGTGCTAAGAAACCTTAGCTCATTTGTATTCCCCACCCTTAAGAGACAGTTTTGGAGACTGATAACATAATTTTCCTAAAAGAAGATGGCAGATATGGAAAATAGACATTCTTTGAATCACAAAGGACACAATAGTATTCAGGATCTTGCAAGAAATTCTCATGCTGTAGTTTCAGAAGAAAACTCTAAAGATGCTCTGTGATGTGAGTCTAAGGAAACAAAAATATCTTCAATTACAGCTTCTGATGTCTTTTTTACTTTAGACAACAGACAACATGAAGGAGCTGGCAGCTGAGACTGGGCATGACAGAAGTCATAGCTGGGCCTACCAAGAAGTATAACAGGGAGGATGCTGCACTAATGGGTGCCTACTGTCTACAAACTCCAGTGCAGAGTGGAGTTTACCCACAGACAAGCTTACATGTAAAATGAGATCTGATTACTCTATTTCTAAAGTCTGTCAGTTTGTCTATGTACTGTAGATGGGAAGAGTTTCACTCACTCCTTTGGTGCATGCCAGACCTTGATTTGCAGGAATTATCTGAAGCATAAGTCAATACTGATGTCACAGTCAGTCTTTGGACTCACACATGAAAAAACCCCAACAGAAACAAATCCCAAAACAAAACAATGTGTTGATAGTTTTAAGGTGGGAGTGCCCAGGAATTATTATCCATAACCAGAAATTTCTTAGTTCTGCACATGGGCAGTCAATGTGTCAGAATAATCTTGATGAAGATGTTCTTGTGTTTTCTTCACCTTACCTGTACACTTCATTGCTAGTCATACTTCCCTGTTCAGCCTTGCCTTAAGTAGAAAGGAATTTGTGTCTCCCTTTTAGCTTGTATCGCGTCTAGCAGAGATCTTGTATCAAACATCAGCTTTGGTTGACTGTCTTAATGTTTAGGTGGCAATTTCTTTTTCTCCTACAACTATAACTGCAGTTTCAAACTAGCCACAGCTCTAAACCCTCCCCTCCAAGGAGTCTGGGAGCAACCAGCCAGGCCAGTTTGGAAAGAAACCCTAATCCATTCTTTGTTCAACAGGAAGGAAACCCAAGTCTGCATACCAAAGCTTTATTTCAGAAGACCAAACATCAGCAGTTTTACAGTGATCTTTAATTTCCCATTTGGTTCTATGAAAAAAAAAAACCAAAAAAAACAAAACTATCCAAAACAATTATTGCCCAGAACAAAGCTCTCAAAGGGCTTTCGATCTCTGAAACAGCCTTGCTAATGATCCATTCTCAGTGGTCTGTCCTCCTTTTCTTTACGACTTTCCTGCACACTCATTTTCAATTAAATGAAACCTTCCTACTTATTTTTTTATACTGTCATTTTGTAGGAGAAATACCAGGACAGATTTTTAAAGAGACTCCCAAAGCCTTGCTCTTCATCTGAGTCACCATTCTTCATGGGACACCCTGAGCTGCTTTCCCAGCAGCTGGCTGCAGGCATCCAGACTCCCTCCCCTCCTTCCTGACTGAGGTTCTGTGTTATTCCAGCTTTGCAGTACTTGTGGTGGTGCTGGCTACAGGTGTCACAGGCCTTTCTGAGTCCTTTAATTCCATTTGCAAAACACTGGCATAGACCTTGTAGAGTACAGAAAAGTGTCAGGGAAATGTAACATATTTATAGCCAAGCTCCCATGTTGCTTATAGTGCCTCAGCAAATATTTTATTGTTTACTGCTTTAAGGCCCACTGATACATTTAAAATGTGATCCCTTGGGCAGCTGAAGCAATGAAGCCTGACTTCCTACAGCATCATCCCTTCTTTAAATTCTCTGGCACCAGCTAGCAGTGAAGGCACAATGGGATCCCATGGTCTTTATTTCTCTCTTGTTGCATGAAATTTTTAAAAAGTGTTATTTTTGAGACAGCTGCTGCACAAATTTGGGTGTAACTGGCTAATGAATTTATAAGTTTTGGGGTAGAGGCTTGGTATATAGATGGATAGCATGATACAGATTTTATCTCCTTAGAACAGATATTAAAATAATTCTCTGGTACTTCAGATACCCTACCTAGGGCAACCAAAGAGTGAAGAAGCTAAGCTGTTACCCAGCCATTCAGTGCCAGAGATGAAATACAGTAAAAGAAAATATCTCAGGCTGAAAAGAAAAATAGACAGGACCAGGCCACACTTGCTAAGAGAATATGTCAATGTTTAACACTGAGGATGAATCATAAGTTGTACTGCTTACTGTCAATAGATGAAGCCGGGAAATTGGATGTTCAGTGAAGCAAAGCAGGACCTCTGTAGTTAGAGTGCATAATCTGAAACACATCACTGCAAAGTGGGGAGGGGGAAGTGACTAACCCAAGAAGATGGACGTTGTTCATTTCAGCTGCCAGGGTGAGTAAGTAAAGATAAAATAAGCTTTTAGATTCACAACAAGATCTTTCAAGTTCCTGACTAACGGAAGCAGCATTTTGTTAACTGGATTCTGCCTTTTCAGTTGGGTCTTGCCTCAATTTCTCTTGCATGAGCAGGCTGAAGAAGAATTTCAAAAGCTTCGGGTAATTTTGTATATCTGTCTTTTATAAGCATCGCCCATCAATTTTTTTTCAGAGAAAAGCTGAAGGGTCCTTACCTTGCTCCTTGATTAAACATTTACTGACTGCTAATTTGGTAATGCATTACTGCTATAAATGATTGCTTGCAAAGCAGTGGAGAGATGGGTCTGAAATATCTGTCTATTCCTGTAGCCTTCACATCCTGTATGCTCATAGAGGATTATTAATCTTTGTCAGGAAGGTCAGGAAGCATCAAATAGTGATTAATGGTAAGTTGCAGGGGTTTCTGATAACTGAGCTCCAGGGATTGTGGTTGAAACCTGTTAGATGGCTATTAATACCTCCTTTGCCCTTCCTGTAATTCGCTGTGACTGCAGATGACTTGAAGAATTGCTGGTTTTTCATCTTGCAAGGACACTCACCACCCCTCTCCCTCCTCAACAGGGTCAACATTTGTAGACCTTTTGTATTGCCAGTTGGGCACTAATGAGGGAGCATCAATGGATCAGGAAGAGCTGCATCCACATTTCTTTCCCTGTCCACAGTTCACCATGGTAGGCACTGCCCTCTGAAACAAGCTCACGAATAGCAGCCTGGAGCATGTAAAAGGGTAAGATAAAACATTCCATGTCAAAGGATTACAAAAAGTACAAAGACTGTTACTTAGTGAAATCTGTGCAGGAAGTTTTTCTGTGCTCAGATAACTTGAATCACATTGTTAGAGACTTCATCCAAGGCTGCGGACTTAAAGAAAAAAAAAAGCCAACAAAAACATGCAAAAATTACCCCTAAAACCCCACCAAAACCCCCATTTTTAAAATATTAAGCTTAGAGAATACGCATCCTGCTCAAATGTAAGACACTATGTCAAAACAGGGTCAGGAAAAGTCTGGCAGGCAAATTTGCAGAAGAAGCCCAATGTGGATGCTCATCTTGCTAGGATAGGAAGGAAACAAAGCCATATCTTCTGTCTTTGGGAAATGTACCCAGTGATTCTGAACCCTTGCTCTTTACACTAGAGCACTGACTGCTGCTTCCAAACCATGGGTAGGGTTTCAGGGTAAGAATGCACGGCAGGGTCAGCTAATCTTTCTATCCTCTCTGATCAGAATGTCCAATGCTAGGAGTAGAGAGAGTCTCACAGGTTGTGTTGGGTGTGTAGAACAAATTCTCCAAAATACAGTCAGGGGAGAAACAGTGGCTAGAAACTAGGGAGATATCTTGCGTGGATATTCGAAAATGCTTCAGTGTCTAATCTGTCCTTTATGGTGTAATTTAGGTACAGAACTGCTTTGAAATTCTTTCATGACTGTCTATGTCATTTTCCAGTTACCTAAATGTATTCTAAAATTTAGCTCTGACAGCTACTTGAACAAAATACTTTTCAGCTATGTGTATATATGATTGTGTCTCTAGTTAATTACTCTCTATTTCCACAGTAAATTGAAATCATAAATTCATGGTGCAAGCAAAAGTGTGTGCTTGCATAATCCATAATGGTATCCAATTTTGAAATAGGAAATGTAGAGAAACAAGTGTATAGAAATCTAAATACTTGAAAATTGCTATTTTTTTTTTTTTAAGGATGCTTCTTCCTGTGTCCTCTAAACTGTGTAATGAATGCTGTCCTGGAAAACCACTGTATCTTCACATAAATAATTCTTGTGGAAGGATGCTGTAAGCAGTATCAAATTAGCTGCCATAGAATTTGGCCACTTAATGCTTTTGCTGTGAATGTCACACCCCATGCTGAGTCACTGTTAAGTGATTGAGCTGATATAAGCGAATGAATTGACTAAGTCATTTATTTACATCTTGCTGCCATCAATCTAAGAAACTGCTAAATGTATTAAATAATCAATCCACTCAGCAGCTGATGATGCTGTAGTAGAAATGAAGTCCTACTAGGTTTTTATTATTGCTGTCAGAGAGGCTCTTTGGATGCTCTGAACATGTGCAAAAGGATAACAATTCAAAAAATACAGCTCACATTTAGAAAAGTCTGAATGACTTTTGAAAGAAAAGACATAATAATACAAAGAAACTGGAAAGATAATAACATATGGTTGTTTGTTAGGGACTGCAGCATTCGGTAAAACTGCTGTACAGGTTTGAAAGCTGTGGACTACAGTATGTGTCTGGATTACAGCATGTGTCTGGCCATTTAATGCTTAATGTATTAATGATACAGAATTGCCTGTAGGTTACAAATTATTCACTGACAGGGATATATGGACAGCATCATTCTGTATTATTTTTTACAGTCATGTCATTATGCAATATACATAATTCTAAAATGTCAAAAAAAATCATACGTTAGGGAGAAGGCAATGCAAGGACTCACCAGACAGCTGCTAAAGACCAAAGGAATCAAAGCATTTCATGCCCCATGGAGCTTTTTTATATGCACATTTCAATTCTGTGACTCTTGTAAACTTCACCAGAGGTAAGAACATCGAGATCATAAATGCTAGTTACAACCACCATCATTTAACTTTTATGTTAGTTATACTTGTCTGGTGTAGGACTTAGGTCAATGTCACATCCAGAATTTTTCTCTATGTTAATTCTGAACTGGACCTTGCAAAAGCGAAGACAAAGATGTTTTGGGAATAACAATGCAACATGTCTGATCTTCTGTCTGCTCATATCCAGAGGATGAAATTGTGAAGATTGTGCCTCTGTTCCACTTAAACACAGGCATAGACAGTTATATAAAATAATAGAGAATATATGCTCAGTGTCATCTGAACAGTTGGCCTTATTGATATCAGACATTGACATCAAAACTTGACTTTACTGAGGTCACAGCAAAACTCTCGTTGATCTCTAGGTTTCACTCCTAGAGTTTTACTCTGCTTTCTCCTCTTTCATGTAATAATGAGTGTAATGAAGCCCACTCTGGAAAAAAAAAAAGTTTTAAAGGTTGGGCTGACATGTGGTATTCACATGCCCTCTGACCAGAGAGAAGCTGTGAGACAAGCAGAGAAGAAGGAAAAACATAATTCTTACCTCTCTTGCTTTGCTGAAGTGGAATGCAATACAGAGATTGTTTACCCAAAGTGAGGATGTTTTGTTCTCTTGGCCTATCAGGGCCAAGAGTTGTGTGTGTCAGGACTGTCTGCTGACAGTGACGGGCCAGTCACAGGAGAATCCAGGATGAGGGCAGTGCTGTGCAGTTGTGAGCAAGGGTGAGTGCAAGGCAGATTCACTTTAGATGCAATGTATATAGTATAGAATAATAAAGTAATTATTTAGCCTTCTGAAGATGCAGTCAGATGCAGCATTTTCACTCCCTCGCACATGCCAGGAGCCGCCCGTGCAGTAATACTGATATTTTGCTTTGGAGTTGTATTTATGAAATGAACATTATCATAAACAGCTTGGTTAGATGGAAAAGTCATTGTTATACATAGAGCTGATAAATAACACCAGAAAACAAAGCAAAAAATATTCTCTCAAGTATTTAATATAATTGCTTTTATTTGTGAGAAAATGAGTCAATTCTCTTTGAAGTATGTCATTTGGAAGTAGCAGCAACACTCCTAATAAAGTGTAGGCGGTGGAATGGAAACATCAGCACTACTACATTAAATGTAAAGGGTTTGCTAAAGACGTGCATATTTGATCCTATGAGTTAAACAAGAGAAGTATCAAAACAAGAGTATTACAGAGACTTTCATAAAGGCTAAAAATAACTTGATACAGGAAATATTAAACATCTAGTTCAGAAGGAATTGAAAAATACATCATACCACTTTAGGAAGGCCTACAAAAAAGAGAAGCAAACAGAAATGTAAGAGGACAAAAGAAAGCAAATAAGATGAAAACATAGGTCATAATTTAAAAAATATAAAGAAATCAGAACAAATGATTAATCAAATTAAACTGAATAGCAAACACAATAATGAAAGCATACCAAGAGAAGGAGAAGGACTGTTTAGGACTCTACAGTATGAACAGGTCAGCAGGGATGGTCTAGAGAGGTGGTCTTTACTGCAGCTATATTCCTGTACTAGATTTGTTTACAAAAATAGTTTCACAAAATGCTTTCATGGAGGACAAGGAGGAAATTATTCATCACGTGGTATTAGCTCCTCCTGGGTTTGGATGCTATACATTGATGAAAGACATACAAAACATGTATCAGTATTTGTTATTTTCCCAGACAGACAGCTACTACATGGGATTCCCATTGCCATGAGGTATCCCATGGTATTCATGCCAAAGGGTAGAATGAGCTGGCCTCATAAATGTGAAAGATTAAAAAGCAGCCCATGTATTGCAAATGAGACAAGATAAAGGTCAACAGAATAATTTCCTTAACAAAGTTACTTACTCTGGAAGAAAGTTCCAGATTTTTTTTTCAGCATGGCACTAATCAATGAGAATTAGAACTTTCATGAAATCTCCTTTTCTCCTTGGTTAAAAACACCAACATAAATACAGCGAAATTTGTCTGATAAGAATTAAGATCTCCAAGCAACAACCATTCATCCCCATTACATTAAATCCCCAGCTGCCAGAAGGTGCTTTTTTGTACCATAGATAGCTCCCATTGCTCTCAAATTGCTTTACTGCACTGCTTTAGTCTCTTGATTCACTACAGATTTAAAGGTAATGAGTCTGGCACTGTACAAAGCACTTTGTGATACCTCCTCATACTCAGCTAAACACAATTAGGCTGGAGAAATCCAGTGCCATTGAGTTCTCATGGTGATAAGTGGCAGCCTGAAAGAGTCAAGAATGAAAATAAAGCCTCAAAGGGGGTCTTTGCTAAGCCAAATAGGTGGTTGCAAAGAATTAGCTCCTTATTGCCAGAGTCAAAATTCCACCACACTAAGAGCCTGCTTAAAGCACAGTTGCTGAGAAAACCTCCTGCAAGAACACTGCAAAGAATTGACCAAAACTCACCTGTCATAGGAAACAGATGAGAAGGGATAGAGAAAGGCAGGAAAAACAAATGCTAACGAGAACATAATAGATTGTGAGTGCAAAGAAAAATTTCAGAATTATAGTTTAACATGTAGTTATGTAACTATATAAATAAATTATAAATAGTTTACAAATGTAGTTTACTATATATTTCAAATGTAAGTTTGCTTGAGTTGTCTTTACTATTACCAGTGGTACTGCTGCTCTTCTATCGCCTGTTATTGCCTGGGGCCCTAATTTGTCATCTCTGTTGATTTTGGCTGTTGATTCTCAGAGTTTGATGGATTATTGTGAGCAGCAAGAGAATTCTCTGGTGAAAAACTGCTACATCCTAGAATTTATCAAAACGCATAATTGGCAGTTAATTGTGATTTTACACTTTCTTTGTACAGTGTTGGAATCTAAAATGAATATGAATCCTAGTTTTATAGGCTGTTTCTTTAAACTGGGTCAGGGAAAGATTATGGTTACATCATTCAGTTTGCTGCACAATCAAGCAGCTGAGGAAATTTCTCATTTATTTGATATTTTTTATGGACTATGGAAATCTCAACATTAGGCCATGCTTACTGTCCGAGCCTCCAGGACTTCAGAACGGAGATTATACTGCACTGATGTCACTTGTGGGCTGAATATAAACACTATAGGTGTAGACATAAGGGGGATAATTACATAAAATTAATAGCAAAAAAATGTCTTTGTACTCCCTGAAGCAAGCAACAAAAGTGTCTTTGTGAGTGCAGTTCTACACACATTGCTGTTGTCAGCCAATTGGTCTATGACCTAGAACTTAGCCAGCTATAAAACTAATAATAAACTACAGGGAGAGCAACTCTTCACACTGATTGTAAGTACTCAGAGGCTAGATAATGACAAGAATAAAGTTTTCAGTTTATCTTAACATAATGGAATTATCTCGCCATTTCTGATTTTACTAATACAGACAAAATGAAGGACCGTAAAAAAAAAAAAAAAAATCAATCCGCTTTTATCTAAAGCCTTTATACCATGAACAATCCAAGAACAGCAGGGTTTGTGAATTCTGGAGCAAGACTGATACAGAAGATCTGTTTTAATGGTAAAATCACAGCTGCACTGTCTTCATGAACACAGCAGGTTTACAAGGTGGATCTGAGTACATAGTTTGTTTTTATATGCCAGTGTGATGGGATATGAGAAGCTGTTGTAGGCCTGTCCTTTCCAATTACTGAGTTTATCTGCTTATGTTTGGGCTCAGACTTTTAGTATAAGCACCATAAAAGGTGGGGCTCAGCCCTGGGAAACTGAATAATTTCTCTGCTATTACAGCTGATGATCAAGCACTGCCTAGCATATTCCCTGCATTTATGTCAGCTTTTTCTTCATTTTGCTGCTAATCTCTAGTTGAGAGCTTACACAGCCCTGGAGCAGTGTCATACTGCTTGTCCTTTGAAATTCATCTTTTGTTGCTCCTTACAGCCATGCAAAACGGATCTCACGGAACTGTTTGGAGCAAGATGATATTTAAAGCTCCTTTTCTGTACACGAGGAGATGACCCCACTGACAGCTGACTTCCAACAGAAGGTTCCTCACCCTGAAGTGCCATCCTACTGCGATATTAAAGGAAATGTGGGGGCAATGAGTATCAGATACATAACTTTCTGAGGAATGTTAAACCCCTAGTAGAACAAGGTTAAATCCAGAAAAGCCAGTTACAACTCTCTGTCTTGCAGACAGAGTCTAGGTTACTCTTTGGGGCTACCTGTGACTGTCTGCTCATAAATTTGGAAATCACAGCCAAGGGATATTGAGCACTTCCGTAATATTCACTCTCAGTGAGAGCTGACATCAGGCTTTTTGGAGTCCATCCATGGGTTAAAGTAAAAAGCCTTCCCTTTTTCTGTCCAACTCTAGTGTGACTTGCACAACTACCTAACAATCCCAGGGATGCCCATCAAGCCCTGATTGCTCACCCCTAAGACTGTCTTTGCAACAAGCCACTAGTGCTTTTCTGGCTGTCTCTCTTAAAAACCTGGGGCAGAGAAAGGTGCTCTTGCTCATTGTGATATAGGTTAAAGAAAAAAAAATTCCAACAGCTTTTGTATTACCAAAATGTTCTGCTGTTTGCAGAAAGCCCTGAGCAGCATACCAACAAAAGCCTGACCTTCCTGCACAAATAATTGCATATGGAAAGGCAGCCCCTTCTGCGGGGCAGTGGGAACAGTAGGTTATGAGTGATGAAAGTCTTCAAGGGCACTTTGCTTGAAATGGTGCTGTGTACTTTCTCTGCCCTAGTGCAGACACACCACTTATCACTCTAATTGAATCAGTGACTTATTCTTATAGACTAACGTAGGCATTGACATTCCTGGAAGGCTGTGAAAGATGCAGGGATAAAGACAAGTAGGTCTGCACTGTCTGGGGCGTTGTGTCACTGTCACTTCATGTACGTGTAGTGCTAACAGCCATGCTGTGGTAGCACACTGGGACAAAGTGACACTCAGGTATCTAGGTGTGTTGACTCCCACATGAAAGGGCCTTTTTTGTCTTTGTGGGACGTAACTTAGCATGTACAATAATACTTTTCTCACTGGGCTCAGAGACCCACAGGAATTCCCAAAACCTGAACATCTGACCACCATTGTTCTGGTTTTCCTTTACTATTTTTATGTTTTTTGCAGTTTTGTATAAATGGCCTGCATATCTCAATGCCTGAGTTCATTACAATGACCAAGGGATGATTCCCTTTCAGTTTAGGATACCTGAGGCTCACCAAGCACAATGGCTCAAGCTTCAGCAGGAAGGCAAGCTGTTGCCTGCCCTCTGCCAGCACACCCAGCCAGGACAGCACTTGGTCATTTAGACAGTGTGTGTATGTGTGTGTGTGTGTGTGTGTGTGTGTGTCTGTGTGTGCACACTTCTGGGTCAGATGTTAAGACCCAAGGAAAGCAGATTATTGAGGGTGAAAAAAAACCTCCAATAAAAACCACAGTTCTGTGCTACTTATAACATATCCGGGTTTTGCTTGTTTTTGTTTTTGTTTTTAATTTTATGTTACCTGGAAAAATAGATTTTTAAAAAAAGTATCAGTGAGAATCTGTTTAACTGCATAACCACAGATCCTAACCTAGATCCTAACCTAGACTTTTCATCTTCTACACAGAATAAAAACTGATGTGGAATGAAGGAGTGAAAGGATGCCTGTTTGTAAGAAAAATAAAGTAGATGAGCAAAATTACAGACAAGTGGAAAAAAATATTTATTTTGACATGAATGAAATGTCTCACTGGGCTAGGATGAAAACTATTCAATTTCAACTTATAAAAACTTCTCCATGCAAAGAATGATAAGTTGCAAGAGCAACTTCTTGTAAAATGCTTGGTGATTTTAAACCATTATTTTTTGGCAGTCACCCTAATCTGATTTTCCAAGGCATTGTTTCCCTCTCAGCCTATTATCATTTATTACAGACACATATAAACCCAGCAATTTTTATAGTGGTGTTTTTATTAGTCCATTTCAATTATGTTGTTTGTTTTGCAGATTGTAATGACTTTAAAACTCATTTAAATACATAAAAATGCATTATCCAATAGCTAATTATTAGAATATGTGGGAAATTATGATTAATTACCCCCCAAAAAAGCCATTTGTCTCATGTAGATACCTGTTGTGTATCTACTAAGTATTTTAAAGATAGTGAAGAAAATGCCTTTTGAGAGAACAAGGATAATGCAAATGAGAATTCCTCTTCATTGCAATTTTGACACCATAATTAGTTCACTTTCCTCCCAAAAAGATGATGAGAGGGGCATGTGGGAAATACATGCTATCTAAGTAACAATGATTAATAAAAAGAATAGTGAAATAGTGACAACTTTTTCTAATTAAGAGAGAAACATTAGTAAAAAGTCCTGCTGCTGCACTCCCAGCACCAGGACTCCAATATTTTTTACTTGCATGTAATCAGAATATGACTAATGCCGCAAAAATAAAAGTTTTCATTATAATTCTATAGCAAATTTTCATAAATTGCCACCAACTGCTTTCAGACTGGAATTGTGCCACTATACCATAAAACTTCGCCATAAAAAATTTCAGAACAATGTTTGAAATCATTAGATATGGGAAAACTTGGAATTCTAACAGGAATATTCTCCTGTTCTTTCATCCCCAAAAGTCGCATATATTTTTCTAGCACCTAAAATACCACCAAAGAAATAAAAAGGAAATTGCCTTCACAGATTAGCAAAATCCATTGTAAGTCAAACAAATCTTTCAGTAGTAGTTTCAGTATATTTTTATACCTGAAAACAAGGTTTTCCGATCCAAATTTTGCCAATCCAAAGCAAGGAAAAGCTACATTTGTTCATCCAGAAGTAGTTAAACACTTAAAAAGCACACCAAGACACATGACAGAGCCTCTTCCCCAGATATTTTTCTGTTTCATTGTGAAATAATATTCCTAATAAGCAACAAGGGAGTAAGCCAGCAAGGTATACCAAAGCAGTCAAAACATTTGGAATGCAAACTCTTATGATTGTGTTTATAAGGTAACAGGCAAGAACATATTCTGCGCTTAGCTCTTTGTATGAATCCTGCTATTCCTGCTTGAAATTTGAAATTGCTCGCAAATATTTACCCCTGTGAAAACATGAAATATAACACCTCTCCAGTGTGGGGAAATTCCAGAAAGCCCTTCTGTGAAAAATAGCATTCTTTCTTATATCAGAGTGTGTACCAAGGGGCTAACACATGTATCTCAGATTCACTCTAAATACTTTTGTTTCTCTTGGATATTATCATATCTTTGGGAATTGCTATACTTCTGAACCTAGATACTGTAGAGAGAGAATGAAAAGAGCATCTCTCTACACTATGCTGTTACTCCTAAGTAAGACCATGGATCACAGGTAAGATGGAGAGGGAAATGAAATCTTTCTTCAGCAAAGCAAAAATTATTTTAAGGCCTAAATGTTCCTTTATTCCACCCCTCCCAAAATGTACTTTTTCTGGGGAAATTGTCCTGGGTCCTCTGTAGGTCTTGTTTGTCTGGACAGCCTGGAGACTAACCAGCCATGAAATGATGCTTTCTTCTCTACTCATCCCTACGTATGTTCCTTATTCAGCCTCCTGGTCTCAGCTCTCTAGAAGGGGAAGAGGGGATGCTCCTGCCTCGACAGACAGGTGCTTTCAGAAACCCCCTGTCAACTGCAGTGGGACTGCTTTGCATTGAATTTGTTGTGTCCTTTGAGAGACACTTAAAATAAGATGGCAGATTTACCACAACACCTCCCAGGAGTTTCAAAATTGGTTTGGTGATACTGTCAACCACCCAAGTTTATAAAGCAGCTTGCTGATGGAGCAGGCTGAGTGCTTGGGAGACATGGCTGTAGGGCATTGAGTGATTTCTCATGTAATTACCTACAAAACAGCTACAGGGTTTTTATTTAATTCTCTCCAGCAAGACTGAAACACTCTTGATTTTCAGGTGAATTGTGGCAAGGTTGAAAATCTTTGAGCAATACATAATGAGATAAAGAAGCGAATAATTATGGCAAATTAAGGATCAATATGAAAGACAAGGGAATTCTACTGGTTTACCTACCACATCATATTCTATTCTGCAGCAGATCATAAAGAGAAGTTCTATTTAAACTCATTTAGCTATATGTCACACCTGCATCACTTATTGTTTGGGGTATATGTAATATTCCCCTAGTTATTTTTTCTTAACCTACAGGCAGACACTATGTAATTACATTACAGCATTACATGTGACTGTCACTTAGAAGGTCAATAATTAACATTAACATTACTGTGGAAGAACACACCTGGAGATACAGAGAATGAACTATCAAATTCAAAGGCATTAGGTTGTAATTTGCACGTTTTTAACTATGTAAATCCACTAACAACACAAATCTTTAGTTTGAAAGGGTTAAGGTTTTAGGGTGTCTATGATGGTCTGCAAGTATTTAAATGAACCCTGAAACCAGAAGATTTTTTAGGTACAGTTCATTTAGGACTCCCAATATACTTAAAAATAGGTTGTACCTGCCAGTGTACTGTCTAAGTTACCATTCTCAGTGCTCTCTCAGAAATAGATGCCACAATTAGTCAGGCTGTAATCCTGACCAAAAAAAACCCTTCAGATCCCTGAAAAGTGTTGGTGATAATTGCTGCTGTTTTACCAGGGCATCTTGTATAACAACTGGGTTTTTCATCAAAGACCACTGTAGACATCTTACACTACCAATTCAAGCTCTATAACAGATTTTATAGAGCCAACACTTCTGTGCAAAGAGCTGACTATTGCATTAAAGGTATTTATACACAGCTGTTATATGGTTGATTTTCTGGTCAGATTTAATTAACCTATGCTTGTCTCATCCACTTCCAAAAGAATGCAATCAATGCAAATGTTATTAGTGCTACTAGCACACTCCATTCTTTCCAACTTAGAAAAACAAATAATTATATACTATATATACTATTATATACTATATTATATATATAGTGTATAATAATACACTTCTAAGTAAGCCCCTAAAACCAAAGTATAATATTTATGATATTGTCCCCATAAAACTTTGTCCACAGCACACTTATTCTGGAAATTTATCAGTAGTGCTACTGTTCACTCACCTCTATCCTTGTCAAGCAAAAAGTAGTAGTATTGAAAATTTTATGGTTAGTTTTGGAAAATAATTTCAAATAAGCAATGTCCAAAAGCAAAATGAGAGCACACTAGCACACATGAATTGAACAGAAACAGCTGGAATGACTTCCATGCCTCTATGAATACTCCCAGTTTCTGTCCTTACTGCAGGGAGAGCTGAGTGGACAGAGGGTGATTCTGGGTAATCATTATAGCATTTTTGTCAGTATATCCAAGCCAATCCAGGCCTCAGTCAGAGGCACCTTCATATGTCAGGCTGCAGACAGCAATGGTACAGAACCTGTATCTTGTACGGTGCAGCTTCCAGGAGATCAGGTTGGACAGCTTGAAATTGTCACATTTTTAATGTTGTGGTTCAGTCCAGCTGTGTTCAGGAGATGACACCTTGCTCATGCTAAATTTTAAAAAATGTTCAGTCCAGTAAATTAAGAAATTTTTGTAATAAACACTGAGAAGAGAGACAATAATAAAGGAAGATCAACTGCTTCAAAGTTGTCCTTGGGAGAGACACATTAAAGATAAAATATCAAGTGTGCTTAACTGTTGGTGTGTTTGTGAGGGTCCCAGGACAAGAGAAGAGATGAATCTGACTCCATATTTCTTAGAAGGCTGATATGTTATATTATGTTATGATATATGAAAATGATATACTAAAACTATACTAAACTATAGAGAAAGGATACATCAGAAAGTTGGAAAAGAATGAATAATAAAAACTTGTGACTGACCAGAGAGTCTGACACAGCTGGACTGGGATTGGTCATTAAGTAAAAACAATTCAAATGGAACCAATCAAAGACGCACCTGACACATTCCAAAGCAGCAAAACACAGGGAGAAGCGATCAGATAATATTGTTTTTCTTTTCCTCTGAGGCTTCTCATCTTCCCAGGAGAAGAAATTCTGGCGAAGGGATTTTTCATAAAATATCATGGTGACACTTAACTGCTCAAGTGAGAGAGAGTAATGCACACACAGTACCCTCTAATGAAAAAAAAAATCATTTAATGATTGTAGATACCTGAAGTAAGGACAGAGATTGTAGGAGGAATCTAAGTATCTAAGTATCTTAAGTGTCAGACAACTGCATGATTGAGCCAGACGGGAAAAAATGATAATGAATAAGTGATGATAATAATGATAAGTGCTCAAACGCAAGAAGAAATCACAGGTTAAGTGTATCCTGAGAGAAAGAAAGGGGCAGCAGTGCTCCATCTATGCAAAATTTCAATAATGCAAAAACAATTTGAGCTTTTTCCCAGCACATGCAAGGTTTATAGTGCAAACTTATTTGGTTACATACCGGAGGACTGGGGAAAAAAATTAATATTTGTAAAACTTCCTTAGGTGCCCTGACAGGCTGGAGTAACACTGCAACAAACAAACAAACCAACCACTTCCCCCTCCCAAAACCCCAAGGCAACAGCAGTGGGCACCAGGCATGAAAATAGCCAGAGCTAAAAGCTAACAATAGGTCAGCTACAGGTTCCAGCTCTGCCTAGAATAGAACTCCCTGGCTCAGGGTGCTTCATCCCAGGGCTTCATAGAGAGGAGAAAAGCCATTCTGCAACACTCTGCAGAGCAAATCTCCACCACAGCAGTGAGATTTGGCTCTTTCATGGACAGACAAAGCCAAACTATCAGCAAACAAACCAGGCAATATTTCACACCACTTGTGCATCATAAGTCGAAAATTAAGCTATAACCAGTGTCTGGAAAAGCTGGGATATAGAAGACAGATCTAGCAAAAGTTCAGAAGCTGAATGCAAAAGGGCTAGAAACAGAGCATAGAAAGACATGCAAAACAGTATCATAAAGTATGCTTTAGACTTTCCACAGTAGTTTCATTTCATGTGGTTTCTTTCTCCCTAGCCTTCTTACATCAGGTAGGAGGAGCAGAAGGCCATCAAAGGGATAGGATTTTTATTTCCACCCAACTGTCATAGAGTTCTCTTTCTCAGGGTACAAAAACAATCTCCATGAGGGATTTCCCCATGCGTGAAATGGGTTTGAAAATAAATAGTTTCACAAGAGTAGTTGTTTAGAAGACTGTGTCCCCCTAATGGGATCTTCCTATGTTATCATATTCTTATTTTTTTGCAGCCTCAAGTAGTAAAATATAACAAATGATGTATATATAATTCCTATATATTTTTCTAGTACTGTTCATACTGTTCAAGATACTCTTACTCACTCCACACATATTGGCAAAATATGCTGGAATATACAGATAGTCATCTTTTACTGCTTGGTTATGACCATTAGCCAAATGCATTAAGCAGGCTACCTGAAGTAATTTTCTTTCACTGCTGCATTATTAAAAGCAAAGAGTGTTATATTGAGTGACAAAATTAGTTTAGGAGCATAACTTCAGCCAGATAAGAATTTTGCAAAGCTCTAAAGAGCCTAGAGTCCTATATTTTTAGTGATACATTTAATTTTTCACTCTCCATGCTTCATGAACAACCAGTATTGCCTTCAGAGCTTTTCTGAGAAACAACATCCCATGAGCAGTAAAACAGTAAAATGCATTGCATCTCCCCCTGGACTCCAGTTGGGAAGCAGATTGCATGCATCAGAATTATTTCAAAGATGTTATATTTTCCGCTCATGTACATGCAACGTTATTCACATGAACTACCTAAAACCAACTTTTCTTTGGTGGCATTTTTCTCTTGTATCACAGGCAGAAGAATATAAATTTATGCAGAACTAAAATGGATGCAGCTCATTTACATCAGTAAATAGGGGTTGGTGGATTACATTTTGTGTTCATGTGCAAAAGTATTACTAGACATATTACAAATTTTCATCACTAAAGGTGATGATTTTCAAAATGTTGGGGGTTTTTTAATCAAGGAATATTTCTGAAGGTAGCTATTGGCATTTGCATTGACAAAGCAAAGTTTAAATTATTATTAATAGGATGATATTTTAAAAAAATTTTAAAGGATGTTTTCAATAAGGGAATTATAGTTTTAAAGGAGACTAATCTTAGTTCTTTGAAAACTATCTAGACATTAATTTAAAATGCTGGTTTGCCTGTTTTGGGACAAGATTAATATATTTGAAGTGTTGATTTACAATACTTTAGGCACAAATGAAAATGAAATATTGTCATACTGAATTCAATTAAATGCAAATCATCAACTAATTGCTGTTAAAAAAGTTGAAAAAGTTAGACAATCCTTTCTGAATAGAGAAAGACAATGTTCAATAAGTTATACAGGAAAAGATGACTGCTGTTAATTCTCAGACAGAAACCTGTTTTGACATGACATCTGGTGGAATAGAGTTTCTAATTAGAAGAAGTCCAAGTGAATGTCAGAGTCAACTAATTATTTCATCAGCCAATTAGGGGAACCAGTGATTTCACCGAGATTACAAAATCAATGAAGGGGGAACAAAAACATTTTGATTAAAAGTGTTTCTAACATTAATTGAAGGGCACATTTGTCACTGGCTACGTATTGTGAAGCAGCCCTTCGTGGTTCCCTTTGCTCTCTGTACCAGCAGAGTCCAGCCACAGTCGGGCTTCTCTGAATGAACAGGTACCAGAGGCTCTCTGCTACTCACAGTCCTCCTGTCCTCCTTGGCATTAACTACATATGCTAAACTCCAGGGCTTTTCTTGCCAGATGCTCACTTAGCACAACAAAAGAGAAATAGAGGGATTTTTTTCCTGAGCTGAAAATGGAAAGAAAAATTAACAAGGCCACCTTTTGCCTTGAATGCCCACTTCAGTAAGCATGACAAGAAGATGAACACACAGAAAGAAGTCAGAAGCCACATCTTATTTTGGACCAAGACTGCTGTTATGTAGCATTGCTACGAGGCTCAATGCAGCTTCATTTGCCCATGGTTAATTCTCTATGCACAAGCAAATCCTCTGATGTGTTGAACTCATGGTCCTCAGATACGAGCCCCCAAGTGACCCATCTCCCTTCTTGATCATCTTCTGATTGCTTGAATACCAGCACTCCTTATTACAGTAAATCAAGTTACTGAAGCAGGAAATCAGATGGCAACCACACACCTTTTATTAGTTTTAGAGTCCAGCAACTTAAAATGTGCATCCCAGATGTCCCAGACAAGCATCTCTCTAACCTCTCACTGCACTTAGCCCCCCTGCTCCTGTGACTGCATGTAGTTACACAATTCCTGTGGCTTAGGTCAGTGTTATATATAGAGGCTTCACCAGCATGCCATGACTTGAGCTTATGTCCAGGCTCCTCAGAGGTGGGTCCATTCATCATGTGGCCTCTTTTCCCAATGTTCCAATAGCAGCTGCCAGCTATCAGTAGAATGTTCACATATCTACTCACAGCTGGGACGTGTGCAGTAGGGCTGATGCACAACCACCACCTGCATTCATCTATTTGATGCACTGGAATGGTCATGATCCAATGGGAGTTATAATGCCTGAAAATATAACAGCATGCTGTGAATGTCAAGCACATGTCCCACAAACTCCCTCATGCCAGTTCTGAGACTTATGACTCAAATCTACTCACAATTCAGAAGAGCATGTAATATCAAGACTTGTAAATTATGTAGATAGCCAGCTTAAAAAACGTCTGTAATTTCTTTTGAATAAGGCCAAAAGTTTGGGCGTTTATCTAGGACTTTACCAAATTTCTCCAAGGGTAGGAATACCTTCTGCTTTGACTCATTTGACTTGTTAATTTCCAGGATTTTCCAGAGCTCACTTGGAATGTCAGCTTTATTCTCATCTAGTTTTGATATTATGAGTTCAAAATAAACTCACAGAAGCAAAGTTTGAGTTTAGGGTCAAAGACCGTAAAATAGATAAATAGAAATTTAATTGGAAAAATTGATCACTAAAAAGTAAAAAAACAGCTGTGAAATTCTATCATACATTTTCAGTTAAAATCAATTTTTATTTAAACTAATCCTATTTCCCATTAATAGAAGTGTTTTCATTATCAACAGCCTAGTATTGGTGATGGTGTTCAGACAGCAAAAGTATTTCTTCCTGTTGCAAAAGCAAATGGAGCCCTAGAGATCATCACAAGCCTGTAACTGGTAGAGAGTGCATATGGATGAATGACCATTGTCACATCATTGTGACAAGCCTTAGTGGACACCTGCATTCACCACCTTTTCTGTGGGCCAGGATTTCAGAAGCCAGTGCAAAACCCAAGCTGTTATTGTGATGCTGCAATTGGTACTGAATGGCACACGAGGGCCTGATGGGATCCTCTGCACTACTCCAAGTCTGCTGTGCCTGTAAAGTTGAGGTGATGTTGCCAGGCTATCTTAAGAGGCCAAAGAGGGGAAAAACAAACAAACAAACAAACAATCAAACAAACAAAAAACAAACAAACAAAACCCAAAAAAAACCATCTCTAGGAGCTGACTCGTGTATCTTTTGCATGTGTAAAGGATAAATGGACACCTGGAGCTGTTTCCCTCTTCACTGGTGAGACCTCTTAAGTACACTATGACAGCTTAGACCTCTAAGTTACACTGAGTTAGCATCTACATCATGCAGTTGGGTAAATATTCTGATTTATGTTTACATGTTGACTCCACATGAATGAGTGGCAAAAATCTGCTTAACCTGAGTAACAAAAATGATAATGTTTTCAATGTGAGGAACAAATGTTTAGTTACAGAAAAGAAGTTTTCTAATTTTTCAAAATGTGTGTTCCCACCTCCCTGTTGCAAAACTTCCTATCCACTCAAGAAAACAGAAGGATACCATGACTAGATGCAAGACCTTCACCTTTGGCTTATGAACAAATGGCAAATGCAGACACAGACATTTTTCCAGGTGGGTGCCAGTGGTAAAATTTGACTGATGGATTCCTCACAAATTCCATTGACTGAAGGCTCAGAGAGTAGGCACTCACTTAAAGTACAGAAGGACTTTTAAAGTGGATTCTAAACTCTGCCCTTTCAAAATTGTTCAGTTTATTTTCTAAAATGTCTATAAAGCCCATGATAAGGGATCACATTTAAATCTGATGCCGTTGTTTTTTTGCTACTGCAGTACATATTAGAGACTCAATCATTGCCATTGGCAAGTTTTTATTGTTTTTGTTTTTTTTTTTTTTATTAAAGCGAAGATAGAACTGTGAATGATTTGAAGTGAATCCTTTTATTGGTAAGATTTCTTACATGTCAAGTAATAAAATGCTTAGGTACCCCCTACTGAAGAGAGGAAAACTGTAACAAAGTTAATTTTATTGGCTTACACTTGGCTGCATCATCACATAGACTGGTGGATTTCAATCTACACTTGAGGGACCCTTGGGGCCTTCATGACCTTCTTTGACAAGAACCATACGGTTTCTGCACATCATCCCATAAATCTAATGGAAATATATCGACAGCTGTAAATTAAACCCCATTGCATTAGACAGTGCTGCAAAAGCAGTAGTTTAAAGTCTCAAATTATTCTAATCAATGATCCTAACAGTGAGCACTGAGTACAACCCAGCTCACTGTCCTGTGGGGATTAGTGCTGCACAAGTCACTTTGCATTTTTCCAACAAAACAATCAATATTGACACAGCTTAATGAAAATTAAGGCAGTGGATACATCTGACATTTGCCTCTTTTCCACAAATAAATGCCTTCGAATTCTGGGCTGGGCTGGTTTAGTCTTCTGCCTAAGATATAACAAAATAAATTTTAAAAATATGGGTGAATTCAAGGAAGAGCAGACCAAGGTATCATCACCAGAGTACTGAGCACTAAAAGATAAAAAAATGTGGTATACACGGAAAAGCCTTTCCATCACTCTCCAGTATCCATCATCTTTTTAGTATTTTTAGAGCTCTACTTGTACTTTTTTCATTTTGGTTTTGATCAGAAAAAGCATAAAACAAATTTTAAATAAGAAACTTTTTTTTTTTTTTTTTTTTTGCATTAATGCTCAACTCTCGGTAAAATAAGAAAGTAAAAGATTTTTGCAACTCTGGATATATTTTTCAGTGTATTTTCATAGCTTGCCACAGTCTTATTTCATTGAGCTTAATGCCAGAAGGGATCTCATATCTAGTATTGCTTCTTATAGACATCTACATTTCATCCATTTCTTCCTCCACTGAATCTGTCACTTTGTGTCATTAAGTGTGTATTTTATGTATTTCAGAAAGGCAATTGCTGTTGATTTTAAGACATAAAAGAGACCATCCAGTGGGTTTTTTCTTAAACATCTTCACCATTAAGTTATTTTCTCCTCCCTTAATTTCTGAACAGGAGCCAAGGAGCAGCTCTTAGCTATGCTGTTTCTTTATAGACACTGACGAACCTTTTGATACTCAGTGTCCACTTAATCAAATTACTTTGGCTTTATTGATAAGCTAAGAAAATTCACATGGTCCAGTCCTTTCCCTCTCCTGCCTTAGCCTTCCACACACCCTCCCCAAGACTGCAAAGTCAGCACAGGCAACCCGACCAACTCTTCTGGTCACCTTCTGTCCCTCAGCTGCTTTCTCTTTTCTGCCTGCACAGTATTTATGCACCTGGATGATGAATTAGTCTAAAATACCCTGGTCCAAAAGAAAGAAAAGAATCAAGGGAGGAAACAATGCAGATCTGGAAAGGGTAGCTTGCCCTTTTTAGGCAGTGCTCTGGTTTATGCCAGCCTCTTGTGCTTGTGCAATGGTGAGATAAAGCACTCCGTTCAGTTCATCAGGATTTTTTTTTTAAAAATTTCTCATCTCAGATATTTCAAAATCACTTTTCAAGTACAGGCTCAGGAGGTAAAGGTCATCTAAGAGTATCCATCCTGCTAGTGGCACTTGCCAAAGCAAAACCACCTTCCAGCTGGTATTCATTATTCTCATATTCATTATTTTCCTCTTTTCATGGCCACAGTTCTCATTCACCTTTTCCACAGTACTGGACAAGGACTCGGGTGGAAGAGGTTTCACATTATAATGTTTAAATAGTTTTCAAGGTTATCTTTCTTCCAAGATACAGTTCCCTCCAGCAATGGCATCTTAAATTACTTAGAAAACATGAGCACATCTCCTATAAAATGAAACGTATGTTCATAATTCTCTTGCATGATTTGATATGTGTGTACATGTATAAATATTAGTCCCAATTTCACAGATGTTGTTTAATACAATTCACAGAGAATAATTTCTTGACTGGATATATTTTTTTAAATATTTCATCTTCCTTTTAATCATTTTCATGTGCAGAAATGAAAAATTAAATGTTAGGAAAATTAAATGTTAAATGTTAGAAAGCTAGATTTCTTTTGTGGAGAGGTCATTCCCTCACATGTGAATATGAAAAATATTTCTTTCCCCTCATATTTTATTGTTTCTTTCCTTTTTGAAAGTTATTTCTCATGTGTTTGAATTATGAATTTTCCCTACTGCATGTGGAAAGCAATCTGCAGATAATATTTTCACAACAAATATCCATACCATACTCGAAACTGTACATACTGCATTGTTAGAAATGCAGAGTACGATTTTTGTAGACAGACTTGGAAAGAAACTGCCAAGAAGGCTTACAGACCAGCACATCATCACCACAACAGCCAGGGTGGAGACAAAGGGCAGTGTCTCCTATCTCTTCAGCTCTGTCAGGCACTGAAGAAACCAAAATGACTGCTTTGTTCTCCACTTCCACAGAGAATGAAAGGAAACAAAAAGAGCAGTGTCATTACATAAGAAATGACAACTGTTCCTCTTCAATTAATATTGAAATACCTTTAAATCAAGGTACTTCTAGATCTCTAGAGTTTATGATTTGGCTTTTTAATGGCTTTGTGTTTCATTTCTTCCCCACACTACTCTATAGCAAGTGAGTTATTACTTCTCAATAATCTGTCTTATTAATTATTTTTCAGGTTTATAGAACTCTTTCTAAGTAGACATTATCTGATTAAAATCTCTTTTAGTGGTCTTAATTTTAATATGGAAGCTTTTTAAAAAGCAAATTTGTGCCTAAAGTTTATGTAAAATAATGTAGTATAAGTCACTGAAAGTAGCATTTCTATGGAGGCTTGCAGTGATTTTGTTAGTCTTACAATAAAGCTCAGAGAGGCAATCAAGTGTCATGCATGATTTACGTGAAAAGTTGATGTCTGTTGGTGCTACCTGCAACCATATTTTAACAAAACCCACTAATGAAGCCAGGATAGGAAAAGTGTAATTAAAGGACCAGGGTTGTCTGAGCAAAAGGAAAATGCTTCTATGAAGCTGGTAAGAACTGATCTGTTCTTCCTATTGCACCTTGCACAGGTGTCCCCAGCAAGAGAAATTGCTTTTCTTGGAAGTGACATCAGAACCATCTTACCATTCTGTCCAAATAAGGATACACTTTTTGTACACAGGAAAGTAAACTGCTTCTCCCTGATAAGAAAAAACTTTCACTCTTCAGGGCTACAAAGGAATCTTATCAGTATGGGATTTAAGACAAAAAGCAGATGAGAAGCACTGGTACAACTATGTGAGGATTTCATACTGCTTCCTATTGAAGTAATCAAACAGGATTTGCTGAGAGAAAGTATCTTCTCTTTAGGCAAATTGATAATAAGCAGGAAAAAGGACAGATAAGAATGAGACCTTTCTTATCTATAGAGTTTATTAAACTCTACAGAGTTTATTATCTAGTGCCTATCTGCAAATTTTCCTAGTTTCTTTTTTTCCCTCCAAAATCCTCCAGCATCTCTTCCACATGGAAGCAAATTCCACCGAGCCTCAAAATCAATGAGGAAATCTCAAAGGGATACACTGAAGTCTCTCATAGTAACACATTGTCAACACCAAACTTTTTCAGGGATTAACATTTTGTGGCTCATTGGCTTTGGAATAGAGGGGTGGATGAATGTTCTGTTGTGCTAAAAAGACTTCTCAAAGCTTTACCATATTCTGTAAACATAGTTTCACATTGCTCCTTCCCATGCAATGACAGGACACAGAGAAAAAAGAAATCAGGTTCAGTTGTTTTCTTATGGATCATGAAATTAGGAAATAATTTTCATAAAAGAGAGTTATATATTAAATGGAGCAAATAATGACTAGCCCTAAGAGTGGAAATTTATCTATGCAGAGTAGGGCTTGCCATCTCCATTAACCACCATTACATGAAAGCAAATTCCTGCAATACTTTCAGTATAGCTGTGCAGTTTCAAAACAACATGCAAAAAAAAAATCTTGCTTTTATGTGAAGCAGCCCTGCCAGTCTCCCAGACTGCAGATACATCCATAACGTGCCTTGCCTCCTGGCATGCTCAGCAGTTTGCAGCCTGGGATAGAAGTTACCACATTCTCACATGACTCTGCTCATTTGGGGCATGAGGCAAGACATGCAATTAACTTCTAGGAGAAGGATTTTCAACTAAAGATTAATTACTGGGAGTACTGAAGTCCACTCTTCTAATCGCCTTTAGGCATTAGGAATGTTCTGAACATAAGAATGTTAGACCAACAATGTCTTTTCAATGGAAGTTTTATATTGGAATATTTTTGACTTGGATTAGCTGGATAATTCTGCAAACATTTTACATATAATAGGTTTTATGCACATAATCCCATCCTACTGTGATAGGTACATGCATCTTAGGCTATAGGTTTCTTTTTAAGAAAACCATTGTCTCAAAATACCCAATCAAATATTATTTCAGCACTTAATGAATTATACATTTCTCAGTTTCATAGATACACATATAAATACTAGAATTGTTTAAGTCAGTCAAGGCAGGTGGTTGTCCCACTCTGCTCTGCATTGTGGTTGTGGGTACCACAATGTAAGAAAGATATAAAGCCATTAGAGATTGTCCAAAGGAGGTCAGTGAAAATGGGGAGGGGGTGGAGGTGTGGAAGGGGCCGAGCTCCATATGAGGAGCAGCTGAAGTCACTCAGTCTGCTCAGCCTGGAAGGAACTGAGGGGAGAGCTCATCAAAGTCTGAAAATTCCTCATGTGGGGAAGAGCAGGGGCAGGTACAGATTTCTTCCCTTTGGTGACCAGAGACAGGACCCGAGGGAATGGCCTGAAGTTGTGTCAGGGAGGTTTAGGCTGGATATCAGGAAAAGGTTCTTCTCCCAGAGGGTGGCTGGGCACTGGAACAGGCTCCCCAGGTCACAGCACCAGCCTGACAGAGTTCAAGGAGAGTTTGGACAATGTTCCCAGGCCCTTGCTCTTGGGGCTACCCTGTACAGGTCCAAGAGTTGGGCTTCGATGATCCTGATGGATCTGAACCTTCTAGCTCAGAATATTCTGTAATTCTATGATTCTAAGTATTTTTGACACAACGCAACTCTCCTCATATATATTTTTTTTTTCCAAAGCCACCTTGAAGTACTGGGAGATCAATAGCACATCTGTAGAAAGAAGTTATGGTTGCACAGATGAAAATTAAAATATGAGTGTCAATTAGAAAGCTCTGAAATGGAATATGAAAGTTATCAGTCATCTAAAATGTATCCAAAATTTGCTAACTAGTCTGTAATCACAGTTTATAAGGTAAGAAAATAAATTTTGCATATTACAAAAGAGGGAAACAGAATGAAAAGGTATTAACTGCAAAATAACAAATCATCATCTAGAGGAAGTAATTATTCACCTTTCACAAAGACAACTTTACAGAGCTACTAGGTGTCTGGTACAAGTAAATACAGAATTGCTGAATTTTGTTTCAATGACTCCTTATGCCCTCTGCTTTTGCTTTCTACTGTTTTCAGTACAGGAGGTCAAAATCCATGGAAGCTGTCTCATTAGCACAGCCTATACACTATGAAGCAACCTGAAGAAAAGTATTGCCATAAAATCAAATAAGGATGGAAAGCAATAGGTAAAAGCCAGTGAAAGGGGAAGCTCTGGGACACTGTGTTGCACTGAACATTACAATATATACTCAGAAAGCATTGGACTTTTTTAGCAGCACTTGTGAAACCAAGTGCTCTTTTCAGGTGAATCATTTTATATGATAAGAAATACTCTAATAACTTGTGTGCTTAAACAAGGTTGGAAGCATGACCTTCTGTGCATAGAGCTGGATAATGTCACTGACAGAGACAGATATGGATAAAGCTCTGCCAAAAGTCATCATGAAGAAACTGGAATACACAGGAAGTTCTGTGATAAGGAGAATTATTTCAGAGACAAAGACTCTCCTTGCTAAATATACATAAATTGGGCCAATATACATAAATTCAAATCTTTTAAAAAACCCCAAAAACACCCAAAAAACCAAAAAGCATCACAGAGAAGTTTTCTTAAAAGCCAGGGATGGAACCTAAGAGAAAGAAAAGTGCCACACTTCTCATTTCTCTCTGCTCCACTGCAAAGCTTTTCTCTAGAACCAAACCTAGCACAGAGCAGCTTGAGTTTGTGCCGTGATAAAGACTTGCTGTACCCATTTCAGCTGCAGGCACTGCAGCCCTCCCAGCAGAGCTCCACAGCTCCTTTTGGCCAGTAACATCCTGGCACATGGTCCTGGTACTGGGGTACAAAGGTTTGCAAACGGGAATGGATAAAAAGATTAATTCTAAGGCATTCAGCAGTAAGCAGTGAATTGCTAGGTTAAGGTAATGATGTAAATGGACTTCAGACTTAATTTCAGATTTTTATGCAGGGCGAACATAAAAGTGTCACAAGTTTTTAAAAATTACAATTTCTTAAGTTATTTTGAAAGTGTCCTTAAAGGAGATTCCCCATGGTTACTTCTTCCCCTTCATGATACATTAAAAAAAACCCCAACCGAACACAAACAGACAAAAACTCCGTCAATCTGAAGAACAGTCTTTTCCCAGAAAAAAAGAAATCTTTCAGTATAAAGGAGCCCATTTGTAGACATTCCTTTCAACACCAGATCAGGCTTGGATCTGCCTGCAGACTGTGGAACACACATAAGGAAGAAGACATTCTGAAAAATTCACAGTTTGCCAATGTTCTTCATTAGTAGATTTCTGCCCCCACTTCATATCAATCAAAAGCAAACTTGGATGTTTGAAGGGCCTGTCAGGACTCATTTTGGCTAGAGGTGGGCTGGATTTTCCAAAAATCTAAAGATTAAATATTGGAGTAACATCCCAGCTGTCTGCAATCTTGCAGGATGTTGATAGAGATAAACAGCATGACAAAGTGAGAAATGAGGTCAAGACAGACAAGGTTCCTGCCAGCAGGATTGCAGTCTGCTTACAGTAGGATGCCTAAACAGAGGGAAGTTAGAAATAACATAATCAGATGCTTATCAGACCTAGGAGCCAGTGTAAGTCTGATAGGGCTACTGTCAGAATTGCTCTGCTTGGGGAATTCAGCAGCAGTTTTGTGCCTATGAATGATTACTGCAAAAAATTATTCCAACAGCTCTTCACTCTCACTTGGCTTTGATGTGATAAACCACAGTCTGGATATGAACAGGGATTAGATTTCAAATAAAACCAAAATGAAGACAAAAAGCTGGCACATTGGGATGAGGCAGTTTCCAATAACCAAGACCTGGCCAAAAGAGACATCCTTTACTGCTGCAACTGTCCCTCAGCACCCTGCAAACATCTGACAAGACACAAATAGACACCTCTGGGTGGTCTCACCAGGAAACACAGTGTGGAATCAATATGTCATGAGTTAGACACAACTGCTAAAATGAGCAAATTTTCTGACAAGAACATTTCTTTTCAGCAAGCCCCGAGTCCCTAAGATAGCTAGGAGCTATGGGGAGGCTGTGGCAGTCATGCTAAACCACATTTCTTTTCCTCTGTTAAAACCTGATTCCCTGGATTGCTGGAGCATGTCCCACTGAGGGGTAGGAGCAAAACTTGCAATTGGATTCTGAATTTGACAGGTTGCCAAGGCAGAGAGCTGTGAGCTACTTGTAGGGAGCCTTGCTTTCGGAGAGCTATCCAAATACTCTTGCATTTTCCTTTTTCTCCATCCCCTTATGGTATTTGAGAACACCAATGTTCTATAGGATTAGTACTGGTAATCTTACTTCAAGTCTTATCAGGTTTTTACAAGACCTATTGGGATTTTAAAAGTGTCAATTTTTGTTCCAAAGGTAACTTAATCTTTGACATATTTAGGTGGTAAAAATAATTAATTATTTTTAATGCCTACGGATAAATTGATAAATCCCATTCAGTTACAAGCAGACCTTTCTTTTTTTTCTTCTTTTCTTTTTATTTTCACAAGCATTTAAAGTGACAGGTGATAACCAGTGACCAAAGTTATAATATACCATGAACCCTCTGCAAATAAACAGAAATTCTTCATCTTAAGTTCTGAAAAAGTCTGGGTTTTTATTTTAATCAGATGACAAGGAGACAGAGTCCAGTGGGACCTATAATTTGTCAAATATCTTAACAGCAATAAATGCTGCCTCTTACAGAAATAGCCTTTTAACACAAATAAATACGTCACAGAAAAGCTCAGAGATTAAGCTTCCCAGCAAACATCCTTGACCTTAGACCCCTGATCTACAGAGGTATTACACTGTGAACAAAAGCTAATGCCTGAGGGATGCCCTGGGAGTGCCCAATTCAGCAGGAGGTAAATAAAAGGCAGCCGAGGAGGGCTGTATCCTTTTGAGAAGAAAGCCCAGCAGCTGCTGCTCTGCCGTCAACACGGTGACGAGGATGTCCCCGCAGTCTGACATCACTCCTCACGCTCACACAGGGGTCGTGCCAGCAGAGATGGGCACAGCTCCGCTTCTTCTGCCAGCCCACCACTACAGGGGATCACTCTCACAGCTGGGAGCCCCTGACAAGAGCTGTTTGGTAGCTTGTTTACAAAATAGAGGAAAACCTCTGAGGTGCAGTCTGCTCTTTTGTTCACCTGCCTTGTCTGGTGTTTCTGAAGGCAACACCTCCGAGCAGTCTCTAAGTAACACAGAGAGGAGATGGCTTGTCCTCTTTACTGCTCTTTCCCTTTTTCTCTGACCGCTGTCATCTTGCTACATTATTTCTAGTTTCTAGGGTTTGAGTTCTTCCACACTGCTCCATTTCTTACCTTTCTTACCAAATAACCTGGGTTATATTTCTTGCTCCCATTAAGCCACTGGATATGCTTAAGTATAGACATAGTCAGCCATAGATATAACTGAATTTCTTCAAGACAAGAAAGATTAATTCTAGCCTCAGGACTTTGTATTTATAAGTGTAAACTTTAGTGAAAACACTAATTCAAATAAGGCTTGATTATTTTATTTCCGTGGTTTGGATAAATTTCTGATCTGATGAAAAGGAGCAGAGGCACACACAGTATTCCTTTTTATCATCAACTATCATTGTGATCTAGCTCTTGTTTTTGGAGTTTGATTTTTTTAGAGTTTTGGGGTTTTTTCTTTGCTTGCTTTTTTACAGTGAGAAATCATGCCCATCAATTCACTAGTGTAGCCAAGAATAAATGGCACTGGAGAGCATAATCACTGGCTTTTGTTGATAGTTTATTCTAAAAAGATACCTACTGTCAGGTAAGACATATTCACACAAGTGGGAGTGCTCCAGTTCTGTTGCTGCAATGTTGAGTACAGCTATATTAACTATCTTGTATTTCCCTTGGTTGAATTATCTGCAGGAGTGTTTACCTCATTTCTCAGGTCCAGGAAGAGTTGGGATGTTGTGGGCAGTGTCATACCTTTCTTTCTCTGGATGTACCATTTTCGATGGTAAATAAATGGAACTACAAGCGACAGGGATTGCTGTTGAGGACTATCAGATGATCACAAAACATGAAGGTTCAATAAGTGGTAATGACAAGAACAACAACAACAACAACAACAACAACAACAACAACAACAACAAGAAAAAAAAAAAAAAAAGGAAAAAAATCCTAAAACAAAACAAAAAGAACCCCACAATGAAAGCCCCCATAAATATTAGAAGAATATTCAGCTTGTAAAACCAGAAGGAGGAAGTTTAGAAGCTAAGCTAGACTATGCAGGACTCTTCATCCCTTGTGCATTTGCACTGTGATGTAGCTTTAATTAAATTACCATATTTTATTGTTTCCTGTCTCATTCAATGAGCAAGGAGTTACTCAGTCTGTACATATCATTGCTATTCATGGTATAGCCTCTGGTCTTATTCTCCACACATCAGTTAAGTCTAGGCTGACTAGATAAATGATTAATTTCTGTATGGACGCCTTTTGCAGTTAAAACAGGCTGTTTAAAATGTATCACAATCATAAAAAAAATTATGTTTGTGAGAGTAGGCATCACATCTATTCTATAGGTAGGTACAGGAGCCATAAAGAAATTAACACTAATTCTATTCAATTTTAATCCATTCAAATTATTTTATCTACTTGTATCAGAAATTTTTTTTCTAATTCTAAATAAGTTGCAAATATTTTTTTAATATTAAAAACCCATTAACAATGTATTTCTTGTACACAGTTTTCCAGACTGAAAATTGTGAGAAACAACCAGAACTGTTATCACATTGCATCATACTGACCTGTGTATGTCATTAGTAAGGTAGGACACATCAGATCTCCTTCACAGACCCGTGCCTCTGCACCTAGCAGAGTATCTCTGTGAGCAGCAAGTTGTAGTTCTCTGCTGGGGCCTACATTAGAGGAGACTGGCAAACTTCATCATCAGGGCTTTCCACATGAAACTGTCTGAAGAGCTTTATAAATGTGGATGAGTTTCTCTTGCGAAATTAGGCAGTGTGAGTCACCCCATTCTGTAGCCAAGTAGCTGAAATGCAGAGAGGTGGATTTTAAACTCCCCAAATTATTGGAAGTGCCCTTTAAGTTTGCAAGCCCAGCCTTAATTTTCCAGAGCACTTAAATTTTTCTTTTTTTATTTTGTTTTTTCCATTCTTGGCATGAAAGAACTTACACTGAAGTCAGCTGTCAGCACGTTCACTTGATCTGCTCTCAGAAATGCCCCTTAGGGCACTTGAAAAACTGTGGTACCTCACCAGAAACCACTTATGCCATAGATGTCACATACAACATCCATGTCCAAGGACATGAAAGAGAAGAGACCAGTTCTGTGGTCTCTGTGGTGTGACATTTGGCATCTTTGGTCATGAGGCAGTGTCTGATTTTCTACAAAGATCTGCCTCTGTCATAGGCATTTGTTCCACCCCTACACCAGCCACTTACAATAGGAATCTCTCCTGGATGCTCTATGAATAATTTTAAATTTTTCATCTGGGGGTACTTATGCCCCTCTGAACATTAATTTCATTGGACACGAACAGGGGAAGGGCACCCCTGTATCAGCACCCACTGTCAACTTGGATGAAGCTCCTGAAACCTTTCAGAGGAAGAAGGGTAAATGGCACATTTGCATAGTCGTACATACAGAGACAAAATTTGATTCTTCAATGCACTCATTGGGGGTTTATGTATCTCTGGCACTACAGGAATTTTTGTCTAATAATTTTAAATTTATTTCTTCATGTTCTTTATTCTCTGATCTCTGTTGCTGATTCTCACTGGGATATTATTAAATTATGAAAGCTGACAGAAGTTGCCAGCCAGTGCTGTTACATTAGTTGCCACACAGGGTCTCTAAAAGGGAACCTTTTGTAGCTTTGAAGATCCTTAAGGATCTAAGCATCATGTTACAATCGTCACGGTCAGGTCTGGTGAGAGCACTCTGGCTCCTGACATCTCCCAAAGGTCTCCCTGATGGCTTCTGGCTTCTGTTTTCAGATACAGTCTCCTTGCTAGCAGGAGCAAGCTGTCCTGAAGGTCGATACTTCTTTCAGTCAATCCCCTACCCTGAATGCCAGCATTTAGCCTAGGTATATCTTCCCCATTTAGAAATATCTCCCGTTTTGGTTTTGACAAAGGCTTGAGTTCATTATAGGATGAATTACCAATTTGGTGTGAATATGATCTTTTACTTTAAAAACATACTAATATCTTTCCTATGACTTTAAATTTCTGACTTTGAAAGGATGCAAGATTGATCTTCACAAAATTTTAAAAAGAACAGTGACAAAGAAAGGTTGAAAGTCCTCTTTGAGAATTAATTATATATTTTAAATAAATCATATTAGAGATGAAAGGCTTTCTTAATGCACACGTTTGAGGCAAAATTCTCAATCCTTTTAAGCACCGAATGAGTAAAAGGACTTACTAGAAAATGGACAGAAGAAAAGAAAAAGATGGAAATTTAACATTAATGATATTTTGAGACCTTTCAGGAAAAAAATCAAGTAATATCCTTAACAAAGTTAGAGAGAAATACTATCTTTCTGTATATAACATGAAATAATACAATAAAACAAAATAATTCATTGAAATAAGTTTATTAAAATGAAACTAATTATTCTAACTAGATTCTAATCTAATCACACCTTCTAATAATAAACTCATGAAAAAATGAGTCAACTCAGCCTAATCAGAGAAAGCAAAAGCATACTCAACCCCTTCCCTTGATCAGTCAACATTCATCATAGCTCTTTATGCTCATCTCTGCACACAACAGCAGCAATAGAAAATAAGAAAAAAAGCAGCAAAAATAAGAACCCATCTCACTCAGAACTGGTTTTTAATCACCCAGTGCCTGAAGAAATGGGTTGAAACACTACGAAAGGTTTGCATTTTTATTTTTATTTTTATTTTATTTTTATATGAAAAGAGACTGACGGGCTGATGTAGCTTCACACATTAATTATTTGTCCTGGTGTGTAATGGGTTATGTACTGCAGAAGGTTAGACAGCCTGCATAAACAGGAAAGCACTGGAATGGAATACGAACTTTATTGAAAGCTTAACCTTACTGAATATTTGCTGGTTTGCTATCTCAAGAGATCTGCCTGAATTACCTATTACATTTAGACAGTTTAATCTTTTTTTTTTTTTTTCCAGTTTCACAGAACTCCTGTAAGACCATTGTCCTTATGGTAACCATTTTGGACATTTTTTATTTATTAGCAACAGAGTCAGGACCCTCTTTGCAATTATTTTGCCCAGCTATAGCTCTTCAGCTAGGTTTGTATTGACTAGGACAGGATATGTGAACAGTATATGTGAATACTGATTTGGGAACTGAGAAATTTTACTCCACTTACAAGCAAAAGATATTCCCAAAAGTGCAACCTGACTGCGAAATTTTCTATACCTTCAGAGAATTTTAGTTTTTCTGGAGTCCCTAGTATATTCAGGTTTGTGTTTCTGTGCAGGAAGACCTTGAAGGCTCACTCAGAGCAGACCTCTGGAAAATCTGGCAGAGGTCTTTGGCTGTGTCACCACCAGAGTTTCTCAAAGCTGAGATATTTACAAAACATTTCTGTTTCAACAGACCATAGGATTTCCCTTCAGCTCTGGAGAGCTTCCAGTTTCCTTTGATATGGTTTCCATTTCACTGGATGGAAACCCTTGGCTTGTGCCCAAGAAGTTCATGCACTTATTAGTCTGAATTCAAGTCAGATCTTTAAACTAAAAATATTTCTTTCTCAAGTTTTATCAGACTGGACTCCTCATCCTGGTATAATAGGAGGCAGTGGAATCCATCCTTGTCATTTTTACAACAAGTGCACAAAAATCTGGGGAATGCTATGTGCAAGCTACCTGGAATCTCGTGTTACAGTGATCAGGGTCATTTTCTTCTCTTCTCTCCCATTCCCAGCATCCCATGAGGACTAGTTTTGGCTGAGATGCAAAGGAATCTTTTAGACCATTTTTTTCCTTTCCTCAGGCCCTCTGCCTGATTTTTTCTGCAACACTTTTCCTTAGAAATAAAAAAAAAATTTTTTTTTTCCTTTTAATTAAAAAGTACCGAACAAGGTTAGCTCCAGTTCTTGCCAGGCATCAGTCTGATGATTTGTACTGGCAATTTATCTTCTGAGTCACTTGCCAGCAGGGACAAGAGTCCCTGAAACTAACCTCTCCACATCAGGCTGAATTTCATTACATTATTTTCCAGTAAAGATTTGCTTCTTAAGAGGAGAAGGAAAGGCTATAAATAGGTTAGACACATCTCAAGCCCTTGGGGGTCACTGTCACAAACTTAGTTATTTCTTTAATCCTGCCTAGCAAATAGCATTTATCATTTTTCACATTCTGCATATTTTAACTGAGTACCTGACTTCAAAATTATTTAACCACATTTTGTCACCATGAACATTAATATCACTCCTAATTAACTACAAAATAAGTGGAATATTCTCACTCTAAAACCTTGGGAAGTCTTAGTGAAAAATTTTGTTTAGCACACAATATTTCTAAATCTTCTAGGTCTGAAAAACTGGCCTAGAAGACTCAGATGAGATTTTTTCCTAATAATTTTATCCTTCCTTCTCAAACAGAAATAGCTACCCTCCTGATGTTCACTCATTTGTGTCCTATGTCCTCAGCACGTACAGAGAATTCTGCAGAAGGGAAATAACTAGAAAGGACAAAAATTGATGCATTTTTCCAAATGTCTTAGAGCCCTGGCTTGGTATTCTGTCAGACCAGGTGGACGGCAATACAAGCACATTCTTGCTTACAGAGGTAAGTAAACAAGAGGAAGCTCTCTCTTAATTTAGTAAGTCTTAGCTATTGAACAGAGGGGCCCAGTTCTTCAACTCAGGTGGAAATATCCCAGAGAACTAAAGCAGGAATATGGTACAGCTTTCCACAGAGACAACGTAAAATAGATGAACTGGACTTGTGGTTTTGCTTTCTTATGTCATACTGGGGAAGTATCAACAAAATAGGAATTACAAATATATGATCAAAAGCCTGGACTGTTGTCATCTGTAGACATCTAACCTGCATCCTCAAAGCCTTCATTTGTGGAGCGTGTTGTCCCCTCACTATATTTTTCTCAAGAGAGATTGCTCATGTTTTTAAGGTGAGGATTATACCATTTCCTTGGAAAATGCAATCTGAAGTCACTTTTATGAAATAAAAGCTGCAATGAAGACTTACTGTTTTCTGCAATTCTTCTCAGTCAAAGGAAACCCCCCAATGTAAATTCTGAAACTAATGGAATTTTCATATTAGTTCTATTACAACTTAAAAACTCATATACAGCTGCTATCATGTGTAGCATTATAATGTTCTCAGAATTATCCACAGAGAGGGAAATAGAAACTTACACATATTTTCACCTGTAAGCACTGTTGACGATTAAACCCATTAAATTTCTTTACCATTAGCTTCCTGTCACTGTCATGCACACAACTGCTCCCAGCTGCTGAGGACCACAGCTGGGTCAGCTGGCCTGTAGCACGTCCTCATGTCACACAGCCTTTGGTGTCTGCCATGTAGATACTGAAGTACCTGAGGCTCATGTTAAAATCACTTCTGTGATTTTTTTACTCACTGATAAAAGAAGTTTTTTACCACTTAAATCCTCTTTGGCTGTGTAAATAATGTGTGCTAAATTTTGCAATTTCTTAAAACAACAGTCCCATTTAAGACAATGTCTGTTTTGGTATGATAAGCTTTTAAATTTGTATAACTATTCAGTGGTTAATTATTACGATAGAATTAGTTAGTCTTTTATTATGTTTGGTAAACATCAACATCCTGATGTAAAATGGAACTGCAGGTAACGTTTACCTACAGCATCTGTATGTTACATCAGATAACTCTGCAAAAAAGCACATTTTTCTTACACAACTATGGGACACTGGCATATGACCAGCAAGTGTCCCATTATGATACTGTCATGCAATATATTTTTTTCTGCATGTCTAAAGCTATTAGGAAGAATATTTACTTAGCTCTGGGCTCTGACTGTCTTCTTCATCACAGCAAAGTTCATACTGCAGTTGGTCCCCTGCTCTTGGCAACATCACATTTTTGTGCAAAGGTACTGACATGATGTGGGAGATCAAACCTTTCCAAAACTTGCTTGCAGTGAAGGTATCTGCAGGTAATGTCCTGGAAAGAACAGCCACAACAAAAATATCCACCATGGGAGCACTTAACTTCAGAAACTAGAGCTAGATGAGGTTGAGGAAACTGGTAAGAAGAATATTAAGAAGCAGTAGTTAAATGGGAAAAATGCTCCCAAGGCATTTAGTTTTATGTTGTCTTTTACAATATATGTATTACAACTATTAAAAAAGACCACTATGGAAAGGATTCCATTTCCCTGTTCTTCAACATCAGTGTGTTTAAACAGCGGAATCAGTGAGACTTGTGATAGAAAAAGTAGCATCTGAACAGGGAAAGTTGAAAGTAAGTTACATGTTCCACAGTTTGGCTGATGGATATGTTTTGAATCTGGTAAAAGGAAAACTAAATGCATTTGAGAGTGGTCTACCAAAATGATGATGGGGTGATAGATGACCAGTTTTTAGAAAAAGTAAGGTAAATTGACAGCAATAGAGGGAAAATGGCTTGCAGCTGTGCTAACATATGGGGATTTTTACCCAAATTAAAATAAGGAGGAAATTAAAATACATGATTGCCAAACTAATTGCTGTGCTTGGTGTATCATTTCAGTTAACCTCAGTGCTGAAAGGATGGAATGTGTCACATTTGACAATTTTTAAAGAGGGAGCTCAGAAGGAAACCACAAATTACAGACCAGTAAATTTGATGTACAGATGGACAAAATGACAGCAGGCAAAGCTGAGAAGGCCAGCAGTGGACACAGGAACATCCCCTGTAAAGAGGAAACACTCAGTGTCTCTCATACAGTGAAGACCATTTATGCAGCTCTCTCTCAGTGTATGATTGTGTTATTTTTACATATCCCATTCTAGGTCTCACTGTTGGTAAAATTCATCTGCTTTGGGTTCTCAATTGTAACTAATGTCATTCATATTTTGACAGTTTTGATGGGCTATTCATGTTTCCTCTAGTCCCTCTAGGTGTAAATGACACAAATCTAGATGATAAATTAATTTTCCCTCCAAAAGAAAATAAATACATTATCTTGCACCCAAGAGACCACAGCTGCATGTTTTTCATTCTAATAATTAAAAGATTTTCTATGTTCTTCACCCAAGCCAAAAACTATACTTTCTGAGCTTAAACTGTTCCAACTAGCTAATTTAGGAACATTTGGTGTTCTACAGCATTTGCAGTTGCCCTCAGAGAGCAGCTGAAATGCAAACTTTTATTTTAAATTGGAAATTTATGCATCTATAAACAACAACTTGGAAAATAATTGTTTAGATACATTGGAGAGATGTAGCAGTTAGGGGAATACAATCACATAATTGCTTTAGTCAGAAAAAAAGAGCCATAAACTATAAAAAACTGGAAGTAATTTTAAATATATTTTTAGTATGTATCAAATTCTTCTGAAAGTGAAATCCTGTCTTCAACAGAAAAAAATCCAAAAAAGAAATTTGAGAAGATTTTTTTTTAATTTGAAATTTCAGACTACCAGTCTTCTGACACAAGAATTTCACAAAAAGTTTCTTTTCTCCTAAAGAAAAGTGCTTTGTCTTGAAACTGTTGAGCATTTTAATTATGTTTGGAAATTTTACTGTGATTTTCTTCCATCTATTTAGTGAAAATATTAACATCTTCATAAATAAAATTTATATGGAGATTTTCTGAGTCACTTCCAACTTGTTTTTCACATCTATTATTACTGTCATCTCAACAGTAAAAGGAAAATAAAAAGCTTATTTTTTATAATGCTTACGTAAATATGTTTTGCACTGCTGGCATTTAATTCTTTATTCAGTTCATGAATAGTAGAAGAGTATTGCTATCTCTGTGAATGTTGAAATGAAAAGATTTTAAAAAGCCAAACAGGTGGTGAGATACTGTAACTTCTTTGCTTCGAATTTATCTAAATATCTCAAGCCTTGTTTTAGTCTCTGTACAAGAAATTAGCATGATTTACTTCTTGTAACTTCAAGAAAATAGAATCTCACAACACAGCATTTCTATTCATAGTGTACAGGATGTATGCACCAAAACTGCTAGAGACAGTGAAATCAATGTGGGAGAGGAATAGAATGAAAAAAAAATTAAACAAAAAGTAATATAAATAAATAAATATATAATCTACATATATCCTACAGAACTTGCACTGCTAGTCTGAATTGTTTGGAAGAGTCAGAGAGCTGCCTTTGCAATCCTGTTCTGTCAGCCCTGTGCCTAAGCTTGGTGGTCTTGGCCATTTACACCAACACAGAAGTCTACTGTGAAGGAAAAAAGGGGACACAGCTTCCCTGAGCTCATTTTTACTGTGCCACAGATACTAAGGAGTTTCTCAGCCTGACTGAAGAAACAGTGCTTATATTCCAAAATGGGAGGAATTGCAGGTTCTTTATTTTGAAAATGTCTTCCAGACTAAAGAAAGAAGGGAAGCTTACACAAATGAGTGCATGGAATTAAATTCATCTGCTACAGAAGGACAGAGAATTTTGCAACACCTTCTGAGGTTTGAATAAATGACAGCAGTATCAAACTTGTTCCTTTAATACAAAGTTGTAGCAGCAGGAAAAATTATATAGAATCAGTAATGTATCAAGTTAGGTACATCAAATTAAATGTGACCTCTCATCATACAATCAACTAGATTACCTAATTAATGATGAGAATATTGAAAAAGTCTTAGGCTGCAATTAGAGAAAGACATTTTCAGCATCAATAAATACAATCCTTCTTAAAGACAGCAACAGAGCAGTTCTTTGTACCAGTCCCCAGCCAGAGAGCACCTCTGCTCCTGAAACCATGATGAGGCCAAAAGGCTGCAACCATGCAGCTATGAAGAGAGCAGAATGGTGTTCAAGCACTGAAATGCTGTGAAAGATAGTGGAAGAAATAACAATAATAACAATAATAGCAATAATAGCAATAATAGCAATAATAGCAATAATAATAATAATAATAATAATAATAATAATAATAATAATAATAATAATAATAATAATAATAATAATAATAATAATAATAATAATAATAATAATAATAATAATAATAATAATAATAATAATAATAATAATAATAATAATAATAATAATAATAATAATAAATGAAAGAAAGAAAGAAAGATTGATCTGTCTCACAAAGCATAGGCATATATGGCAGTGTGTGTACTTCATTGAAACTGAGCAGAGGTATCATGGATAAAGTCCAGTGATTTGTCTCAGAGGATAAGATAAATGTTATATAAGCAACATAAACTGTAAAACTGAAGTAAGGATTGGCGCTTCTTGTGGAGACAAGGTAAAGAGGCCTCTACTCAGGGGCTCAGTGATCAATAAATGCCTTTCCTGTGTGATGTTACTTACATCTTATTGAGCCTTCAAAAATTGTTGTTGCGAAATCTTTCTCAAAGTCATCGTGGGATGCGACTTCTTTTATCACAAGAGTTTCTGTAAGGCAGATGCACTCAGAAATAGTTTCTGTTAGTTCTCAAACAGCTTTCCTTTTGAGTACTTCACCTATATATGAACACATTGTGCTAAGTTCCCGTTTGTGTAAATGATGAAGGAAATTCTTGTTTCAGAATGTTTCATACCAATCTGTCCTAGGTAAAAATGATCAGAGAGGTTTCAAATCAATTAAAAAGCAGCCTCAATGTATTCTGTTTTAAAACATCCCCAGGGACCTTTTCAGTCACTGCTTTTAACACTAGTTGCCCTGCTCTGTCTGCTTCTCTGTAATTCTCTCTTTTTAATAAACATCTTAGTTATCAAAATTGGCTTAGCCTGAAAAAATGCAAGTTTTCCTTGGGGACCAAGGAGAATTTTTCTGCAGAGCATAAAGCACATTGCCTAAACTGTTTCAGAGCTACAGATCATTAAAAATAAATTACTCATTTTGAATATTTTAAAAGCCATTGCTATAAAGATTAGAGGTAGCTATCTTGCTTGTTATAACTTGGGAATCACCACTAAAAAGGAGAACTAGAAATAATTGAAAGCAAGTGAGGAGTTGTTTATCATGAAAGATTACTTGGACACACATAAGTTGACATGTCATTTGCATGACGTTAGTAAGTATTTTGTATGGGTTTTTTTTTTTTTATTTGTCTTTTTAGAGTTTTTTCTTTGCTTGTTTTTAACAGAAAAATGGAAAAAACCCCAGGAGTTAATTTTTGGCGTACTTGAGCCAAAATCTATTTTTCCTGGTGAAGTAAATTAATGAGGAAGAATGGGAGGAAAGCATTTTCACTTCAAAAGTGATGATCCTCCATCACTGCTTCATTCCACTCAGGGTCATAACCAACTTGTGAAAATAATAGAAATATTCTCACAAGTCATAAACCTTCCCTTGGTCATTTCCTGACCACGCCTGCCCACCTGGGTAAGTTCCCAACAAGCTAATAACATCTGTCTCCAAATTATTTTGCAGAAATGAATTGACTCAGCCCTCCTTGGGATAGTTTTGACAAGCAAGCATCACCTGCTGGAAAAAAACTTGAGAAATGCACAAAAAAAGTCATCACTGCCTCCTTCACTTTTCTCTCAGTCATGGAATGGGTAAGAGCATGTCAGGAATCTGCAGAGGCACTGATCCTGCTGGGCAGAGACATCTCAGCCTCCCACAGCCTGACCCTACAGCTGGGACTGGGCAGGCAGCTGGGGAGACACACCTTTCCTACCCCTGTATGTTGGAGCAGACACAAGAAGAAAAATATTAGCATGGTTTGCAACTGGATTGTTTTCTAAGGAAGCAAGTCTTGTCAGAAAAAGAGATGTAGAGAGACAAATAAGGGGTCAAAATTCTTCCCTGCTTTCTTGCCTATCTTTGGATGGAAATAAAAATGCAAAAATTCCATTTTGCTCCTTTGCACATTTGAAGATAATAAGCAAGCTGCAAATAGTGAACTGAATGGCAAAACTTCTGACCTAACTCGTTTTCCTACAGTCTTGCACAAGCTCACTGCCTTTGAGCAGTTTGTGGTGAGAAGGCTCCATCCTCGGGCCTTTAAACACACCAATGATAGCATCCCAGAAATAAAAATACTCATTTCCCAGTTTAACTGAACTTCAGTGGCTCTATTACCTTTTTTTTTCAAAGAATACACTGGCAATGTATAAATCAGACTTTTGCTGACTACTTTTCTATTGTAAACCTTCTTTCTCAATGAGAAAACAAACACAAAGGAAAGATTTGAAGGCCATTTTCTATTTTTTGAGGCACAATGTGATGCTTAGACTCATGGTTTATGTAGAATTAAAAGTCACAGAATTTAAATCACAGCTCCTCATGAAAGATATGTAAGTTTGTGCTCTAATATGAATGAAAAACCAGACTTCCTTACTTCAGAAAATGTAGCCAGCTAGACTGACAGGGCAAGTTTCCTCACTACCCATGGAAGGATCATTTTCTGGTAATTGTGGGGTTTAAGACTCCTACCAATATCTGTTGACAGCTAGAAGATGCACACATCTGCCCAACTCTGCCTCATTCTCTCCCTACCTGCACTCATAAAAGACTTCAGATATTCAGCTTTGTGATACTACTGTTGGGCATCTCTAACAGTAAAAAAAAGGCACTAATGCTCCCAAGTTTCTTTTTAGCTTGGCCTTATCCATCAAAGGAAGCCCTTATAAGCTCATGCCAAATTTGCTGGCATAGGTTTTTTTCCTTTTCTTCTCTGTCCAATGCTCTCCTTCTCTTAGACTAAACAATGAGTGAGCAATATGAAAAAGGTGGCCCTAGCACCTTTTGTTTCCAATATGATATTGTTTCCCTATGTGAGTTTTCTTTTTCTAAATTGGAAAGTTTGACAATACAAGTGACCAACATCTGAATGTCCATTTTTTCCCTCAAAATTTGAGTTTGACCTCAAGCTTACTTGAGGTCAAAAGGGCAAAGGAGAAATTCAGGTGCAGTTGTATAACTGCTATGTATAGAAACCCATATATATAAATGGGGAAATGTATTGTTGTACAAAACACAGTACAAAACCTGATAATGGGCAAAATATTTCTGCAAATTTATGCCTTTCTAGCAGTAAGCATCCATTTTACTTTATGGAAGAAAATCTTCAGTTTGCACTACAGCTCTAGTGATTAGTAGAAAATTGTTATTTCACGTGTCACTTGTTATTAATAGATTATAGTATTTGTTTAATGACTAGTCTATTTTTTCCCATGTTCCCATGACAGCAATTATCACATTGTTTTAGGTATTGTGATTAAGGACGGTAATTTTAAAGGGTGTCATTTACTACTGATTACTATATTGTGTGCCATGAATAGCTATACTTCATTATGGTGTGCACTATTGTGGCAAAAAAAGAAGAAAAGAGAGCCTTGCCTGAGGCTTGGTGAAGGGGAAGGAAATTAAATGTTAACATGAAAGAAAGGTTCTGTGTAAACACACAATTGCTTGCTTGGAATACAACACTCTCAGATGGTCCCTGTGTAGTGAAGATAAAGACAAACCGAAGAGAGTGTGGAATTACGTGTCTTCATAAAAATTTTCTTTTAATCCTTGAAAATTATTCAAATCCTAACAGAATGCCAGTTGCTAAAGCTGCCTACCTACAGAAGTAATGAAGCTAATACCTGTTTATTTACAGAAAGTAATACATGCAATACTGCATGATGACAGCGAACTGTTACAGGCTTGTGTGAGGCATCTGAGTTACTCTTATATGTGATTTTTTTCTATTTCCTATCATAAAGTATATAACATCCCAAGCTAACAAGAACTACATTGCTTTATACCCTCCTATATTATAGAGGCTATGTTACAGATGGCTACATTGTATACTCCATTGTCCTAAAACATGAATTACAGAAGTTGAGAGGTTTCTGAAATTCAGCGATTTCCCTTGTACAACAGTCTCTTTAGCAAGAAGTCTTCTAGATTTCTGCCAGTCATATTTGCAGAAATTTTTGTTATTATATTTACTCCAGCAGTGAATAAGAAACAAGGAGCAAACTTGGAACCTTGTAACCTTTCTCTCTTCCAGCTGTGTACTGGAATGGTAAAAAAATCCCTCAAAATATTTTAGATATTCTACAGCCTTGGGGAAGAGCATAGTGACCCTTTCTGTTCAAGCAGTGGAAAAATAATGACATACTTCCTTTTTTGTTACTGGAGCACTTCCTTTGTTGGCAGACTGGAGTAGTCTGCCATAAAAATGTCACCTGCTCTAGCAAGGCACCCATTATCTCAGGACATTTTGTACATATAACTTTCAGCAGACTGATTCAGCACTAGAGCAAAATGAAAAAAAAATAACTTGGATCTCAGTGCTTTCCAAAAAAATTTCAAAAGCATCCTTTTCACCAAGCCCAATCCTTCAAGCTGATGAGCTGTTCGCTAAGAATGTCTAAGACGAAAGATCAAATACCAGTGAAGGTCACAGACAAAAGTTGTTAAATCTTTTGAAACATCAAGAGGTAATGAAGAAATACACTGAAAAGTAAAATAAACAGTAGGGCAAAAAATTTTGTATTTTGCTCTTCCTTTTTAGACTTGTGCAGCTCTTTGACATGCAGCTGTGTATGTGGCTGCCTGCTACCTCCATATTATGAAATATTATGTCTCCCCAAAAGGCCCTTCAGCAGGCAAAACTGCTAACTTTCATGTAGAGACAGCAATACCACCATGTCACTTGAGGGCCTTTGAAAACACAAGTACCACAAACATCTGACTTGCTCATTGTTGAAGTTAGAATTAAACAAATATCCTGTGGATGGGAACAAAGAACCACCGGTTGTTTTGCTTTTTCAAGTTCAAGATGGACATAAAATCATATGGATTCCCGTAATCACCAGAACATAAAATAATGTCAGGGCAACCTGGCAATAAGAAGAGAATCAGACTTGCTCATTTCTTAAAATTTTTCCACTTCAAATCTCCCACCATACATTTCCAGCATTTATCACTGAAGAAAAACTATGGAGAAAGACAAAGTCTCAGAGAAGACAGGCAGAAAAATATGAGATTGATTAAGTAGCTTGAAAAGCATGGCTGAAGGAAAAGGGTTAATCATAAACCCAAAATTCCATATTTGTTCTGTGTGACTGCCAGACACTTTACCATACAGGCAGGCAAAGCAGCTAATGCCAAACTACTCTATAGAAATTCTCTTTCCTAATGTAGTCGTGGGATGGGATATTTATCCACATCTCAGTAAAGTCTGTAGAGTACAGTTATGCTGTGTTAAGGTTATTATGTGCTGAGGTTATTTTCTTAGTAGTAGAACTTTCTAACAAGAGGCCTTGACCAGGGCAGCAATATCACTTTTAAAAGTTGACCAAATTAGACAACTAGTGCCAAGCTATGTGCTTCAGTTTAGGATTTTATTTGCTTGATATTTTTCACGGAAAACTGAGCTTACCGAATCAGGGCTTTTGTGTTTTTCTCTTCTTTTATAGAAAAACATGTGGTTCCTAATGACTAAAGCTTAGCAAATGGAAATGGCTGGGCACTTTGGATGACATTTTTTCAACAACAGGACACTAAAATTCATCTTCATGTTCAAGCTCCCATTACAATTGATAAAGATGTAGAGCTCAGTTCAGATGCTGAAATGCAGACCTCTAGTACTCTTTGAGTTACATTGTGATATCCAAAATTCCCACTCCAAGGTTTCATGTATGAATAGAGTTAATGGGGTTTAGCAAAAAATTAATGTTTCTCTAAAGCTCACAACTAAGACCGAGGCTAGTTGTTTAAACAAAGACACATAAAGTGCCATTTCAGAAGGCCCAGGTTACACCTCCCAGCCTTCAGTCAGCTTTGCAGAGGGACTCTGGTCTTCCCTAGTTCTTCCATCATATTTGACTATGTGACTGTCTTGGAAACTCTAGGATAACTCAAAAAGTACACAGCACCTCTGCCAGGGCAACTGTCTTGAATGTAAGACCTCCATTGCCTACAGTGGGAGCACAGATAACTCCCTTGCATGTAGACCTCCAAATAATAGAGACCTTTTTTTGGCATCATAGTCACAAACAGATTCCCATCCTTTGAAGGTGTGGGTGGAAAAATCCTTAACTCACTTAAGTCCAAGCACAATACTGGTGGTGTGGTCACACCTGCTCAAATTTGGAACGCAAAAGAGTTGGTAAGTGGGGTTCTCAGCACTATTTAAGTTCAAAAGTGGTTTTGACTTTTTTTGCTGACTTATCCAAACTGGATACATAAATAAATAGCAATATTATTCACCTGGTGTCTCTCTGTCTTAGCCTTTGCATGATTTTTGGAATAGCTTAACTGATGTATATCTTGGGTTTTTTTGTTTTGTTTGGGGTGGGGGTTTTTTGGCTTTGTTTTTTGTTTCATTTTGTTTGTCTGTTTAAATTTTTTTGTTAATGAATAAAAAGTTGTGAGAATCCTAGGGTTTACTCTTCTGCAGTAAGCAAATCTGTCCTTAGAAGACTTATCAGTGTCCAGACAACAGCCATTTGTGTCCAAGCAACAGCCTCAACCATTCTGCTCTTTGCCCTCTTCCTCTTAAGTGACTGGAAATGTTCAAACAATGACAAATAGAAGCGTTGTAAATTCCCTGAAAAACATTGGCATTGGCGAGGATGAAGCTCACAGTGTGAAGGTCACAGAGCATATGAGACTAAAAGTGCCTCAGGCAATAATTCTGGCTCTCAGAGATCTTACATCAACCATGGCATTAACAAGACAGCTGCAAAAAAAAAAAAAAAACTTATATCCAGCAACAAATGATAACACAAATACTTAAGGACATGTTGTGGGAGCCTCTTTTCTATGATGGCTGTTTGCAGAGGCTTCAGTACCCCACATACCCTTATCCAGTGCCTGCTACTGCTGCTCTCTTCTGTGAACATCTACCTGACCTGCAGTCTCAGTAAGAGTTCATGTGTCTTACACTATTCAGATGAAATATCAAGGCTTCAAGTACATTACATGGGTTTCCTTTGTGGATTTCTCACCCTTCCTGGCTAATTTTTTTTTCCTTGAATAATAGGGAAACAAGCTTTTAGAATGCTGCTGCATCAATGACTCTTCTAATCTTACAGTCACCAATCCCGTCCATCTCAATCCACTTCAAATTGCAATTTAGGATCGTTTGGAACTGTTAAGCAGCTTCTCAGTTACTTCTTGATGTTGCAGGAAACATTCCAGGAGCATACAGACTAGGGTTTAACAGGTGGAGCACAGTTAGGCAGATGATGGTACAAGAAGCATGTCTGGCACCTAGGATGATCACAGGATAGCAGTGCTCTGAACCAGCTGGTCAGCTGGTCTCTTCCCCACTGTAGGAAAACACAACATTGCTAGCAAGTGTTCAGCTTCCTCCTACAAACCCTTATTTCCTTCTTCACCATTTTCAGTCTTTGTACTTCTGTTTCTCTCAGGATGAAATTGCTTTCATATCAGCTTCATTTCCAAAATCTTGAATTCTGCTCCTTCCATATCACATTCAGGGAAAGGAAAACATATCTAGCAAACTTCTTGCACAAACCAACTAAAAATGGAGAAGTAAAACAGAGAGCTTTACTTTGCAAATCCACTAATGGAACTGAACTCATTAGGAAACAGGCTTGGAATTAGTATAATTCATGTTATGCATCCAAACATTTTTCTATATTTCCATACATGAAGAGTGGCAAGTCCCAAGGAATTTAATGGTGTGTGCTATCGATGGCTTCCATTAGTTATTTTCCCCTTCAGGTTGTGCTAAATGCCTTTACTAACAGAAGATTACAGTTACTGTATTTTTTACAGTTCAGATAAGGGCTGTAGCTAATTAACATGTTGTCTTAGTCATATTTTTAATTTGTTTGTTTATTTTATTTCAAGGTTTCAGTCAAATTATGGAAGAGAAAAAGCATCATATATAATGTTTGTAGAACTGTTAAAATAAATATTTGATGAATGACTTACCCATACTACCCAATGGATGCCTAGAAATAAAATCATGTGCAGAATGAAAAGTGCTACATGAGCTATTTGCTAACAGAAAAAAGGGAATTCTGCCAGCCCCAGATGTTAGAAGATAATACCATTTAATTTGGCATTGATGAGACACACTTCATTTAAGATAGTCCTATTTATAGAAATGGGGTGACTTATCATCGAATCATAGAATATCTATTTTCAAATACAGAGCGCATGAATATTCTTGTCTCTATTATTGTGCTATTTTTTAGAATTTAAATAATTTGGTACAATCCGAGCATCAAGACTATTCTTGCAATTCACCAGAGTGTCATTCTCCTTTTGAGCTTCTACAAAAAAAATCAAATACTTGTAGGTACTTTTTCTCTGGAGAGATTTATTTTCTAATTTAAAAAATAAATCTCTCCAACATTACCTTCCCTGTGTTTGTGGAGCCAGTACAAGATTTAAAAAGAATTTGTTCATAAAGCCTAATATTTAATCAGAGGATAGCACTTTCCAAAAAAAATCCTTCCTTTCCTCAATGACAAAGTCTTTGGTTTGATTACATAGATCCTGAAGCTGGCTTTTCATAGAGTATATCCTAACCATTAGCTAAGAATTGCACAAAAAAAAAAAAATCCTTCAAAAGAAATAGAGGCAAAGGAAAGGAAAAAGCTGTTTCTCAAATTTGTCAACTGAAACCAGAAAGGAATCATAATATAAAAATGTTTGTAATAACCTGCAAACCTACTGCAAAATACCTGTCATTTCCCCTCCAGAATATCCAAAGTAAAAGTAAATTATCACTTTAGCTAATGATGCCAAATCAAACTTTGAATTTTATACTTGTAACAATGCTCTTCTGACATATAAAACAGGTGCAGCTTGTAGGGAGAAATAGTGGGAAGGATCTCTTGTGAGAGAATAATTTGGGAAGTTGGACAAGGTTTTTATCACTCAGAAAGCAGATTAAAAGGATAACAGATTTTATCTGCCTTAACAGAGACTTGCTTCTCATTCTATAATACGTCATTTTCCTGATATTCTCTTGGCGATTTTTCCACTCAGCTTGAGCACCACAGACAATTAAATCCAGAAACTCTTAGACCTTAAAAAAGTTTTTCAAGTTCTTATTTTTTTTACTAGTTGGAGTTGGTTCAAGGAAGTACATCTCTACAACGATATGAAAAAAAAATCTCTGATTGAATGTACCTTTAATTAATACACAGGGACACAAAGGGGAAGAGAAAAGCTATAAATACTGAAATGCCACATCATGTTGTCTTTAAGTGATGAAACAAGATGTGTGAAGGAATAAAGGTCCTTTTAAGTCATGTTATTGAGTTGTCTCCTGGGGTCTGTCACAAAACGGTGCTACTTACTTCAAGAAATCCCGTGGCTAAGAAATCAAATTGAATTCTGGATTCCAGCATACAGAAATATTTGTACCCCACAACTAGATCAAAAAATGTCAATAGTCAAAAACAACAACAGCAGAATAAATTCGAACAAACAACAAAAACTAGGTGGTAATTCACTTTACAATCACTTTCTCTCTAGCAGAGAACTGCTGCAAGAGTTACTTCTTCTATCAAAGCATAAATCACTTTCGAAGTCTGCCCTGCTCAGCCTCTTCAATTCCTGGCTCCCTTCCATTCTCTTAAGGATCCAGGAACATCCAAAGCTTTTCAGAAAATACCAAAAGGACATCCTATGAGGAACTGTCATAAGAACAGTTTGGTGAAATTTCCATATATATTTAATATTTTAATATATCTCTCCCCTTTTCGTTAGTATAATTGCAAGTAGGGGAAAAAGGGATTGTGTACAACGTAGCTCTTTGTTTTGCTTGGAATAATTTTTGACCCATCATCTGAAGAATTATGACACCTTAATGTAATAGATCACAGTCTAAGAAGAACAGGTTCAGTCACAGAGAAAACCCTCACCTCCACTGACCTGGCCTACTGATGTATCACCAGTCTAACCTTTATTGTTTGCAACAAGAATCAGAAGGTCTCACATGCAAAACACTGCCCTTGCATGAGGCTCATCCTTTAGCTTATGCTTGATCCTGTAGTGTAGACAATCAGCCAAGTAACAGCCCCACCTTGCATAATGCAGTTAAAATATCATACCCATTGTATTTTCCAGCCATCGTACCACTCACATTGGTCTGGAGGTATTGAATGAATTAAAAAGGACTTCAGCCTTATTAAATGAAAATCTTAATAGCCACTTATTCACTTAATAGCCAAGATTATGCAATCAATGTCTTGAACCCATACAATTGTTTAAAATTTAGTATGCAAGAGGTGAATCTAAAATTGGGAGTCAGATCCAATTTAAAAACAGCACAATGCTTCAGTTCTCTTTGAAACAGAAAACTCTTCAGTTTGACCATTTGGTGTAGCCCAGGAGATATCAAGGAATAATGGATTTTTACTTACATCCAGTTTCCCTAAGATACTATTAACATGAAGTTGGTAAAATTCCCACCTACAGAATTTTGGGAAGTTACTTGCTGCTGTGCATGAGCAGTGTAAGAAATGGCCCTCCTGAACTGGTAAATTTACAAGTGTGGATGTTTTTGAGAAAATGAAAGACAGCAGAGAATGAGAATTTCATAAATCTCCAAGGCCATGAGGTACCACAGCTTCATAATTCTTCTTCTGATATGCAATCGTAACAAAGCAACTTTTCTCATCACGTCTCAGCAAGCACAGAAAAAGGAATCACTTCAGAAAGTTTTCTTTCAGACTTTTCTTTCAGAAATATCTCTCAAATGGATGACATATTTCTTGAGTTTTTGTCTTCATTAGCTGATCTTACCTGCATTTTCAGTGGGCTATGTAGAATGAATATATTACTGTTGAAAAAGAAGTTTTCACCTTTACTTCAAAAACAAATTATTCTCAATAGGATGTCTTTACAGTTTTGCCAGCATATTGTTCCGTTCAGTTGCTGCAAGATCATTCAAGCTCCACGGCTTTAGTTTAAAAAGGCTAACTTAAAAATGAATATAAAGATTTTAAAATGAATTTTCCATCAAGAACTTCAGAATTTCCTGTTTTCAAGAAATGATCTTAGCTGGGAAGCATCCCACTGCAGAAACTGCCCCATCACATCTGGAGTAGACAGCAAGCACTCGAGAGTGATGCCTGGCAAAACTTCTTCTTCATCCTGGACAAAATGTAATATACTGCTTCTCAAAGCGCATGACAGAAATCCAACAATGCAGGCTGGTTTTTTTGACCAGCTCTTCTTGGGTACTCCTTCCCACTAGGAAGCTTGAAAGCAGGGAGGAGAGCAAACAGGTAGGGATGGCCGAGGGTTTCAGTCAATGGTAGCAATGAAGCAGCGTGAATCATGCCTGTTTAGCAGGTTCATGTAAACTTTCTCCTGTTGGCTTGAAACTCTTCCCCATTAAATAATTTACTTATAAGAAAAACAAAGTGGAGAAATATAGTTGCCTTATAAGGCAAGAGTTCATTCCTAGGCAATGGGTGATGTTATTTAAAAATAAAATCTATAAGGAAATCTTCATTCCAATTTGAAGTTACATTTGTAAATAAATGTTAGACTTTGAATTCCCTCAAATTCTTCATAAGTTATTGAGTCTAGCACCAGTTCCTATCTTTCCTGTCTTTCTAATGCCCACAGAAGTAAATAAAGTTCAGTTTAAAAGAATGTATGATCTGAAGAAAGTTGCTATTAGCAGATGTGTGAAGCAGTTTTCAAACAACCTTTTCATGTCTGGCACTAACAGGAACTGCTAGCAGTGCTTTAAAGCAATGGTGAAGAATGTGCCGTAACTGGTGGACAGAGTCAGCTCCAGCTCTTCACTATCTGCTCTGCAAAGCCATCAGCAGATGCAGAGGCAGCTGTGTCCCTGAGGAAAGTGAAATTTACTGTATGGGCTATTCACAGCTGCCCCAATGGAAGATGCTGAAGCCAACCATAACATGAAGCAACCTCCAGGGTACCTTCAGCTGACCAAAGGTTAAATCAAGAATCTGTGAGCACAAATATGACTTACAGCACTTTGTTCTTGGTTGCCCTGCATGATGAGAAAATTTATCTCAGATTCACTCATGGGTTTGGTATAAACATAATCAGATAATCAAAGTTCTACCAATTGAAAGGAGGAAATGACATTTATATTCAGGAACTCAGTTCTATCTACCTCTGCACACAAATAACTGCAAGCTAAAAAATGAGAAAAATACCAAAAGAAATATCATTTTTCAGCAAAAACATGTTTCTTATTGCTGAGTAACTAATTGATTTTTTTCCCTCGCAGTGTAATGCAATTATTGGAAATTACAAAGCAATAACAAAGGCTCTCTCAGCATAAAATGGTTAGAGGATAAGAAATAAAAGTCAGAAAAATAATAACTCCTTGAGGCATAGGTCATCTGTTGTGCTGTAGAATGTTCTAACTACATTAACTTTGTTGTAAACCTGAAACTTCTAATTGCAAATAAGGCCAGATGTGAGTTTCCTTGAACTTAGCTCAGAGCACTGGCAAATAAATTTAAAAACAAAAGGATGTGAGAAGACAGAAATTCCACAATTCTACTAAGAAATTCTTTTCCAGTTTCTATTATCTATTTTTCCATGGTCATTTTTCACAGTAGAGCACAAATGCTGTCATGATAGGCAGCACCTGAATCCCTGGGCAGTCATCCTTGGGTGGTTTCTGCTGTGATCCTCTCTTCTGCCAAACAGCTACTCTTTAATTCAGTACTGCCCTGCATTTCAATGGCCATTTATGTCTGTGCAGTCCGGCTGGAAGGTACTAAAAGAGCCGTGAGGGAATGAATGCAAGATTATCATTTGGCAATGACTTGCCTACCTTTGTGCCTGATGTAGCTCATGAAGGAGAGGGAAGAAAGGGGCTGTGGCAGTGCTCTGTTAGTTTTTGGATGCAGCTACTGCTGTTATCCATCCCTGCACTTTACAGAAATGAAGATGACCATGCAAACCACATTGAACATCAGAACATAAGTCAAGAACCATAAAATATAAGGAATTAAATTATCTGTTGGGTAGTATTGAGGTGTTAAAGTACTCATACTGGAATACAGTTTCTTTATTTGAAATACCTGTCTGTTGATGTTCAGACTTACTGCCTTTGGCAAGAGAACTAACAAAAAATACAAGTATACTTAGCTGCAAAATGAATATTCCTGTAGGTTTGGGGTTTTGTTTTTCCCCAATAAACAGTTATATTTGCCTTAAGCCATTAACAATCCAGACTTAACAAACTGCTGTTTGTGAAGTGCTTGAAAAAGCTCACCATTATTAGCACACATGACATTAGCAATCCTTTTGATGCCATTTCTCATTTTGTCTTCAAGTTTACTGAGTAACAAAAAGCCACATCAACAAGGCAACCATGAAGAAGGAAGGAGTGAGGCAGTGGAAAAGTGAGAGCGAGGAAAAAAGGCAGATACTGGGGAAGTAAATCTTAGCTTTGTGAATTGCACCAGTTTACACTTGTTTTCACACACAGATCCAAAATTTGTGTTGCAGAAGGAATGGGCAAAACCACCGTAAAGAAAATAAAACATTGGGTTGTAATCCACTAAAAAGTTGTTCTTGGGTGAGTTTCAAACAGACCTTTTGTAAAGATATTAAGTTTAGTAGCTCCTAAGAGCCTAAAACAAAATCACCCTAATCAATGAAATGTTGTTCAGCCGTTTGAGCCAAAGCTGAAAAATTTAATTGCCTAAATTTCTTCGCTTTAGGCAACCTCACAGAGCACTCAGCTATTCTTAATGCCAGTTCTAAGCAAAAATGTGATCAGTGCAGCACACTTCGAGCACAGGTTTGTTTGCACACCTTGCCCATCATTCCATATGAAAAACATGTGGGTGCCCCTTGCCCGCATCCCTTTTTGTCCAGCAATTCTGTGTGTCTCCAGCATTAATTCATTCTTCAAAACTTAGGGCTTCAAATCCTAGATTAATTCAAGGTATAGTCAAGGAGCTGTTTCAATCCATTGATAAAAAACGACTGAGATAGAAGTTTCTAAGCTCTCACACTCCTGTGAGAGTTCTACCTTCCTACTGGAGCCTGCTGGTTGGAGCTGCCAGCCCTGCACTGCTGCAGATCAAAGGTGCATGTTATCAGAGTATTCTACATTGAATATTTAATCTACTTAGCCTACACTTTTAACTTCCTCAATGCATCACACAAAGTCCTTCTGTGAGAATATTAGAAACTTTCATTTCCACTGGCTCTTCTTTACTGAGTCTTTGGGTTAAAGACAGCTAGAGAAACAAACAACAGACTCTGTGTGACAGTATACAAGCTCACAGGCACTACTTTAATTAAATAAGCTGTATATCCTGCCTTTTATTATCTTTTCTACACAACACAATCAGTGTTTTAACTGTGCAAGCAGCTCACATTAGCATGTGCTCCAGTAAGTTGCTTTGTTACCATTTCAACTCAAATAATTGTAGCAAAGTTAACACAGGTTTTCACCTTTCAGTAATGTTTTCAAATACTTTAGGATTTACTCTGGACAAGCTTATTCCCTGAGCTGTGGAACGTACTATTCCTTTTATAAAATTTGGACCACAGTCTGCAGTCATTTCAAAAGACAATTTTCATTTATTTCTCTTATGTTTTAAAAATATAGATCTGTAAATTGTATATTCCTGACAATTTATAGACACTGAGACTGCTCTGACCAGCCTGGTTTGTTTTGTAGACTGGACTGACAATTGAGAAATTTTGCAGGCTACACTGAAAATGTGGAAAATTATGCAGAGGGTTTCAAAAATGTGAATGCCAAAGTATGTTTCATGGCTGTCTGGGAGGTTCTGCCAGTTGTGGTTGTGCATCATTGGTTTTGTATTAGATGTTCCTTTGATGCTGTTTTTCAGGCATACATATTCAAGGAGTTACATATCTGGAAGGCTCTGCTGGGCAAAACATTTTCTCATAACCATTGATCCAAAACAGCCCCAGAGAAAAATCAGTCTTTGCTCTCTAATTTTAGAGTTCTGACCTGGCTCCAGAACCGCCCTCAAAGGGATTCACTCCTTACAGATCTGGATAAGATTGTCCAAATCTCCAGAAGAAACTGATTGCATAAGTGTTAAAACTAATGCTCTGTTAAAGGCTCAAGCCTTGAATAAAGTCCTGAGTTGCTGTTCAGGATTTTAAGTAGCAACTTACCAGCACAAGTTTACTTTAATCTTCTAATCATTCATTAAAGCATTTCCTGCCATCCTTATGTATCATTATTGGCTTTTGTTTGCTGACAGCTTATTTTTACAGCTTCCCTTCTCAGATGGTCTTCCAGGGAGGAGAAGATGATTCTGAGCAAGCTATGGGGATCTGCATTCATGGCACTGAGGTGACCGCAATATGTTCTCTGAAATAGATAGTTGCCATTTGCAAGCCTTTCTCAAGCTTGTCCTCTTACAGAAAAAATGAAGTTATCAGAAAATATCATCTTTGAACTGATCAGTCATTGTGTTAAGTTTTCTCTTTTGCACTCATAAGGTTATCAATTTTATTCAAAACAAACACTTACATGCATTCATGCACAGAAGTGAAATGTTTCTGAATTAAGTATTAAAGGAGGCTGGAAGTTTATTGTACTTTCTTCTTTTTATGCCTAGCGTAGGAGGGAACGTTTACCAAAGAAATACTTTATAAATAATTCAAAGTTAGAATTAGTGTCAAAAGATACAGAGTTAAATAACACATAAAAAGGGGATTATTTTCTGGATTACTCTGACACTGACCCCTCAGTGGAGTTGCTAAAAATTAGAATACTGCAATCTTTGGAAAAGTTGCAATAGGATATTCTGTATTTTAACAGATCGTGCCTTTCTGCTTGATTAACCCAAATTAATCTGCCCTTCATTAGGAGATTCTAATTTGGTATAAATGCTTAATATGAAGCCTTAAAAACTCTCACCTTTTGGTTTTGGATTTAGATCACATTTTGAAAGACTTAACGTGTAAGAGAATTGAGACAGAGTGGTAAAGCTGAAAAGCAAACTGTACATGGGAGATCAGACACTGACTTTTCCCAAGACTCAAGCCATTTGTTTGCAAAGGTAAAAGGGAGAATGTGTTGCATTTTCCCATTTTGTAGATAGTGTTTGTAGCTAATGATGTTCCAGTGAGCTGAACCATAGAAAATGTAGATGCTTACATGTTTGTAGCACACTACTGTGAGTGACAGATGCAGAGGCAACCTTCATGCCCTACTCACCTTCCTTTTGATAGGATCATGCCCCTCGCTGCTCTCAAAACTCCTCTTTTTTACTGGAAAATGACTGGCAAAGTTGCAAAAGGAAGAAGAAAGAATCCATAGACCTCTAAAAATAGAGCAGACCAGGGAACCATCAGAGCCCCTCTGCTGCTGTTTAAAATTAATGTTTCTCTCGTAGAGGAGATAAGAGTTGGAGCTTATCAACCCAGGGATAACTTTAAAGACTTTCCCTTCTTTGATCTTAGCAAGAACCCATTTATGCTTCTGTGCATCAGCAGCAAATTTCCTGGAAGATCCATAGTTACTGTCAATGAAGGAGCAACTGATGTTTAAAACCCAAATTTCATCTTCATTGCTAAGTGTCACTGCAGCAAATATACTGAACTTATGGAAACACTGCTTGGAAACATCAGTTGGTTGCTGGAGGTATTCTACAATACTGATTTGTAATTCAGAACAGAAATGTTTCCAGCGCTGTGCAGTAACAGCAGTGTCAGTAGACCTCAAAAATGTAGGGAGTTTTTTCTTATCAGCTGCACAAGTTTGAATCATTACCTTGTATAGTAGGTCTGAAGTTTGAACTGAGAAGTTATCTCAAGATACACTGCAAAAGGTATGCTCAGCCACTAGCATGCTGGGGTTTTTTTAATCTATTTCTTTTTATATGGCATAAAACAATGAATAAAGTGAATATCAAAACAATAGAAAGAGAAAACAAACAAACAAAAACCTGTGGTGGGTGGGAGGGGGGAACAGAACCCCAAAATAACCAAAATCAAATGCATTCCAGAAGATTTAGCAGCTTATCAAAAGAATCTTCAAGGGAAAGGGGTATGTGCCTGAGAAGGCATGCAACTGTCCTCCCATAAATCTATCTACAATGGGGATCCGTGATTCAGAGCAAAAAGGAATTTTTTCAAAAAACAACTGTGCCATGTAGGTTATCATGATTTCTTGACTTCAATGCAGTGATTTGCATCAGTGACAAATTGATTCTAGACAGGAGACATGCATGGTTATTGTGCCTTAAGGTTGTTACAAGAGTCAAGTTAATTATTAAAGAATTTGAGTTTAACTGATAATTAAGCATTCCAAATGTCATGCAAAATATTTGTGGATAAAATTGTTCGTCTGATAATTGGGTTCATCTAGTAACTGGATTCCACCAGTGTAACTAAGGCCAAATTCTCCATCACTATCTCCAAAACAGCAGTACATTTTACACCTGTAGGGCATCTTCTGCCAAAAAAAAAAAAAAAAAAAAAAAAGTACAAACAAAAAAGGATAAAAATTTGTTGTGAAGATTTTCTTTTTGGTTTTCTTCTTTGAATTAACTTAGAGCATTAACTGTGGCCTTAATTTCTTCCTAAATAAGTATGTTGTTTCTTGTTATAACCTGACTATACCTGCACAGTTTTGAAACTAATAAAAATAACAGATATAAATGAAACCTGCACTAATAATGATCTATCAGATAGCTGAAAGACATGAAATTAAGAGAACAGGGCAATAGTTTCCCAGTTTCCAACAGATCACACTATTGATAAGTTGTGAACTTTAATGAGTATTGAATTTCTTCCAGTTTTCTAGAGCACCTTTTGTGATGTTGTCCTTTCACTGTGTAAGCTAAAATAAAAAACAAAAAGCCAAGGGGCTAGGAAACACTTTAAACTAGTTTAGCAAACCATGTTTTAGAAGTTTCTTGCACTGTTCCCTAGGCAATTATCATTTCCAGATGGACTAACATGCAACATGTCTTGGTCTGATATGTTTTTAGTTGATTTTACATCAGAAGTACTCCACTGAGAGAGCTTATTCAATATTAATACAAGTGAGATAAGAAGCCTGTCTTAGTGGACCTTAGTCAACTATCAAGAGCAGCAAGATGTCTGCACTTGGATTACAGCTAAATTGTTTTCATAATGGATTTTATTAATTGAATTAATTTTCATGTCTAAGCAGGATTTAACCAGGGTCATATCATCCAATACCATCTGTTATTAACTAGAGTCAACTATTATCCAATTCAGCAATCACCATCCAATTTCAAAGTGCAGTATTTCACAGAATCATTGTATTTCACAATACAATCATGGATTGGTTTGTCTTGGAAGGGATCTTCCCATCTAGTTCAAACCCCTTTGCCATGGGCAGAGACACCTCCCACTGACCAGGTTGTTCAAAGGCCTGTGCAACCTGGGCTGGAATATGTCTGGGGATGTGCATCCACAAGTGCTCTGATCCAGAGCCTCACCACCCTGACAATAAAGAATCTATTCCTAATACCTAATCTAAACCATCCCTCTTTCTGTTTAAAGCCATTGCACCCTGTCCTATCTCTGCATGCCTTTGTAAGTGTTTCCTGTATTTTAAGTGACAGACTGTAGATTAAAAAATTCAAAAGCAGTTTATTAATTTTGTTTGAATGACAAAGATAATCTCTCAGTAGACTGGGGCAGTCTCTTTTTTTCCACCCCAGACAAAGGTTATGGTTACAATATTTATATAATTAACATTGAGTACCTACCCATATGTTTTGTATTCTCTGAAAAGTAGTCATTCATATAAAAATTTTTACATGTTTGCTCAGCATAAACAAAAATCTCCCATTGTAGCTGAGAGGTACATTTTTATTCTCAGGAGAAACCTCACAGACTTCAGTGAGGTTTATACTGTGAGCAACAGACTCTCCACAATCATGGCTGACTAGGCAATTTTTCTGTTGTTCTGTTAATGGGATTGGTTGGAAGTCTTTTAAATATATTATGCTTTCTCTGGCAATTATTTCTCTTTTCAGAGCTGCCAGACTCCAGCTTTCAACAGGTAAATACATATCCCTAAAATATTTTACAATTAAGGAATTTTCTAATTTTTCTTCTTTTTTTTTTTTACCTGAAAGTCTGGAAAAACAACTTATCAGCCATTCCTTGATTTGTTTTTATTTTAGCATCACATAAAACTGCCTTTGTATAGAAGGCCAAACCTCCTAAAGGCCTCTGGGAATCTTCTGACGTGGTCCAGTAGAGGAGTAATCAGAGCGCTGAAAGTGATTAAAGAGAAATACTTAAGTAAAGGAGAAAAAAAGATTCTTGAGAGTCATTTTTGCTTGTCTGAAAGGGAAAAGAGAAGGTCTAACAAACACAAAATTAGTGCTAGGTGATACAGTGGAAAGAAAATCTAGCTACACTGTAAGGAGTGCAATTAAATGTCTGAGTATGCTCCAAGATTATACCTTGCCAATTGTCAGTCAAGCTGATAATACACAGAACTCCTGCTCACCAGAGGTCCCATTCACCTCAATATCTTATTTTCCTTATCTCTAGCCAAGAAGGACAAAGATTTCCAAAAACATACATGCTAACAAGGTCACAGGACAATCAGTGACAAGTGGGATAACCATTAGCTTGCAAAATTGGATTTGAAGAAGAAGCTGAAATTACCACAGAAATGGCAAATCCTTCTGCATCACCTCTTCTGTTTTATTCATTGAAAACAAGAAATTAAGTTTTTCAACTTCTTGAGTACAATCAGATTTTGAAAATTCTTGCAATAATCACCCAGGTTATGAGGACAAGACAATTCTATACCTGTCTGAGAAAGTAAAAGATTAGAAAGTCTACAAGTAAATATTATCCTACAATCATTTGCTGCTTCCAGTTGTGACATACCTGGATATCTAGTAAAATAATCGAATTTAAAATATGTGTATTTTATAATGCAAAAAAGTCAGAAAAAATACTGCAGATAAAGTGAATAAAACAGATTATTTATTTCTTCAGAATTCAGTAAATTAATTTGACAAGAAAACATTCCTATAGCTTTAAGAACTAAGGAATCCTTTAGTCTGAAGACGTATAAAGCATTTCCATAATGATTTCATGTGTGTGTATTTATATCCAACAATACTTTTAAACTACTTGGGATGTATGAATAATTCTTAGAAGAAGGAAAGAAAGTCAAAAAAGAAATGTCCTTGAGTTGACTGTAACAAGAAATACACAATAGTGGACCAGACTACAGGTATAGAAACAAGTCAGGTAGAGATGGGGTATTTAAAGTAGATATTATGATGTCTCTGCTGCAAGCATACCTTGAACTGTTTTTTAGAGGATGTCTTTCTGAAAGAAAAGACCTGATTGGGTGTTAGCCTTGTTAATGAGTATGTGATTAGAAAGCCACACAGAAAACAAGCAAGAAGCTAAATTAGGACTTTCCACAGTTCAAGCACAATGAGAAGTAACTCAAATGCACTTTGCCCCATCCCAGTAGCATAGAAAAAAGATAGTTTTGACAATTAAATACTTTGTATTTTCAAATGCATTTCCTCCTGTTTGTTTGGAGGTGTGTACATGTGTAAAATACAAAAGCAACTGCCAAGAGAATCGTTCTATGAAGTTGTTCCTGCTGAGCTGCAGAACTATCCTAAGGTCAGCCACCAGAGCAAACTGAGCTGAGCTTCTCGTGGGTGGATTGGTAAGAAATCACTGTCAGTCTCACAGGTAAATCTTCCTTCTCAGTGACTTTAAGAAAGAGCAATTCAATTGCCTGAGGACATTAGTAAGGGGGACATAAGAAATATGAAATTGTAAGAACACTGGTTTTCTCCTTTAGCCCTAGAATTCAGGTTTAAGCCTACTAAAGTCCAACTCCAAGGTCTACTCAAGGCTAAGATGAATAGCAAGCAAGTACTAAGAACTAACCAGCTCCATGAGATATTGATGTCTCAAGAGGTCTTTGCACTGTCATATTGATCATGGCAACCAATACAAAAGACAACAGTCATTTTTTTTGACAGTTTCAGATCCAGGTTATTTAGAGGGAGACCCAACTGATAACCAAATTCACAGGAAGGGTTAAAGAGAAATAATGCTTAGTGAAAAGGAAGATTTCCATGAGAGAAGGAGCTCAGAACACTAGCAATCACTTGTGGATAAAGCAGACAAAACTATATTCAACAGCCAAATGACCATAATCAGGTTCAAAATCAAAGATTCATCTTCATCTACTATTTCATATTTTTAAATGTGCAGTACAGAAAGCATATAATGCAGATGACAAAGTTAAAAGTTGATGGGATGGCTATTTCATTTATTTTTAATATACAGTCATGAAGATTTCGCTTCAGAGAAAAAGATAGACAAGGAGAGTTTTTCCATTTTTAAGAATGGAAACACAAGGTAGCTACTGTAATTTTAAATGCTGAGCTTGTTTAGAATTCTCTATGCCTCTCCAATTTATATTTTTAATATTAAATAATATCTTCTGCCTTCTAAATAAATTGTTATATGGCTTATTTTTCCACCACACACAAAGAATATAAATCATATAAATTCCCATTCAAAATTTTCATAAAGTCACTACAGATACAAAAAGATAATAACCCCAGTTCTATGGCCTTCTCATTCACAGATTTGTATTGTTCTCACAATTCTTACTGCATTAGGGAACAATATAAGATGTTTCCTGCAATTAAATTATCCAGTGGATAATTTAACATTCCTATATCTCTGCACATTTTCTTATTGGATACTTTTTCATTCATTAAATAAAATAACATTATAGTAGGAACTAATAGACTTTTATGACCCGCAATTACATGACATATTTGACAGATACTTCTTCTAGGTTTTTTGTATATTAATATGTCTTACTTTTCAAAAAAATGCTAAGGAATTTAGCTCACTTTTGCTAGGTATTCTGAAGACATTCTTTGAATTAAAAAGACACATTGAATATTCATTTGGTAGTACACAGGCCTTTTAAAAATGTTATATTAAAATCTTGAGAAAATTAGTAAAGTATCTTAAAATAGATCTTTTGCTTACTTGGAATTTACCCTCCAGACAAGTCATCTTAATAGATCAAAAATACAAATTAGTATTTATAATAATTTGCTTCAGCTTAGAAAATTCACACAGCTTTGGAACACAAAACTCGCTGAAACAGAGTTTCAAATTCATCAACTTTGTAGGTTTAAAAATGAAGTAATTATAATTCGTTTTAAATTCATATCACCTATATGTGCCTTTTTTTCCTCAGAAATAAACGAAGCCATGTGTCAGAAAGAGTCACAAGAATATGTACTGTGCAAAAAGCTTTTGAGTTGGTAACATCCGTGCTTTAACCACAGCCTGCTCTCCAACCTGCCAGGTAACCTGATACAGATTTTCTGAGCATTTATGAAACCTATGATAAAGTAGAAAAAAATATCAAAGCCTCAAGAGGTTTGTGATTTTCAAGTTTTCCAGTACACTGTAATAAGGGCAGACTATATTATATATGCTGCATAAAAGTAACTTCCACTTCATTTTTTGTCTCTACAAAGTTTAGGGATGATCTCCATGTTTAACTTTCTGCTCATGTCTTTCCTCCATTAACACAGGGGAGCATGTTTTCACCTACAAACAGAACTATTTTTATAGAGACACAGTCATACAATATTAGACTCTCATATCTCTAGCACGGGTAACTGTTGCAGATCCCAGCATTTCTAGTACAGCAAAACATAATCCAACACCTGAGCAATACATAATTCTGGAAAAAGAAGCATTTGACAATGTAATGAAATTGATACAGCCAAAAGAAACAAGGTTGTCCTCATAGGACTTCCACAGGGAAATAGGAGAAGTGTTGTATAGACATTGGTAAAAAGTCTTTTAGGATTTCTTTCTTGACTTTTGCAAATACTAGATAATAAAGAAATTTCAAAAGCATCTTGAGCAGTAGGAGATTCTTTATCCTTAGCCACAATTGTGACTTCTACAGGCAATTTTTAGATGGGTAATTTAAGAAATATATGAAAAATTACATAGAATAGAAAGGTCAAGAAATAATTTCCCACCAGGCAAAACACAAGAGTAAAGAGGAAAGGAGGTTGATCTAAATGACTAGATAAACCATTCAGGAGGGAACATCACAGACTAGCATCTCATCTGAGTTTACATAACAACAGAAAAATAATTATTCCCAGGTGAAGAAGAAGGAAGGAGAAGGAGTCATAAATGGAAAATACATAGTTTCATATTCAAAAGAAAAATAATTTGGGATTTAAAATACTCAAGAGAGGCTTGATCCTACATAGTAGTGTGTGAGAGGCCATCATGATGCAGGACTTAATTTATCTTTCCTGGTTTTTTCCTCTCTATGAATTGTCTTCATTCTGCTGGCCACAGTCTTGAGGATGCTGCCAGTCCCCATGGGCTTCCTTGGGGGTCTCCAAAAGCTGTGCCCCCATGTCCAGGAGGAAGGGGATGGTGGCCTGTGCTGGGGTCACCTCAGCTGGCCAGCCCTACTCCAGCAGCTGGCCCTCGCCATGCCCTGGTGCCTGCCTTCCCTCAGACCTGGTCTTCAAACAGGGTCAGCCTTCCTACAGGGACCAAGCCAGGCCAAACCGACAGCACAGCAACCCAGCTCAGCTCTCAGCAATGCAGTTCTACTTTTGGGCTCCAAAGAGCTGTTTTAATATTCCATACATACCCAAAAGAAGATGATGTTCACAGAGCTGGGTGTACCTTCCCCACATCCCTGCACCCCAAAAAATGGCTGCCACACCACTTTTGGGAGCTCTTTACGAGTCCATGCAAGCAGGACACATCAATTTTATCACATATTTCTGTTGCAGACTAGTCATATCTTTCCTAGAAAGATGAAAACAAGTCTAGAGAAAGAGAATATCACTGTAAACATATGCACACTGGATCAAAAATATGCAGGATTAGAAATATGTCTCTGGCTGAATGGCTTCCCACCCAGAGGGTTGCAAAGCATGCAATGCAATAAAGTTTCCTGACATCTTAAAATTGAAACACCTAGACTCCCCTCCTAGTTTAACTTTTTTTCTTTTTATTTCCTCAAGTTATGATATGATAATTAGATTTTTTTTGCCTCAAAACCCATGACTAAATCTCTTTAATTTTAATGACATTATTGGACCTCTTCAATCATAGGGTTAAGCCCTTCCTCTAGCCCAAGGCATCTCATAATTACCTTCACAGAATGGCAATCAGAACATTCATAAAACATCAAACATTAAAATGTTGCAGTATTGAAATGTTGCAGGACTTAAATCTCCATAAAAATATCTCAATATAATATATATTCCTAGGTGGTGCCACTCCTGGGACCTACAAGCTAACACTGCATTTCCTCAGAAACAGCCCCACCCAGGGCAGCTCTGATCTGTCCCAAGATGTTAAAGAGATTGTGTAATTCCATCACAGTAATAGTGAGGACTGCGCTAATGAAGGCTTTTCAAATGAATGTGATACTGAAGCCATTATGTTCTGACTATTAAGGCAAAGTTGGAATTTTTTTAAAAGTCTGGCATATAAATCAAACAGGCACATTTTGCTGTGCTCTCATTAAATCAGAAAAAGCACAAGAGCAAAACCAAGTAGTTTTTATGTTTCACTCTGAGATGCAGAACTCTCTTTAGAATATAGGATTTAGACCTCTAGAATCCCATCTTTATCAAATTCTGAAGTCTATTGCCACTGAAAGATTTGTCAAAACAAATTTGGACAGAAGATTTTTTGCAACAAGAAACTGGGTCTCCCTGAAATTTACTTTATAAAAAATCCTGACTAGCTCTACACAACCTACCCATACACAGAATAGCAAATATGCTTAAAATATAACAGTGAGGTTCTGCCCTTGGGTATGCAGGTATCTGTGGAAAAATAATAAAAAACTCCATATCACTCACTGCAGCGTGTTTTTAAAATTACACTCACTAGTTTTAAGGTCAAGAGAAATGTCGCCCTGATTTTGTAAGACTTTGTTAAGCCTTCTGATGTTTACATTCTTTCAACAAACTTTCTCACACACAGTTCTGTAAATAACCTATGTTTTGCATTCTTTCATAGAGGTGGAGAGAATTGATGGACCCTTGGTCTGTCCAGTGGCATTGGAGAGGTGGCACTGTCACCCTCCAATCCACTGTCACCTTTGGAAAATTATAAATGTTGGAGTCAGAAAATAAAGTTCTTCTTTTTTGTTCCCCTTGAGAGCAGCAGTGACTGTGTCATCATTTCGTGCCTTATCACAACAGAGAAAAGCATCCTAGTCTCTCTTTACTTTTCTGAGTGAGGATGAGACAATCACTTCCCACATTTAAAGCAAGGACAATAACTGCATCTCTTTGCAAACAGCTGCAAGACCTATTACTGCAACACACAATATTTGACTTAAGTATCAGAGCACTTTACTCCCGATCCACATCTCCAGAAACCAGAGTTCACACTGGGAGTAGTCAGGCACTAAAAAAATTGTCAGTACAAGTTGTAAACAGTGAGCAGCTCTGAAGATCTTAGGTGTGCCAGGGATTTTATGAGACCAAGGGACACAGAAGGTGCATCAGTTCGCTCTTACCTGACACTAGAGCGATGTGGTGATTTGCAGCACCTTACACATAGGCATGGACTGCATTTGTAGGTTACATTTTCCTGTGTCTGGTGGGCAGAACAGGGTTTGAGTCTCCCTTAATAAAATCTGTCACACTCCCACTGTCACCGTTGAGTCAGAAATGACACATAGTCAGATGAGAAGGCTAATTCCCTTTACTAAGAAACCCATTCCTTTTTATACTCTAGTTTGCTACAGGTGGACCTGACTGGTCCTTTAATGAAAACACCGTCACCATTGGCTAATTAGGAAAGCACCCCTTGGTAAACATATTTCCATAACACATTCCCTGGGAGACTGTCACTACCAGCTCCCTTTTCCAGGCATTCTGCCTCAGTAAGTTTGGGAAGATACTGATCAGATCCCTGTGTTCCCATGTGTGGGACTCAGTGTGGTGGCTGCCTGCCCCTGGTCCTAGGAAGCCATGCTCAGGCTCTGCTCACCCCTCCCAGGATGCGTTGGGTGGCACAGACCCTGCTGGTCTCGTGCCGAGGGCTGACAGCAGCATGGCTGGAGCTGGGGCTCCAACAAACACAGGAAAGCAGAGCAAGGTGAGAGGAAGCCCCCAGACTTCTCTTCAAGCTCCAGGCTGACCCTGCTTCTCTGCTGGGTGTCTGTGAGACAGCAGCCAGATGGGGGAGAATGCCCTGACGGTGTGTCCAGCATGTTGGGAGGGGAGAGCACATTACCTGGTGAAGGGCAGCCCTCTTCACACATTCTCAGCAAATCTGGCTGGGCTCCAACTTGTGGCAGTGCAGACAGATCTTGGCCACTGCTCCTCTGCAAAGCAGCTACAAAAGGGGTCCTGGTCTCTGCAGGGCCCATAATTGTCCATTTCTGACAGTGCATTGAGGCAGACAGCCGTGTAGTGTTTTGGAATCTCTCTCTACATTTGGGTGCCATGTTTCCTGAGTGCTGTAAGGCTACTTGCTGTAGTAGACAGCTTACAAACTCTTGGCGCAGTCTACATGTTCTTTATTCCCTCTGTCTATACTGAGATCAGCACAGGTACCTGTCTCAAGACATTCGCTAAAACTGGATTTCTGAGTCATGCCACACAGCTGCCCTTGTGTTGCGGATCCTTCTTGGACTTGTTCAGATAGAACAAAGGGAAAACATGACATTATAGTCCATGGAGAAGGCATTGGCCTCATGAGAGCCATTAACTCTCCACACACAACTCCTTACAGCATCCTCTAGAGACAGCACCAACCTCAGCCCAGCTGGGCCCACTTTCTGTGGTGAGAGGACAAGGTGAGGCACAGTGACAGCTGGGACATTGTGTGGGACACAGGAGACCTATTTAGACACCTTTGAAGGGCTGGGAACATCAGGGCACAGTCAGACCTGGCAGAAGTTGAATCTATAATGTATTCATGTTCTGGACCCCAGCATGCCTTATGTGCTGGTCCTCACTGAGATTTCCTGCGATGAAGAAGCACCTCCTCATCACATGGCTAGAACCCAGACACGGATCAATGTGTCATAGCACAGCACATCTGATGATCTAACAAGCCCACCAGCACACAGCTGCTCAGCCATGGGGGATCTGTATCACCACCCGGGCTGCTGTGAGAGAGGACAGCATCTACAGCTGAGAGGAGACTGGACTAAAATTCCAAAGAGTCTGCAAGGGAGAGGAGAGGAGAGGAGAGGAAGCTGAGCAAAAGTCTTTGTGATCTTTAAAGAGTAATTTTGGAAAGGTCTTCATGGCTTCTCTGAGCTCATCTCAACTATTAGGAAGCTTATTTTAATAAAGAGCCCTGGGGGCTGTAAAGCAGGTATTCACATTTACTGTTGTTTTTACAAAATAAATCATTGTCATTTAATGCCTCTGATTGGATCAGATGGAGGAGTTATTACCCCCACTTTGAATAAAGTTCTAATGTCAAAGGAGTCCTGGTTTCCATGAAAAACAGTCAGGTGGTAGACTGAGAATTAAGTGCTGGGAATTGGAGTAGAAGAAGAATGTTTCAACTCATCCAGGTTTTCACAGATAAAGAAACTCCATTTATTTCAAAAGAAATCTTTCTAACAGTAGCAAAGGAATTTTCATTTATAAACAAGTTCACAGGATCTCTCTTTCATCATCCGCATAGATCAGTCTTGTGCTTGCTTTGAATTCCTTGGGGCAGTTTTAATTTTCAATGTAGAGAGTTGTTACCACACCAGCCATGCACTGGAGGACTGAATCTTGCATATTGAGCAGAATCAGCTAAACTGGAGGAGGAGTATTTCCACTGATTTTTAGAATCTGAGGGTAAGTTGTGCACTGAAATGACTTTTACTTCATCTTTCTCTTGCAATATGGGTGCTCCCTTGGCTTCAGTAATTAAATTGCGGGAGAAAATCTAATTACAAATTTAACTAGATGAAAATTGTGGCAGCATACAAGTGAGTCCCTCATAATTTCAGTTACACCTGTTTGGTAATAAATATTAATGAATTTTCAGCTTGGAAGAGACAAAAGCCTGTAGAACTGGGTTTTTTTTCACTTACTAGTAAATGTTGCACCACAGAGTTTTGTAAAACCAAAACAGCATGCAGAATCACAGCTTTTACAGAAGGGAGAGTATTTTATATAGATAATATTTTTTATTGAGCACAAATTATTTGAGCGATAAAGCCTTAAACTATTTGTATTCATGCTACAGACAATGGAAAGACCCCATGTGGTTCCTGTAGACCCCATACAGAGTGCATGCACTGGCAGAACCCTGACCTTAAGGGACATGGCAAAGCCTCACCTGATGAAATGAAGATCACTCCTGAACCATCCAGGAGTGCTTCTGCTGGAGCAATGTTGGTTCACCAAGGTAACTGACTCTACTCTCTCTTTTGACATTTATTATTACTTTTTTTTTCCCCAGTTTCAATCCCAGGAAAGACATTAAGAGGCAATTCCTGAGCACCATAAGAAATCTAAATTACTGGGTAACTTTATGTCCATCACCATTAGCAAGGCTCACTCTGGTTTTGCATGAGCTAAGACAAATTGGAAAAACACCCCTAGAGGTAAGAAATCATGCTAGTGAAAAACATGTCCCAGTGGTACCAGGACTAGCTTGTGTAAGATTTCCCACCTATAGATTAAAACAGGCAGTCTATCCTCAGTGCTTCTCTCCGTTTGCTGTTCTTATTTGTGAACAATGTTGCTTCTGGGCTCTGTGAAATACCAAAGTGAAATCAGGTGCATCTCTGTCAAAGTGGCACAGGCATCTTGTCACACGAACAACAGTAGCCTGGGGTATCACACACATTTGTCACAAAAAAAAACCTGAAATGGAAAGCAGTATTAACTTTTTTTTTTTTTTTAATTAAGACTGTTGTTTCACCCACAAAAAATTATTAACCAGAAAATTAGAAGTGTTAACAAAATATTTTCTTACACTTTAGCATAAAGAGTATGGAATGTCATAACCCATGGATTAATCTTGCAGATGAGTAATAATTTTTTTATTCAAAATAGCTATATTTTTAAAGATAATATCTACAAAGCTTGTCCCTGATGATTTTTCCTTGGTCAAATTAGATTAACAGACTTATGACCAAAATTTCTTATGCATTTTTATTCAATTTGGATCCAGAATACTACAGAAAAATAATCTTTTCACAATTTAATTATTTTCTAAAAGAACCCAAAAGTACAGAATCATATAAAAGTTTTCATTTTTTAGAGTTCAACAAATTTCACTCAAAAATTGTTTTAAGTCATTAAGGAAATCCATTCTTATTTTATCTGAGTTGTTTTAGGCAGAGATGTCTAAAGGTAAGTAGGTCATGTCATTTTGAATTAAAAGGGTCTCTGGGAGCAGTTCATGTGCCACTAGGGCCCAGAAGGGAAGGTGACATCGCAGGTGTTCGCCTCTGACTTGTGTCCGCAATTACACAAGATCCCTTTCATCACCAAGGTACCATTATGATGTTACATTAAGGAACCACTCTGTAACACAGCTGGGCAGATTCATTACTGTGCCAAGGCTACTTGTGAGAAAGGTGCACACCTGTGTTTATGCATATTACAATAAATAATGAGTCCAATTTTCAATTGAAATCTTGCAGCTTGGTTACGATGATCAGGCCCCCATGAACTGATAAGTATCCTCAGCAGAGCTGCTTGGTGACCTTTGCACAATAAGCCAAGAAAACACCATCATACGCTGCTTTTCACATATGGCTGGTGGAGTGTGAGTAGCAGTAGCTATCCTTGAGTGGGTCACCGTGCTTCTTCCCACTTCCCTGTTTTCCTCATCTCACTCCCACACTACCTATGGTTCTTAGGGCAAGAACTTGCCATGCAGTCCTTTCAGATTTCCAAGGCTCTTCCTCTGTTTTTAAATGACTCTGAATGGCAGCTTCTTCCTCCCAATCCTATGGACTGGGTTGGCTATGGATGCCCTGCAGGCATTAAAGGGTATTGTGCTCCCTGCAGCAGTAACAGCCAGGAGGCAGAGGACAGCAAGAAAACTCAGTGCTGGCCCCTTGAAAACCTGAGCCAGAATGTGTCCCTCACTTCACAGGTCAGGGTGGAGCAACAAGGGTGATTGTCCTACATGAGGGGTTGAAACAAATAAATGGCTGTGGTCAGCCAGGGACCACTCCAGGCAAAGTGAGCAGGGCTGCATGGAGGGGGCTAATTCATACTTTTCATTCACCGTCTTTGTCGCAGATGGAAGTTACTGAAGCTTTTTTCATTGTATTTTTCACTTATACATCAGCTTAAGGGATGTGGGTATAATTATCTGTGGGCAGTTTGACATCTGCCGTGCCAGCTTACATGGGAACTCTGTGAAGGAGAAGAGAGAACAATTTTTTCTCATGGTTATTAACCACTGCACCCATTACTCTCTTTCCTCATTTCTATGCCAGTTTTCTCCCTAAAGATACAATTAATTGATTCATCTCTAATAAATCCACAAGGTGACCCATAGCTACAGGACAGCTTATTTACCTGAGAGTGAGGCTATCTGAAAAATAAGGTTCCTTATCAGAATCTGGGGTGAGATGAAGAAAATATGATACTGAAAGCAAAAAATTAACATACTTGGGACAACAGGAGCTTACAATTTAAGTTCTATGTGCTATAAATACCTATGTGTTTGGAAAGTTTCTTTTAAATTTGACAAACAAAGCCCAGCTGTGTTGAAAGCATGCTGATCTATTTGCTGCAGCTTTGGTTCACATAGTAAGTCCCATGATGAGTTTCAGTCTTCAGGCTAAACACTTTCTCATTTATTGTCTCTTGTTTCACCAGCTGGACTTCCACATTCACAAGTATGTGACATGCAAGTAATTAATGACACTTTAAGTATTCAGAACCCACTTGCTGCACCTACTATCCTGTCCAAGGTCGTAAGAAATGTCTAAAATCAATTTATTATGTATTTCGGTAGTAAAAAAGTAAGAGTCGCACTTTGGTATTTGAAGTCTCAGGTTTTTTATCCTGAGTTTTGAGCCTGGGAAGGTGCCTTCCTAGCAAATGGAAGCTGCAATACTCAATCTGAAGATTTAAGGGCTATATTGAAAAAAAATTCTCACTCAAGGTGGCATTATGGTTACACACCTAACTGCAGTTCTTCTCTCCAGAGGATCTGATACCTTGAACTGCATGCACTGCCATGGAAGACAGCACAGTAATTTCCTGGAGAAAGGCTCTTCTCCGCTGCTACAGGGGAACAGGTGCACTATTTTAAAGGCAGCAAAAAAACTTGTGAATGATTTCAAGGCAAGTAGAGCTCCAGTCTCCCAACAAAAGCACCATGTGTTTTGTCAGTGACTTGTTGGAGCAGAGTGAACAACCAGGAGTCCAGCAGAGCAGAGGCTCAGTGCCCATGTGTCCTGTATCCTCCACTATGAAGTGTAAGGTCTCACTAGGAGGGGTGCAGAGGGTGCCCCCAGATGAGTGTGGACATGGACTTTATTCTTCTCTGCATAGCTTTGGTTGTGTTTGAGGGTTAAAGGATGAGGGAAGAGATGAGAATCTTGACTCCATGTTTCAGATGGCTGATTTATTATATTATGATATTATATTATATTAAAATGCTATACTAAAACTATACTAAAAAGAATAGAGAGAAAGGATCCATCAGAAAGGAAAGGAAAGGAAAGGAAAGGAAAGGAAAGGAAAGGAAAGGAAAGGAAAGGAAAGGAAAGGAAAGATAAAATCTTGTGACTGCTCTCGGCTTCGACACAGGTGCCTGTCATTGGTCATCAAGTAAAAACAATTTCACATGCTGGGTAAACAATTCTCCAAATCACATTCTAAAGCAGCAAAACACGGAGAAGCTGAAGCTTCCCAGCTTCTCAGGAGAAAAGATCCTGGCAAAAGGATTTTTCATAAAATATGTCTGTGACACACTGCCTGGGGCTGTTGCAAGTATCAGTCACTTAAGCTCCCATCTCACCTGGCTTTAGGGAGCCACTAGCTCTCCTTGCACCCTGAAACAGCTCAGCAGTACAACAAAAAGTGTGAGGTGGCCACAAGCAAATAGGAGATGTTGGTTTCCAGGGTGAAGGAAATCTGATCTCTGGTGCCAGGCTCACAGTGGTACTCATCTGTGAGCCAAGCAGCCCAGTAAGGCTTCAGCCACATGTGTCTCTTCTACACCTGCTCTGCAGGGATGCTTGGGCACCCATTATGCCCCCCACACCAGCTGCCATGTACTCCTTCCCTGCATGCCATGTACTCTTTCCCCGAGTGCCTACCCTGTCCAGGAGCCAATCCGCCCAGGACATATTCTTGAGTTCTGCTGCAAAACCCATGCACTCCAAAAGCTGCTGTGCTGTGGCAGCACAGATATGCCCAAATTTGTTTGAGCATCTGGCATTTTGGTGATAGTGCAAGTGAGAATATGACTTAATTTGGAAGAAAATCAGAGGGATCAAGTAGAAAATTATTGACGTACAAAAACTTATTACTGCTAGTGATGAAACATTCATGAAAAAAGACTGAAACATCAATGTGTCAAGCTTTTCTGCTAATCTAGGACAAACCATTAGGATTTGCTGTAAACAGCTGCCAGCTTTTCCATCAATGATTTTCCTTTGCAATTATTGGTAGCACATCCATGATCAAATATTAACACCCCAGACACCAGAGCAAAAGGAAAGCTCAGTTATAACTGTGTAGGAATTTTCCTACAACCTTCCAAAAAGTAAACCAAGAGGCAGTATGTGCCCAGAATCAACAGAGGGTCTCATTAAAATAGTTGAGATTCCCTAAAACCCTGTGTTAATGATTTCTTAATTAACAATCAGAAGTTTCATATTGCTGTCATATCAGGGTCACTAGAGGCCCCATTAGCAAAAAGCAAAATCCAGCATTCTTCAATATGTTGAGGAGTGAACTAGAAAAGACAGAGAAGAGGACTCTAAAAAAGTCTCCATCTGTCCTGCAAAAAAGCTTCCTTAAGCAAAGAAACAGGGGGGAAAAAAGCTTGTTCCTTCTATAACCTTTGGTGGCAAACATTGGTTTTGTCCAGAATAAATTAACAGTAAATCATTAGAGATAATTTAGATCAATTGCTAACAGCGTCAGTTCAAATGACTTTTTAAACTCACCTGAAATTTCTCCACTTGTACTCTGAATCTGAATTAATCTTATGCCTCTCCAGCATGTCTGTGTGTTTAATTTGAAGTCAGGTATTACACAGAATTTGTATGTCTGCACTTGGAATTTTTTGGTAGTTTTTGTAAGTCACTGCCTACTTGCTGCTTAATCTCCTCAGTGAAACAAAAGTCAGCTGGGAGATTGAGCAGCACTTTTGTTTTGGGATAATCCAATGAATTAACAGGACAGGGTCGTTTCAGGGGTGCTGCCACTCAGTTTAACATTAGGAAGCACCACCTAATCCAGCTCCATGTATAACAGCAGTTTCCATTTCAGGACTTCAGAAAACAGAGAATCTGCTGCTGTAGTTTATTTCAGTGATCAATCAATCACATCTTCTGGTAAAAATAGCAGTGCATCCTAGGCTCAACACAGGTCACAGGGAGCCACTCCAAGAGAGTTGTGTCACACTGTGCATCCTTTGTGGTATGCATTTGTGAAAGCACTTTGATATGGTCCAGCATTACTAAGAGATAGTCATACAGAGTACTACACTAAAAATAATGAAATCCTTAAAATTCCAAGAGTTATAGAACATTTTGAGAGAAAAATAAAACACTTGCTTAACAGATGGAGTGGATAGAACAAAGTGGATAGCTACAAAATAATTTAACTGCAACCTTTAAATCTATGGCAAGTGTTGCCAGTGTTTAGAAAGATCTTCAGAGTAAGCAAAGAAATGAAACCAGGTCTGGAGTTTGAGGGATTTTTAAGGCAGTGTGAAAATTTTTCACCAACTTTCTGGAACAAAGAATTCCTTACTGAATGTATTCTATACAACTCATAAGAGTACTCCCATCAATAAAAGTCTTTTTTTGTGAGCCTAGAAATTAAAGAGCTGAACTGAATAAAATGCACTCCAACTCCTTCATGTTAATATTTGTGTACTTACAGTTATATATGGATACAAAAATTCAGGTCAATTTGAAAAACATCAAGACAAATCTCTGGTGAGGCTTTGCATGTGGCAGAGTCACTAACAGCCAGGTCAGCATGTGGTGATCCAAACCTTTGTTTTTCTAGATAATTACAGTAAATACAGATATCAGCTGTTGTAATGTTACTGGATTCAGGAATACTTTTTTTACTGTACTTATTAAAGACCAGTTATACAAACAGAAAATCACACTTCACATAATAGTGAAAAAAATGTATTATTTTTGATGGCTGTTAAGAGATAAAAAATTCATCCCTAAATTATATATATTGCTTATATATGCATATATATATATATATACATTTATAAAGTAGGCTTACAGATGAACACTGTGGGGAATGAACTGCAGAAGAAAGTGTTTCAGAAGTTAAAAGTTATAAATTGAGTTGGTGATCAGAATTATTTCATAAGAAAGGAAAGAGCTACCACTTTATGTAATTCTGAGCAATTCATAACTTCAGCCTTCTGGAAATTCTCCAGTAACAGAGCAATGGGAGAAGATTCCTGCTTGAAAATCTGTGGCAGTGACATGTAATTATGAATAATTCATTGTAAATTCTTGCACTGCCTCTTTAGATTAAAACAAATTTTTAATTTCCCCCCCTCATCACAGTATCCTTGTTGTAAAGATTCAAAGATACTTGATTGCCTTAGATCTGCATTCCCACATCTTGTTCCTTCCCATCATTGCTGTGGATTAGGTCTCTTGTAGGAATATTTTGCATTATTAATGGCTGTGGAGTTTCAGATGTCCTGTGTGCTGGCAGTGCACTGAGATGTGGTGTGGGAGGAACCCGGCTGTGCTGCCAAACAGGACTGACAGAATGGTACATTGCCCTGTCTCACTGGAGATTGGCACTGCTCGCTGCTGGCATTAAAGATGATTGTTTCACTTGAATGGCTGCCTGCACTAACACCCTGAGTACACACTCCCTCCCCCCTTGCACCAAACGTGCCATTGCGAAGCAAAAGGATTTTATGCTTTTATTTAGAAAATGCCCTAGAGTAGAAGTGCACTCTTTGCTCATGGACAAGTGCCTGTAAGTCACGGGGTACTGGGTGTACTGGACAAGTGCCCCTGCATTTCTCAGCATCCTTGACACAAATACCGAGGAGCAGCACTGGGGTTTACTAAGCATGTTCACCAGCAGTAGACCTGGCCCTGAAGGCCTCCTCCAGTGGCCTTTTTGATAGAAACCACCAGTTCCACTGACCCAGAGCTCCATCCCCCTCCTCTTCCCTTAGACAAACACAGCTGGCCTAAGGAGCTACTTCCCTGCATGCTGCAATAAGCAACTCCACACCAAGCTAATAATTTTTAGGGTTTTTTCCCCTCTGGATTCCTCTAGTTGTATTTTTTACTCTACTCCATAACTGGCTTTCTGAAATTGGGTAGGTGGATTATACCTTGAGGTACAGGCATAATCTGTTGTGTGCAAGGCTGTCAAAATCCTGTCAGAAGCAAACCAACAAGTGGGCAGTCTTTTCTTTATTCTTCTTTCAGGAGAAAAGAAAGTAAAAGCAGGGGTTTGGTGTGAGGCTTGGAGCACCTTTTGCTGGTTAAAAAAAATATTAATACCTTGTCTCTGCGGACACAATCCAATCTTGTGTCTCTCTCCACACTTAGGTCTGATAGCTGTTTTGTTTGTAGTGAGCAAAACCCAGCAGAGCACTGCTGCTGACGCCAAGACATGCAGGAACACCTTCTGTGGTACTTTCACAATCAAGCAGATTACAGACCAGCTATACAGGTGAGACAGTTTTGATGCACAGCTGTAACTTAATTTTAAGGAACCTAGCTTGCTGCACTGATATTTAGTGTTTAATCACCACCATCTGCTCAGTGCCACTGCAAAAGCTGGAGCATCCAAACCCACACCACTGACTGATCACTTTTGAGAATGGAACCTCCCTCATTTACTCTCTGCCTGGGAAGAGGTACTAGGGCTTAAATCTCACTGTTGCCTACATCCCGTTTACAAAGGTAAGAGGAGGATTTTCAACTAGGGCTAGTTTTACTAAACTAGTGATGCCAGGACAAGACCAAGTTTGGACTTCTTCCACAGTGCCATGGCAACCATGTTCCCATATGGAGCAGAAGCTGGGAGCTGTTTCCTGGACACCTCTGACAAATGTAATGCCAAGTAAATAGAAACTAAAAGCACCTGTTAGAAATTTCATATCCAGTGTATCTACTGGCTGAAAGAAATCATACTGTGGTCAGAAGTACAATTGTCTCTAAGTCACAGAAATATTCAGCAATGTAAGGTACTGTAACAAGAATTAATACAAAACTGTACCAGTCCATAGGAATGTTAATTACAGAAGAAATTACAGGAGAATAAGAAAAACAAGTCAAGCTTCAAAATTCAGTAAACCTAGCATCTTTGCTCTAAATGTTCAATTCCCCTGATTTCATTGCCTTGCAACATTATCTCACTTACAGCTTGCATTAATTTGCCAATCAATTAAAATATGAAGTGAAGCTATCATGGAAAATGTTTTGGAGTTGAAATGAGAGGCTAAAGCAATTCTAATTTGAGGAGATATTTTCCAAATACACACCGGTAATTGGAACAAAATTGCCTGAAATTAAACTTATGTTGGATATTCTTCACAAGTCTGACTTGCTTTAAGAACAATTACCTTTTTTTTTTTTACTTTTAATGATAATTATACAACTGTTCTGTAGCTATCATTTCAGTCAAAATAATCTCTACATGAATGTTGTTTAAAGAAACATTTATAGTTATATTAACCTGTAAATCTAATTTGCAGTCTGTGCTTTAGGAAACCTGGAAGGTAGAGCCTTATCATATGCAAGTGATAATTTGCATTAACCCTGTGGGTCATCAGACTCTTTAACACTTCAGTTCACCAGACACAGCAACACTGGCTTGAACAGACTACCAATTTTTATAGCTCATGTTCTGTTAATTCACCTCCCTCCCCATGGTTGTTGGCCTTACATTCAGCAGCGACTCCTGCAGATGCTTAAATTAAGTAATTGACAATCAATACAACCTTCAACTATATCTGGTTTTAAATGTATTTTCTCACAACTCTTTCTGTATAGGCAGTGTCAGTAGTTGGGCCAGCCAAAGAGAGATTTCATTTATTGTATAAATTTTGTCCTTCCGTCAATAAGAGAATACATGGAAGAGGGAAGTGACTGACATGCACAGCAGCTCTCTAACAATTCTGTCAGCATCAGCAGAGCTGTCACTGCTGATTTATAAGTACTGGTATAGTTTCACAGCAGAAGGTTCCTACGAAATGGCAAAATGCTGTCCAAAGCAGAGATGAAAAGTCTCAACTATCCAACCACATCATCCTTAAACTAAAAGCCAGGAGTAATGAGAGTCCTTGCTCTGTAGTCATTGCATACAAACAGTGGTTCCAATAGTGGTTCCTGTGTTAGCTCTTTGAATGCAGAGGGAGTGATGCCCTTATCCTGTTTACAAAAGCTTATTGGCAGTGATCATCAAGCATCTCGAGGGAGCAGTGTAACACATCAGCAGGGAGCCAAATGAAGACAGTTTCTCCAAAAAGGATATGTTTTAACTCTGTTGCTCACTGAGCAAGCAGGACTCCTGTTACTTCTGTTAGTAAGTAGATCCAGTACTAACCAGACAATGAAAACAAGAACTTTGCTCCAGACTGTTTCTTCACTTGTATCTGTGAAGATTACATATGTGTATGATGAAACCATATGAAAACCCTGGGACATCTAGCTAATGTTTGGGTTTTACCAGAAAGTACCACATCTGGCTTCCTGGGGAAGGCATTGCGGACAATACAACAGGAGCACCAGAGGACTCCAGGTAACATGCAGCTCTTGCTTTTCCTGGTACTTTAATTTGGCTTTGTAACATTTTCTGACCCCTGCTAGCAGGACAAAACTATGCTGAAGGGGGTGCATGAGATTTGCAGACTTCAAAATAATTTTTAAAAATCACATGGGATTCTTGTCTGTACTTATAATGGTATGAAACCCTTTCTAAAAATTAAAAATGCAATGCATTATGTATTGAAACACAGATGACTTCTACTGGCAATGGGACTAATTGCCACTCTCTGGCAGTTTTGCACTGCTCAGACAAGGGAATACAAGAGGTGACTTTGTTCCCACTTTTCCTACCTGAGTTTGCAGAGAAGTAGTACATCTGTCTGTGCAGAGCAGGCACTGTGAAAGCAAGGAGCAACAGGGCTGGGATCACCTAATCAGAATGAGACTGACAAGCTGCTCTGCTGAAGGCAGGTACTGCTGTCATTGGCATTATTGGCACTGCAGATCTGGCTGCAGCGAGTCTGTTTGAGATCCTCCTTTGCACAACCTCTGCTGCGCTCTGGCTGCTTGGGGTTTGACTCCTGAGATGTCAATACCCGCCAGGCTAAAGGGTTGGACCCCTGGATCTCTGCTTTCTACAGACTAACCCTGCTCTGCCCTGCTGGGTACAGGCCTGGGCACACAGATCTTGTGGCACGACCGTCACTGCACGTCCCCAGAGCCATGCTGAGTGCTGAAGCACCAAGCACTGCCTTGCTCTCAGCAAGGAAGAAGTAAACTCCTTTCAAGCACATAGCTGGTCTCCTCACTGTCTGCTATTGAGTATACTGGTCCACATTCATCATCATTTTAAAATGATAAAATTTATCATTTTAACTACAAAGCCTACATGTAATTCTTTGACCAACCTGGTTGCAAAATGTAGTATTTCTGGACTAGAGCATTTTGACATCAGCAGGCTCCCTGCTTTAGGAGTCTGGGACAAAACAGGTAACAGGTAAGAACACATTGTTCATACACAGCAAATAACCAGGAGAAGGTAATGAAGGTTGGCCAAATACAACCTGATAGCTCAGCTATTCTTCCTCTTTGTTCTCTTTTAACTAATCAAAAAATTTCTTCTACCCAAATTTCAGCACATATCTAATACTAGCACATATCTAATAATACATATTACACCTATGTGAGAAATCCTTGAATAACAGGTTTTATAAATTAAGAGGCTGACCTAACTTTATCTGCATCTGCCCCAAGAGCATTTCATTAATGCAGAACAATAATTCCAGCCCTAAATTTTAAAGTGGGGAGGTTTTTTAAGCTAAGGGGAAAATAATTCACAGAAAATGAAAAGCCTTTACTTAGACAGTGGTGCACAAGTGATACTCCCTTCTAAACTTTATTACTTTTGAAAAAAACACATACAAAGTGCATTGCCATCCATTAATCTTGCAGGGCAGCTAGCTGGAACAGCTGGTTACACCCACTAGGAGGATCTACTGCTCTGGAAAATAGTGGGCTGGTTTTTTTCCCAAGCTCTAGTACATACTTCCAGCTCCAGAGTGACCAGAATAGTGTGCTTCAAGTTCTCAGACCAGTGGAGTCTGCTGGGCCTCATCTGTTTCCTTGCATATACTTCTGACTCCTGAGCTCCTGCACAGCATGAACCAAACTCAGCAAAACAACTAACCCCAGAGCTTTTGAAAATATCAAACCAGCACTTTATTCCAGCTTTAGAATAGTTCATCGGATCAGCCTTTCCCTGTTCAGAACATTTCTGTAGCATTTTGACACATCTGAGGCTTTGCTGGCCTGGTGTCACCCAAGGAGGAGTGAAGAAACACTAAAAACACCCTGGGATGTTTTACGTCCCTGTGGATATGAAAATGCTATAATGCAAATATTTTTCTGTAATGTATGATGTCAGATGTATGTCATAATGATGTATGTCAGGTGTAGTTTACATGATGATGGGGTGATGTTTTCTTGGAGCTTTTTCAGATCAATTCTGTAATTTTTATTCATCTCTTCACCAACAGAAATATGCAATTTACATTTATTGACCTCAATTGAAAAATGAAATTGTATCTTTATGTTATACATGTGTCATTCATACCTCCCAGGTAACAAGTTTTACTTGATTAGGCTATATTCAATGAATCTAGATCAGTGGCATTTAAACTGGTCAAATTAAAATTATAATACATGAAGGTCTTTATCTTCAGTGCTGTCTTTTAATCTCATTCTCAGGAGCATGTTTGAGAACCCTCAGGACTATAACAATTAGAGATAAAAAAGAATCAAATCCAGCACCAAACTTCTTGAAATTAAGGGTCAGCTTTGAGCAGCTGAAGCCATGTTACAGTGAGCATTGCTGGTGGGGAACCCTTGGCACACAGGGGACTGCAGTGGATGCAGATGGTGGAAAAATCATCTGACATTTGCTGAGAAAGGCAGAAGGTTTGCCTTCTCTAAGGTGTGCTCTAATAAGAGTTTTGAACTGAGGTGTGCTTTCCCAGGCATCAAAACTGGGCTGCTTATACATCTCTTCTCAGCCTCAGTCACTGCAGGGATTCAGTTTTACTCTGCAGCTTAGCCAGCAGCTCTCCCTTCCCTCAGAAAGCAACAAAATTGTGCAGGAACACACAGGTGTTATGGTTTAGGAATTGTATTCTCCAGTTCAGCACCACCACTAAACCCAGGCCCACTGCTTGATCCAGCTGGAAGCACAAATGGGTTGAGATAGGCCAATGTTCTGGGAACACAAATGAGAAAAGAAAATGAACAGAATCAATATTAATAAGAGAAGGAACACCCTTCTCCCGGGAAGCTACAGTGAGTCCTCTTCCCCAGCCATGGCAATTGATGACATCATACTAAAAAAAAAAATCTGGGTCCTGGCCACACCCCCAAAGTCAAGTCCTCACCTGGCAACTGCAAAAAAAAAAAATTAATTCTTTGTTCCAAAAAAATTCTTACAGAAGAGCAAAGACACCACCAGTACTGCAAGCAGACAAGAGCTGCTGAGGTTCAAACAAGCCCTGAGTGAGGGCAGCTGACCTGAGCCCAGCTGGGATGGCTCAGCTGTTTCCCAGCTGTGCCCGGTGGAGCAGCAATTAGGCTTCACTGGCTCATTTTGCTCTTTCTTTGCTCTGGTTCCTGCATAAGCATCCCCTCTGGGGGGTGGGTGTGGTTGATGATGGTTGTAAAATGGGTTTCTGTTGTACTGTGGGATGGGTGATAACCATGGATTCTGAAGGACTGGGGAAGACAGAGGGGAGCCTGGAATGGGATCATGAGGGATTGCAAGAGAAGCTGTGTCCCTGTGGCAGCAATTCTCCCCTTCACCTTCAAGACAGAGAAGGTGAGTACTGCCTGCTGCTATGGCCCTTATTTAAAACATTCAAGTCAAAGCTGAAAATAATCTTCTCTGGCTGCAGCAAATTCATGTTGTTTGTCACTATGGCTCTTGGTACTTTGTAGTTTTAGATGCCAGCACTAATGATTTGCAGGGTTCAATAATGTACAAGAAGGCTCTGTTTTTGGTGGCTGCCTTATCTCTCACAGGATGAAGTTACAAAAGTAGATGATAAACTGTTGGGGGATCCAGAGATTTTCTGCAGCTGCAGGGCAAAAACTGATTCCTTTCAGGCTTTACTAGCAATAGAGATAGACTAAACAGACTGTACTCAGATCAAATCATGTTAGATTTATAGGTAGGGGTTGGGATTTCATAACAAAACAAGTGGTTTAGGAATATTGTATTTTTCTCAAAAACATCCAAACAGACCCAAATCAAAAACCCCCTGGCTTGAAATAAAGAGGTAGTAAGAACTACTCCTCTGAGTCTCACATTTTTGAAACCTAAGCCACAGTGGGAGCGCTCATAGCTGTGAACTTTTAATGGTGTGAAAGCCAAGAGACTGTCTCTAATTTACAGTACTGTAGCAATCAGGTCTGAACTCTCTCAAAACTCCCATGACAGTCAAAGAGTGCTGGCTTTTGGCTCCTTTCCATTTTGAATGTGGATTTTTGCAGTGCAGGTACTTCGGTGACAGTTCTCAGTTTGCACTGAAGTGGCTGGGGAGTGGCCTTTTCAGTGGGCTCTTTGTGGTTTTGTTATCTTTATTTAAAAGAGCTGCAGCTCACAACTGGCAAATCTGGCAATGCTTGAGGCTTAACCTGATACTAATTTTTCCAATAGCACAGCAGGAGTGCAATCTAAAGAACCTTTTCTCACAGTTTTTTACTGAGTGGTCTTCCGGGGTTTGGCTTGTTTTTGGACAACCAAGGAGAAGAGTAGGAGGAACTCAGGGGGTGCTTGTGACTTAAAATGGAATAATTTAATTTATAACACCTTTGGAAAGCAAGTGCTCTGTGTGCATGGTGCTGTTATTTCCCCCTAGCCATTTCAATAAAATTCATTGTGAGCTGCATCTTGGTTGTAAGCTGGGGGCAGGGTGCTCAGGCCGGGTCCAGCTGGGCCCTTGCAAAGGAAGATTTCCTCCTGAAGAGTTGTCTGATGCTGTGGGGCCCCAGTGAAAAGGAGATCCTCAAACTACTTAGTTTTGTCCAGCTGAGCCGGGCATTGCAGAAGGCTGCTGACTTCCCCAGGCTTTGGTCTGATACTGCCTTGAGATGCCTCCCCTGCTCCTAGGAGTGTCCATATGGAAGTGATCTGGCTTCCTGGAAGAGAAACTGCTTGAGGCAGGTGCTTGACTGAACAGTAATCTTAGTTTCGTTCTGCAATATCGCAGTGCCTGTCTATCAATTTGATATTGAAACACAAAACTGACAGTGTAGAGGTTGGAGTAGGAATTGAAGCTTTTATTCAGATTTTATACTTTCATTATCTTGCTCTGTCTCAAAAACTGAAAGCGTCTTAATTTTGGGTTTTTTTTTTTTTTTTTTTTTTTTTTTTAACTGCCATCCCTCTTATGTAGTCCTGAATCATTTCCAGAGGAGTGACTGGGTCCAGGAGCTCTGGAATGGCTGAGGGAGAAGTGGCTGGAAGAGTGTGCCTCTCTGTCACTATTGGTGAAATATGTGTATGTGACGTAGTGAGCCACCAGCTGGGTGGCTGTGCAGCTCTTGAGTACAAAGGGAAAAATAAATCTGAATTAAGCCCTCTGTGCCAAATACAAATGGGTATATGAAAATTATACCAGCAATTTTGTAACTTTGGCAACTGGTTATTGCCTCCTTCCCAACGTACCCTGATGTTCAGGATGTAGTTTAGTGCATTGGAAGACAAAGACTTTCCATGAGTAAAGAGCAAGAAAGACAAGGGCTGAAAAGCTTCCTGCTCTATGAAGTCAGGAAGGTAAGGTGAAGGAGATTTATTAGAAAGTTGGTGCAGTAATTTAAATAGCTGCAGAAAGGGCTGCCTGCCTCTTTCTAGGAAGCACTTCACTGACCAAGGTGATTTTTTTCATACTTCACTATTTTTTATCTTTGTACAAAGGCTTACTTGTAGCATAAAGCATTCCAATAGTCTAAATAGAAAAGCTTTTAATCTTAAGGCACTTTCACAGACTCATGGAGTGGTTGAGGTTGGACTTCTGGAGGTCATCTTATCCAACACCCCCTGCCCACGCAAGCAGTGCCACCTAGAACTTGTACAGCTTTTAATATCTCCAGGGGTGGACACTTCTCAACCTTTTCAGGCAGCCTCTGCCAGCACTTGGAGACTTTCATAATAAGGAAATTTTTCCTGACGTTCTGAGGGAATTGTCTGTGTTTCAGCTTGTGCCAATTGAACTTTGTGTTGCCACTGAGCATCAGTGAAAACAACCTGGCTCTGTCCTTTTGGGCCCTCCCATCAGGTATTTATATACCTTGGTGCCCTTCTTCTCAAGGCTGAACAATTCCAGCCTCTCTCAGTATTTCCTTGTAGGACAGATGTTCCAGTCCTTTAATTATCTTGGCGTTCCTTATCAAAGCACGGGTGACACCCGACAAAGGGAAGGGAATGATGCATCTGACTCCATCATTAGAAGACTAAATAATTACTTTATTATTCTATACTATATACATTGCATCTAAACTGAATCTGCCTTGCACTCACCCTTGCTCACAACTGCACAGAACTGCCCTCATCTCCTGACTGTTCTGTGACTGTCAGCAGACAGTCTGCCACACACACTCTCTTGGCCCTGATAGGCCAAGGAAACAAAACATCATCACTTTAGGTAAATAATCTCCTTATTGCATTCTACTCTGGCACAACACAGGCACAGCAAGAAAGATAAGAATTATGTTTTTCCTTCTTCTCTGCTCGTCTCACAGCTTCTCTCTGTTCAGAGGGCATGTGAATCCCACAGTTCTTGGGTAGCACACAGTTAGGAAAGCCACCATGGATGGCAACCCAAACATCTGAGTCAGTTTATGTATGTGAGACACACAAACTAGGGAACAGTTAACTTATAAAAGAGAGCTTTAAATCCATTCAGGCAAGAAGTGATTGTTTAGTGGATAGTAGTAGCCTCTTGACTGAAGTGGGATTAATTTTTTTCTGTGAATATCTGAACTCTTCACACTTTGCATTTGATGAATTTTTGGTTTAGGTTTTGTTTTTTGAATGAAGTGACTCTTCCCAGAAGTTGTTTCTATTAGAAAAGAATGCCCGATGCTTGTTGATGTTTATAGAGTGATGATTGTTTTGTCATATAAATGTAGTTTTTATTGATATATTTTAATGGCACAAGGGAGTTCATAAAAATGGGCTGTAGAAAAATAACTAGTAGAAATTTTTGCTAAATTTAGCAAAGCCTTAAATTATTATAATTCATTTCTTTAAGTTGCTTGGTTAAGCCTTTACCTAGTTTCTCTCTTTATGATTAAGTGCTTACCCATGAAATATTCTGTGAATGCTTTGACATAGATTGCTAATCCTGGACAGCAGCGTCCATTGTCTTTGTGATAAGAATAAAAATCTCTCAGAAAGACAGAGGTCATAATTACTGTCAAACATCCATCTGCAGTTGCAGCCTAAGAAAAAAGCTGGAAATGTAGTTCCTGAGATTAATTCCTTAAGAAAATCTTTTAAGTGTCCCCAGTTTTAGGGAGAACACCAGGAGTATGAACACACTACCAATGAGAAGGGGATCATTAACAGATATAAACACTCACAGAGCTTTTACAAAAGATAGGGCAAGGTGTGTAAAAACCTGAGGGCTAAAGCACTCCACAAGCAGGATTAGTATTGTGTTCTTTACATTTTTTCTTGTTTCAACCTTTTTCTTTCCCTGACATGAGCATGTCTATACTGTGATAGGAATCTTAAATTCTAGATGCTGGCTGCCTTCTGGCAAAGGTAGATTGTTTGAGAACTACAGTTTAAGAGTCTGAGCCCTACATTACTGATTATTTAATCTTGCCAGTAAGTTTTTGGTGTGGGCTTTTTGTATGTTTGGGGTCTTTTAAAATATTATTTCCATACAAAGGGTTTAAGTTGAGAAATTCAATACCTAAGAAATTAATTTACCATTAGGAAGTGCCTTTACAGAAAACCTGCAGCCACAGATGGCAAGTTCTCAGTGCCTAAGCAGCCAGGACCCACAGCTACCCTGTAGGTCTGCCTTGAGTCCTTGCACATAGAGCATCTGTGAAAAGTCTGTCCCTCTAATGCCATATCAGTGCCATTGATTTGCCTTAAATTCAAATTGATTTTTAAAAAAAATTTCTTGGAGATCCTTATTTTTTTTCTTGCCTGCTCACAACAAAGGCAAATTTCTGGCCTAGAATGTATTTAACTACTCACTGGCAATCTAGTTTCTTGAAATTTGGCTTTTGCTGACACCTTTGCAGATACATTCATTTTAAATCTGCTTAAGTCTATTGCAAATGTCATAGGGAGACAATGGGTTGGCAAATCTATTCCTTCGCTCTGTCTAAAGGTATGTGCAATATAATATAGTGCTGGTGAAATCCCAGAGGGGAGGAGGGAGAGTCATTCCAAGGCACACAGTTGGACTGGCACAGAGTGAGTGTGTTCTGCCCTTTGTGCACTGCAGGAGAGACGAAGTGGAAAGAGCTTCCCATCTACTCCCAAAACATTTTTAGGGCTTCTTGGGAGAGAAGGCTAGCAGTACGAAAACGTCTAGAAAACTCATTATTTCAGTGCATATTGAAACACCTTGCTGTACTTCTAAAATCAGTAGTTTATCAGCTATACTAACCTGTATATTAAATTTCCCTTCACCCTGCCAAATCAAGGTGTTTGGGGAACTGAAAGGGCAGTTAATTCCATGATAGACCCTGTGCTTGTATGTATGGTTTGTGATAACACAGAAGTGTTTTTTACAAGTCCATGCTCACAGAGCCATAAATACTGATTGTATTGTATTTTGTATTTGTATTGCAGTAACTCGGGGATACATTTTTAATGCAGATTCAATTCCTATATGGCACTCTAAATACTAAGCTGAAGGCTAAACATAAATGTTTGCAATCTTCAATCAAGAAACTTCAGTGGTGATGTGGGAATAGGTAATTGGCCAAATTATTTACTGACTTTGATATGAATGCTTATTCCGTGCTTGCTTCCCTGGAGCTAAAGCAGGAGATAATAGCCCCAGCCTTCTGTCTCTGTTCTTTCCCAAGCTCTAAGATAAGAGCACACTTTTAAGGTGATTATTACTTAATTACCGCCATTATGCTGCTAATACCCACAAGATAAACACAGCTCTCCTTTTTGAGTGTTGCTGAACTAGAATATTAAGTGGTCCCAGGTTGGGGATGGGTAGCCTAAATTGGAATACCTCCATTCTTGCCTTGCTCCTTGGTGGGGAAGACAAGGCCTTGGAGTGCCTGATGGGGTGGGATTCTCCAGAAGCCAGTAGTGCCTTCCCCGAGAGGGGAGACTACCCTTGACAGGGAAGGGTGAGCCCCAGGGAGATGCCAAGGCAGATGGTGGGGGAGCCAGCTGTGGTTTCTTTTTCTTTGCATTTTATTTTTCATAAGTGTTTATTACATTTTCACTGGTATAATCCTGTCCTTTTATATACAGTTGTCTCCAGTGTGTGTATATATAAAAAAGTATAATTTACTAAATGTGTGTATATATATAACTGAAATAATGCCATGTTATCTTCAGTGTTGCTACTTGAGGCACTTGTTATTGGAAGGACACTCCTCAGGACTGATTTTTTTTTTTTACATCTGCATCATTACAGTATTAAAATTTTTGATTTTTGCCTTGCCATTTCTGCCAGTCTAGGAAGGAAGGTAGATGGGTGTGGAATATCTAGGTTTTAATCACATAATGCAATTTAACTCTTTGCTACATACATTTTGTTTGAGAGGGGCATTACACCACTAGTAGAAACTAGGGGAAAAAAAACCCTTTCTTAATCATCTACTTATATCAGCTATCCAAGCAAAAACAGATTAAGAAAAAATACTCTCATTAACTAAACTGCCATATTTTATCCAATCTCTGTGGAAACAGATGTGCTATAAACTTATTTCCTTTGCAACTGGGTTAAAAGCTAATAAACAAATGCAGAGACTGCAGACAAGGCTGACAGGCTTAAGGTTCTGCATGTACACTGATGCATTTCCAAAAATCCTTGAAAGGTGTGACGGATTTTCTTTTTCTGGATTAGTTTATATTAACCTTAAAGAGCCCTAAAATCAGCAGTGTCAAGAAGAGGTGACATTTGACGATGTTTGTAATCAGCCTTTAAGAAGTGTAACTTGGTTGTGTGTAATGACATTGTCCCATTCATCAAGTTGTTATTTTAAGTCAAACTTTCCAAGAAGCTTTCAGTAGGAGCCTCGCTTTGCGCAGAGAAATGGAAAATGTACTGGTTTTGTCTACTCAGTAGTAATTTCTAAGGTACAGGAGATGTCATAAGTAACAAAGTGTGCAACAACATTGACAACCTTCTATAATTCTTAATTAAAACACTAGGTATGGCTTGTTTTTTGGCTTTTTAATGGTCCAAGGTTGACTGTTTCTGGGCATATGAAGGAAAGTCAATCAAACCCACAATGCCTGGGAAAGCAAGGCATTCTTCTGCAAGAAGAGCAGCTAAAGGAAAGTGGCACATTAGGAAATATTTATCTCCTAATCCTATTTTTCTAAATAGTATTACAAGTACTGTGATTTGCAGGAAAAGAGAACCAAACTGTCTGCAGTAACAAGAATGTGAATAGTTATCAGAAGAATTTCTTTGCCAAATGCTACCAAGCTCTGAGCTAAGTAGGTTAACCTGGAAGTCTGCAGCCTCATCTATCACCCAGTGCCTTTTCCATGGATAGTTGTGTGTTGTCCCAAGGCAGAGTGCTCTGGCAGCAAAGGGAGGGTGTCCTAACAAAACTAATCTTCAGATCAAAGGGAGTGACTATTCCCCTTTTTCTGGGGACACTGGGGCTGGGGTGCTGGGTCCAGCTTTGGGCACACAGTTCAGCTCCTTGCCACCAAATGCATAGCACAGTCTTCACTTTGAGAAATCAGATGAGTTTGAAAGCCAAAATAATTCCCTTCTGCTAAAGCTATCGCTAATTTTGCTGTCACAGCAAGCAATTTAGGGAGGAGGAAATTCCAAGTCTAGCAGCAGACTGACAAATACTGTGGTATATCTTTGTGTACAAAGTCTGGCTCATATTTCATAATAAACTCAACTCTTATTCTGACAGTTTACTGTCATTTCACTGGTTTTACTTTTCAGCCTACAGGCATCATCTTTGCAGCAACTGGGATTTAGGGGATGAAGTAACATTGTTATTCTGCTCATGTTTCAGCCACTTGGGTTTTCTATTTGTTCACGTCTGTATTTTTATAGAAAATTGGTAAGTGCTGTAATTATAGTCTGTTGAAAGCAAGTAGGTCAGAGCTACACTTTGCATTCCAGAGGGGCTGCTGGCACTGGAGAGACAGAAATACAGCTGGATGTTTTCACTTGTCTGGGTGTTGCTGCCATTCATTAGATTTCTCACAACTGCTCACCAAAATACTTTCAGAGGTAATAACAAAATCATCCCAAGCATCTGTGTTTAAAAGGTCCTCTACTCATGTATTGCAATTCTTTGCAAAAGATTTTTTTGGGACATCATGCAAGAATTATACTAACTGTTGAGAGAACATTTCTTAGAGTGTACTGGTGACAATCTTTTCATGTAAATGACTAAGAATCTGGTGAGAGGAGAGATCTTGCTTGGACTTCCTATTCACAAAGGAAGAATGGATAAGGGATGTGAAGGTTAAGGGTTGCTGCAGCTACAGTGACTGTGAGATGACAGTGCTCAGGATTCCAGAAGGATTAAGGCAAAAAGCAGGATTGCATCCCAGACCTCAGGAGAGCAGGCTTCAGCCTGTTTGGGGAGCAAGAAGAACACAGACTTACTGCCCAGTTCTGCAGGGATAGGGTTAGGAAAGCCAAGGCCTGATATGGGATAAAAATGGTGCAAAGAATGACTTTGAGTACAGCAGCAGAAAAAAGCAGGGTGGGGAAAACACGAGCCCACTGGTGAAGAAGACCTGGTGACAAAGGGCACAGGAATGTCTGAGGTACCGAATCCCATTTTTATCTCAGTCTTTAGTAGTAAGACTAGCCAGAAGGCTGGAGCAAGGGAGATGTCCTCCTCCTTGATGGAGAAGAACCAGGTTAGGGAACACTTAAGCAAACTGGATGTACTGAACAAACTGCCCATGGGATGTGTTGGGACATATCCAGGAGTGCTGTGAGAAGTGGCTAATATCATTGCAAGACTGCTTTTAATTAAAAAATTAAATACTCTTAAATTAAATGCTCTTGGGGAGGTCATGGGAAACAGAGGAAGATCCTGAGGACTGGAAGAAGGTAAATGCCACTTTGATCTTCAAGGATGAGGATCTAGTTACCCCTTAACATTCTTTACTCCTGTGGGCATTTAAAGCAATGATGTGGATTGTCAGTGGCAGTTACTATTGTATCTTCTGCCTGTTCTCTTATTTATTAGTGTATACAAGTTCATTTGTGGGTTAGGTGAGTGATCTCTCCTGTCCTTATCTCAACTCATGAGCTTTCCTTGTATTTTCTCTCCCAGGTCCAGCTGAGGAAGGGAGTGATAGAGAGGCTTTGGTGGGCACCAGGCATCCAGTCAGGGTCAACCCACCTCAGTCAGAAAAACAGACATTTTCAGTGTTTATCTGGCTGCATAAAGAAAATGGCTAACAAGAGCATGAATAGTTAATCTGTAAATACAGATTCAGAGATGACATGAAAGAGGATAGATAGCAAAGCACAGACACTGAAGTGATATGTGAGTTTTTTTCATTTTCTTCTCCTGTCCAATATACTCAAGACTAGCACAGCTAGTAATTCTGTGCAGCTCTCCTGGATTCTCACTTTTAATAAGCAGGTTTCAATTTAAATGATACCTTTGTGTTGGCTGCGCCAGTTGCTGCAGTGCTGAGACACTTGGAAAAATGAGCTGAGCCAGCCCACTCCTGGTGTCTGAGGTGTTTAGAAAAGCAGCTGATGAAAACACTACCTACCCCTTCTGAAGGTGGCTGCTGCACTCACATGCAGCTATTCTTTCTTATGTATAAATTTAAGTGGTAAGGACTGAAATTTTTGCTGGCACATCGTGAAAGTGGCACTAAAGACAGCAGATAGATTCCCAAAGCTATGTGAGCCAAGAATGATTTCACCTTTTCCAGCCTCAAGAACACTGTTTGAGGAACACAGCAGCTGATCTGATGACAACTGAGAGCTTTTTTGCTTCTAAGAAGCAAGAGATCTCGTCCTGCTCAAATATTCTTTTCCCCTCTAAAAGTTTTTTTTTTTTTTTTTTTTTTGGTTTTTTTTTTTTCATACCCCACTGTTATTAATTGACACCTTGCCAGGATTTGTAAGACTGATTTTATTGCTGTTGTTGTGGGAACAGAATTCTCAGCCATATGGCATGACATCTTCATTTCTGCATGACAGGAGACAGGATCCATTTTACAACTGCAAGCCTACCTGTAGGTATCATATATATATACATATATATATAGTGAACAAATTCTTTCCCAAGGGAGTAACTTGGACTGGAAATGCTTAAAAGAATATTTTGGTCTTCTGCATAAATCCAAAACTTGCCCATCACAGTAATACATTTTTAATTTGGCTGAACTTTGGTTTGTTTGTTTTTTAAATTTTGTCACTTGGTGGGTTTTTTGGAATTGTTTCTTGGTTGGTTGTGTTGTGTTGGTATTTTTCCAACTGTAGAAATAACAGGAGAGAGGCCAGAACCCCTGACCCAGGACAGGGAAGTACCACAAATTTTCATGTGCATACTGATGGTCTGTGTCCAGTATTTCCAGCCTAGCAAGGCTGGTGTCTCATAATCTAACTATCTTGGTTTTGAACATATGAAGAGCCTTGTCTTGGTCTAAAAAGAAATAATACCACCCATACCAAGATGATTGTTTCACTGTGAAAGTTCCCCTGAAGATGAAGCCCCAGTAGCAGAAGGATTTCTACCCTCTGTCTTTAATTAGATGCATCAATCTTGCATCTTCTCTGAGAAAATGAACTGACTTGTTAATAATACAGCTTAAGGGTGTTTTCTAATGAGAATTTAAACTGATATGCTATCAACCAACGCCATCCATTCTGGGCTGTGCAGGAGGGTGTCCCTCCTGATGTTTTGCATGGATGTGTATTTTGGACTGAGACAATCCTTCTCATGGAAAGTATCAGGCTGGCTTTATTTGGCCTGACAAAATAACAGCACAAGAGGCTGATTAGTACTTAAAGGTTGGGTGGAGAAGGGAGGGAGTGCTCACCACTGCACTGTGCATGGAGGAGCAGAGGTGCCCATACACTGTCCCCAGCACCCTTGAGAAAAGCTGGCGAGAAGTGGGTGCTATTCTGCTCCCCATGTCAAGGGCAGGACCTTTGTGGCACAGCACTGAAGGATGACTTTTTAAGCTGAGTACCTTCCTTACAGGTGACAGCATCACAGAATTCTGGTGCCTGTTACCTCGGCAATTGAAGTACAGAGGGTGCAACTTGGAGATAGGAGCACTTTCATAAGTTATTCACAAAGTCAGGCCCTGATACTGAACCATACCTCTCTCTTCTGCTGCCTCCTACTCTACAAATATATAACTAAAATGTTTACTTTTTTTTTTTTTAATGACAGGTTGTCTGGTTTTAAACGTGTCTTAAGACACGTTTAAAACCAGACAACCTGTCATTAAAAAAAAAAACTTTTATTGTTCTAAATAGAGAACTTAATTTGACTTGATATATTACTATTTCTGTAGTTAAATTCCTTGCTAACTGCTGAATCACTTAAATAATGATATTTCCCTAGAACTTATTTGTTAACCATCCTTTCACAAACTGAGGGAAAAGGTCATCACTTTGACACTTATGTTTGACATTTGTTAAGAGTTTAAAAATAAAATACAAACAAAACCCCACAACTAAACACGAAACCAGTGCCAACTATTATGATAAGGAAACAGAATTGTTAGGGCTTCCCACTTTTTTTCTCCTTTAAGTGTAGCAATTCTAACACAGTCATTAAAATAAGTTGCATTAATGCAAATACCAGAAAGTAGCTTTTCTACCTTGTGCTGCTGAATACCTAATGCTGTGGTTCAGCTGAGTGTGTTGACTGAAAGCCACCAAAAAACCTGAAGACTAATATACAGTTCTCTTATTTGACAGGGCTTCATGCATTATTGCTGTTCTGTAATACATATACAGAGCATTTAAAGTTTAAAAAAAAAGCAGTCTGCTTCTCAGCTATCAGATTTACTATCTGTCATGAAACTGAGAAGGATTCCAGACTAAAATCACTCAAGATGGAAAACTAGAGAAAATATACAAGATTTATGAAAAAAAAACCCTACTGCTTAATCGCATTTACATAAACTCCAACCACACAGAGAAAAAGCTAGGACACAGAACTGACTATCAAAGCTTGCTCATGTTAATATTCAGAATGACATTTTCAGCATTTAGCAATGAGATGTGCCATCTTTGAAGCCCACAAAATTTGGAAGAACTCCATATTTTTTCTCATGTTACTGCAATATATTCCTTTTATTTATTATTGTCTCAGAGAAAGAATGTTACAATGTAGTGTTTGAAGCAGCATTTACTTGGCAGCAGAGGACAAAGGAGGCATACAAACACAGGCAGAAAAACAACTTTATACATAACCTCATATTCAGAACAAAAATAAAACCCACCAAATTCACTACTGATTTCTTTTTATACTTATGTTGGGAGTATTTTTAAAGATTCTTTGCCTAGAGAATGACGTAGCTTGATAAAAGCCAAGTACTTTGCAGAGAACAGAATGTAAAGCTATTTCCAATACTCCTTATGAAGATAGGTCTGAGGTAGAAAGGTGGTCGTGGTTTTCCTCTTCTGTAAAATGTGGGGTTTTTTCTTCTCAGAACAACTACATTACATTTTAATAGGAGCCAGCATCTTTTCTTCCCACCTTGATAGCTCTGCTCCATTTGCTCAAGACTAATACTTAGCATCTGAAAAGCTCTGTAGAAATGCCAAGTCTATGTCACCTTTGAGAGGTAAGCACTATCATCCCCATTTTACAGATGGGAAAACAGAGGCAGAGTGCTTAAATAACTTGCCAAAGGGTTCAGAAAGAACTGGCACTGGTGCCAACAGCAGAAGGTGGTCAACACTGTGCCTGAATCACTCCTTGAGCAGCAGCAGTTCAGGAGTAAATACTATGGGTGCAGGACTGTCTGGCTGGCAAAATTTCACAAAGCCACGAGAAATTCCACACCTGCTCTTTTAATGTCCCCTAGCATTTTTTAAGTAGCAGTAGAGAATTTTACACCTCTTTCAATACCATTTTAAGATAAGGTTTTTTTTCCTTCATTAATAATTAAGAACAACACAGCTTTGTTTCTCTTTACTATACTGGAAAGGTATTGCATGCAGTTTTACCAATTAAAGGTATGTCCTAGAATTAAAGCAAGTGTCCATGCAGCATTGTAAACTCTGTGAAGGCATTAAAAGCTCTTATGATAATTTTTAAACTAGAGATCAGATGATCAGTGACATACTTTCCCATAATTATCCTTATCAAAAGTAATAAAATAAATTATCTTAAAGATAAGGATGATCTGCAAGATTACAATGCCAAATGATAATACCTACATGCACTGCAGTTCTGGAGAAAGTTCTGTTGGTAATAGTATTGGAAAGGGCTTTTTAATTGTCTCTTCATGTCCAAGAGGCAGACAAAAGAAAGGGATCTCACAGAAATGAGCTTCACTTCATAGATTGTAAATTCCAAAACTTGAAGCAAGTTTGGCCCAGCAGGGAACAGCAAAGCTTTGTCTCTGAACAAAGCTGGGAAGGGTTACACTAACTTAGTTCTTACTAAAACCAACTTAAGCTACCATCTAAGTCCTCTTTTTAGCTATCTCCCGATTCAAAGTAAAATAAAGCTTAAAAAAATAATCCTCCAAATGGAGTGTTGTCTGGAAATAACAAAAAGGAAGTTAAAAATACCACTTAGTTACATGAGGATGCTAATTATGACTTGAAATGAGAGTTTACCTTGTTTAATTGAGTTAAAATATTGTATCTTGCTCCTAATGACAATTGTTGTTAACCAGTAACAATAATGCAGATTATGGGAACTTCATATGCCAATGCTGAAAACAATGCAAGGATATTCTGAAATCTGTGTGGTCATAGGGTTAGCATACAAATTATCAGTACAGAATATTACATGTGTTGGAATATAACTAAGGGTACTTTACAATGCAAAAGCAAAGAGCTGAAAGGAATGTATAAACATAACGTTTTGCTCCAAACTCCTTATGCAGTTCTCTTTACGATTATCAAAAAGAACGTATATAAAGCCCCTGCCCCTTTTCCCCTGGCTGTATATTTATACAAATCAGTGACAAATATTCCACTGCTCATTAATTTACAGTTGCATAGAAAGGGAAGAAGGAAAAAAAAAAAAAGATACTATAAAAATAACATCCTCTTCTTTGGGTATTCAGTGTTGTACTGTTTCAAGCGGAACACGCGGTCGGAGCGCACAGCGTGTCCCGGGGTCCCATGCAGGTTTGTGATGAGGCGGAACGCGCGGCCGACAGATGCAGAACAGGACTGCACTGCACGCCAGAAGCACTGGCTGACATCCCAAGAAACACCTCACATGGCCTGTCGTGATGAGAAACGGCATCAGTACCACGTGTCAGCAACACAGAAACTTCTACCTGCTCTGGGCTCAGTCAGCCCAGGACTGTGAGTCATCTTACAAAACCCCATTTCAAAAATGTACATGTATTGGCCTGAGACTTAGCAAATAACTGAGGCAAACAGTTAAAAGAAATCTTAAGGTTACAATACTGTTTAAAGTCCTTGTTGAAGTCATTGCCTATTCGGTGCGGACAGATTAATCTAAAGCCTAAGTTGCTGTGTGGCTCCTGATCCTTGTGCACCTGCAAGTGGAGCTGTGGGCACCAGGACATATGGACGTCTTTGCAAGAACCAGCTTTGATGTTGCAAGCTGCTGCTGGCTTTAAATTAATTGGCCCAAATAAATGCAAGCTGGTTCCATCTGGATAGCAGCACAGACCTGCAGAACCATAATACCTGTGGCGCTGCCTGACCTAGTAGAAATTTTCTATTACTTATAATATTCTGGAATCTGGCTTTCCTGTTGTAACAGTCTAGCTCCCAAATAGACCCCTACAGAAAAATGTAGACAAAAAACACCCTAGCCCCTTTGTTCTACTGGAACTTTTCACTTGCTTTACTTTGTTTCCGATGCCTATGCAAGTATGTAAACATGTCTCATACCTGTGGTCTGCCAGCAAAACTTGCTGCAAATAGGAAAAAAAAAAAAAGGTTAGAAATGTACCTAATTCTGCATCTTGACAATTTAAAAAAAAAGTTATTATCAGGAAAACACATACTACAGAAGAAAAAAAAAGAGTTCTCTTTAAAAGACTAAACATTTAACAAGAAATGTGTTGCAATGGTTTAATTCTTTATAAACTTAGTTTTAACAAATTTATAGCATTATAATGATATAGTTAATGTGGATTGCCTAATTTTCACCATCTGTAGCCATATCAGAATGCCTGAGTGATGTATTACAGTATCATCTGTTTAAAATGCTCTGCTCTGGCCATCACTCAGATGCACAGACAAGACTTCTGCACAGTGCTGTACACTTGCCTACTTCTGAGGACCAATGACATAAATAAGGAAGGAAAAAGGGGCATTATATCCATGATCAGTGGATCTGAAGGACAAAAACAAAAAACAAAAAAAAAACCCCAAACAAACAAAAACAACAAAACAAACAAACAAAAAAAACCCCCACAATAAAAACCAAACAACAGAACAACACAATCCACCATTGTAAATATTGCTGGCTATATGCTATTATGAACTGCTTCATAAAGGATATTTGACATAAATAGAAAGATGAATTTCAAGATAAATTCCTATGAAAACAAATAAACAAGAATACTACCTCTGTTAAACAGTCAAAATGGGATAAAATTTATGTGCATAAGGCTCAGATGCTAGTAACTGCTAGATGGAGGCTGTGGCCGTGACAGAAGAGACAAGTAAAGATGAGGTTGTGAAGGAAGATTTTTAATTTCTCGTTTGATTTTATTTTTTTTTAATAATTGGACATGAGATGTTGCACATGAAGGCTGTTTTGATAAAATTGAGCTTGGATATAATAAAGAGTCTAAGGACGTTATTACTTAAGGTTAGGAATACTGTGATATCTAGAGAGTCCATGAAATCTACATCACAAGTCTTACAGAACAGATTTGACAATTCCAGCCAGGATAACAGATCCCTCTCAAATGGCCACAGGAAAAGATAGTGGACTTAGTTAGTCTGTCATGGTCTTCCTTAGCAAAATCCAGAGTCTAATGCCCTTTGTTGCGAAGGTCAGACTAATAATCCTCATTCCAGGCTTCTAAAACATTTAAGATATGAATCTGACATTTAAAAAAATTTACTTCAGAGTAAAAGACGTTATAGAATGACTGAATGAGAGTAAACATAAGTAATACTACTAACTGGGGCAAGGTGGTTTAAGCTGACAATGGGGAAAAATCACATGAAATTTGGAACTATGTCTCCTTTTAATCTTAAATGCTCAAATAGACAATATGAAGGGGTCATGGTTTTCACTTGCAATATTCTCCTGTCTCATTCAAGGTGTTCATGGAATCAGAGAATTTTTTTCTGTTTCCCAGTTCTGGAGGACAGCCACCCTTACCAAGCTTCTCCTAACACAATGCAATTTGCTTTAAATTCATTTGGGCCAAATGACCCTGTAGCTGTATAGTCACATAGCAAGACAGTAATTTGCAAAACCAAGAACAAATGCTCGAGTTGGATTTTATACCTGATTATACACACACCCTTTGTATAGACACACTCTTGAGGTGTGCTGAGCAACTCCACTAGCTGTTGACCCCAAATGAGATGCTCCTTAGAATCAAAACCTTAATTTTCAGAACAAGGGACTCTGAATTGTTGAACTCATCAAAAAGGACAGCTAAGACAAGACCTTTTTTACTAGTATCTAATTTGCTTTTTCAAAACATGCAAGGTGCATCTTCTGTGATGCAGCAATGTGTGTTCAAGAGATAAAAGGGGTGTTTTAACAGGGTTCATAGAGTTTATGAAATAGCATAGAGTTGAGTCTTGATGCTTCCAAAAGGACTGGGCATAAACAGCCACTCTCTGACTTCTGCCTTTTAAAACTGATCATTATTATTACATTTCATTTGAAACTTTTAACAGTTTTGTGAATATATCAAAGTTTTCACTACTGTTTTTCTAAGACAAAAGAGCTGGAATATATATAAAGACATGTATATGTATAAATGTATTTTACAAAACCCACCATAATACATGAGACAGATTCTCACTTTTGCAAGGGCAGGGACACTGGAAGGAGGATCAGAGGAAATGTATGTCAGCTGATACAGGACATGCATAGGAACAAGTTGGTTTTCCTTTTGATCTCTCTTTAATAGACACTGAATAAGATATCAACTTCCAATGCATTTAAGCAGGGAAAGGTGTTATGTGCTGCATTCACAGATTTCCTCAGATCTATTTAATAACTAGCTCAGTAATTAGTCTAAGGACTAATTGTCTAAGAACTTTTTTTCAAGCTTTACTACAAAAACTGCATTCAGAATCTGTATTCTGTATTCACTTAAGTTCTACAAAAGGTTTTCATCAGCAGCTAGTGAGATTCTAGATGTCTTTCCCCTTATTTGGGCACTGCTGAAAATTCCACATTGAGCTACAGGCTTTTCTTATAGTGAATTGCTTCCACTTAAAAATATTTATTTAACTTCAAAAGTATTGAGGAATTTTAAGGGACAGAATTATATAGCTTGCATATCTACACAAGAAATCTCCTCGGAGATATTTATTTTCCTAGTCAATACCACAAGAATGATTTTTTTTTTTTCAAAAGACCACCTCAAATTCAATATGATTCTCAGAGACATATTTTGTTAAACTTACAGCAGCAAGCTGGAAATGTGTTGTTGATTTGCTCCATAACATCTGTTAGATCTGTGTTGGTATCATGAGGTGGAACTAACAAGTCATCTGCAGATATGACAACAAAAAAATCATTTTTGTAACAGAAGGAGAAAAAATTAAAAGGACAACAACATTCTAAAAGACATTCTTAGCCAACATTCCAGTTAATTACTCCTTTATATTTCAAGGGAAAACAGTACCTGAAACCTTTGTAATGTGCAGGAACTATCATCGATAATTGCCAGCCTTGGGAGAGGACATGAAACTTACATTATTGATTTGCAGTCAAACTCATTTCTCTTTCATTAAAGCTTAACCATTTCATCCAGGATTTAACTAGAAGTTTCCAGCAAGGAACAGTATATAAACATTTACAGTTAAAATAAATAAAATGACAAGATGAGGGAATTAAACTCAGTAGCTACTCTATTAAAATTCTGTTCCAATTGCAGATGATTTGTCATGTAACTTTCAGAGTGAATACACTGTTTTTTCTCTGAAAAAAATCCCAACATTTATCTTTTAGATAGTTTCTATTCAATATGTACCAGGCATTTCAGTAGTGCTAAAATCCCCCTTGCCATCTCTTTGAAAAATGATGCTTAAAATTAGTTAAGAGAATGGTTAGGGAACATAACTGGCTGTGTTGTTGGTAGTTTTATTGGACAGCATCTTTCATACTGCATGAAATCAGACTCAAGTCCCATGTTTTTCCAGATAAAGGAAAAACATATGTTAATGCTGAATGCAAATGAGAGTAATTTTCCTGTTTTCTACAGAAACAAAATAATATTTAATCTGTAACACAAGTCTTAAAAACAGAAACAGGAGGAATTTATACATACGATAATTTGAGAAAAATATTTTCTCTTTTCCCCTACTTTTGTCCATGCAATGGTCTGCAGTTATTTCTGCTAACTCACGGTGAAATTAATGAGTTCTGATACCAGAGAATTTAAAATAATCTTTCAAGAGAGAAAGAAATCCCTTTATGTGGAGAGCCTGTACCCATAAATATTGAATTACTCCTAAAGATGTGAACTTTTTGGGAGTGGGAACATCAAAATACCAGGATAAGCAGAGGTTACACAAGAATTTTTAAAGCAGACAGCAAGTGTAGATCATATGATTTGGACATTTGGTCCTGTATCTGACAGATTACTTGGGTCCATGTGTGTACTGTAGGACAAACAGGTCTTGGCCACTTCAGTCCAATGAAGTCTGGCTCCCCTTTCAGTGAGGATGGATTTGCCCAGTAAATTCACTTGGTAAGAATAGCTGGAACCAAGGAGTCTATTGACAAAAGTCTGTAATTTAGAGTCACATGGATTCTTAAGATACCGCAGCTCTTCACAATTGTAAGGGAGCAACACCTCCAGCTGCAATGAGCAGAAGCATCGCAAAGATCTGATTTACAGATCTGTCCAGAAGGTGCCAACAAACCTATCCAGTAGTCACCTATAGCCTCATGAGCACATTATCTGATCAGAACACTCACCTGTCTGATGGAACTGTGAGCCTGTGTCCTGCTCCAGTGGGAAGCCCAGGGCAGAGTGCTGGGGCGAAGCGCAGGGGGAGGCGCCATTGACCCGGGAGTCTGACTCGGGCTGCATCAAAGACAAGAAGACACAAGTTTAGGTTACTTGTATCCACATAATTTAATTGTAGGCTAGTATGCAGCCATCTTGTTCCTTTCCTTTTTTATGTGCTCTTTCTTGTTTGTCCTCCAAACTATTGAAAATTGGCTTAGGTCTATACAAGTGATGAAGGGTAAAAAAAAAAAAAAAAAAACAAACCAAGAACTTGTTAAAAGAAAATCTAGACTTAAGAACAGCTCTTACAAGACTCCAGTTGATGAACTTGTTAAAAACAACATTCTGTTGCATCACAAAACACAATGTAATATGTAGTATACACAGTATGCCAAGGTTCCCAGTCCAGCTCTGCAGAAAGACTACACAATGGGATCATTTGGGTTGTATTTATCTGCATGGGTATATACACATGTACACACGTATGCACACACAAACAGGACATTCAGCTAGGGGCCCATAAAAAGCTTTACAAGGATGACTAAGCATGCTCAGAAACAGCTGTTCAATCACAAACAGATTTGTAGAACTCCAGAATCAAACGAAGACTCATGACAGATTCAAAACAACTTCATTAAATCTAAAAAGTGGTAGCCAGCCATCACTCCTGCTGATGCTGCTTCTCAGCCTTGTGGAACACACCAAATTTGCAGGAACTTGTACAACACAGACTCTTGAAAATGATGAGAAATAACTTATACACTTTGAAAAGAAGCTTTTCTGGACTCTTAAATTCGCTTGAAGAATCACTGAAATTGATATTACATTTAGCTGTAGCCATATGTGTATTTGAGATTACATTTAAGTATACATGGAATCTATATGTATATGTAATATGCATACATATATACACACATATATGGACAGAAAATAAGAAAAGGCCATAGCAGCTCAGAAATATTGGAAGGGACTTTATTTAGGCATTTTCCCCTTCTTTTCCTTCCTTTATTATTTTAAAAATTACTTCAAGGAAGATACTGGTAATACAATATTTGAGCTCCAGAAGTGATTGTTCTGAAAAAAACATAAATAAGTGAAATAATATTGACATCTGAGGTAGATTTAACTGAAATTGTTGATGCTATCACTTATCCTTTTATCTTTTTGATTGCAAATCATGAGATTACTTCTGAACAGCTTAAGGAGCAGGTTATTTAAGTAAATATATCAAAAGCAGATGCTGAAGTAATACAAAAGATCATTGCTTTTAAGATCTTTTTAAAACTGAGCAAGTACCTAGAACAGCTATGAGACTTGATGCAGAGTTAGAATACAGAATGGCTGTTAATTTGTGCACAAGTTTGCTCCTTTGCACTTCACGGCCTTAATTGAAATACTCAATTTCTTGAGATAGCTTCCAACCTAACAAAAACAATCTTCAGTAAAACTCCTCTAAATCTTATCTCTTTCAGCATGACAATACTAAAGGCCAGCTTTGACTAAAAGAAGAAATCAAGACATTTTAGTCTGTATAGGAGACAAAGAAAATTGGAAATGTTTTCAAGCCAGAGAAGGATTTCACTGTCAAGACACTTCTATGAACAGTGAATTAGTATCAGGTAGTTCAGTAATTTGATGCTCAGTACCAGGCTTCAATCCAGCTAAAGAGTTGAAGTAAAATGAGTGTGGCGATTTTAAACCAGAGAAGCCTGGGATAACTTAACCCAGGCAATTCTGTATTGCCAGGAACCACTGTCTGAAATGTTAAGAGCTGTAATGGCAAAGAGAGGAAGCAAATTCTCCACAGGTGAAGAGTCACTTCAATACAGAACAACAAAACTAATTCCAGCAGTGGAGTGACTGCTTGCCCACCCCACAAACAGATGAACAGAGAGAATGTGAATCATCCAAAATGCAAACTTGCACCTGAAGTAAATCTCTGCCTCTGGCCCTGTTCAAGCAGCAACTATGAATAAATTGTGCAGATGAATGAGGGTGAAGGAGAAGATCTGTGCTGGACATACAAATCTGTAGCACAGCCACATAGCTCAATCAAGGATAGGGAGGCACTGCAAAGTCAGCAGCTCGTGCTGATAGACAGAAACTAAATGCCTACAAACTCAGGTGATGAGTTAGTCAAGGTATCACTTAGTAGCTCTATTGCAAGTGATAAAAGAGCACTGCAGAGCACCAGGATTATCAGTGGATAAACTGAGAGAAAACAAAACATACTTTGGAAAACCTTAATTATAAGGAAAATCTTACATTGATGTACCATATGTTGCTGCAGCAGTCAGAATGAAACATTGCAGCTGGATTTAAAAACAAGTCAAAACCTACACCACCATCATCTTCCAATCAGATGGCAATGCCTGATTACTTCATTTTCCTTTAAATATACTGACAAGTGATGCACTGCATAGTTCCAGTGATTGCAATAAAAAGAAAAGCCTAAACAAATCAAACTCTTCTTCCAAATTAAGGACAATATTGTTAAGCAGCTGAAGAGTGGGGTTTGGAGCAGAAAGTGAAGGTTTGTGGTAGTGATATAATTGCCTTAGTAAAATCACCAGATACTGGAAAATGTTAAATGCAAACCAGCTGAGGATACAGATATACTGGCATGTATTTACATGATTTAACAATTTTATTGTTGGAGAATTTGAGAAAAATAGCAGTAGAAAATCACATTCTATTTGACTCCAATTATATAACACCGACAAAATAAGAGCTCTTCCATCCTAACTCACTTCAGGCATCATGAAGTTCATGTATCCTTATTCAAAACAACACAACAGATATCCCTTAAGACAGAAACCAAAAACAAATAGCTCTAGATTATTATTATTATTATACAGCTGCTGCTGCTTGAAAGAAATAAAAGCAGGGATACTGAGTATGCCTCTATAGGGATAAAGGAGAGGTTTCCAACTCCAGTCTTGGGGAGTTTTCAAACTTTTTTTAGGTAAAAACAAACAAGGATATGAAAGGAAAAATAAGTCCTTCTCCAGAAAACAATAAAATTGTGGTTTTGTTTCTGTATTACAGCAGTTTTTAAAGCAGATCAAAGGAGATATTTATTTCAACCAGTTCTAATCTACAGGCCTTATTTCACTATGCCTCCTTCTGGTGTTTTTCCCAAAGAAGAGTCTGAAGTGCTCTGTAGCTTAATGGACAGCTAAGACATACCTGCTCTTTCCTTAACTTCTGTTCCTTTGGTAAAAACCAAACAAAACCTCAGTGTCCCCAGTCTGAATCACCAGAAACTTCAAAAATGCTAATTTTACTACCACATTCATTACAGATGTTTCTTCTTCCTCCAGAATTTTTCTCCCAGCTATAAAAGAAACAAACTCTCCTGTGCTTTTCTGATAAAGCTCTTCTGCTTTCAGCTGGAGAGAGAGTTGCAGCCCCTATTTACTCTCTGTCTGATCATACAGCTGTTGACAGATGATTTTAGCTCCCACTAACTTCAATATCACATCCAATATGAAGCCTCTATTCAGCAGCTCAGAGAAAAATCCAAACAGACTTTAAATGCCCTTCATAATAGGTCTCACTTTGACTTTGCAAACGCAGTATCTATAAAGGCCGAAGAAAGAAAAATGAGAATGAATACTTTGTTTTTTCTCTGTCTGATTAACATGCTGGTATCAAAGCTGTCACATGCCAGTTCTGTTTCACCTTCCTCTTTGGCACCCTAATCAATCAGGCAGACAAAAATGACAACATACTGTGACAGCTACCAATCCTTTGGACTTGCTAAAGTAAAAATAGTATGGTAACCTCAGAATTGTGACCTGAAGTAGACAAATGTGCAGTGAGGATGCATGCATATTTCTGCTGAAGGTGCTCTCTAAAGAATGTCCTAGAATGCTCTCATCTAGATTAAGCAGTTACTACATGAAAGTTTCCAAATTTCATTAACTCTCTACCCCCATATCTTTGTGTAGACAGACTCACTCCAATCTTTTGGAGAAAAAAAGAGTAGTTCCAGTATTTTATACCCAGTGTATAAAACATCAGTCAGGAGGCTAGTGGAGAAGAGGAATGGGGAGAGTTGCTGTTGATAGAATAGACAAACAGAGATGGCATGAAATGCCAGCCATGGCAAAGATATTACTGTAAGACAGTTGTGTCCTTTAATACTAGTAATTTTATTGTGGTTATATATTTTGAGATTGAGACTTATGAGTATCTTTCTTGCAAATCATCCATCTCATTAATAAGAAAAGGTATTCCTTTCATCCCCTAAAAATAACTGGGACAGCCAGTAAAAGCAAAGGAAACAAATAACTATAAGTAGGCCTCCAATAAAGTCCTTCCCCAAGCAGTGAAAGAGATAAAGGCTGTCCTAAAAGGTAGTGGCCAAGCTGTCAGAACACAAACACGCTGAAAAGTGGTCATTTTTTTTCAGAAAGGGGGCAGTAATAGAAATCAGTGTTGCTTCATAATTCTATGAATGTCAAAATAAATTTCAAAGAACATTACTAAAATTTATATTATTTATAATTTTGGAATCCCCATCAGGGGAGTAGCTTCAACATTCTGGAAATAGCTTGTAAAACATCTGGTGAATTAAGTAATGATATGTATAGAAAGGCACATTGAAAAGCCACAGATAGGTTATAAAACAAATAATGCAGATCTTCTCATATACTTGACTCTGTATGAGCCACTTTATTAAATGACAGAGTAGAAACAAAGACCTTAGGAAATAATACTCAGAACAATCAGAAGCATGGCATGACTCCCACAGAAAGTCCACAATGCAGACAGAAAGCAAAAGAGCAACAGTATACAGTAAATGAGTTGTAAACCGTCAGAAATTTTGAAAAATGTCACCTCTATTCTGCTTTACCCTATCTGAACCCAAAAGCTGCAGAATGCCGAGAAAATTCCAAAGACAGAAATAAGAATTACTGTCCCTTCTCCCACCCATTTTATCACAACAAAAATGTATACCCTAAAGGTGTTACTAAGAATGGTGTAAGGATTCCAAAATGATTACAAAAATGTGAGATCATCCTCAGCTACATTAGGGAAAGGAAAAAAAAGGGTTTTAAGGGGTGAACAAGTTTCTGCTCTAAGCACTAAGCTGCAAGGGACCATGGGTTTGGCAGAACTCTGTTCTATTCAACTGTTTCTTTGCAGATTTTAAACCCTTCTCTGAAAGACCAAGTATTGACCACATATCCCAAGATCATTACTTTATAAAATATTATTAACAATGCACCGGTTACTATCTTCCCTATGAAATATTACAGCTACTCAAATACTGATTAAAATGCTAGAATAACAGTAGCAACAAAAAAATTTACTCTGCTAAAGGGGTAGGGAAATAATTGGAACAGATGCATCTAAATCCTATTGAGCCAAACCTATCTAGAAAACTGACAAAGTCAGCCAGTGAAACAAACAGCAAATACCTTAATCCCTGTAATGAGAGTATGATCTACAGCAGGAACTTGGACCATTTTAATACCTGGTTTATGTAGCCTGTTTCTTGGCTTAGTTAAATCCCCTACTACATCTGACTCATGGAAGGCAGGAAATACTTGCCTTACTGTACTCTGACCCAAACATAATGATTAATTAGAAGAAAACATTCATACAGATTTATCTTCATTAGTCAAGCTTCCACACATGATATAGTACAAACTACCATCCCTAACAATACCTATGTTGCTCCTGTTATTATGGTATTATGGTGCATGATGCTTCTGTTATTTCTACAAGCCAGGTGTGCACATGCTGACTTCTAAAGCAATCGGTGTTCCTTCTGCCAACAAGAAAACCCTATAATCTCCAGCTACCAGCACTTGCTAGAAGTCTCTTACCTCTAACATTTACTTGTGTGAAAGACCACTTTGCTGTAGCTTTCTGGTGATATGCCACTCAAGAGGAACTGGATTTTTAATTTAATTAATTGCTCCTTTGTATTTCAGACATATCTTTGGCCATCTGTCTCTGGCATGCTAAGAGAGGCCTGAGTGACTAACTGTGATAACAAATAAACATATTATTTAAGGAAAGCATCTGGTAAAACTGAAGTCAAACATGGAATGGAATGTGGCTAGCATCATTACTTGGAGTAGGACCTATATTTTCTTCCCATGCTTTTTAATTAATGAAAAGCTATTGCTCTTGTTTGTGTTATTCTCAGTGTTTCCTAAGTTCCCATGATCACTCCAGCACTTGCAATCATTTTCTGCTCATTTGACATTAACCATGGGTTATACTAGAGGGTAACAAAAAACATCTCATTAGAAATGACTGATTGCAGCAGACCTAGAGTACATGGTGAAAATACCTGCCGTAAAATGTCAATGCCTTTGCTCCACCAAGAAATCCATTGTGCAGAAACAATATGGGGCAAAGTGTACATGTACCTGCTCGAGTAGCTGCCGTAGCCTGTGAAGCTGAGACTCCAATTGTTTATTGTGATCTTCCAGTATTTGCATCCTTGCTTCCAGGCGACCTTTATGCTGCCTCAGGAGTTTAGCTTCAGCAATGAGCTCGGCATCTTCAGAAGCATGCTGAGGTGACACAACAGAGTCAGGAGGTGATGCAAGCGGGTTTATTCCTCTCCGAAGATGTTGCTCCTTTAGTTGCTCATATTCTATCTGCAGACTCCTGGGATATTTAAAAGTGGAGGAGAATAATGACTTGATCAAGTAAATGAAAATAAAAGACTTCTCAGATCAAACAATGTTAGCATCTCCAACTAACAACACAAAGAGCTCAAACAAAGACAAGGTGTTGGCTTGTATTTTATGGGGGATTGAAAAAAAGGCAGTGAAGTAAAAGTGAAACTAATTTATTTCTTCTCAGACACCTCCCTCTTCTAACAGAGCCAGCCTATGCACAATATATATTGACTTGATTGTGGATTGTTGTTTGGGTTGTTTTTTTTTTTTTTTTGCTAAAATCATAACTTCTAGGTCTTTCTCGTCTTCAACATAGTACATGCATGGCTCAAACAACAACAAAATGACAATTCAGACACCAGTACAATGATTATGAGACCTTTGCTCTTCCTCAAGGTCAGCAATGATACGCTCCAACTCTCCCCGCTCTTCCTTCTCCACCGACTTGAGTATCTGAGCAGGACTCTGTGGCTGACTCACAGGTGACTCTCCTCCCAGTGTCTGACAATACTGCTGGATAAGGGCATGCTCATCCTCTCTGAAACAATAAAACAACACAGATAAAGACAGAGCAGTAAAACATTTATTATGTGAGCAAACATCTCTATCAAGCTGAGGGATTTTGTTTGTTTATGGAAAAAGACTAAGCGAGACAAAATTAAGCCTGAAAAACATACTGAAAGGAAACCATATAAACAAACAATGCACAGGGGAAAAAAAAGATTAATTTGCAGTAAAGGATCAATTTAGTTTAATCTATGCATAAAGAACAAATGTTGCTAGTGGCTTGAAAAGAATGAGTGAAAACAAGAATCAGCAATCAAAGTTGACTGATTTGAAATGTCTTACATAAAACAAGCATCTTCTAGATACATTTTCAACAATATTTAACATTTTTGAAATTCTTAGGAGTTAATCTTGGTTTGCTCAACTTAGCTGATAAGATTAGAGAACAAAAAGTTCCATTTTTCTCCCCCTATTTTGATATACACATACAAGACTTTGAAATTCTGCATTGGTAGTAGGTTTCCTTCTTAGACATTCAGGAACAGAAATAAACTGTAACACTGTCCTTCTCCTGACTCACATGAAATTACCTTCTGGTAAGGAGTTACAGAAGTCCTGACACTCAATTATGCTTTAATACCCAAGTGAATTTGGTTTTGTATAGATGTGCCTTACTTTCCAAGCTGCTGGCTTTTCTCCATAAATAAAGTCAGATGCATAGAAAGTGAAAGATACCACATCCTAAAACCAGTTTACTTGCTTAGTTACTCAAGAAATATTTATCTTGGTTACTCAAGAATCAACAACAGAAAATCATATACTATTCATTTTTACTGCTGCAGCAGTAAAAATGATGAAGAAAACCCTCCTTAAATTATTTCCTTTAATTGACTACAAACCAAATACTGCACACCTTATGATATCATAAAGTATTGGTACAAACTTTACCCTAAGGATCTCCTCCTGTTAAAGCATGGTCAGAACAGTGTGACACACCCATGGGCAGTATATACACACATATTCAGATATTATTTAGAAAAGAGACTTTTTCACATTAAAAATATTTTATGTGCTAACTTTTTCCCTCCAATTGTTGGAAAGTAGCAGCTGCAAATTCTGCTATCCACTGGTTATGGAATGAAAAGCATCCTCAAGGACTGCCTTTACAAACACATACAAAAAATCAGAAGTTCACTGTATGTAAAGTATTTATTTTCCAAATAAAAGTGTAATGGAGATTTTCAGGAGGCTTTTAAAAAATTCCTGTCAGTCAATTTAACATCTTTCATCACAGAATTTCCAAATGTACTGTCTCATTTGAATGAATACTAAAACCAGTTATGTAGAAAAGTATACCCTGGAAGAAAAGGCTGTTATTTCTGTGGTGAGAAATAGTCTATAAATAAATGCATGTACAAGTGAAACTCATTAGGTGTCTTATGGGACATGCATATGGATTGGGGGGTACCTCAGAAATAAGTTCAAACTCTTGGGACAAAAGGAGAAAATGCTCATGACAGGAACAGATGAGAGTTGCATAAATACTGCTTGTGAAATGAAAAACCTTACTTTGTCCTGTTAAATTACTGTTAAATCAGCATACCAATTCTAAATGAAAAGCATCATCAGTATTAGAAACAAGACAAAAAAGTCAAAGATTTAATAAATCCTGATTCCTGGTGTGTCTCTCTTGAAAAAGTACTTCTATCATTTAGCAAAATGATTTGGTTCTTTGTAGTACTGCCTAAGAGAAAATTTGTACTGAAGACTAATCTCATGGTAGAACAGCACCAAATTATTTCTTCCCAAGGATAACTATTCACTATCTACCCAAAGCTATCATGTGGATTCCACTTTCCAACCCGTCTTTGAGACTTGAAAATTTAGACTTGCACAACCAAATAAATGTACATCAATAACGCTGTGCCTGCTGAAAAATATCCGAACAAGAAAAAAATATAGCCTGTGACAGTTCTGTCCACTGGATGAAAAACCTAATTATTGACTTTTGCTTTTAAAAATCAGTAGAAAGTTTAAAGAAAAGAATGTACATTCACTTATTTCTTAGCTGTCTTGCTGTTGTCACTACAGAAATGACAACATGGATCTCCCCTGCAAATGAATACATTTAATGAATTTTTCATTAAATACATATATAGAGAGTTAAATGTAATTGGGGCTGCATGTGCATTTAAGTCCTTAAAAAAATAGGGACATCCAATAGTGCTAGCTGAAAAAGAAACAGAAAGAAACAGATCAGTGTTCCTTTTCTGCCCATAATCTACAAAACAAAACAAAAAAAAAATGCCTTTAACTGCTTTATCTTCTTCACTACTTGAGTGATCTCAGGGAAATTCATAATCACTAGTGTTTTTCATTAATAGTTCATGTCTACTTAAAATTAAAACAAAGGCTAGTGCAGTTAATGGAGTTTGGATCCCATCCCGAAGTGATAATTAAAACCTCATTGTACTTCCATACCCTTTAGTCATTCTGACAAATATACCCTACCCCTTTTAACAAAAATTTTTGCCAAAGTGATGTAACCCCTCTGGGGGCTTCAAACAGCCCTGCAAAACATGCAGAGTACCCTGTGACTGAAATGGCCACAGCGAGCCAAGTGTGATGGCAAGTCAATGTCACACCTTGGGTGAGCACAGAAACAGATTTAAAGCAGGCAGGCGAGAGAAACACAGCTTCATTATCCAGGCTTCAAAACACTGCATGTGAATTTAAGTTATACTCTGTGACTACACATAAGCCTTCTTTTGTGCAAGGGTGTTGATGATGTCAGGAAACGTTCACTTGACATAGTTTAGTCTGGTTATTTTCATTAGGCATCAAAAAGCTGCTGTCTATGTTTTGAAATGGTGAAATTGTTTATAAACAAAATTTAGGACACCTAAACTGGATCTTTTTTAAAATAAGGCTCTGTAAAGCTGGATTTATTATATTTATTGGAGTCTGTTAAACCTGAGAATCTGTCAAGATTTTGCATTAGTTGTAACTTCAATTTTTAATGAAACCCATAAAGGCTGTTAAAGAATGAGTTTACACAGTAAATGCTTACATACTGTATTGTGATCCAGTAGATGAGATCAACACAGCTAAATACAGGAAATTTTATATTTTAGTCTCAAAGTTATTCAGTCTAGAAAAAGCTTCATTTCCCTTCTCTCCCACTGGTTCAGAGCCTCAGAAAGCCTACTGGAGAGGCTGTGAATATTGATTGCTCTTGTTTTAGGCATTACACATTGCAACTGACAGCACGCTTTTCTCACAGGCACTTGATAAAGGAAGTCTTCTGAAGCAAAACTGTATTTCACCATGTTTTCTACCTTTGGTCTGTCTTACAAAATTACTACTTTAGAAAAACACAACCTTGAACCTGCACCAATAAATCTCATAATTAGGGCAGATTCATTAGTAGCACAGAAGTCCCAGGACAGGGCTTCAAATGACCTACAACATAAGGTCATTGTTCTATGCCAGGCAAATACTTTCAGCTTGAGAATCTGGGACATTGTTCTGTTGAAATGGTAGGAGATGGTGATCAGTAATCAAAATAAAAGCATCATGTAAAATTTAATTGCTCAATCTTTCTTGGTGGTTATTTTATTGAATACCCTGTGCGCTTTGAGGAACAAGTAGAAGTACACAAAGTCCTTTGACAGCAGAGGCTGCAGTTCCTATTCTGCATTTCACCATAGTAAAAAGGAGCAAACAAGACATCCCAGTAGGTCAGACTTGAAAGAAGTACATCTCAGAGGAAAAGAACACCCCAACAAAGAGGCCTAGGGGAAACAGCCTTTGAAGGGTCTTATTTTCTTTGTGGACATATATTTTCAAGATGTCTATTCCAAAACGTGCATTGTGCATGGAGGAAGCAAGAGGCAAATAAAGCCGCATATAACCTCTCTTTTGTTTGACTATGTTGTAGAAAGAAAATATAGATTTCTTTACCATCACTTTTCATCAGTGTATTATTTTATCTGATTAAGAAAACTGCTAAATTTGATTAAAGATAGGAAGATGTGGCTATTTGCGAACTTACGCCATTGACAATTTTCATTTTTGCTGTAGATCTCATACTAAGCACCATGTGTTCTAGTACAAATAAAGTACTCGACCTACTGATGCTATGAGACATACTAGAATAAGGATGCAAAAGGTACTCAAAAATACTTTATCTAATTTACTTGCTCTTCTCCTGATTTTACCATACAATGAAACTAATTTCTCCTTGTGACAGGATACCTTTCAACCCCTTACATCATTCACAGTACTCAGTTACATAGTGAGGCTCCAGTTTGACTTACACCACATTAAGTAGCAGTGCCAGGTAAAAGTATCAATGATCTTCACTTTGAACCTGTTCCTACTTCTGAACCTGAGTGCAGAGTCCCCTGACAAGTAAAGTTTCAGATATGTTCCAACTCTGCCTTAAGATGAGTGTGAAATAGCATCAACAATGCTATGGATGTGAAGATATCTGCTCGTAAAGGCACAAACCAGAAAATAGCTATTAAGCATCTGCATTTATTCTGGAAGTATTTATACTATGCCCACTGCAATTCCCTTCAGCACGGGCTGGTCAGGATAGTTCATATGTTACAGGAATAGGAGAGTTACCCTCTTGTCCCATTTCTCTAACAATTTTTATTTTCATTCTAATACATGATTTATCAAATTGTGAAGCACAGCATTCTGTTAGGAACTATTTATCATTTCTTGTTGTGAAGACTTAATTTTTTCCTTATGCTCATCTTCATTTATGAATAGGTAAGTCTGCTTTAAAGACAGAGATGCTTTTGCATTAATTAAAGCCAAATAAAATCCGTCACAACATTCTAGCCTAAACATTTAGAACTGTCTAATGTCAGAAGAAGATGACATGAAAGGAAAACATTTCTATTCAGTATATTTCTACCAGAAAATTCATGCGTGAGAGCATTAGAATGTTTTTAAAGAAGCTGGATATACTACAGTAGAGACTGTGCCTTTTTTTTGCTATCTACAACTATTTTTCTGATTAAGGAAAATGCATTTTTTTAATGGACTTCACATATCTTTTGAAAAGGGGAGGGTTGGAAAGGCTTAGTCAGAGAGATAAAAGTCACAATGACATTCAAGAAAACAGGTTAGTTAAAACCCAAGAATTATCGTTGATGAGTGCTTTCTTAATCAAATGGTATATTGAAAAATGTTCCTGAAAATAAACTCATTATGTTTAACTTAGAGCAGAAGTTCTCTTATTCAAATGTAGATGACTTTTTACACATAATCTCTGAAGCATGAAGAATATTAAAAGTATTGTGAACTTGATAAGACCAAAGAAGTAACTTTCAAAATCAAGTGCAACACTGCCTCTGTTCTATATTCACAGTAAACTGAAGAACTCTTCAGGACCAATAAAAGTAAGATCATGAAGCAGAAATCCAATTATGAGAAGCAAAGAATTTGATTTCCAAATTAGTAATTATTTCCTGAATGTTTGAAATAATACTGTAAAAAAACAAAAAACAAAAAACCAGTTTGGCTCAGAGCTCTACATCTGAACTGAAAAAAACTAAACATGTATTCACATTTCAAATTGCTCCTTTGAATTCTATCCATATAAGAATGGTTAGACCATCCCCTCCATGAAAAAGCATGCTGCTTCATCCTTCATGAAGAAGCATGCTCTTCTTTCAAGCAAAGTATTTTAAATCTCAAATTGTTAGTACACTAATAGTGTATTACCTATCTATAGATAGATAGAATAATTTCATTATCAAATTTTAAACAGTAAATTAAAGTATTACTGAGACCAACAGTATTTTTCAACTAATTTTTTTTTAAAGGCCATTTAACATTTCTATGTTAAGTGGCATTTTAAAAAATAAGAATAGGTTTGAACTATAATCCTAAACTCCCAAAATTTCAGCAATTTCTGATCCAAACTGGGATACAAATTTCACAGCTCTGTAGTTCCCTGGAGGAAAAACCTCTCCATCAAGAAGGGCTGTCAAGCACTGGAACAAGTAGCCCAGGGCAGTGCTTGAGGCACCATCACCGGAGGTATTTAAGGGAGGTAGATGTGGCACTTGGTAACATGGTTTAGTGGTGGGCTTGGACAGCTGCATTAATGATCGTAAAGGTCTCTTCCAACTTAAATGATTCCATGAATATAGTTTAAACTTTAAACCACAGGCTTTCAGAATTTTGAGTACTTCAGTACTTATGCCTTAATGAGAGCATGCACTGTCATCTGCAAATAAAACAGAAGGTGCCTTTTTGTACAAGGTTACTTTCTTGCCCATATTTTGTTTGTGTAACAGTCCCCAGACTGAGACCCAAATTCAGAGATCCCTCTCACTTGTTGGTACACAAGCTTTCCATCTTGATTCTTTTTCTAAGGAAAAGGAATAAAGGGAAATTGCTTTAAAATCAACAGCTGATTTGCCAATAAAAATCAAACATGCACCCTGCCTTTGGGATGGATGGTTGTTTTGTCTTTGTATGTGAGTAGGCTCATTAATTTCCAAATACACAACTCAAGCATATGAGCATTTAGCTGCCTTCAAGTTTGCAGCTTTCCTGCCAAATGACAGTATGTTTGCTCTTCTTTTTTTGTGGAAGGGAAATCAAAAGGGAATATTTTGGCTGCATTTCTCTCACTGGTGAGTGTGCCAATGACAGAAACACATTAAAACAGTTTGCATGAAAAAGTTTTATTTGGTATGTAAATAGAGTTAATTAATCAGGAAAGAGGAAACATTTAAAGGGTTTCTTTCAAGCATGTATTCTTGTGAAGAAGTATGTGCTTCTTTTAAGCAAAGTATTTTAAATCTCAAATTGTTAGTACACTAATAGTGTATTACCTATCTAAAGATAGAATAATTTCATTATTAAAATTTAAAACAGTAAATGAAAGTATTACTGAGACCAACAGTATTTTTTAACTAAAGCTGAAAAAGAACAATTTCAGTTTTCCCCTTTAAAAATGCTGATGGTATTTGCTAATAACTTAGAAGAGGCAGAGTTCTACAATGCTGATTTAATTAACTGAACTGATGATAAAGTGAGGTTAAAACATTTGTTTCTACATTTTAAAAAAAATTATTAAATCAATCAGCAATTCAAGGGATTCTATGTTTTCCAAGCATAGAACCAATACATTTTAATTAGTTTTACAGTAAAGGTGACACAATTTCAAAAAAAGAAAAAAAGTGAAAATTGGTAAAATGGAGGACTATGTTTACTACACAGGACAATTCCAGGTACAAACAGATGGATCAGCAGCCAGAAAACTGAAATATAAACAAGAAGCAGCAAGACTGTTCTCACTCAGAAGAATTTTCAAAGTACAGATGATTTTTTATTTTAATAAGAAAGTTGCCTAGGGTCTAGCAAAAGCCTAGAAAAGGATTATTTTCTATTATACTATGATAAAAGCAGAACAGGAATGCAAAGTAGAATGCACAGAGCTGTGGCCTTTTATGAGTCACATGAAATACCCTCACTTTTGAAGCAGAATGGTTGACAAACACAGAGTTCCCACACACTGTCAAGTGAACACCACCAATTTCTACAATTGGTGCTTGGAATAATTAAATTATGGAGGCATCCTTGGGATCATACTTATTAGCTGCTCTCACTGGGACTAAGTCCTGTGTTAGAACTGCTGAAGACTTTAGCATGAACCTATAACCAAAGTTCCTGAGAGGCACAGTAAGTCTGAGTTACTTACACACTTCCTGTGGTGGAGCTGCTGTCCATGAGGAAGGAGCCATTGGTCCTTTCCATCTGTGCAAGCCTGAAAGGCAGGGAAAGACCACAACTTTCAGACAACATGCTGCACAATTTAAACAGTGGCAGTGGGAAAATCAATTCCACTTAGAAACAGCTCAGATATGGCAATCTTTGTATACATGATTAGGAATAATCTTCTAGATTTTGTGATGAAAACCTATAATCCAGAGGACTTTCATGAGAAACTTGTGCTATGATTAATTAATTCTACTTGCCAAACAACAACAAAAAAGTGTATTTTCTCCCTCTATCATAATTATCATTAGCATCACCACAACTCGCATGGCAAAATTAGTTAAAGAGATGTTTTCACAGATGGTTTTCTTTTTGAATTTTCTAAAGCTGGACTAACAAAAGAGGATGAATCCTTTTTAAATATAGCACATGCAATATCTGAAATGATGCTCAGCAAATAATACCACACTGTGGACAGACAAGTCCTGTAAAACACCACAAAAAGCAGCGTAATTACAGGAAATCATTGCCTACAGTTCCACATTTTGGAAGCAATTAATCTAAAAAGACCAGATTATCAGACTGTATATACAAAGTCACACAGTTCTTTAAAATCAAAGCAGAATTTTTCTATCTATTCAGGTTTCCAGGAAATACATACCTTATGTACATAAGAGATGTACATAAAAATTTAGGAACACTTAATGCTCTACACTATATTCAACTGCACCAAACAAGGCTATTTCCTTTAGTATAAAGATATCTTAATTTCACATATATTTTTGCAAGTGCATTATGCATTACTATAGACATCTTCAAACTTCCTTTTGAAGGGAGTGTGCAAGGCCCTAAAGAACAGGGAAATCTGGTGATTTCTTTTAGAATGGAGCAAGTTTGCCCTTCTCTACATTTGTTACTATTTCTGTGGTTGAAGAAGAAGAATAAATGAAGGCACACACTGGATGTCAATTTGATTGTCTATTTAATCTTGGCTGGGGTGGGACATCGTGCTCCCCCATCTATCCTGAATGGAAGAGAATCTCTGAAGTGACTCAGGACAAATCAGACCATCTCTGCTCTAGGACATCTCAAACAAATCTAGTTCACAGTGAGCAACATGCTTACAAGTCACCTTTATAAAGCTGCTAAGCTCAGCATCTTTAAATCTTTTGATGAAATGTAATTTTAGAAATTAATCTTCACAGTCCCTTTATCACATAGGGAAGAAGTACAACCCCCATTACTTTTAAGAGAGAAGGGCCTGCCCTGAGTCCCTTAGTGAGTGACAGATATTCCAGCTCACAAATGCAGATTACACCGTTATCGTCACATTTAGGATCTCCATCATTAATGAGGATTTGCTTGGGATACTATATGGAACCAGCAGATGGCCCTAATCAGGGAGCACAGAGAGACAGGGAAGGGACGCTAGAGTGGCAAAAAGCCTTTAAGGTAGGATAAAAACTGAAAGCTGAGGAAGGAAATTAGAAGCAACTCAGAGGGAATTTCTCCCTGTTCAACAGAACACGGAGATGGTATCTGATTCCAGGCAGGGGATTTTTGTAAACAGAAAAGTGGGAGTTGAATGTTCTCCAACCAGTGACAGTGAAGGCTTTAAGCCCTAATATACTGTTTCTGCTAGGCACTGAAACCCTGATAATATTTCTTTAAAGATGCTTAGCTGAAAAGACCAGGATAATAAAAAAGATTTACTATTTTATATGCCACATATACATAACAGATTCAACTAGAAAGGACACAAAAATTATATGAAAGACACTGAATTATGTATTTTTTTCTAGATTTTATTACTAGAAGAAAAACAATCCTGAGTAGTTTTAGACAGATTACCTATGAGGCAATTAGTAGCAAGTTTTCGATTTTGCTAAGCAATGTCAGTACATAACAGGTACAGATTTAGTTTGTAACCTGAATGGTAATTCAGAACTGTGCAGTCCACCTTCAGCTAATCTCACCCTAAGCAGAACTGGTAAGAGGTGAGGGGGAGGAGAGGGAAAACAGCTATTGCACCCAAGATCTCTATTGATCCTTAATGAGAGTCCAGATTTTGAGCTTTATCTGGGCACAAAAAGCTGCAGTATTGTGGCATCACAGGCTGAAAAGACACAGGCAGACTGAAAATTCTTTCATCTCTCTAGAGAAATTTGTCTGGTTCAGGGGTTTTAATTGATTACAGCATGGCCTAAGTTACAGATTCAAAGAAATGTTAATGATGAATTAATACAAATGGCATGTTTCAAATAACTGAAAAGCTCTGTAATGACTTTGTATGTCATTGTGCTATACTACTAATGAAGCATGAAAATAATTGCTGTTGGGCAAAGAAAAAAAAAAAAAAATAGGCTGACTGTGGGTAGCCCTTCAGCTTTATTTCCTGGCCTATTTTCTCTTGTTGCAAAGATCAATACAGCATATCCTAGGCATTTAAAAAAACTGGTCTGAAGAATTTTAAGGTGCCCATAAATAAGACTGCTATTAATTTAAACATGCACTCTGAATTTTTATTCAAAGAAATGTAAAAGTTAAAATTGTTTTTCAGTTGTGGAGATCAGATACAAGAATAAAACCACCAAAGAAAAACCTAGTCAGTTCCCTTGGTACTTATTTTTGAGATGGTGTCTCTGGTTAATGTTTCACCAATTTCAGGCCCTTAACTCCAGGTGAGAGGCAATGGCCTCGAGTGGTGCCAGGGGAGGTTTAGGTTAGCTATTACAGAAAGTTTCTTCTGTGAAAAGTGGGTCTGGTGTTGGAATAGGCTGCCCAAGGAAGAGTTGGAACCACCTTAGCTGGAAATGTTCAAAAGGCACATGGGGGTGGCACTTGAGGACATGGCTTAGTTTGATAATTTTAGAGGTCTTTTCCTGCCTTAATGAATCTGTGATCATTCTGAATGTACAGAAGAGAGTTAACAAAACACAGAGACAATGAGATGGACTTGGCATAACAGACATTTTATCACAGCAGGAGTAGAGTGACCCCACAAAAGCCACAACATAAAACATCCGTAATTACAAGCTATGCTGCTAAAAGCCAACAGTAATGCAGAGTGTCAGCCAATCACAGAAGAAAACAAAACCTTGGATCTAATATCCTACTGGGAAAAGTTATATATATAGAACAAGTTCAGTTTATTTCAAAGGTTAAAAATTAAAAAAGAAACCATTAATGGCACTTTTTAGAAATAATGCCATTTTGCAACAGCTTCCATTCTGTATGAGAGATGATAGATTTAACACATGTATTTTGCATTTAATATGATCATAATAAGAACCTAATGATTTAAGAACATTCAACTCACTTCTAAGTACAGAGAAAGATATCTTTTTAAAAAATAATATCCAACCAGTAGTGTGTATTTAAAACTGCAGGAATCAACAACAAAATGCAATGGACTGGTGAGAAACCATGTCTCTCTTACCTAGTAGCATACTGTTCTATCCTGGAGTGTGTGTCATCATGAAACAGCTGTGGAGACTGGGAAGGACTAGTTTAAAAATAATAATAAAAAAATTAGTGGTGTCTAAAGCAATTAATGATATAGACAACATTATTTTTAAATCAGGTTAGACTGATGACAAATAAATACATGCACTATATTCCCAAGGGTGTTATTGCTTTGCGTCAGCTGTGCCCTATAGTTTAGGGACATCAGATCAGCTGCAACTGAGCTAAAACAACTGGCAAATGAAGCTTTCCAGATAAAGGGGTTCTGCATACTCACTCATATTGCTCTGGCCACATACTGATGAGAGTGATAGGACTGTAAGGAAGACACAAAAAGAGAGAGAGAGAGAAAAAGAATGAAACTATGAAACAAAAACTTCAGTACCATTTACGCAAGAGAAAGCTGGAGAAACACAAAATACTTTAAACAGCAACCCACCCTGAACAAGTAACAATTGATGTAGAAGAGAGAAGCAACAAATACTGCCACTTGTCATGGAGAGACAGAAGACTGACCTACATACTTAATTTTGTTACATAAAAATCAATTTAAAGAAAAATCCAAATCAGTGTTGTTGATTGAACTGCACTTCATAAACTATAATTAATTCATTTAAATTTTTCTCAAGTACTGGAACTTTCATTTTAAACAATAAAATGTATTAAAAAAAGCAGGGTGCACAAACCCCACCAATAAACCTCCCCCATAAGTCAGAGTTATCAATGCTCCTTTTCCTTATGCAAAAAAATAATGAGGTAAATACATATTGTATTACATTCTCACCTAACTATAAGAGATTTTTTCTTTTATTTTCTTTTTTTTTTTTTTTTTTTTTTTTTTTTTCTTCTTATTAGAAGGAACGGATTACTGAGTTTTGCCACCTGCAGGGCAGAGAACCAATACCAAGAGTTTTCTCAGCATGGTGCTGACAATTTTCTGTATATTTCCCACATGACTGGACCGACAGCATTTTATCCTGATCTGTGATTATAGTTTTATCATTCCAATTTCTGGCAGCATTGGCAAACTTTCACCACATTAAAAGCAGCTTTGCTTTCCTGTGTTGGTGGCAGCTGAAGACTGCCTGGTAGGTAACATTTGAACGTGCATTACTTAGAAGCGAGGCTATCAATCAGGCAGTTTTCAGATTACTTCCTCCTGTCTCTAAAACTGCTAATGAGAAGGTTTTGTTTACTTATTGCAAATGAAAGGCACAGCCCTACCAGTCATGAAAGCCCTCAGACCCTGGGCACTGACCCTGAGCTGCTGCATGAATGCAGAGTGTCTCTGCTGAAACCTAGCACGGGCGGTTGCTAAGTGGTGCTGTGTTCAGGCAGAGCAGCAGTGCCACAGACTCCAGGATGTGAGGGACAGTCAAGCCACGAAACTAATTCTAGCACCCTGTCAACACATCTTAATTTTTGCTCTTGTAAGAGTGTCTTTTGCTGACAGCTGCCAAGTGAGTAAATAAAATGGAGCACTTCTGTCAGCGCCATAAATAATACCATGGAGACACTGAGAGTGCTCTCTCTGATTAGGCCACCAATATTTCTGAAGCCTGTAGGACCCTAATTAACTCAGAAATTTCAAATTCCAGGAATTTTCACATATTCAAATAAGCAGTGCAGTTCCAAAAACCTAGTCTCCTCAAAAGCATTCTCTGTAAAACAGCTATTCAGCCCTCGCCAAAATCACCTGCTTTGTTCATTACCAGGGACATTGTAAAGTCCATGGCTTTATAATATAATGCTGATAAAAATCTAAGCATAAAATATGTTTGGAAATAATAGAGAAGATCTGCAAATAATGTGAAACAATGCAGCATAATATAGCACAAGGCTCTGCAATTGTTGTTGGCTAGCTTTTGAGTTTCAGCTTTTTGCTTCTGATGGAAGAGGCCAGTGACTCCATAAGCCACTGCTCTACAAAACAAGCTTACGTCTCCAGGTTGTCACCCTCCAATACTGTCTGCACAGGCAAGTAGCCAAGTCGGGGATGCTTTGCAAAATACTTCTTTGACCGGAATTTATTCTTCAGCACCTTTGTGAAGTCCCGTACATCTTCCCCAGAAGTTGTCTAAAAAAAAAAAATTAAACATTGCTAAATAGTACTGATTTAACATCAATAATGTCAATATTATTGACTAATACTGCTGGTACTGTCCTGAAAAAGAATACAAACAAAAATTTCAGTTATGCTAAAATTGCCTTTTTAGTGTCCTGAGATACAGTATAATAATAATAATAACAATAACAATAATAATAATAATAATAATAATAATGCACCTAAAAATTGTCTTCTACTGGAAAATAATAGCAAGGCTTCAAATTCCCAGCAATAAATACATAGCAATTACTTTACAAATTAGAGAAAATTTGACACAGGTTCAAGTATTAAGCTAAATATTTATATCCAGTCTTAAAAACCACAAAAAAATTACTTTTTGAGAAAAAATTAAAAAGGGAAAAAAATCAATTGATAAGATATAGCCCTTACTGCTGCCCATTCTAGACCTACAATGGAAAACTTTACCACAAGATGGGAATGGTATGTCCTAAACCATTCTCTGCTGCAATAGCCAAGATTTTCATAAGCATTTTCTCCAGTAACCAAACCTCTTCCTATAGGATTCTGCCACTACCTGTAATATTCCAGAGTTAAAAAATTGTGCAGATGAAGTGGTGGCCAGTCTACAGGCACTGTTCAAAAGAACAGGCAGGCCTGATAAGAACAATCAGTGCCTGAAGTAACAGAGTGATTCAGTGGTCTCCTTACTACCACAGAGTAAGATTAGGACATAGATTACCCACAAGATTCTACAAGTTTACAAGTTACAATCAACATATTCCATCCCTCCCAGCAGCTTTTTTACTGGTCCTGACTGACGTAGCCTCTACCAAAACTGGTAAGTACTTAGCCCCATTCCTCTCTGCTCCCTCCCTGCCCACCACCCTATCCTGAGAACAAAATTAAAATTTATTCAACTGCTTTTAAAAATCCCTTTAACTGGTGATAATCACAGAAATAATGGCAGCACTGCTTTGGTAATACTATTCAGCTAACTTCTGCTACAAAAGCAGGGATACATACAGGCATAAAATACAAGGCAAAAATGGCAATAAAGAGATCTGCAGGAAGAAACAATAGTATACAGTCTGCCTCGAAAATGTATGTGCTCAGACTGGGCTGAGTATTTCAACAGAACATCCCCTTCCAGCCGGTACTATTGAGCATTTTCTCTTGCAACTGCAGTAAAGAAAACATGGCCATTCACCTCCAGAATTACCTGAAGATTTGCAACAGCTTTTAGAAACTTCCAGTTCAGCCTCTGTAACAAACTACAAATTGCATTCCTGTACCTGCTTTGGGAGAAGCCTGTCAGCATCAAAGGCTACCAAAGCCGATGGATAACCACGCGGAAAATAGACAGGAAGACTTCAGTTTTGTCATCTTTTGCCCAAAGTACTACCAAGGGGCCCGGAGGCAGGTCAGGCAAACTATTCTCTGCTGTCAAAACTTAAAAATATTTTCATATTCATCTATATATTTTAACGTATGTATAATATATGCAGTAACAGGCTCTGTAATGCATTTCAGATGAGCAATAGAAATAGTAAAACAAACTGGTGTTGGTAGGAGGTTCTCATATGTGGCTTTAAAAAGTAGACAACAGAGAAAATTTGTGACCAAGGGCTGTTTGAAACCCTGAATTTTAATAAAAGTGAATCCAGGGAGGGTTCACAAAATCATTCTCAAAAAGCATCTCTCCAACTACTGCACCATCCAAAGAAGGAACATGAGGTCATGCAAAGGGCTGCTTACTCTCATGCAACAGGAACTCCGACAGATGCAACTCTGCCCCAAGGCCAAGGAATGAAAATTTTTGTATCTATACATTGTAGAAATAAATGTCTACTGAGCTGCCAAAATTTTTCCTCTGGTGTATTCTTCATTTGATATGACAACCTGATTCTCAGAAAGAGGACCAATATGACTTTGTACTGATGGAGCACTGCAAATACTAACCAGTGAAATTTGAGCAGATTTGAAAGAACTGTTTTAATTTACATGCAATTAAGGTGTAACTCTGAAAAATGTCTTTTTTTTTTTTTTTTTTTTTTTGGGCATATAACCACAAAATCCAATCCAATCCAAAACTGTGCCAAGGGAGATGTACTATAATGTTTTCCTTTAAAAAAAGAATAGCCAGGAACTGTTGTGTAGAATCTATCTTGTAAATTAAAACTAGCAGGTACCTTGTGCACTTGCTTACATCATGATATCTTGGCTATTTCCACACAAATCAATAGTACAAATAGCACCATTGCTACAGAACTACTTCAAAAGCAAAGAAAAAATACTTTCCTTCACTGAAAATTCAGTCCAAAGACCATGCCTTCAAACTGAATTTAAAATCTCAGTTCTTAGAGCAAGAAAAGTTCAGGAAGAAACATTTAATATCCATGGCTACCATACACAACTAAAAATCCATCATAACAATTGAGAAACTGGCATCAATGCTCTTCAATACACCAGCCAGGCGCAAAGAGAGTTATAAGCAACAAACTAAGATATAATTACTTGTAATCCAATAAAAAATAAAGAAACCAGGAAAGCAGCGGGAAAAAAAATTTAGCATGGTGAAATATGTTTTCCATACATATCTTAAAAATCCCGTTGATGTATGCTTTCAGTATATTGGAAATAGAACAAGTATTCATTGGTAAAAAAGTAATATCAAGATTGTAATAAACTAATTGTAGAGCTCTAAATTACATAACATATAATATAAAAATTTACAATAAATATGTGAGACATGAATAAATACTATAGAATACTTATAATACATATATATTTAATTTTATTTATTTATTAGTATTCTCTTTTTCAAATTCTCTTATTCCTTTCACTGCATCTAGCTATGTAAAAGATCTAGTCTACACCTAAATCATCATTCTCTTAATTACATTTATTATAGCTAACACAAAACCAATTAGCTGTTTTAATACACACAGAGAAACTGATTCCCAGAAGAGATGTGAACCTCCTTAATGTATGTTGTCATTAAGCCCAGCCACACTAATATAACACAAGTGCCACTGCTGAGAGAATTTTCAATTCAAAAAAATCTAAAAATAAACGTGGAGGTAGTTATGTAGGACTACTCCCAAACTAGATGCTAGGAAAAACCTAAGAATATTTTTACACATCCATGTAAAATTCTACATCTTTTCAGACAAAGATTATGTAAAGGTGAAAAATAAACTAGAATAACTTCGCATTTCTACTACTTAAGAGAGAATTATGTTTTCAGATGCTTCTCACACCTATCTCTAAATCCTGGATGAAAGAAAATAAAAGACATAACTGAAGTTATTACAATGATTTTCTTTCCCCCAGCATCAAGAAAACTAAATTGCAAGCTAGGGCAAATGCAAAATGGCATTACAGATTAGAATGCAGTAGCTACATACAACTCTGAGGAGTAAATGGTCCTAATCTGAAATTATGAAGCAATTCTTACCTAAAGCAAATATCACAAAAGTCATTACAATGGAGAACATATTCCTTAACCCATTCTCCAAATTATTTTAAATTTGATAAGAACTTACTGTGCTTCTGAGAAATCCCTTTATAGCCTACACTGAACCATTCACCTGAAGACAATTAAATGGCCTTCCATCCATCTGCAACTAAGCTCCAGTTCTAAATGTCAGCTTAAGTAATGGAGGCATTTTTTTTAACCTATTTATTGCTAGTGTTCTTGATAAAAATGTATTAATATGCATTAGCAGTAAGCAAGTGAAGCTAGATTTTAATGCAGTTTGAACAGCACATGAATTTGTACTCTGGTTTTCAACACTGGCCAAGAAAGCAACATTTTAACATCAACAGCCTTTGAATTTAGTTGAAAAGGCAGAGCGGATGCACCCTTCCTCTTCAAGCCATTTGTACTGTAATATAATGGATTCTAAAGAACAATTCAGTGGCCTTTGGTGCTTTTATTTTATTTCACAGACCCAGGTCTGTGTTATTTTTCAGGCATTATTCCATTTAAACATATAAGCTATTCTACTAACTGCAAAAATTTTTGCAATTCTTGACTACTGCATTGCATTTAATGAGTTCAATATGTAGAGAGGTTTAGCAACAAATTAGTATACCAACCACAGTGCATTATTACAAATAGTAAGAACAAATAATACAGGATTCTTTTCATGAAATCATTTCTGTATTCCAGACCTAGACCAGATAAGGCTAGTTAAAATAGTTTGCATGTGGGTACTGATTATGGAAGTCTAACAGGCATCTAAGTCTGTTCATATAATGGGTCATTTCTTTTTACAGAAATGGAGGTAGCAGAGTGCACTTACATCAGGACCCAAATAAAATCCCAGGTCTCATATTGCACTTCCAAGTTAACCAGGGTCGCTGCTGGACCTCTAATTTTATGCATCACCTGAATTATATGTCATTTCTTTTCTTCTGCTCTACTTAAAACTTCCCCAAGTTCCTTCCTTTCCCCCTTTTTACACTGGCCTTCCTTCCTTCACTCTAATTGAGAATGTCATTTTACTCCCCTTATTATCCCATAGCGAAGTCACCTCCTTCCTCCTGTATTTCATGGAAAGAAGGGACTTTTGCCTTATGTTACCTTATTTTACACCTAATATTACTTTAAAACCACATTTTTTTCTGCAGCAGTAACAGAAATTTTCATTATAATGTAAGCCATCCCTATTTCCAGGGCCAGATAGGATTCCAGTCATTTCCAGAACATATTTTTCGGTTTGTCAGCCTTCACTTGTAAATGAGATGGCTCACAGTTATACAATGTGAACTTGTTTAACAAGAGCTGAAAATTCATCTTGGATATCAAATCTGCTGCTTCAGACAAAACCTGAAATTCATCAGAATTATACCATCATGTTCTAGGGAAAGTACAATACCCCATACCAGATATAATTTGTATTTGACTAACGCAAAAGGAAGGATATCTTATCCAGCAGACCAACAGTATTATCTGTTTCAACACTCCTTACACCTCAATTTCTGAATTTCCTGCATATTATAGGCAATAAAAAAGAATATTTCTGTTCCACTAAAGATGAGGTTTATAAAGAAAAAAAAAAAAAAAGTGAATTTTTAATGTCTAATCATAGACCTCCAAATCCTGAGGTTAGAATAGTCATGTAATAAAATATAATAAACATTAAAACCGGCTGAAAAAACAACAAATCTACTTAAAAAATGTTCTTCAGAATATTCCCCGGCATGCAGATTTATCAATAAAATATTAACATTTGGTTATAGAATTAATGAAAATACATTGACATCACTCATTTTTTCCTGACCATAATGAAGTAAAACCATTACATTACAGAATTTGAATTTCATTACAGAAGACATGCCAGACAAAAAAAAGAGAGGGAAAACACAGGTAGTAAGTCCAATAACTACAGCAAGAAAGTCAAACAACTCAATGACTTTTTGCCACTAGAAGAACCCAATGAATTTTGTAACACTATTGAAAATTGGCTCTGTTGAATCAGCTCCAGTTACATTCTGGTCTGAATTTTTCTGAGCATGCAGAACTTTCACCACTGTTGTACAGAGCACATATGAACTAGCCTATTAATTTATTTCTAAGGTAAAATTCTTGACTGTAAACAGCTATCTGATAATAAAAGTGTGAGTGCTACTTGCATGTAGCAGCCCAGGAACTCCTTCAGTTAAGAATGACTCCTAGGAACCTCCTTAAAAAATTGTGTTTGAAACATCATTAGGAAAATAGTGTTACATTAGTGTTATAAAATTAATTTTTGTCAGGTACTGCTGGTAAACATCTCACACCACTTCTGGTTAGAAATTATCAATTTTGGTTTGTTTTTCTTTTCCAGCTGCACATTGGCTTTTGTATATCCCAGTAAATAGCAATTACACAACATAATGAAACACAATCTATTTCTAGCCACATTTTCATGAAGCAAGGAAATGCTGGACCCAAAAACACAGCCCCCTAAAAATATTAATGTGCAGTACTAGAATATGAAATATTCTTTGCCACTGGTACAGCAACAGTTAAGCAAGTCCTTTTTCTCTGACATGTTCTTACCTTTATCATGTATGTATGTTAATATACAAGAACAGCAGTTGCATTTAATATTCAAGCTTTGTTTTACCAATCAGAAGCGAGGTTTAAGCGCTCTCAGAGGTGGATACTGCTGCCCATTTCTATAGAATCCAAACACTCCCTACATAAAGTCAGCAAAACTTGAAATGTTCCTGATGTCTTCCAAAGAGAAAGGTAGGAAGACAAGCAACAGTAAATATATGAGAAAGAAATCCTGGCTAGGCAACAAAGATGATGAAAAAATATTTAGCCCTCAAATCTGCGTTGTTATTCATTAGAAACACTGAGCAAACTGGTACTCACCGGTATACAATACTCCACCATTGGATAATGCAATTTATGCCCCTTTGCCGTGCGGCCAGAAAAGAAACAGCTCTGACAGACATCATAGTTGAAATGTTTTAAGCTCCGGTACCTGTGGGGACATTAAACAAAGTGATTAAAGGTTTACTTCTAATTAAGCCTCACAAAGCAAATTACTCTGTGAAATGGGTCACCTGCTTTTCAGCAGCAGCTACACAAGGACACAGTGAGTTTGCTGAGCGAGAACTTTGAAGTGTGTGAGCGTGCACAACCAGAATGTGGCACAGCCAACACTCACCACGGCTGCAGGTCCAGGGACAGCAGTGCCACTGCAGCAGCTGCAGGGGACACAGGAAACCTGCAGCCCTCTTAGTCCACAGAACCTTCCTACACTACAAACCTCACTGAGTATTTAAAAGTTCCTGTCTCCATATCAATATAGAGAGCCATTGTCAATCACCTGCTGCCCAAGCAGGTTTGATACTGAAAGCCCTACAAGCATCAGCTTCATTGATGGACTGGGAAGAATTTATAATTTAAAAGTTTTTACTGACTTAAAACTACATTGCTTAGTTTTTCTTTTCCTGTTTACTATTAATTTGTTATCTCAAAAAAACTTATATAAAGCAGACTGGTTTATTTCAGTTTTTATACTCAACAGTTAAATTAAAAGTTTGTAAATAATTTTGATGTCCAGAAACTCGACACACATTTCAGAAAATTAAATTCTCAAGAATTCATTAAGTGTAAGAATAATTCAAAATTCAGTTAAAAATATACAGTGATTTGTTTACTTTTAGTTGATTTTTAAGAGAGTGCATGTATAAATAGGCTAACAAACTTCTACAGTATCCCTTGTACTAAATGTAATCACCAGGAACATGATTTATTGATTTATTTACTTAGACTAAATCAACAGTTCAGTTCCAGATTGCACCCACTGTTTCCATGCTATAGTTGTTCTGACTGGATGAGGTTATATCATTTGTATGAAACTAAAATGAGCTAACTGAACCAAATTGAATAGCTACTGAATAGTTAAAGTTTAAATTAAATTGCTTCCTGAGAGCAGTTTTCAGTACCCATCCACACTTTTCCCCTGTTGAGTTTTATGTTTTGTTTTGCAAGAGAATATGTCTATAAATGTAAAAGTTCACTTTAAAAGATGCTGATCCAACTTGTTTATAATCTCTTCCCAGAGCCAGTGCATTAAATGGCTACATTTACCTTCTGCTAAGATGCTAGATGCTTTTGTTGTTGCAGATCTCTAGCTTCATTGTAGAAATTATTTAAAATGACCCATTCTAAATGGGTCTTTGTCTTCTTTTCTGTCTCTCTGCCCTCCTACACATAGTACAACTTAGACAATTATAACATAGCTGAGCCAGAGCTTTGTCACCCTATGCTTCCTCAAACAATAACAAAGACAGAAACACAGAAAATTTAATCTCCTCTTAACACAGGCAACAAAGTTTGATCAGATTATTACTTTTGCAAATACTCACATACCTACATTTATAATGAAAACAAAAAAGAGAGTTGCTAGTTCAATCCCATAAGATTGACTAAAGCCAGCATTCCTGAAACTACACAAGATGAATCTGACCTCAGGATTCATGTAATTATCCTCTAAAATAACAGAAAGTTGGAGAACAGAAAGCATGATGAACAAAAATTCCTCATCTACCTAAATAACTAAAGAAAAATCTTAGATGCACTTACATGATTCACTGCTTTATATTTTTCCTAGATAATACATTAGACTCCATGACCACACTAGAGGAAAAAGCCAGTTATGCTTACCTCTAGCCTCTACTGTGGATTTTGGGGATGGGAGTTGCATCACTTTATACACTGCAGCAATCAATTTACAAATGCATGTTAGTCATAGCAGTACTTACTAAGGGTACCAACTACAGTTTAGGAGAATAACATGGAGAATATTCCCCATGTAAAATTTTCTTTTAGAATTCATACCCTCTAGGGACATAGACAAGGACTTTGCAAGTCTCATCACAGCAAGGTATCAGTGTTTAAGGAAGGAAAGATTGATGTTGAAGGGTATTTTATACTGCCTGGCATAAGTTAATTTCCCAAGCCTTATGCAGGAGAGCAGACAGACAGTCCATGTTTTTTCTTACTGATCACCTCCTTTTATCTTGTGCTTACAGAACACAGGGGGTGCATTTATACTTCATTTGCTATTTCTTGGATCCACCAATCCAAAACCATCTGATGACAGCCCACCCTGTGCCTCTGTCAGCCACAGGACCACTGGGTATCTAACCATGGCACTGCATGAGCCAGAGCTGCACTGGCTCAGGCCACACTGTGGCCTCACCATGGGTGACAGATCCCATCTTAAACAAGGAAAACAGTGGAAAAAGAGACAGGAAAAAACTTCATTTGTTGCAAGTCTTAAAAATGTGGATATTTTTAGAGAAAAGTTGCACCTCTAACACTTCTCCTCTTACCTAAATCCAACAATTGGACACTCCTTACAGATGTTGCACTTGGCCTGATGTTTTGCTGTTTCTGCAGCTGCCACACGGTGTAGAACTGGTAACCACACCATAGACTGTGGTTCTAACCGCATCCAATCTATGAATTGCTTTACAGTTATTTCTGGCTTATTGTTGTTCTGTGGAGAGAAAAAACCCACATCCAAATTAAAAAAAAAAATAAAAAACAACAACAACAAAACAAAACAACAGACACCCATAAGCAGATTTTCCTTAGAATTCTATGGAAAAAAGACCACAAAAACCTGATTGAATTATTTCTATGACCATTTAATCCAAAACCATTTACAGGCTATAAGAAATAACCTCAATGAAAATGAAAACAAAGAAAACAAGTTAAGTCAGTAAGACTTTAGAAGACTAAACAGCTGTGATAGAGTGGACAGATGGTAAGAAAGATGGAGGACATAGTACAGAAGTAACAGACTGTAAAGCAAAGCTGTCTTTCAACTGAAAGGACTTGAAAAGTAAGTGAGCATACTCTGCAGTTCAGACATACTGAAGACATGGTTATCTTCTGAATTAAGATTGATGACAAAATGCTATAAGTCAGTAGTGTTTGCATGTGTGTACTGATTGCCCCAAGACACGTCAATTTTTTATTGTGTTCTAAGCCCAGAGTGTTCTTTCTAGTTAGCCCATTAAACATAACACGTACACACAATAAACAAACAAACAAACAGGCAAAGAACAAGAAAGGAATCTGCCATTTATAGCCAGCCACAGCAAGAATATATCACAGCTAATGTATTAACATGATTGTTTTAAGAAGCAAGCAAACACACTTCCACATTTTCTTTAAGTTATAACCACCAGAGGAGCCTAGCTACAAAGGTATTCATCAACTTTGTCAGCAATAACAAAAGAGCTCAATATTTCTGAGCTCAATATTGTTCTGAAGCAATAAAATAAAGCTTTAAATGGAAGTTATTCTTAAATGGTAACACAAGATGGAAAGCTTCTTAACCTATTCATGGTCCGAGTTTCTTCGTCACCAAAAAGATACATTTTCACTGGGCTGAGATAACTGACGTGCAGCTGCACATTTTCTCTATGTTCTCCTAACCAGGGATTGAACTTGAACTACTCCTGTGAGATGAGGGATTGCAACCTCATTATCCCTATAATTGTAATAATACATCAAGTATTTAATCACTGTCTTGCTGGTACCCCCCACACATAATTGAATAGCATGGGAGATGGGGTAGATCCTTGAGGGGCATAAAGGTCATTCTTCTGTCATACACAAAGTCTGTGAATAATAAATGAAATTTATTTCAGTATGACTTAACCACTCAAAGCCAGTGACAGATAAGTCAAGCACCATCCCTTATTGTCTGAAGCAGCAATGTTAAAACATCAGGGGAAACTTTACATGGTTAATTGGTCAAACTAAGTTCCATAAGTATCTATAAAACTATTCATGACCTGGACAAACACTCTTCCAATCCTAATTGCCTGAGTCCAGAAATGAATCTGATCATTCTGGAAAAAAACCAGCACAATTGCGTTTTTCAAAGAACAAAATGTAGAAAAATGTAGACAAAAATGTAGAAATATCTGTGAAAGAATGGCAAAAGAAAATCCTCTGAAAGTTCACTAAAATCTTTAATGTTTGTCCATTCAATAAAATCAGAAATGTCCAAGTAAATTTATATAAGCCATGGTATATTTTTAATCCATATATAATTTCTGACAATGCTCAAATCAGCTGCTTTCATATAAATAAGGCACTGAAGCAATATGGCTATCACTAGCAAATATTTGGAGCCTTAGGCATCCTTGAAAAAGTCAGAGTTAGTTGTGTTCCATTACAACATTCAGGTTTTAATTCTCATCTTCTTTAAACAGACAGACACTCCTTGCAGCCTCATTAACCCCCTGCATGTAGTGTGGAGCTTCACAGCAGGCTGCAAGAGCTTTATTCCATGTTCTAATCTGCTGCATAAAGGCTTGCAATATAAAAAAGACTGTGCTTGAAGTTTCATGCAATTGCAAGGTCTTTTGTCAGTAACATAATGCTAAATAATTTCCTCATGCACAAGGTCAAAAGTTACTATCAACATAATTTTCTTGTTCTGTTGAGATCATGCCTTATTCCAGCTGGAAAAAGCATATTGTTCTCACAGCATCAGGTTGCTTTGAACAACGCAAAGCAGGACAATTGGCTGCTACAAATTTTTTCAACAGCTTTTAGAGCCGCAAACACTGTCTGAATCATGAAGATTTATATATTCTTTTGGCTAAACAAAGTCTGTTTGATCCTCTCCTAAACCATAAACCATCTTTCCCAGCTGCATTTTCACATGAATTTCCCATACTTATTTGCAGGAGCATATTCATTTCTGTTCAAAACACAGCAGATGTTTTTTATACTCCTCTCTTCTTTTTACATCAGCACGTATAAGTGAATCTGTAAACTTAAGAGAGAGTTTGGTTTTATTTTGTTCTTCACATTAAGGTCTTTATCTTACCTGCTGGAAGCAGCTGCGCACACTGGGTTCAATGTTGCTGCCACCAAAGGCTGCCACTTCCCCAAGCTGTCGCGGGATCTGGATAGCATCGTGAAGCAGAAGGCCCAGCTGCCTCTGGTCACACATTTCTGTAGGGCCTGCCACCTCCTTGAAGAGGTCTGCAACATCAATAAAAGACACCATCTCGTTCCATTTCCATGTACACCTCCTTTCATTCAGTAATGCTGCAGCTCGAGCTTTTAATTATGTATTATTGTCATTGTCATTATTACAAATAGTCACTGTCCCATTTACAAGAGTTTGCCTTCATCTAATCTTGATTCATAACCAATCAAATGAGAAAAATAAGGCCAAATAAATGAAGCTAAATGGCTTCTTATGGCACATAGTGGACAGGAAGGTAATTTGAGAAAGCACAGCTTCACCAGCAAAAATTCCTGCCTGACATACCTAATGACCTTCCAAGATAGAGTGACTACATTATTGGACAGGAGCATGACTATAGATGTCGTCACTCTGTACTTCTGTATGGCCTTTGACACAGTCCCCCACAACATCCTTGCCTCTAAATTCGAGAGATGGGTTCTATTGGTGGACTGTTAGATGGATAAGGAATTGGTTGGCTGTGGCCAACAACAGGGTAGTGACCAACAGCTCAGAGTCCCGACGGACAACAATGAGTGAAGAGTGATGTCCCTCAAGGGCCCATACTGGGACAAGTGTTATTTAATATTTTCATTAATAAAACAGATGAAGGGATCAAGTGCACCCTCAGCAGGTTTGCAAGTGACAGGCTGACACACCTGGAGAATGGGATGCCATCCACACCTGGACAACCTGGGAACCTCATGGGGTTCAACAAGGCCAAGTGCAAGGTTGCACCTGGGTCAGGGCAACCCCAGTATCAGTTCAGCCTGGGGGACAAAGGGACTGAGGGCAGCCCTGTGGGGAAGGACTTAGAGGTGCTGGTAGATGAAAAGCTGGAGGGGAGTGATTCTGCACACTCTGCTCTTGTAAGACCCCACGTGGAGTCCAGCTCTAGGGTCCCCAGCACAGGAAAGACATGGAGCTGTTAGAGCAGATCCAGAAAAAGGCTAAAGAACTCATCATAGGAGAGATGTTCCATCACTGTGAAGAAAGGCTGAGAGAGGTAGGATTCTTAAATCTCAAGACTCCAGGGAGACCTTATTGTGGCTTTTCGGTACTCAAAGGGGCCTTATAAGAAAGCTGGGAACACCGCTTTTAACAGGGCCTGTTGCAATACGACAAATAGTAATAGTTCTAAAACTAAAAAGGTAGATTTAGACTAGTTATTAAGAATCAAATTTTTTACAATGAGGGTACCAAAACAGTAGAACAAGTTGCCCAGAGAGGTGGTAGGTGTTCTATCCCTGGAAACATTCAAAGCTAGATTGGACATGGCTCTGAGCAATCCGATCCAGCTGAAGATGACCCTGCTCATTGCAAGGTAGCTGGTCTAGATAACCTTTTAAAGCCCCTTCCAAACCAAATTATTCTATGACCCCATGAAGAATGAAATAATACTTCAGATATCTACATCTTATGTTAAAAAACTATGTCATGCTTCATTTGGTTGGGGACAGAAGTACAATTACTCTGAACTGAGACTGAAAGTTACCACAAGTCACAACTGGCCATGTGGAATAGCTTAAAGCAAGAACAGCAGCCAGAAAGACAACTTGAGTTAAACAATAATCACATTTTCTTCCTGGATAACCATGTCTGCTTCCATGTACTTTTCCTCCACTGATTCCATTTTCCTAAGGCAGGTGTCAAGCCCTGCAGTGTAAACGGATGAACCAGGATGACTGCAACAACGGAAAAAATTGATGCTGAAAGGGATCAAGAAAATTTTTCCAGATACAAGCACTGGGAAGGAAGATAGTGTTTGTACCTACACTCACAGTAAAGCACTGAGTTAAAAGGCCTGGCAGCAGTACATTTATTATTTCTCATGTGCTTTCTTAGCATGTTTCTTTGATTGGACAATTTTAATTGTTAAAATGCTCAGCTAAAAATGTTAATGTTTCTGCCAACAATTTTGATTTATGAACTCTGTAGCTGTGTACATTAGCACTCAGTCAAGAGATTAATCTTTCCTGAAAACATCTTAAATGCTGAGTTTATCTAAGAAATATTTTTTAATTCTGTGATTTGTACAAATTACAGAAGAAGCGGAATGAAATTATTACGTTCATTCCAGCCGGTTTTTACAATGTCCTTTTGCACTCAATGGCTGGCTTGTATTAAAGCCCCAAATAATCTTAAAAGAAAAAGAACCCATCTATATTATGCCTTTCCTTTTTCATGTTTTCCATCAGAACAACCACCAATAAATTAGAAATAAATGTAATTTGAAAATCCAGTCTGACTGCACTTCTGATCAAGAAAAAGACAACCTTTGTTCAGAAACACTCATGAGTAACTCTTATTACATGGTCTAAATCATTTTGCCCTTCATTTGGAGCAATTGGCAAGCTTTGTCAGTGTGCTTCAGACAGTCTGGGCACAGATTTTTCTTCACAAAGGAGGTAGAAGCAGAAGAAAGGATCTTCACCAAAAAGAATTCCAGACGACTGAACTAACTTTTAGATTTTGTTGTATTTTTCTCACCCTTTCTTGCCTAGTCAAACAGCAGCTACAGCATCTTCCCACTCAGTGTTGCCAAAAAAAAAAAAAACCAAGACAGACAGAATTAGGGGACAGAATCAGTACTGCCCAGCTGCAGGCTCCTCTTGGCAATCCCAGATCCTGGCTATCTTCTGCTGAGGATGGAACAGTTTTTCAATTTCTAAGAGTCAGTTTTAAAAAAACTGATAGTATATTAAAAGAAAAAAAAAAAGAAAAAATTGTCTTATTCTTTCAGTTTGCACCAGTCTGCAGTGAAAACAGACCATTAAAGAAGAATAATTCATTAGCTGCTGGAGCTGGGAGGCAGTCATTTCCTAAGCCCTAAAACTACAGTTGACTGTGGAGCTGGTAAATAGAGGAAAAATATGTGACAGGAGAGGGAACAGTGATTAGCTAGGAGGAAAACAGCAAATGCCTCTGAAGAGCTCAAACTCCTCCAAATAATTTGTTTCTTAACATTGGCAGCTGTGCCACAACCAAAGACCATCCAGGTGCAAGGAGTTCATGGATGGTACCCTCTTTTCCCAAACCCCTCAATGCCTTCAACGTGGCACAGAGGAGGAGAAGCTCCAAAACTGAAGGCATGGAAAATGAGAATGCTCTTGTTATCTGGCCTACCTACTCCAATAACCCATGAGCAAAGGAAGGAACCCATTCCCTGGGAAAGGAGGCATGGCAAGAACATCTCACAAGTGGGGGATGAAGGAGAGCTTGTTTTAGCTCTGACAGGGAGCACCCAGGCACCCTACTCACCACCAGTGGGAAAGAGACTCCATATATCACACACCAGCAATCTCAAAAGCCACAAAATCCTCAAAAGCCTCTTTTAAGTGAAATTTGTTAACATGTACATACACACTTAAAGGAGTTTCAACACAAAATACATTGACATAAAGGTTAAACTGTATAGGGAACTCTACCAAAGTACAAGAAGAATGACTGAGGAAGCAGAGATAAGATTATTCAGATGTGAGTTGTATGGAAAAACCAGAAACCAGGAAAAGAGACATCAGTTAAATAAATTCAGTCTCACACTAGTATTTTGAGGATTACAGCCAGTGGGATTCTCTAACTTAGCTGGACAACCTGAAAAGAATTTACTTAATGGTTAATAAAGGGATACTTGAAAATATTGAAAAGTTGATTGAATTCCTATCAAAAGGATAATAAGATAGTTAGTAGAAAGATGTCCACAACCCACATTTTATGTTGCATTGTCACAAACAGAATGCACATTCTAAGTTTTTCTTTTTTTTAAAGTTAGTTCCAATTTATTTGAAAATTTACTACATAAACATAACAGTAAAAAAAACCACCCCACCAAATTCTAAGGATCTTGCACATCACTTGAAAACAGAACTGCCTAGAAGGTGAGATTTATTAAGTAGCCCTTCTTTTTCATCTCAAATCAAAAACATTTTACACATTAAATTATAAGACCCAAAAGCTACACTAAAAAACGAAACAACTCCATATGGGTTTTTCTCTGTTTCTGCTGCCAGTTTGGGCTTTGGGTATTAGAAACAAGTGTAGAGTGAAGTACACACAAATGCATTCTTCTGTAGCTCACAAGTGACCCTCCTTGTCAACAGAGACAAGAATTAAAGAGACTTTTTAAATTAAAGATCCATTCTCATATCAACCTTAAAGTCTAGAATCTTAAAAAAGAAGCTTAATTAAATTTTTAAAAAATCACAAAAATTTCTCTGTCAAAACATATTTTAAAAACGTGTCAAATGAAAAGATCTTACCTATACTGGAAATGAACATACAGTCACTAGGAAGGCTGAACACTTGAGCAGCAAACATTCAGGTTGAGTTTTACAAAAGAATTAAGGGTTCAGCCAAAAGTTTTTAAAACAGAAATTTTGCTTATTTTACCACCAACTACTCTAAGAAGAGTTTGCCTCTCCAAGGCTAGCAGATTTTTGGCACAGTCTGTGCTGTTCTGAGGGCTCTAATCACAACCATCCGATGGCTGTCACTCTCAGAGCAGCCTGCGATTGCCATCACCTCAGAAATGCTTGGAAGAAACAGCCAGAAGGAGAAGCAAATGCCAGGAGTTGGTTCAAGAAAGGGAAAAACAAAAAAGCAGGTAATTAGTATTAAGCATCCATGTTTGAAGGTCCTGGGTTTTTTTCCAAGTGACTGACTTTCTTGAAAATACTCAGGAATTCCATTACAATTTTTACTCAAGGACTGAAAACTCAGTAGATGTGATAAAATTTCTCTCAACAAGAGATGATTAGTAGAGTATGACAAAAATCAAAAGAACCAAAAGAGCTCATATCAAAGATGAGTCTGCAACAGCTCGTGCCAGAGGACCCCAAAACACCGACTTCAAAGTCACTGCAAACCAAGAACAGTACCTGACACACTTCCTTTGTTAGCAAAATTTCTTTTGGATTGAAGGGCTCTTCTGTGACAATTTTAAGGTTCATAAGGACAATAAAGCTAACAAAGATATCAAAGCCTGGCACATTGATCAGAGCTGAAGTTACAACAAAAAGGATGCATTATCTAACTATTAATTCTGTACTTCAAGAATGTGAGCAACTGCTTTAATTTCAGATGTATTTCAGGTTGAAGTTACAATCACTAGGTACAAAAGTTTTCTGAGACTTATTCTCTACTAATTTTTTAGGACTTCTCACAGCATCCTTCAGAGTAAAAGTCCATCTTGTTGACATAAATTATGTAAAATCTGTAGCCACCATCAGATGCCATTTTAATTTTATTACTAAACACAAAACAACACAAATATGAAGCTGACCTAACAATTTCCTTATTCTGCTTCAGTGCCTGTATTTGGCAACTGTATACTAATGTATTACCAATTTAATGGGAGTATTCTCAGGCTGTGGGTGATAAACTGAGAACCCTAGGAAAAGATGGCTTTAAAGAAACTCTGAAACCAAACTCCTACACTTTATGAAAGCTTTTTATTTCACACAGAACAACAGATTACCTTCTGAATTGTCATTATGGAGCAAAGGTATGTCCATCAAGCTCTTTTTTAGTTATGGAATACTTCACATATACTTCACACACATGTCAAATGACAGAAGGAAACTAAACACCCCAAAGTCTCAGTATGTCATTCAGATGTCAAAATATGTCCCAATGCATAAAACACGTCTACTTTTGTTCAATATTAATAACTAAGTTTACAAGATTGCTTACAAATGCTCTTTAGGAAAGGAGAAATGTTTTTGCAGAGCTCCAAAGGTACATGGAGCAAATTCAGTCTCTCTATAATTTTTTTCATGAGTTTCCAAAATATGTCAAGAAACTACTGTAAAGAACAGCAAATTTAAGATTATGTTCATATGTGAATGTGCATCATCTAGAATGCTCTATATAGTGCCTAATCTTCTTTTCTGTATTTGTCAGGGCTTTTTTTCCACAAAGTTACTCAATTCTCCTCTGGTCCTACATTTATTTTTGTGAAATATTTATATTATTCAGTATTTCTCAAGCTTATGAGATTACTAAAATCAACGTATTTTAAACTTTCATTGTGCAATTCTGGCAGAAAGCACATATACTGGAAAACCATTTTTAGAGTTCAGATAGAACACTAAATACAACGTCAGGATTTTGATGTATTTCTTTGCTTTATCAGCCACATCAATCTGATGCAACCAGCACTAACTTGCTTTTTCCCTAGACAAAACATATACACATACAAGAGAGAACAGAATCAAATATAATACTTCTCTATCTTCCACAAAGCTATATTCTCTTTTTCTTTTGGGGACTGCAGTACTGTGACTTCCGAAGATTGAGAATGGACAGCAGTACTTCCAGTCAAGATATAAATCATACTTTAACCATTGCCACTGATAATAATGAAAAGAATTCTCTTTTACTTACTCAAAAGAAAACTACCTTGCACCAGGCATGAGAAATGTTTTACTACAAATTTTTCTAGGTGCTTTGTCATTGTACATGACTTAATTACATAAAGTATTTTGTAAAAGAAATTCTTCCTTACATCTGTACTTCTCTTCCAGAAGGCCTTTAGAAAGAGACATCAAGCCAATTTTCAGGGACTGCACTCGAATTTTTCCAGTTCGGCCACTGAAATTATAAAGACAAGACAATTTAATACAGTTTTGTTTCATTCCAACTCAAGTCTATTGTATAATATAAAGACATTGGAGAGCTACATTTCAAACATACTTCAGATCTCAAAAAAACCATTAACACTAAAAATCACATTAAGAATTCTTCCCTTATAAAAGCTCAACTTGCCTTACAAGTGGTTTTACATGTGAAAACAGCTTGTATTATTACAAAAGAACAGACATTTAGCTCTGCAAAGTTCTGAAAGTAATTTATGAATGTGATACACACAGGAAAAAAAATACATGAGCACACAGCAGGAAAGCCTATTACTCAGTGTGAAACACAAGGACTGTAAGATGAAACCAAGTTTTGACATCACAGTAACTAAATCCCTTTTTCATTATTTTTTTTGTTTTATGTTTAAAATGTTCTGACATACACAATTTTTGGGACATAAAGAGGCAATCACATGCACTAATTCAATGATTTGGAGCTGTCATTCTTTTTAAGCAATGTCACTTCAAGTTCATCTTGTCCAGCATGACAAAAAGTACCTCCAAGCCTGAAAAGCAACTTGAGAACAGACAAGTAGTTACCAAAGCAAGTAATGTTAAGCTGCAGGGCAAATGCTGTTCAAAAAGATACTAAAACAACAAAGTCAGCATACAGGGAAAAGGACAATTTTGAAGTTCAGAAGATCAATGCAGAAACATATTCTTTAAAATTCTTTCTTCTTTCAAACATGAAAAAAACATGACACAATTTGTCTTTATATGAGATGTGGCAAAAAAAAAATCTAAAAAATAGTTAAACTCTATATATTACACACATAAGGTTAACTGAGTCTTTCACCAACAAGTAAGATAACACTAAATTAATTATCACCTCAAATCTTACTTTGGTTCTTTCTGCCACACAGAAGTTATATACACTTTAATTACTTCTGAAGTGGTTGTTACATATCTCTTTCTATCCTATCCATTAAGCATATGGTCTGCTGTCTGATTTACTTCACAAATGTTGTGCTGAATACAAAATTATTAATTTACTCCTGGGTTCTTGATAGATTAGTTAAGCAACTTACAAATATTAATGCATTTGTCTTCACAACATCATCTAATCTAGTAACACTAGACAGCAGTAGCTTCATTCCATAAGACAGAACAGAGGTACAGAGAAATTATTGCCAAATTAATCAAAAACATCTATTACTTTTACTGCCTAGTTGGAAAATCAGGACCCAATTTTCCAGAATGTTATAAAAGTGCCACCTTTTTATATATTCAAGCTTAGCTTCAAATTATCTCTTTCAATCACAGACACTACATCATTTTGGCATACCTTGCCATCTAAATGGCTCATTTTACACCCTGATAAAGTTATTTTCCTATTCCTTCCTGTGTATGGCTGTTTGTGCTTTAAATTTATATTAATCAGAAAAAAAGTGAACATTCATTTGGGTTTGGTTTAACTCGGGACTGACCACATCATTTGTTTATTAAAGACAGAAAGTGAGACTTTGCAGCTAAAAGACCAGGACACAAATCTCAAGGCTTCAAGCTTCTCCTGATTCCAGGAGATTTCTGCAGGATCTTTGAAAAACTTCCTTCACACAAAGAGCATTTTCTCAATAAATTACCTAAATAATTACAAAGCCAGCAGTATTAAATTTTTCGAAAGAGTAACATATTCACCCCTAGTCTCTTTCTTGGAAACAGATAAATATCAGCGCTGTAATGTCATATATACAATAAAAAAACCCCAGCACACCAAAACCAAATACCACACACGGTCCCTCTCTCCCCACAAACCCATAGACATTGTGGTCCTGACATTTCCAAGCCAATGATTTAAGGTTTTCCCATCTTAGTGAGCCACAAAACCACTGAGATCAGGAGGGGCCTCCAGATAACAATGCCCCTGCTCAGTCAGGTAGAACAGGTTTCCCTGGATCATATCCAGTCACTTCAGTATCTTCAACGATGGAGTCTGAAGAGCTTTTCTGAGTAACCTGTGGCACTGTTTGATCACTCTTACACTAAAAACATCATCTTCTCATATGCTTAAGGAAAATTTCCTGTGTTCCAAGTTGTGCCTGCTGTGTCTTGTCCTGTCACTGCAAACCACTGAGAACAGCCTGGCTCCATCTTCTCTTCTGCTCCCATTGGATATTTATGCACATTGATAAGATCCCCCTGAAACTTTTCCTCCCTCAGCCTCTACTGATACATCAGTTACTCCAAGTCCTTAATTGTCTTCATGGTACTTCACTGGATTCATGCCAATTTATCCACATTACTTTCTTCCTGAAGGAGCCCAGAACAGGACCCAGGACTCCAGATGTGTCTCACCCATGCTGAGTAGAAGTGCAGGATCACCTCCCCTAACCTGTTGGGAGACTATTAGGCTACTTTGCCACTATTAGGCTACTTGCCACAAGCCTGTTGTGCAAGGTGCTTCTGAATGGCAGCATAATCATCCAATTGTCCTACGTGTGCAAAACTTAAGAATCAAGGTCTCATAGTGGGAAGATTCCAGAAACTTTTTAATTTCTGAATTCATAAAAATTTATGGGTCATATTTGCCACAAATGTCAGCACAGTATTCAGACAATATAGCAATACAAGCATGCTTATCATTACAAAATCAATTGATAAGGCCACTTTAAACAGCTCAGATATTTTTTGCTCTGATCTGATGAAGGAGAGCCTGAATCTATTCATTTCTCTAAATAACTTCCTAACACAGAGTTAGGATCCAAAACTTCTTGATAGGCAAACACAGTCTATACCATAGTCAAAACAGAGGCCTGTGAAACTTGTAAATTATAAATGTACTAACCAGGATAGAATTAATACTAAATTGTTGAATGTAAGTGTAAAAAATACTGTTCACCAACAATGGTATGCAAATATTCTGTAGCATTGTGATGACACAGACATAGTATATATAAGCATGTTATCCAAGCATGTGACTGCCAAAGGGACAACCAGTGATAGGCACAGCTGCATACAGGAGTTAGCCAGATTAGAAAAAAGTTGTCAGACAGGCAACACAATTAAATATAAGAGATTGAACCAGGAATACACAATAAAGAATTTTGGAAAACAGAATTATAACATGAAGTCTAGAGGAACCCTATGTCCCTAGGGGAGGAGGGACAATAGCATAAAACCATCAGGTACTAGCAAGGAAAACTAGAGAACGAAGATGAGCCCAGAGCCATTCAGTCTTCTCTTGCCAAAGAACTCTCAAGCTTAAACAACACTGGCACTGCAGCTGAGGACCAGCAGGGACTGCAGCTATCAGTTATCTGCACAGACCAGCAACGCCAGGCAGCCTGGTAGATCAGTGAAGGTCAGCACAAACACCTCCCCGTGATCACCCACAGACAAGTCAGACAAAGGAACTCATTTTCCTGCTTTACAGAGAGCCAGAACCTTCCCAGAGCCTTCTTACAGCTATCACAGCCTGCTAAGCTGCTCCCACGGAGTGCTCTATGAATCCAAACAGCAATCATAGACACAGGGGATGCAAGAGGAGTGCATGCAGAAAACTTCCATCAGCAACTGTCAAAACCAGGGCATAAAGTTAAGGCTGGCTGAGCAGGTATCTCTCATCCTCATTCCTCAGAAGTTCAGATTTTACTGAAATGGACACGCTGAATATTAATTCAGGCTGGTGGTTAGAATCTGCCAGGTGTATGAGTGCAGTGAAAACAAAGTTGTGGTTCTTCAGAGGAAGATTGGGCTGCAGAGAATGAGCACGAAAGACAGCTTTGATCATATGGAAAATGTCAGCATAGATACCACAGATACCCTTCTCAGACTAACATACCAAAGAAATTCAATTTAAAAGAAGGCATTATCAAAAGGATCCTAGCATAAAAAAAAAAAAAAAAAGAAAATTTAAAAGTTTAAATACAGGAAGTCAGATAAACATTGCAAAATATTTAAACAGTGCACATAAAAGTTTCTTTATGAGTAATTCTAATTGAAATGAGTCATCGCCCTGAATCAGTACATATAGAAGCAACTCATTTCAAGGGGTGTTAAGCTATTCCATTAGTACTGAAAGCTATCAGTCCCTTTTATATAAATGATGTCTAGACATTTCAGCAAATGTGACAGTATATAGTTGAAAAGAAAAACCACCAGCTATTGCTTTTGGATGCTTTAAACACAGGCCTAGCCAAAATATTTTACAGAGCAAAACTTCCTTCACAGTTCTCACTGTAAATATCAAGATATTTATCTCTAATTTCACAAATAAAAAAAAAAAAATTTGGACTAGCCAAAACAAAGAACTTTAAGTTTGGAAAATGTTTATAAGGGCAGATGTTGATGTCTGGAACAACCTTTGAGTCCTTGATGTAGTAAAAGTCACCGAGTAATTTTAGTGTTTCTCTCCTCTGCTCAGAATGAATCATTCCTAATGTGTCAGAAAAAAAAACAGAACACAACAGACCTTTTCTAAAAATAAATTGGTTCTTTTTAAGGGCCAAAGACATCTGCAGGTTAAGTCTGGAGAACTATTCCGTTTGCCATTAATCTGCGAATCTGTAATTAAATCTCAGGTTAGCAGCATGTGACTAACAGATGCTTTTTGTTGGCAGTTTAACAACTTGACACATTTTATATGCATAACACCAATGCACTATATACAATGGAAATGCCAAGACACAAATTAGCTCTTTTGTAAAGGCCAGTTTAGAAAACAAAACCAAATATTCCAGCTTAGAATTGCTGCCTGGTCTTCTACCTTTTCTTTTTCTTCCTGGATTGAAATTGAAAGGGGAACAAGGAAACACACTATAAAATGTAAATTTCTCTCAGTAAACCTTCATCCTCAATTTTTCAAAGTTTAAATAAAGACTCAAGTATTTAACGGACACAAAGAATTATCTACACTAACTTTTCAACATAACAGTCAAGGGGAAATAGGAGAAACTGGAAACATTATTGAAAGAAAGGTTTGCTGCTTACCAAGCGCATTTTAAATATGAACAGATTAAATAACTGACTTCTACCTGAAGTTAAGATGCAAAGGTAAGCTAAAGAAAATGTAGTAGATTTGTGTTCAGTCTTTGAAAAAAACCAAAACCCAGCTAGGAACTACAAAAAATTTTCTGACATTACTATGTCTATTATTCTAAATTGCCAGTAACATTTAAGTCAGGCAACTCACTTGATCTACTGCTCTATTTGCAAGTGATGTGTTTGTTTATTCACAATACAGAACTCAATCCCAGTCAATATTTGATGGACCCTTTAATATTTCAGCAGTAATGGGGAGAAGTCCGACTAACAGAAATGTCACAATATTTAACAGCAATGTTTGAATGCCAGTAGCCAGCAGATAAATGACAAATGGTTCTATGTACTCTATTCCCTCCTTCCCTCTCCCCTGAAACAAAAATAAAGTAAAATATCCATGAAGTATAGGAGAACTGGTACATAATCCTCTGAGGGGAAAACAGCAAAAAGCTATGAACTGTTAGAATTTGGCACTGAGTGAACATATTGAAGATAATGCTTACATCTACAAGTAAAAGCTCCCATTTGCAAAGCCAGGTATAAGAATTTTTATCAATATTCAAGAAATACTTTTGCTATTTTCAACTTCAAATGGGGAGAAAGAAAATAAGTTTTGTAACCACCCTCATAGAGCTTAGAAATTCCGATCTGTAATTTTGTTTATAGCTCTGAAGTAAAGCACATATTTAATCAGACACCCCAACCTGTACTGCACTACTAAGTCTTTATTCAACACTGAAAGAGTCCTGAAATGCCTTTGCTGAAGCAATGTAAGCAGATACATTTTAGGGCATGGAGGAGCTGATGGAAACCAAGCCTTTATCTAGTTTTTACTACACAAGGGAGATAAGAATAGTAAATGCCACTATGAAAAATAAGCAACAAACTCATGACTCAAAAGCACAATTAAATAAAAGCAGATTGCTTGCAGGTCATGCAGGCTGACATAGGGCAGGGCAGAGAGAGCAGAGTTCAATTTACAGCAGAAGGAAGAACTGACAAACTGCTCAGAAAGAACTGGCCAAAACCATAAAGGTTACTGGAGTGGATGTTTTCATGGTTTTGAGACTTAGTTCTCTCTCTGGAAACAGCAAATGTGTATTTAAATAAACCCACAAGTTCTTAGTGTAAGCATCCCAAAATATTCTTTAGGCAAACTCAATGTCCTTGGGAAATACAGCCTTGCTGCCAGGACAAGGGCAGGTGGACCACGTAACACATGCCCTCGTGACTGATCCATGGCAGGAGCTATACGTGCTGGAATGGAGCCACAATTAGGACACTGCTGACCCTTCAGAATCAGAGAGGCTTTAGTATGAGATGACAACAACCTCCATTTGACAGAGGACAGGGCAGGGAGCTCAGCCAGGATAATGAGTGCAAGTAACTAAGTGCAAAATACATGAAAACACCATCCCCACCTATGGTCAGGATAACGAGTGCAAGTAATTAAGTGCAAAATACATGAAAACACCATCCCCACCTATGGTAGAAATAGAGTCTGATCTGAATGGCCATCAGTCTGCTGGACTTGGAATATTCACAGTCGGAACACAGCTAAAGCAGTGTCCTAGCTCTCTACTCACATACATATTTCTTGAAATCCTTTCAATGTTTCTTTGGTAGTAGAATAAAAGCAGTGTAATCCTACTTCAGTGCTGAGCAGGACAGCGTAAGAAACATCTTATTGCATGCAACTGCACTTTCATTATGGAGCCAAAAACATAAGGTAACTTTTTAATAAAGAATTTTTTAAGGTTTTCTAATTTATAATTCCTAGGGGTACACACTATGACAAAAATCACATTTTTCTTACCTATCATACACGTTGAGTAGCCAGTTAAGACACATGTCTACACAGAGAGGAACATTCACCATATCTTTGTGTTTCTCTTCAAGTCCACTGTAGATGGTAGTGAGACAGCTGATCACATCCTGGACACCAATCAGCTGATCATTTTGACTCAACTTGTGCTGTTTGAAAACTTCACTTGTCGTGTTCAGGTCCAACAGGTCCACTAATAATAGATTTTAAAAAATAATGGGATTTAAAAAAATAAAATTGTGAATACACGTTGACAATAATTATGCGCAAATTATAGCAAACACTGCAAACAACTAGCCCAGTGGCTTTCATTGAGTAATGTTATAGGGAAAAACCATTCTTTGTGACAAGTCGACAGCATTTGGGCACTATTTATTTAAAAAAAACCCCTAGAATACAAACCTTATAATGACACTGCACAGCTCAGAACAACATTAAAATAGCTGCTAAAGTAGTCTGTGTATTTAGAGGATCCTAACTTTAGATGCACACACAGGGAATTCATGAGGCTTTACAGGATTCTTCATATTTACCATAAAGCAGAATCCTACAAAATGACTATCACTTTTGATCAAATGTAAAGCAAAGCAAATTCTTAGGTAAGAATTCTTTCCTAAAGGCACGATTAACTGAATAGCAGTTGCTAAATTAGGGCTTAAAAGAAAGCAGGGAGATTATTTATTGTAGATTTCCAGAACACTAAATGCTATGCTTTCTTGAAACATTTTTATCTCTTTTATTACAGAATTCTTTCTATAAGCAGTTGGTGATGCAATGGATATTTTAAAAGTGGAAAAAAGGATCTTGCTGTCAAAACCATTCAAATGTGATTGTGAAAATCTGGGGTTTGCATGGTGAAAAGAAAAGGTCATCAATGAGCTCTTCTACCTTCTTCTGCAAAAGTGAAAAAGATGAAAAGTAAATGGCATAAACTTCAGTGACTTTTTTTTTACAGAAACAAGGACTTTAAGTTAAAAATATAATTGCAATGTATTAGTATGCTTGCTACAATATACATAACATGCAGTTGGAGTATATTAAAAGTTCATACTGAGCTCTTTGTGAGGAGTCAGTAACACATTTGTACTATAAATGTCATCTCTCAAATGAAAAAAAAAATCCACATGACAATCTCTGACATGTTGTGAACTGCTCTTCACCAATCATCACAATGAATCATAGAATCAGAAAATTACTTTTGTTGGAAGAGACCTTAAAGATTTTCTAGTTCCAACCTAGAAACTTGCCATGGCAGGAACACCTCCCACTAGACCAGGTTGCCCAAAGCCCCATCCAGCCCGGCTTTGAACACTACCAGGGATAGAGCAACCTGTCGGCAACCTGTGCCAGTGTCTCACCCTCCTCACAGTAAGTAATTTCTTCCTAATACCTAATCTAAATGTCTCCTCCTTCAGTTTAGAACTGTTTCTCCTTGCCCTATCACAACCTGTCCTTTTAAAAAAGTTACTCACCCAATTTTATATAAGCCTCCCCTAGGTACTGAAAGGCTGCTCTAAGGTCTCCCTGGAGCCTTCTCTTCTCCAGGATAAACAACCTCAGCTCTCTCAGCCTTTCTCATAGGAGGTGCTTCATCCCCCAGCCATCCTCACTGCTTGCCTCTTGACCTCCTCCAACAGGTCTACATCTTTCCTGTGCTGAGCACCCCAGATCTGGATGCATTATCCTAGGTGGGATCTCACAAGAGCAGAGGGGGAGAATAACAATGTTAAATAAGTAGCCCAGATTTTCAGCCTGCGCAAACTGGAGAACTCTATCTGGGCTGGGAAGCAAGTACAACAGAAAAAGAAGTAAGAGCAAGATAACATTAACCACTACAAGCAACTCTGTCAAGAACTCAGACAAAAGAAGGTTGCATTCCCTTTTCCCCTATCTACCCTTCCTCACATCTTTGCAAAGTGAGAAACAGTACCTCACAGCCCTTGCCTTTCCTCTCCTGCACTAAAATTGGTACATTCGTTCTCACCTCACAGCATCAGATTTGGGTTTACATTTGTTTGTTTTTCATTTTCTTTCTTGTTTGTTTGGGGATATTTTAAGCCCTTCTCTTGGGCTTGCAAACAAATGCCAGCCATGTATTTATCAAAGAGGCAGCCTGGTAATTGCAGCAAAACACCGTGCCACTAGTTTGACCTGAGGTAGCCGTAGCGTTTGGCAATACACTCACTGCAGCATAATCTTCTGCAATAGCTATAAAGGATGCGATATGCTGCAAAAGGCTCACAGGCATATCTAAACCCAACATGAACCCACAAACAGTTCACAGTGTAACCCTGACTAATTTTTGAGATGTGGAGAGAGTGGAGTGAAGCCAAGTGAGGGTAACCTGCTATCCCCATGACATAGATACTGAACTTAAGAGACGGCCACTTTTCCCTTTTCACACTTACCCTTCCTGACTTCAGCAACCTTAATGACAAAGAAAACCCTGTAAAAATTAATGCAACCAGTTTGCTGGTTTTGTTTTCGTATTACCTTTTATTTTACGTTTGAGTTGCGGGAGTTTTTTGTTCGTTTGTCTGGGGTTTTTATGTTTTCTGGTTATTTTGCAACATGTTTCTGTAAGGTACTTAATGGCTGGCTAAAAGCAGGTAATTAGCTTCATAAAACAGACTGACAGCACACAAAACCTGCCCTTTTTAAAGCTTGTGAATATTCAGAAAGCTTTGGAATGCCAGGAAGTTGCAGCCTTTGGGTTTGGCATAACATTACCATCCTTGCACTGAAAAGAAGCAATTCAACAGACACTAATCTTGCTAACTCCATATCTTGATCTGCTGGCATTAAGACCTCTCATTCACATTTCTACCTGAGCATTCCAGAACGACCTGGGAGAGGTACTTCCGTTATTTTTGTATTAAAAAAACGCAGCAAGTCTAAAGCAAATAAAGGTAAACTTACACTTTTGGATGGCACTATCCATGGAGAACACCAAGAGGAAATTACTTCCATTCCTGCTTACTTCAGCACTTATACCTGGCTGAATAAAATTCGGGATAGGCAGTTATCCTGTCATCCCATTTCTGGCACTATGCCTACACAGGTTTCAGTGCATTTTTGCAGTACCATTCTGCACCTGCTTAAACATGCTGAATGACCAATCCTGCTTTTAACCAACTCACGGGCAAAAGGCCCATTTCTTCCCTTTCTCTTCTTCCCAAAGAAAAAGAGAAATCATATCATTCAGCACTGTTAAAGCAGGTGTGAGTGACAGGTACAGGAGCAAGTAACTACATGCAGCTGCTTATGGCAAATTTGATGCTGCTGTAACCCCACGGAAAACAGCCAGGCATTACTGTAGAGTTTTTTATTTAAAAGACCTTGCAAATTATAGTAGTTCCTGCAAAGAGACTGCACTCTTCCCTCAAAGAGCGAAGTGCTCACAGCTCTCCTAGTCCCTGATGTCTAAATGTTCCATTTTTTCCCCTTGTGTGGTTGATATTCCTATTAACATCCTTAAATTTTAAGTCACCTAGAGGAACTCAGCAACAGAATTCTGAATATACATGGTGATTTTGTTCCCTTTTTGCCTTTCAGTACTATACTTCAGTATGTGGGGCGTTATAATTTCTTGAAAATGAGCTAAAGAATGCTGCGCAAGAATAAAATATCATCAGGACCTGGTGCTACACAGTTGCCCAGTACATGTGAAACACAGGATACTCTCTCTGGCCCTATTCTTCTGCTACAGTGGGAAAGCATTCTCCCTACATCTGCCCCACGTAATCCAAGACAGAAAGGCTAAGAATTTGTTATTTCCAACTTGCAACCTTTCTTAGATTCCTGCAAAATACCTACAAATATATATGAAAATGTACATCTCTGCAGGAATCTACCTGTCAAAAAACGAAACAAGAAACCCAACACTAATTTCTCTTTTAAAAGGAGAATGAGGAAAATGGGAGCAACTCCCCTAGAGCTGATGTTTTTTGACACTTACCAAGAAGAGATAGGGCATCAGCAAAGTTTTCTAAAGTACAGTTCTCAAATGAACATTCTGAAGTGCAATTGGTCCTGCATCTGCTGTAAAGCACTTACACTGCAAAGTCAAGATCTATCAGGTGCAAGTGGAACATCCAGATCCAACTGTGCTCTTGTGAGTTCCCACCAAAAATGCCTTTGACATTGCACACACACCATACCTGTGACATCAATTTGTCACATTTAACAGTGATCTGCATTTTTGGTGATTTGTTTTGATGTTTTTTTTGCCTCAGCACATAAGCCTTTCTGAAGCATTCTGCATCCAAACACCTTTAAAACACATCTGCAATTAAAATTACAGGAAATACAATGGAAGACTAAAGTAGCTCAGACGCGGAAACGAATGGTAGTAGCACAGAAGATTACTTTTTCTCCACCTAAAAATAAAACCAATTCTTTATTAACTACACATGTATAACAAAGACAAAGATTTTTTTTTGGCTGTTGTCTCTTCCCAGGAAGCACAGAGATGGAGTAAACAAACAGCTTCATAGATAATAAGGCAGACTGGACCTGTAGAGATGAAAGTTTTACTCCTAGCTCTTTCGAAGTGGAGAATTCTCTTTACTTCTTACTGTTTTTTTCTGTCCTGCCTTCCAACTCCCTCCCCTGAAACTGGAGACAATAGGAGGGCACTTCTGAAATTGTGAATGAGGAGAGCTAACCCTGGCATTTATTACAGAAATTGACATATTCTGCTGTAAAAGCATGAGCAGAAAGTACGTCCCTCTTCACAGCTTATTAGAAGTACTAAAAATGAAGCTTTATCTATGTAGTCTATACAGGTCACTAGAAAAGCTCTATGTCTGTCAGAAATAGGCAGCATGATTAGCATCTGTCATATGCAGTCTGTTTTTTCCCACTCTTCCCTGAAGAGTAGCTCACACAAGGAGAATTTTACTCTGCTTTCTGATCTCTTGCTTTGCTCTTTGTTTTTAGGTACATTTTGATGAATACTTTATACCCTGCACACTGATAAGCAAAAAGCTCATATGTTCTTTGGTCTTGCTGGGAGATGAAGCTGTAGTCCTTGGTGGCACCACATCTTACGAAGGACTGGCAATAGGTACTGATAAGAGCCTGTGCTGTGCACAGATACAGTCCAGCTTTCTGGAGTAGCTAGCTGCCATCTCAGGCACAGCTTCATTCAGCATGATGTGTATCTGAAGGCCAGCTAAGATCAGACTGCTGTATTCTAGGTTAGAAAGAAAACTAACCACCTGGAGGGTGGGAAGGGATCCCTCTGTGCAACTACTTTCCTGCTTGCACCCCTAGGAGGACTTTGCACTTCTTGTGTTTCTACTCAGCCTGCAGTATTGCTCACCCTTCAGGGCTGAAAAGTCCTTCCATGCCAAGGACTCCTAATTTGTAAGAGGAAATTTTGGTAATATCATACATCTTTCTACCATCTGTTGCCAAGACATTTCAGAAGGTCTAAAATCTGCAGCCTTTACTCACATTCACATCCCACATCTCCTTACAAAATTGCCTAGTTTCCTTTTTTCTATTTCACCTTTTTTTTACCTCACCTTTTTCTACTTCACCTTTTCTACTTCACCATTTTTTTCTGTTAGGTATGTGTTCTTATGTATTTAATTTTCCATAGTTTTTAAAATTCAGTTTGCTTTGCACAGGAGACTCAAAAAGAGCACAGATACCCAGTGTGGTACTTTTGCTGTGTGACTTGGAGGAGTCCTAAGTACAGAGGCCAGGACAAGATCTCCTGATCTATCACTTCTGAGGCTACTAAACTTTGAATGGACATGGTAATCACGCAACATGCTGCTGAATTAAACCATAGCTGTGATACAACAGGAAATGCTTTTTAAATACCTAGCAACATAAAAAAACAAATTTATAAGTAAATAAATTTACCTGTAGAACAAATTTTGAGATACAAATGATTCTTAGTGAGTTTACCATTTCAACTTACCTGCTGCACCTCTTTTTTATTAATTTATTTGTTTGCGATAACGACACCTACTGTTGGCAATTATTGCCATTTTGTTGGTTGACAGTGTGTCAAGGATGACTCTGGGCCACCGTTAATGATGTTAGACTGAAGCTGACCCTCCCCCAAGTACTGCAGAGAAACAATTTCCCTCCAAGGCCCAACTCACAGCACAGTGCTTTCTGCAGCCTGCGGATTTTGATGGCCGTGCGATAGGCGGAGAAGCGCACGTTGTTCAAGTCAGCTGAAACAGCAGAACAGAAATGTGAGCGGCCCTAAAAGTACAGCTCATAACTTCCCTTTACACAAAAACCTTCATATTTTGGAAGAAGTCTGATATCCCTCCTCTTCTCTGCAATGAATTAATAGCATATATCAGAACAAATTAAAAAACCTGACAAGGTAGGACCTCAGTCCAATTCACCTTCAGGGAAAGCTTCCTGACTCTGACAGTCCAGGACTTTAAAGAGAATGGCCCTCCAGAAATGCCAACACTATCTTGGCACATGTAATACATATACATATACAATATACAGGAGATTATCATGTACGTATTATGCACGGTACATAGTTCCCAGACAAGTGCTCAAATACAGTAAGTTTCTCAAATAATTTACAACTCCATCAGATAACATACAGGAAACAGAGGGCAGCAAATGTCACAGTAACAGAAAAAATGGCTTAAGCTCTAATTTATATGCCATGACTGCAAACTGTGCTTTAAAAGAGACAGTCACATAGCTGTAAGCTGTTTTAGAAACCAATTGGTACAGTAGCATTTTTTCCATTACTTAACAGTATTTTTACCCTTCCTCTCCTTAGAATTGGAGATTTCATAGTAAATGATAGTTGATGCTATCAGGGCATATTGAACTAGTTGTACCATAATACAGTTTAGCTTTTACTGAAAAGATTGCTGCTCTATTTTATTTCCAAAATTAGTTCCTTGCAGACCAGCACTCTGGTTTCAACATACAGAGAGCCTGTATCATTGCACAATTCCTTGTGAAGTTAAAAGAAAAAAACCCAAGGTACTACACTGAAGCATACAGTCAGAGTATACGGTTCAGACTTAATATTGCCAAAATATAATACAATGACCAAGGCAGTAGATTTTGGGCAAAGCGTGTCTCATCACAAAGTGGGAAATGCTGTTACACTCAGGTCATGAGAACTCAAACATGGTCAGTATCCAAATGCAGATTTAATTCATGTAATAAAAATCACAATGTTTTAATCAACGCACTCACCTAAGGACTGGAAGAGATCAGTCATTTTAGGATGATCCCAACAAGTTGTCTGTGTCTCATGACTACAAAGGAACAAAGCATTAAAGTTTCAGGAAACATACATAAGCACTTGCAAAGAATAAAATCTTAAAGATATTCCGATTTTCTGCATTTAAGTGGCAAGAAATCCCTCAGCTCTAATTAAAATGCATGATCTGTACCACCCAGCTCCTTGATTTCATAATCAGAAAGTTAGTCAGACAACAGCCCACCCATATTTAACAATATTTACCTTTGATTCTAACTGTGATGTAAGAGCTGGACTCTGACCCTACGGCTAAGAGGTACACTAATAAGGTAAAAGTACAAAATTTCCTGTGCTGTAAAATTATAAATATAGTTATAAAAACAATTTAGAAATAAAAATCTTGAGATTTTATTTCAATCTTCATTGCATATCTGAGCATATGTATCAGAACACAGACAATGATGTTAAGCTTTACCTGTAACAGTTATTTAACAGGCGACATGACCATTTAGGTTGGAAAGGACCTTTAAGATCATGGAGTCCAATGGGAAACCTGATCACCATTCACACAAACAATCAATAAATATCTTGATTTAGGGGACAGGCTCTACACTACTGTTCACAGAACAGAGATTCAATAGGCAGCATCCCTTAACCTACTGATTAGTGTTGCTGTTTCAATTTATTGGGGTTTCAAGTAGGCAGCCATAGGAGCCAAAACATGTATTATGTCAGGTCCACTGAAATCTCCAATTCCCTCCTACAAGCCACACTTTACTTGTATTTATCAATATTTACTGCTGGAATGACTGCACATTCTTGTCTTACAAGCTATTTACATTTGAACTAGATTTGCAAGGTAATTAATCAGAGAGGTCATGTTAAAAGGATCATAGGATTCCCTTTAAAAGATAATGAAAACGAAATGATGCTATGTTAGCAAATTTAACAGCAATACTCAGAGAACACTAAGTATTTCACCTTTGTTTCTATTCAAAAATTGTTAATATACCCTTCTTTTTTTCCTGCATAGAGGGATACATGGTTGTAAATAATGACTTCAAAAAGGCCACTTTGGTATTAAACATAGTGATCTGTATCATCGTTTGCTACATACAAATGGCTGTACCTCAGTGAATGCAAAGTAATTTACCATCAAATTTACTTTTTAATCAGGAAAACAACGAAGAATGAACTCTTTTATGCTAGGTGGTACCAAAAAAAAAAAAATTGTATAGAAAGTCATTGCTCCAGAGAGCTGCAGAGACAGGGCACGTACCATAAGGGAAGGCAAGCTCCTAACAAAGTAAGTGCTGAGGACCCTTTTGTGTATGCGTTAGCCTCAAACATACACCAGTGGAAAGTGCTTGAAATGGGTCTCTGTACATGGGACATGATCCTCATTTTACAGTCCTTTCCTTCTTTGAGTCTAGCCTAGGTGTTCAGAGACAGCTTCTCCCCATCATGCTTCACACTCTGTCATGGATCTCATTTGTCTATCTGGCACCATCACAACTTGGTGAGGGGTTTTTCATGGAAGCTCATAGGCAAAGTATGTATTTCCTATTAATACAAGAAGTAAAAATCTTCTTTTCCCTCTTTGTGATCACTCCCTAGTCACTGACTGAACATGACTACATTTAAACGAGAGATCTAAACAATAATCAAGACTTCTATCAGACCTTGATAGACTCTAAAATGCAATAGTAAACTCTCCTCAATTCAAAAGAAAACACTTAAATTTATCTTCTTGAATAGAAGCTTTTATTTGATTTCATGCTAATATCATTATAACATGAATTCCATTCATGTTTCAAATTTCCAATAAGGTGGTCAAGGCTCTGGTAATGCTAAACTCTAAAGCTAATGCATGCCAGTAAATCAGTGGGTTTGCACTTTTTAGAAAGACAGTTCTAAAATAGCACTATGCTTATCTTTTTCCAGAAAGTAATTTCAAAAAGAAGTCGATTGACAATCCTTTTCCTGTAAAAGGCACACCAACAAAAACCAATCATGAAGCCAGCAACAAGAAAGAATAGATTTCGATTTTATGCTTTGCCATGGTAAAGGCCAGTGACTGTCCAGCATTCTCACCCTGGTGTCAAAAGACTACAGTATATCAACAAAAAGAACATATACAGCTTCAGTAAATACTGAAGTAAACAGGAGCAGGAAATACAATGTAATAGTTCATACTGCTCAACTTATTTAATAATCTCAAAACTACTCTGAAAGCTGCCAAATGTCTGCATTATCATGTTAACAGGATGCCATAAATATGTTGCCCATTTAGAATTGTTGACTAAATCCACTGTGACTGCCCACAGAAATGAATATAATATGTGATCAGTTTAATAAAGCTTGTTTTAAAGACATGGCTTTGACTCAAATTCTCTAAGAAGCCACTTCCAAAACTCAAGCCCCAAAACAAAACTCAAGCCCCAAAACAACTGGTGATTTTACTGTCAACATTCTAAGTGAAAAAGGATTTCTTAGGATATTCTGAGAAAAATAAAGCCTTAACTAAAACACCTTCAATCTTTTATGTGAAAAATAAAGGTAGGTGGCAGTACTGTGACAGAAGCTGTAAATACATGTATACACAGAAATAAATTTCCCTTTATTTTAAAGGCTGAAATATCAACACAAGCACTGCATGTAAAATACATGCAATTTAGGTGAGTCAAATCCTGTTTACTGCCTTAGAAACTATGACGACAAAACCAGCTGTGGTCATAGGGACTTTGCTGAATTGCAGCCATTATTTCCCAGTTCCCTGTTTTCTGGCATTAAACATATGGTTTCATGAACAAATATATTCCTGACTAGTGAGGTGCTGTGAGGATATTCCTGAGAGCTGCAGCAGAAATGCAAAGTTTATTTAGCTAAGTCCAGAGACCTTTTCTCTTCTTTTTTTCTTTTTAAATTTTTAAAAACATGGAAGAAAAAATACTTAAATGCTTGGATAAATCCTTGCCTTTTTTTAATTCCCCCTCTGGAAATATACTTCATTACGCATTTGCAATACTTAATTAGGATGTGGGTATAGTTAATTGCAATTTAGACTCTGGCTTGTAAGTAATTTATAAACCCATATGCAATGAATAAGAACTGATTTTACTAATCAAACTTTATCCCTTAAATCAAGAATTAAGAGCAAACAGTTTCATTATTGAAATAGTATACTTTAAATACAGAGTTTCAGTACAGTTTTATCTGAAAGACTAAAATCACTTTAATAGTGAAAACATGCCATAAAAATATGATTTTTTTCTATTTTGTGCTTACTTAACATGAAGTGGAAAAAGTGAATGCGATATCAAAAACTTCTGTATCCTGTACTGTAATCTTGTTTTTCCATTTAATGCAGTAAATACTTGAACAGCTAAATTTTCTCTTTACAGAAAAACACAGAACATGAAATTTACATCTAATAAAATAGTGGCCATAAAATATTTTTCTGTTTCTATTTTATTTGCAAAAGAAATTTGTGCCAGACTGCATAAAGACCAATGGACTTTTAAAACTTATCACTCAGTTTCTTTCTATGCCACGCAGAATTTGTGAGAAAGGAGGCCAAGTGAACATCATCTGGTGCAACAGAAAAAAGGCAAGAGAGAATCCCTTCCAATTCCTTCAAGTCAGTACTACCTGACAGCTGCTAAATGACTACAGAGAGCGACTGTGCCAGACTAATCCCAAAACACCGAGCAAGAAACCAGTGGTAACAGCCAAGCAATTCCGTAACAAGGATCCCAGAGAGAAGAGGAATGGGCTCAAAGTGAATGAATCACCAGTCTGTTCAGGTCAAGAGAGGCAGCAGCTTCACTGTCACAGGCAGTGCTGCTACCATCACCAAATATATTCCATGCGTCGGTTTCTTTCAGGCACCAGAGCCAGACTTCTCTGGCCAAAGCCATGGAAAAAACCACATGATTGTAAATTTAATAAGAGCTATAAAAAAAATCTTCTCACTGAACTTCTGAAAAGTTTCAAAGCAAGCATTTAACCAAGAGCAGAGAAACCTGCAGAGTCTTCTCTTTCTGTTACACCTAGCATGGCACTTCTGTCCCAGGTCACAGTGATGACAATGCAAGGAGAACCTTCTCTTGTAAGCTCCCTACTAATGTCAAGAACTACTCGTGGAGTGAGGTGATATTAACTTTGATTGAAGGTGAACAACAATTGGGCCCATTATTCACCTTGCTTGTAGATGGCACCCAAAAAAAAGAATTTTTCAAGGTGTACAGGAGCCCAGGGTACAAGATTTCATTCTGTTCAGTGGATGGCACAAGAAGGGATTTCTGCTATTACAGAAGCGAGCTGCCCTACAGGGCAGTTACACAAGTGGGTATGAACATATTACATCTTTCCTCATGGTTTAGTCAGGGAAGAATTAAAAGCATTTCACTGAGAAGAGATTTTTTTTTTTGTTGGTCCTATCAAAAGTATGAGTAATTCAGAGGAAGAGTCTTCTAAATCTCTTCTGCCAAACTTATGGACCCAATATGAGCCACACAGCAAAACATGAATCCATTTATATATTATCTGACAAAACAGTGTAAATTAAAAAGTATAAATGCATTTATGTAAATTTCACTAACAAAAAAACCATTATAACCATAAAATACTCCAAACTACAAACCACCCACATCCTAACGAAGTGCTCCAAAGCTTACATGACAAACATTTGCCCTTACAATCTATTTCTTATCCATTATGTTTGCTGGCAGCTTTCTAATTATAACTGGCAAAGATAATCCATTTAAAAACACTTCCTGATTGTAAATAAAAAAACTGAGAAACACTTAGCATGTAATTTAATTTATGCTCTAGAAAGAAAAAAACAATCCTATTGAAATTAATGGATTAAGTTCAACATCTCCAGGTGTTTCAAGATGCTAATGGAGTTGTGAAAAAAATCCAGCTTTCCTTTTTCAGCTTTTATTGTACAAAAAAGAAAACTGGAAACAGTTTGTGGGTATTTTTTATCACTTCTTATCATGGACAAGGCCTCTGTTGATAACCACTGGCAAACACCACAAGAAACAGCACTCTGGCATGATGTTAAAGTACCTTTCTATTCCTGTGGTCATTTGCACAAAACAATACCCAAAATCAGAATCTTTACTGATCACTAATGAATCAACAGCACTCAGAACTCTTATTTCGCTACCCTTGCCAAATTTCAAATGGCATAACATCCCCTCTTTATGTCATGGTGTTTTGGCTAGATATTGCATATTTTCATTTCTTTTTTTAAAGCCCATTAGAAAATACTGTTTTGTGGTGAAAAGAGTTGGCATAATGCATCACAAGGGTATTGCACCTTAGAGGTTGGTAGAACCATTTATATGCAGATATTTTGAAATCACTCCAGAGAAATGTGCTACTGCATTTCTTTAATTGAAAATGAAGACGAGCACAGGAACTGGTAATTGAAGAAACTCTCAAACCTTCAAACTTGTATTATCTCTTTCTGTAAATTAGATTTTTTTTCCTCTTCTAAGGGAAACACCTAATACTTATAAGAATGAGATTATGGATATATTTATAATAAGAATTTTTTTTTCTCTCTGCTCCTCTACTTCTCCCCCTCTTCTACACACAGGCATAAACCAAACATCAGCAAAGACTTTTTGAAGAGTCTTAAAAAATGGAGAAGCAGGAAACATTTTATTCCTGTCCATAAGGCTGAACAAAATATGGGAGTGATAAAATAGAATTTCTAAGACGCTGGTGATGCCAGCCACTTTGCAGGATTACAGAAAAGGCAAGGCAACTATGGCGTTTGATATCGATCAATTTAATGGTTGCAACAAGAAATTGCTCTCCCTATGTAATGCCCTGAATGAGATTAAACTCACTGCAAGCTCTTCTGTATTGCCTTTTTGTTTCTTCTGCACAGCACAAATATCTAATAATTTATGGCATTGAAAGGTACATGGCCAAAGAACACTTAAATTATAGTTAAAAGAAAAACAGTGAGAAATGCTAGGGTAATTATGCTTTCTGCATATTCATCATGTTTCCCTCATGGATGTTTAATGATTATAGTGTTTAATTTAGTATTCTATTTCTTTTTAGAATATTTTTTATTGAAATGTAATGTAATATAGGCTTTATTTTTTTTTAATTTACTGTTACAAAGGCCAAGGACATCTTATTTGTATGATCCAAATAATTAGAAATTAACAACAACAAAAAATTTTCCCTATTAAATCTCAAATATTTATCAATCAGCCTATGAAAAATGTGTTCAATGGCAAGTTTGCCAAACCTTTTGCCCAAACCTCACACTTTTATTGCATAAAGTGCACTGGTAAATACTGTGCCTTCTGTGTTGCATTCCCTTCCATATGCTTATTTGTTCAATTGAAAAAGTACGAAAGACTAGGCTTTTTTTTTTTTTTTCCAGCAGCATCAAGATTTTACAGATTAAGGTTTTCATTGAATTTTTAAGGTTTACATTGAATTGTGTCTACAGACTACAGAAATACAAAGTATTCTATAACTGTATTAAGAAAAAAAATCAAACAGAAGGCAAAAAGGATTAGATTAAAATCACATCAACAGAATCAGCAACATTTCAAAAATCTGGCTTTGATAGTAAGACAATTCAAGGGAAGAAAAGTGACAGGGTAAATCATGTGTGTAAGTTCAGTTCAAATATCCACCATACCCCAGGAAACACACATTTTGATAAACCTGAAAATCCTTCTTCCAGCTAAGCAGGATAGTTGATTCCTTCCAAAATACCCCAAACCAGACTGCCTCTGTCTGAACTTAGAGGGCAGAGGAGGTTGTACATTGGCTTTTTGATTGTTCTTGTGCCTCATTACCTGATTAAATACAACCCCAGAAAGGGCAGACGTGTCAACCATTAGCAAATGGGGTGGGGACAACAAACTGGACTCCAAAGTCACCACACCAAAGACCTTCCACTGAGCCACTTCTCTCTACCCATGTAAATGCAAGCTACCTCTGGTGCCAGGAACCAAACAAAGTGTTTCTTATCTGAAAATACAGACATCTTGCATCATTTTGACACTCTCCTTATTGACTAATTGCTACCTAAAGTACTTTCTCCTGCCTTCTCAGGTGCAGTTCTCTAATATTTTTAAACTACATTCTGTGTGCAATAAAACTGAAGACTGCAGTTGGTTCTTTTTTCTTATTTTTCCCAAATACTCAGCACAGGTACAACTACATCATCATCTGCAGCTATGTGACTTTCTGAATATTTAACATTTCTAATTCAAGGACACAGACAAAAAGCTATCAAAATTAAGCAAAGTTACAAATTCATGGTTGTCTAAAAAAAGTGTTCTTATTCAGAATTTAAGTAACCTGATTTCAATTAGCATTTATTTCCCTTTCAAAATTAATTTTTAAAACTTCTCATTTTTCAGCCACCAATCACTGGATCATACTTTTATTATCCTTGTCCTGCTATACCATAAAATGAACAACTGGCATCTCAAATCTTCCCTCTGACCACAGAAGTCTTCTTGTAAATACAGTCAGTTGCTCTCAAATAATAAAGTTTTTGAGACTTATTGCAGCTGTTCCCTCTACTCATGCTGTGCTTTACATCAAAGGCAACTCATTGAAAGGTGTTAGTATAATTTAAAAAAAATCAGTTTCTCTCTTTTTCCTAGCTTTTCTTTCTGTATTAAAAAAAATCATTAAATCTTATTGACTGTTCTCTTGAATTGCCTTACTCCATGTAATCATTCCAAACTAGTAAGTTTTTTGTGTCAGTATTGTTTTCCTCTATTATTTAAACTGTGTCTGAAATTAAGTAACAGACAAAGATTTAAAAAGGTATTTAAACCCAAGAGTACTCTCCAGCCTCATCATAACAAAGCAAATGAAGTTCAGAATCAGCTATTTTCTCCTTTATCTTCCACAATTCTCTGATTGATCTAGATGCTGCTGAAAACAATGATGTTTAGATCAGTAAGAAATAAAAAAAAAAAAAATGTAGGAAACTGCAAAAGTCAGTCTTCTTTCCAGACTGTGAAGCTACTGAAACCTTCAAGTTTTTTTCAAAAAGTAAATCCCACTAGTTACATGTACCATCATTCCTTTTCAAGACACAAGAATCAAGACATTGCTTCAGCAGCATATATCATGTTGAAAGTAGGGAAAGATTACTAGGAAAGTCTTATTTAAGATGCAACAGTTAATTTTGTTGACTCCAGTAAAGCTATCCTGAAAATAAAACAGGTCTCTGCTACTATAAAGACCTCTACCCTCAAAGAACTTGCCCTGCATTTGTCCCCCCTACCAAACTTTCTGTGAAAGACCATTAAAAACAATTTCTAAGAGATGCTGGGTTTTGTTTCTGAGCCCCAGCTGGCTTCATTCCACAATCAAGCTCTAGGGCCACCAACACACTGCTACAGGAGCAAAGCCTGTCCCAGGAAATACTGTGCCACCAACTGGTGTGCTTGAAGGATTGTACCTAGTGCACATATTGGAAAGGTTTTCTTCTGAACCAGCAATGAAAAAAAACAAACAAAACAAAAAACCACACACACACACAAAAAAAAAGTATTTCTCAAAACCTGAACTTTTGCTGAGGTAGGGTAAGAGAGAACCTCAGAAACTCAGAAGAATGTATTACATAAGAAAAAAAAAGATATACATATTAAATATTAAAGTGTAAAATCTTTGCTTTGCTCAGCACAGATCAGAAGGTATATCTTTGTTTGTTCCATCTGTTCCTATCTCTGTTCCCCAACTCTGAATGAACTGGTGAGTTCCACAGAATCCTCTGAGACCAACTCATGCCCCCAACTCCAGCTATTGACTCTGATAAGGTAGAACAGGAACACAGATCATTCAGTGTCCAATAAGGACATACCCACAAGAAAAAATAACAGGTTTAGCATAGTTTTCCTCTTGCTTCCAGTAGTTTGCCACTTCATCATTTTCCTTGAATTACTGCTGCAGGTGTGATCATTTTAACAGCACTTCTGCCTGAGTCTGAGCAGTGAATGTGCCTCCACATCCAACTTCTGCCCTCTTTTCTTCCATTGGGAGGGAGGCAGGAACCTCTTCTCTAGCATGTCACAGTTTTTGCTACCTCTTGCAAAACTTTTGAGCAGAAGCACAAATGCTTTTATAGAGAATTCAAGGTTGTTCATAGCAGGTTTTTGCTTTTTCTGGTTACCTATTCAGACCCTTCAAAGAAATTAATCTTCATATGACAGTTAAAAAACAACTGCCACATCTCAAGAATGCTAACAGATTTGATTGACAGATTTATTGCTACCTGCTTTCAAAGCTCTCAAGTACTTGTAAATTGTTTGATGCACAACATGTGGCTCTCAGAGTTATGAGCAATATGCAATAGTAAAAAAATCCTCATGTTCTTTTAAAATGAACTATCTTCAGGTCCATTTCACTGTCATCCTACAGACTTACAAACCCTACTCTTTTCCCAAACCCAAACTGATAACATTTTAGACACAGATTTCCTTCAGCCTAAAATGAACTACTCTGGGTGTCGTTTATACACGGTACCTTCTTAAAATTTCATTTACCTTTCTAGCAAAGACCTATCCTCCTCTCAAGCTGCAGTATTTGACCTTAAAAGTACAGGCAAACAAAATGAACACCGGTAGATTAAAAAAAAAAACCAAAGGGACTGCTCTTTATTGAACATGTCAAGATCTCCACACCTCTAACTTAGGTATTCCTTATTATTTTCAAAATAAGTATCTCAACCATACCTGTTGGTAATCAAGGTATTTGTAAAATTTTTGTAAATATTTATATCTGAGTAAAATTTCCCTTAACTTCAATTACTATAAAAACTACCATAAAGTAAAGAAGATGACAAAAGAACAGTCTATTTACAAAGCAATTTTGCACAAAATTATGAACAGGCTCAATAGATATTAGTCACCACTGTCCTGCTCTAGGTTATGAACTTTGTGATTTTAAATACATTATGTATTCAATTTTTTCCCCTCTACAGTTTGTACTCTGAATGAGTCACACACACAAGAACAAGTCCAGTTTGAACACTGACAGTGTATTACACTGGAGTGCCTCTGCTGTTTCTTATGGGAGTGAGGCTCTTAATTAGGGTTTGCCACAGTGACTTGTTTTTATCTATTTCTACATCATGCAGCACACAAAGCACTAAACATTACTTTACAATATAGGCAGCATAACACTACATACAGAAAATCTCAATAGCGTTTCTGGCAACTACTTAGTACCTATGTTTTTCTGCTAGGTTATGGTGACAGCACTCTGTTATACTTCAGAAAAATAGAATCAAGGAAAACTTACTTGATATAATAGGGCACTTTGTTATGTGAAACAGATCTCTGCCATGGAAACTGTACTGAGGCTGAGGAAATAAAGAAAAGGATGTTATTAGAAAACACCTGTCATACTAAAAGAATCTAAATATCTTTTATTTATTTTACAATTAATATGGTTATAATAAATTAAATTGAAACAGTTAATATTTCCCAGACTACTTTCAGTAATTAGAATAGCAGCAGAAGAAAATGATGGCAATCTATCAGGATGATTAAAGGCACCTATTTAATGCCACACTGGAAATAAAACAAATGTGTTGATTCTACTTCAAAGAAGGATGATAAATTCTGAGCAAGCAAGCTAGGCATTTAGGGAAACTGCAGACACTTGTTTTCCTACCTTTATAGGACTATTATCAGTTTATGATTTTAAAATAAATTATTCCACTAGTATAAATAATGCTCTGCAACAGAACAAGAAGAAGAAATAGCAACCTTGTTTTTATTAGTTACAACCCTTAGTTCCTATTTGCAACTCAAATTAATATTGATTAACACTCTATGGCCAAGAAAAAAACCAAACAAGTAAAACTTGTCTTAGCACTCCTTGACAAAGAACTGTAATCTTTGCAGAATTTATGCAAATCAGATATCATCCACAATATCAGGAAGGTTTCTGCACACTGAGTTGAAAAAGGCATGAAGTCGTGCATGACACTGCAACTCTACTGATCTAAAGAGCCCAAGAGATAAAAGGTGAAAAGTGTTCAGGCCAACAGGACTGATGGCACCCAACTTAAAAATAGCTGTCTTTGAAAAGTCATAAGTACACATATCAGAAATTACCAGACTAGTGCCTGGGTAATTAGGGCTCCAGCATGAAAAAAGCTCCTTGCACTGGATTCCCTGTGGAAGCAGAGATTGAAAGAACAGGCAGGAACACGCGATCACCGCAATGAAATGAATTTACACTGCACACACACGGCAGCGCTGCTGACACAGAGCGCCTGCTCTGGGGTCCTGACAGCCCCCATTTAGGGCTCTGGTAAAATGAGACACAGCTTTGATCCACACTGGATCTCAAGTACTTAAACTCTTGATTAATGTGATTTTCTGCAATCTTGGCCCACTTTAGGATTCATCCCTCTTTGGAAAAACAAAAAAATCCACTTGAAAGTAACTTTCTCCTCTTCCCTCAAGACCCCTAAAAACTGCAGTGAAGCCTTACAAGCTGTAAAAGCCCCATAGGCTCTTGCAGCTACACAGAGATGGGCCTTGCCCTGCTACCAGCTGGCTGGAGCCCAAGGGTTTTTCATGGCTGTCACCTCTTCCTAAACCACACAAAATACCATGGTTTATAATTTAAGAAATATTCATGTACTGGAAGACAGGTTAACTGGGAATAATATTTGGGAAATTACAGGAATAAAGTAAACCACTTTCATTACTGGAAAAAACAAGAGAAAATTCCATCTTTATTTGAAGAAGGTAACATTTGCAATAAAGACTTAGATAAAAACATAATAAAGGCTAAGTGCTCAAACAGATGTAGCTTGCTAAAAAATAATCCTTAGATCTTCATAAATCTGAGGAAAAAAAAAGTAAAATCAACCTGATAGATGAAAGTGGTCATCATCTTTAGAGTTTCATTCTCTAGTGTTGCAATTTGGCACCAATGGTGGCTCCTGTTCTCGTACATGAATTCTGTCAGCTAAGTAAGAATTTGCTTAACTACAATTTATTTGCTATGACAGATATAGATATTCTGCACTGACATAAATATGAATTAAACAATGTAATCAATTAAATTACTAATTATTATGAACCAAGTAATATTATCTTTATTTGGGAACAATTTTTGTAAAACACTGCCAGCTCTCTGCTGTAGGAAAGTCTGGAAAATGAGATTACCATTCTCTTTTAAAAATCACTGATGTAAACTGAATATAGCAGTTCTCAACTTGGCATTCACTAGCAGGCCTGCAGATATTAGTAAGGCTGAGATGCTTTGAGCAGGCCACTGGAGACATAAACTGTTTGTTAGGGAACATGTGGAATCAGTGTTCTGTGGATGTTCATGGATTTGTCTTAGAAAGCATACAAAAAACATAACAGAGTAGTGGATCGTCAGCCTTGGAAAATTAAATAAAATAAAATAAAATAATTACAGAAAAAAATCAAGTTACTATTTCTAAAGGCAGGAGGCAGCAAAAAGCAATCTTTTTGCAAGAAATAATGGATTACAAGGATTCTTCACCTTTATCTGTGTTAGGGATGCGTAAAATTTACTGATCAGTAGCTAACTTGAGAAGTACTTACCTTCCATCTCAAAAGCACTGAAAAACAAATCAACCAAATTCTGCCTCCCAATGACAGGAGGGGACACATAGCTCAGCAAAAAGAGAGATTGTAGATTGCAGTGGCCTACTAATACAGCTTTACCTCAGACTCCTAACACAGAACATTTTATATCGTTTGGTAGTTTTTAAAAAGACTTTGAAGCTCTTTCATAGTGATGGTCTGCATGAATCCATGCAATTGGTGTTCCAAGAAGTCACACAGTAGTATCAAGTGCTGCACTGTGGTTTTTTAGTACAGAAATATTTCTGGCCACTGCAGAAATGAAATCACTGGACTAACAGGGGTGGAACCAGGGTGCTGGATAATCTCATCAAGGCTCCCTTTCCCCTAAAAGGTTGGACTACATGATCTTTTGAGGTCAGACCCTTTCAAACAGGGATACTCCATCATTCCATGAATCTGATGAACAGGCAGAAATAGGTGTCTTGCTAGCAAAAATTCCTGATTAAATGATAACTGGGATCTAGTCAGTTGAAAATGATGTGATGGCAAGTTATGGTTCCTTCTTACTATTTAGAGGAAGAGTAACAGGTAAGTGAGGTAAACTGAAAATAGCTGCTGTCAGATAAGCACAGATAAAAACCTGCCCTCTAATTCAGAAGAGCAACTTTGGAAATGAAGATTTGCAGAAGACATACATATATAATCAATCTCAGTCTTGGGAGTTTGAGATTGTTCTATTCAGACTACTACTCTATTTGTTCCTCACAGCTAGAAGTCACTGCTGCTAAAAAGGTTTGAAATTTTTGATTTAGAACACACAGTCTTTCAACCTCTCAGGATAAAGCCTTTGACTTGCCAGATTTAATTATTTTTTTCTATTATTATTTTACTTCTGAATTTATTGTTCCTGACTTACATTTACCAGACACTATATAAAGTTGCAGGTATAAATTGTTTAACTCAGTCTTGCTAAAGCTCTAGAAAATATTTGGTTGTTGGTTTTTTTGTTGTTGTTGGTTTTTTTAAGATGCTTTAGTTGTAGTTGGTGTGGGGAAAGAGGTTGTTTTTAACAAATGGTTTAAATGAATAACTACATATTGTTTTTCCAAAACTGTGTTTCTTAGCTGTAATTCTGTGTGGTATCTATCAACATGGAAACCATTCTGGAAACTTCCCCTTTTTTACTTTGGTATGTAACAAACTGAATGTATCCTTAAGCCTGAAGAATATTCCCTAAACATGGCTGAGGAATGCTGATAAGGCACTGCATAGTCTCTGTGGACATAATTCTATGAATGTTTTAACCAGCAACAAAGAGAGATCACCACTCAGACTTGTGAGCATGGTGTTTTATTGTGGCATGTTGTAAGCCAATTCAAGGTAACGATTCAGGACAAGACAAACAAAACCAGCCAACCTTCCCCAGCAAGTTTTACACGTGGACTCTTCCATTAATTCTCCCTCAACTAGAATAAGAGAGCTAGATTCTGAGAAACAACTTCTACATTGCTTCCTAATCTGCTTTATTTACAGACACTAGACTGACTAGTCTTACAAACCATTCATCTGGCATTTTTCAGCAGTGCCAAAGGTAGCACTTGATCTGTAATCTTTTTACCAAGGTATTATGTAGATATACTGGTCAGGTTACAAGTTTGAGACTACAAGAGCTACAAAACCACTGTGGCAACAGTATGCCATATTTCTAATAGGGTTTTTAAAAATAAATAAATCCTATAAAGTTGTTTGTTTGTTCTCTCAATTTAAAAAAAGGACAAAATGGCTCCAGGAATTCCTGGTTTGCATAACAGCTGTAATATTTTATACACACTGTATTTGGTTTACTGAAAAAACGACTGTCAACTCAAAATAAGAACATGGTTGTAACATAAGTCAAGAAAAAACATTTAGATTTATTTAGTGATTTAAATTATATTAGCTATACAGTGACATACACTACTTCAGAATCTCTGGAAAAGATCTGCTCATTTTTATGTTGACTTCACAACTCCTGCAATAATTTTATATTTTTTATGGAAGCTCTCAGTGAAAAACTGGAGAGGTGATAGGGTTAAAATTCTGTCTCATTAGCTCTGATGATGGCAGGTAGGCTGGAACATCAGGAAACCAACATGGACCTCAATACCACAATCTATCTATGCATAACAATTATATACACTCAGTTTTTGCCTTCTTAGTGGATGTGAGATTATAGGCTTACACCTCTAAAACGTTCATTAAAAAGATGCAAGGATAGGTCCTGAGGAAGCAATGCGTGTGTGCTTTTCCCAGCCCTTTACTAGAAGTTCCAGGAATGTATGACACAGACCCTTCAAAAAAACAAGAAAAATCCAGGGAGCTCTTCCTTTGTGCCATCCCAGCAAGTGACAAAGCAAAAGGAAACAGACGAAAAAGTTGGCAAAGGATGAAAAGTTGTTACAAGCACGCAAAGATTCTGGAACAGTCACTGGTCAGACACTGCAGCAGAGGACAAAGAATAAAGCAGTGAGGGCACACTCATCTCAGAAAGACAGAGTGGGAAGCACACTAAATGTCAATGAAATTATGAAGATGAAACATCCCTACAAAAACAAGGAGATGATAGATAATATCATGGAAGAGGAACTTCCTCAAGCCATAGGGAAACATGGAGTAAAGATCAGTCAGCGTTTGAGAAAGTCATCATATCTTACATGCATCTATTAATTCAAGGGACTTACTGGAAAGAAAATGCTGTGATGCAGGTCCAAAATCTCGGTGTGCCTCCTGTAACTGTTTAAGACGATCCTCTACAGACACCTACACATAAACACACACACTCAAAATCTACATTGCAACACCAAGGACAGGATAAGAAAATCACTTGTTTGGATTTCTTCTAGTGAAATTAATTTGTTTGTGTGTCACAGCAATTTTTTGACGTCTACCTATTTAAGGCAACATATTTTTCTTTCATCTGCTTAATGAGAATCCTGTTTCTCTCTTGCAGTGTTCTGGTGTGAGAACTGTAGATCAATAACAACAGTAGTTTTATGGTGACTACAGCCAGCTGCTGAAATTTCTGACCTCCTCTCAACTCTTCTGTTGTCCAAATTCCCATAGTCAGCAGGTCTCAGTTTGATTGCATTGATCTCATGCTGTCTTTCCAGCACAGAACCATTTTGGAAGATGGTGTTTCACCAGCTGACATGATGACCCTCAGTCTAATTGAAACTCCAGTAGCAGTACTTTGGTTGCCTGGTTAACTAAATTTGAGAGGACACACACAATACCCACCCCCACCCCCCAAAAAAAAACCAAACCATAAACCGACAAACAAAATAAGAAAAGAAACCCCACTACCAAATGATATTAGGAAAGGAAAGGTCTGATATGACACAATTACAGCTTTGACTCTCAGAAGTGACTCATTCAAAACTACTGGCCAACAAACTGGTGCCTAGATTTTGAAAATTCATTCCCAACATCCTCACTAGAGATGTAATAAGTATTTCCTTCAAAAATAAACACAAAAAAGGAGAAATTTCAAAAATTCATAAATGAACTTTAACTGATGTAAGAAACTTCACTAAATCATTCACTATGAAACAAAGGATGAGTTTCAGCTGTAATCAGGCACATGGATTTACCTTTCTCAGACCATTTAAGCACAATAATCATAACTAAGCAAATTGAATCTCTAAGCATATCCTCTTCTGCTTTTTATGCTAAATTACTATAGCATATATCTTGTTATAGTTCTACTAATACTTAAATCACTTTAAGTGAAATTTCCTACAGAAACTGAACATTCAAAGACAATAAAACAGCTTTCACACAAGCTGGAAACAACAAAAATTTTTACACCAGTTTTTGGTGACACAGATTTGTGCAGTAAAATTACTGCCACAAGACACACAAAAGCAAGAATTCCCACTATTTCCCAGAATTTATTGCAGTTTCCTGTTTGAATAAACCACTGAAATAGATTGAAAGGAAAAGCTTTTGATCAAGCTACAGCAGGAAAGGCAGCTCCTTTTGTTGCATTGGTACTAACAGAATAACACCTCAGTGACAGAAGTAATGAACAAATGGTAATAAGTGAATCTTTTAAGAAAAGAGAGGAGAGTGAGAAATATCCCTCCCCACACCTGCTGTACATAATCAGAAGAATACCTGTAAAAGTTTCCACCGCATATTGAGATCATCCAGTTGACGAGACATCTTTAAAGATGGATAAAGGTCAAGTGGAGACAGCTGGCTGGACAAATCATTCACTGTTTTAACTTTTAAGTTGATTGGAGCAATTTCTTCTCTAAAAGCCTAGAAGAGTAAGAAAGACACTTACGTCCAGTTGACATCTGAGCAGCACAAAAGTGTAAACTCCACATGGTGCTGACTTGCCCAATGTGGCAGTTTATGCTAAACAACTGCACACAAGGCAGTTCTCAGCAGAGAAAGTTCACTCACTTCAATATTCTTGCTGTATCACTCATATCCACCTTTAAGGAAAAAGTATGAAACTTACTGAAATGTCCATAAGCAAATTACACCCCTAAAAGAATTAATTGGGTTTAATTAATTTGGTTTTTTTGTAGTGCTGTAAAGCTTTAGAGCTTTTCTTTGCAAAGGGAAATACACAATGCTATATTAGGAGCTTTACCAGTATAGAGCCTGCCAACTGTTCTTAAGAAAAACATTGTTCAGTAGCTATAGTTTTCAAGTATTAAGCAGCTGACAAAAATTCAATTTAAAAACTATTATTGAACTAGCAAAGCATGAAGGAATGTATCTTCTAAGGAAAAGCAGTACATTGTTTTACCTGATTAGAACCAGAAAGTAAAGCTATTACAATGACTAAAAAGAAGTAAAAGGTTTATTGAATCAAATCGAACTAAATACAGTATTAAGACAAAATTGATGCAAGTTTAGTTACAGTTAAAAGATGCTTCAAATGTCTTGCTTGCTGTGAGGAGTTAAATGTTCAATCCTGTAAACAGCTTGATTAAACATCATTAAATGAGCCCAAAACAGCTGTAAAGGAAGTATTTTCTTGGGACAATTTAATTATTTACCTCCCTTCAATAATCACTCTCATTAGGCCAAGGAACAGAAAGAACATACTGTTAAGAAAGAAACACTGGGTTTCTGGACAGCGAGTTGGCCCCTATTGTTTCAGCAAATGTTACAGTTTTTCCACAGCAATGAAAATCTGAAAGACTTTGCTTTCATCTACTTTACAGAAAAAGCCATTACGATATGACAGATCACTTCTTAGCATGAGAAAAAGGAGCTATACAGCATTAGCATCTTATTTCTTGCTTTAGCATCTATATTAAAATATGAGAAGAAGGAAGAGATTCATTACTCTTTTCAAATCAACAGCAGTCTAGATATTAACTCACCTTTGACTGCCTTTGTTTTAAAGATTTCAGTTCCATTAACCTTGAAAGCAACAATATAATTTGGAGAAAGAGGATGCTTACATTGCTATATGTGAAATAATGTAGCCCTGTGAATTCACAGACACTGTATACATAGAATATCTACAGAAACCTGGTTGCAGCCCATTTTATTCTTCTAACACCAGCATCCTATGCTGAAGACATGGATGGTCAGGTACACAACTCCAGGGTCTTCTAATGCTTTGCTATATTCATTCTTAAAAAAATTAAAATCTGTGTTTGTGAAACAGAAGCTTAGCAGTAAATGCTGAATTTGCCCGAAACAGCAATCTTCTCTACCTACATGTGCATACCCACACGTTCTCCTGGAATCCATAATATTCACTGCACTGTACTGTTTCCAGTCAGCTTTTCTGAACAATGCTAATTATCACAAGATAGTCTCCTTCTTGGGGAGCTCTGCATTACCAGGTCCCAACCCTATCCATGAAGTTAGGCAGGGGATGACTACTACCCACCAAAAGCAGCCATGCCTTGGGATGCTGAGACCTGCATGGATCCTGGGCAGCAAGAAGTGGTTTGCCCACAACAACACTATAAGGTAGTATGTGTTCTTCAGTTTGAAATAATCCTGGTGAGAAGCCAGGCTAAAGTAAAAGCAAATGCAAATTTGCTCATACAAACAAAAATAGACAATGGACATGTTTAGTTTATGAAAGTCAAGGAACATAAATTAAAACTATGTATTTATTTCTGTGTTATTAAGAAAGCTCTAAATGTTTTTCTAAAAAGAGTTACAGTTGATGGCCAAACAGATCTGTGTGTGTATGTAATCCCAGCCAACACTCGGAATGTGGCCCAGCTCTGGCCTTTATTTGAGACTTCAGATACCGTCTTTAAAGACTTTATACTGCACATGAGAATTTCAGCATACAGTGTATGTGACTAGAGGGACTAGAATGGAGAGGTCTCACACATAAACAAACTAAATATTTCCCAGGAGTTCCACACTTACCGTAGTTTTCTCAATGTGATCTGGTAATGAATCTATGAGCAAGTCTCCTACAGGTTTCCAGCCATTCCTCACATTTTCAGCCTCCTTCAAATCAGCATCAAGGTCATCCATGGCACACTGAAGGTCTTTCAGTTTTTCTAATGCTTTGTCCACTTGCTTCTGCCAGATACTGGCACTGGCATTTAGGTTCTCCCATTTCTCTTTTACCTCCGATGACTGCTTACGCATGGCTTTGGCAATCTTCAAGGCTTTCTCCTCAGAGGTCAGTTCTGCAGAGGGGAATAACAGGTATACTGTTCATTTCTTACTTTTGTCTGGTTAAACAGGTAGTGCTCCTGAAATACACACTCAAGACAGTCAGTAAGTCCAGTGTCAACTGTTAATTTATTTCAGCAGGTACAAGGTAGAAGAAAGGCCACCTTGCTGTAACTGAAATAAACCTCAATCACTCCTACTGACAACACAATTCCTGATCAGAAGACAGGAAACTATTCCTGACCTCCATATATTATGATACCCAAAAAGTAACAGCAGGTTACTGCTGATTTGTTACTTTTGGAGGGACAGGGAAAGGAAATATAAGATCTTTCTTCCTTCATGGAAACTTCATTAGGTAATCTTTGCATCATTTCATGTAGAAAGAGCAAGGACAGGGCTTTGTTCCTGGATCTCTTACCACCACCTTTCACTGTGGCACCAGGATGTCTCTTCATATTCAGTAGCAAAACCCAAGGTACATTAAGTGCCATGGGGGGCACGGTTCTGCAGCGCTACATCAGTTTTTCTGTGTAAACACTGAAGTCCAAAAAGGCTGGTTTAAATAGCTTTTCCAAACCTACAAATGTTCTATGAAGCTGTTGAAAAAGAATCAAGGTTATGGCGTACTATTTCTCATAAATTTCAGGCTTATGTGAATAGATTCCCACACAACCCAGGAACCATGGAAAACCTTCAGTCTGAGACTGAGCAAGACCCAGACAGCTTCAAAGCTAAAAAGAAAAGCCTAAAACATCCCCAGCAGGTCCTGCTGTCTACTGCCCAGCGGGTCCCTTGCTGAAAAAAACTCATGGAAAGCTTCCTTCATCAGGGAAGAGTTGCTTCAGTAATGACAAACAAACATATCCAGTCTCAGAGGATTCCCCTTCTACATAAAAGCAAGCAGAGGAAACTATAATGCAAAAAACTGAGAACAAAAGAAGGAGCAGAGACGTGATGTGCACTGAAACTAAGCCAATTGGCCTTCTATTCAGTCCTATATAAAAGCCCTGGAAAAGGTTTATCACAGTACTCGTGTGATTAAAATTCAAGTGTTGCCTATGAATAAATTATACACAATCATGCAAAGATGAAAGTACTATTTTTGTCGTAAGTCAGATGAGACACACCATCTTCCTTTTACTGATAGACTGTCTTTAAAATCATTATAACTGAGCTTGGAGTTGCTGCTGCGGTTGGAGGAGGGTGAGGGGGCAACAGCCAGAAATTGTGGAAGGAAGTTTTTGCTTTACAAAGGCCTGATGAATGTCAAAGTAAGTGCACAGTTATGGCTGCAAAAGCTAACCAACTGTGCCTCTTAAATGCAACTGTTGTCCCATAGCACCCAATACGGAAAAGCATATTGTAAGTAATTAACACAAAATAAAACATTGAAATACACTCCAATTTGTTGTTGAAAAGTCACTTTTTTCCAGATAAAAAAGTAACAGGGAGTTGTTTGAATTTCTGCCCACGAGTTCCACATATTTGTTCTGGTTTTTCTTTCAAAGTTGTTTTCAAATCATGTTAGCCCATATAGGTATTGATATATGCTAGACTCTGATCACTAGAAGAGCATTCAAAAAGACAATCCAGATGCCATCTGGGAAAAAAACAAAAACACACCAACCAAACGAACAAAAATCAATGCACAATGCAACTATAATTCATATTACAAATTATGGAGAGAGAGAGTGTTGCCCAAAAGCACAAGGACCTTGATGGGAAGTGGTTATGTAGGAGAAACAACAAACGAGGAATGGTAACCAGAGCACAGTGGAGGGCAAGAGTAACCAACAAGAGCCAACAGCACCAAGGGAAGGGAGACACATACCCAGCCTGTGGGTTGTGCTGCAGGTTTTGACCTCAAAAGAGGGCGCCATTTGAAGAAAGAGTGCAGCTGAGTGATACAAAAGATATTTTGAGCTTACCAAGTGTCTTAGGTTAATATTTCAATGACTTGTTGGGTGTCATAAGCTATTACTTGAGAACACTGCCTGTGTGCACTCTGCCTTTAAAAGCAGAGATTGTACCCAGGCTTAGGGACACTGCAGTGGCAAGAAGGTATCACAGAGGAGAAACTTGGAATGAAGTGACTGTGAAAAAAATCCCACAATGCTTAACTAGATGCAAAGAGATATGAACTACTTATGCAGCTCTGGGATACAGAGACGTGGCAGTAACCTACAATTTGCGATACTGACACACCAGAACAAAGATGAGGACCAAAGCTGTGCTGTGATAAATTGCACCTTGTCTCTGGATTTACAGCATTTCACAGTAGAATGAATGGCATTATAGCATAACACATTTTGGAATGATCTTTACCCCAGGTTCTGCAAAGAAAATATTTCTTCATTTCTTTTGAAAAGAAATAAAGCTCATGCTCTAAGTTAAACCCTCTTCAAGGAAAAAAAATTCTTTTACACAGAAAAGAACAGCTACAAAATGCCTATGTAAAGACATCAAAGAAGTTGTTAGCATAAGTACTTCTGGAATAATTCACCTTTGAGAATAATAATATTGATGAATGAATGGAAATTCACTACAGTCCAGTGACAAAGGGACTGTGAACCATCTAGAAGTCAAGCTGCACCTAAGGATCAGCACTTAGTATTACAGATTCTCTCACAGGCTGAGGTTTCCTGTCATACAGCTATGGTTGTTGGCAACCAAACCTCAGCAGTGAAAGCTGCAAGACTTATAAATGAGGATTAAGGGAATATCCAGAGGTGGAACACCTTACATAAGATAAGGCAACACTGAGCTTCATTGAAAGGGGAGAGAAAATTGCAGACCTATTGGATAAAGCCTCCTCTGTTGGTATCTTGAACATGTGAATACAGGGGACGCTATACCCAGAAACTGGACTAAGGTGAAGTTCCATATATGCAAAGCTGCATCCACCACTTTGATCCAACATCATGCAGTCACATAATTCTTTATCTGTTGTCAGAGCCAAAATCTACCAACTCTGCATGAAAGAGCAGAATGCTGCAAGACCGGAGCACGTCTAAGATAGATTATTAGCCAGTTAAAAAGATCCGTTGCTTGACAAAGAACATGTGGGAAGCTTTATAGTAAGAGCAGAACATCTTGCAAAACTCTTTGGCTTTCCTTAAAGGTATTGACACAGCAGATCCAATGAGTGCCTCTTGCTCAAACAGAGGCAACAAGCAGAGAAGTGGCTGTAGCACCCAGGGTTAGGTTCAGGGATGGTTATGGTGGTCCCCAGTTAACAAGTGGATTAGATGATCCTGAAAGTCTTTTACAAGCTTGATGATTCAGTGATTACAAGAGGGGGACAATAGCCTAACTTCATCTGGCCAGCCAAAACAAGGCAGCTTTACTCACAAAAGAACTAGTCTCTTATTTGGGGATGGGAAAAAGATTCCAGAATGTCTGGGGTCATACAAGTATCCCAACAGAACGGAAACTCAAAACATGTTTGAAGATCATTTGTCAATTCAATGTTATTGTGCAAGGATATCTACTACATGTTGTATTTGAAAAATATTAATTCATTGCAAGACTGCTTTATTTTACAAAAGCTTTGGAAGTGCTTGTAAACCTTGTACTAAAAAGACATTTACTAGGGAAATAGAGCAAAACATGCTTTTATGAGCTATAAACCATTCAGCATATATTCATTTAACAGAAATACATCTTGTATAACTTTATGTTTTCCATCACAAAAGCCCAACTTATTAATGAGCAACACATTACTTTTTTTCAAGCAGAGATCATATTCTTCAAGATCCTGGTTGCATAGCATAAAATTGCAAATCTCAAAGAAAGTGTCTTAACAGGAAGATTTTTCTTCTGTTAGTTTGGAATTCATTTAACCAGCCTGTCATTACACAAATCAGCAGACAGGATTCCTTTGTGCTGTGAAAAAATTTTACACAGTAGTCATTGCTCTTTTGTTCATACTTAATATGAAGTCTTCTCAATCATCAGTTTAATCCAGGTCTTCCCACTCCGTTTTTCTAATGGTACTTATTAGATTATCCTCACTTCAGCAGCTGCTCAGAGGAAGAAGAGCCTCTATTCACTGGACCATCTGTTTACTAGAGAGGACAGATATTAACTGACCTTGCAGTCAGGTAAAAGAAGTCCTCTTCTGTAGTGAAAAGAAATCTTGATTTTACCATACATTGTTTGTCACAAACAAAGCACTGAAAGCTCCAACAGCTTTTCTATGTGTCTAGCACAGCCTGAGTACCATAGAAGGAGAACTTTCAGGCCTGAATTTTCAGCATATAGTTTCTTGGCATGCTTACATATATGGATAATAGTAGTGAAGAAAATTCTTCTTGCTTGAGAATTTATTTTAGATTTCAAACTATTTGGCTGTAGCAGTTTTCATTCCAATCAACCAACTAATCCTTATTATGTACCCTTGAACTAGTGAATCTCTTTACATCTTGCCAAAATTGCAACAATTTCCTCTCAATTCTTCATCAAATATACTGGAACTGGAGATGATTTCATATTGCCTCCTTCTCACATGACATTGTCTCACATTGCCTCTTCCTTGGTTCAATCAATCTTTGCAGCAAAAGCAATGCGTGACACAGCACTGTGCTCATTACAAAAACTTTCAGAGCATTAGAATAGGCACAATGGCGCATGATCAAACTCCTACACAGAAGATCAAAAAGCAGTGCTATTGTTGCATCATGAAGTCTTTAGCATTGCTGCAGAGAAAGCATTGTCTGAGTTTCTAACAATCTTACAGAAAATTTAGTCCTGATGAGATGGGAACAGGAAGTTTAAGAACAAGCAGCAGTTGGTTAAATGCTAAATGTAAACATGCTTCCACCCAGAGAACATCCCGTATTTCAGGTAAAACTGGGACACAAGAGAGCCTACAAGTCAAGAATGAATATGACTAGGTTTATATCCCAAGGTTCTCATCAACTAAAAAAAAAAACCAAACAATCAACCAATAATAAAATTAACCATTTTGAAGTCCAGCCAGCCTGTTTCCATTTACATCCTCTAAGTTTGTACTCCACAACACTCAGCAAGTGGAAACAATTTCCTTGAATGTTACCAATATGGCTCTGAGCAGACAACTGTGTAGACCCTACAGGAAGAATTTCAAAGCTTTACCAAAGTGGACTAAACTTGTAGGGTGACTAAAAGATCTAATTTTGAAAATGAGACAGAGAAGTGTTTTGTGATTCTCTCATGGGTAAATGCATATTTCTCTTATCATGGGAAGAAACTGTTAAAAGTCATGACTGAATGCAGCAGTGTTGAAAATAGTGTAATCAATTTCTGGATATGATTCCACTGGCTTCCAGTGGGCTACATCGTCTTCATTCTCCTAAGCACTTCTAATTAACAGTCAAGACTTCATACTCAGTCCAACTGCACAGCAGAGGGAAAAAAAATCCCAGCCCTGTGTGATAGCTAGAAAACAAACACAAGTGATTTAGAATAGAAACGCTGCTTGCTTTATACTAGAAATGCTGCCTGCTATATACCTGTTATATATTAGAAAATAATAAATTGCCTATTTTCAGTGAGATCTTCCTTGCAAAAGGAAAAATTACAGCAGAGAAGTTTACCTAAATATCAGTGGTGGTAAGCAAAAAAGTTCAGCTTTTATTTATGCCTAAAACACATATTGTCCCTCTACAAGTTTAAATAAAGTATTTACATACAATTCACAGATACTTATTAGCATATTTCTTTTATAACACAGATGTGATTTATGGGGCCTTCTATTCAATTAATAGGAGATAACAGATGGTAAATACTTATTTTTAAAGGTTGTGTTTATCACAACAACCTTTGCTACCAAATAGCAGCTTTCAAAGCTAGGAATCTAATTGCCTTAAGAAAATTAAATTACTAAAGTAGCTGGACAACACTGCAGACTCCCAGAACCATTCACTATTACAATGAGAATCAGTGTAGTGGTCTGTGATGATCTAATAGGATTTTTCACTGCTTCAGTGGAAATGTAAGGACAGAATTTCAGCAAAACTTTATCATCAGTTCATAGAACCCTGGGGACATAAAATACGAAATCTGCTTTCCTTTGACTTTCCAATGGCGTGTAACCTTACAGTACATGGAATTAAGAAGCCAGCTGTAACTATGCCATAGAGAATTATACTTAACATTTTTAGACCAAAGTTTTCTCCTATACTATGGGAAAGTGAAAAAAAATGCTAAAAACATAAGCATTTTCAATTTCTTTAACCTTTCCATCCATGAAATTCAGCAGCTGGCCTGCTGGCTTATCAATCAGCTCCATTCAGATGCTGAGGCAGCTCAAATACAGGAAGACTGAAGCTTGCTTTTTTTGTGATGGGGAAACATGGCAAAACAAAAGCAGATAAAAAGATGGATGTGAGATGTAGTTGACTAAGAAAGTAGTTTCCTGGAAGATAGAGTACTCTGTCTGAATGTGCCAGTTACTCTCTGGTACAGTAGAAGGCCAACAAAAGACATATAAGGTGAAGATGAGGGAAAGAAGAAACCAAGGCTCACTCATAACCTGAAACTACATTCTTGTCATATGTTTGAAATTAAGAAGACCATTAGAGAAAATAAGGGGTTATCATAAGGCATGCTGTAACAAGTGTTCTCTTTGGATGGAACAATAAATGTATGTATATATGCACAAGTCCTTCAAACAGGTCTCAGTCAGACAAGTTCAAAACTGATTCTGGTCAGTTTTCTCCTAAATGTGCCTCATTCCATGCCCTTGCAACAATGCCCTCCTTGGCATGAAATTATCTGTGGTGAAGGACAAAATGATCAAAAATATTGATTAAAAAAATTAGATTCAGAGGTTGAAGAAAATGGAAAACAATTTCACAACCTTTATCATCTTCAGATTAGCTAACCATTCCCCAAAATGACCCCTTCCCTTATACAAGGTAAGAAATAACCTCAAGAAACTGTGATTTCCAATTAACGCAAGTTTGAATTAGTAAAACAGTTTTCCTATTTCTATTATAGAATCAGCCAAAGCAAAGTTCAAATCAAGACTGTGCAGTGTTGACTGTTTGCCAATATTTTTAGAAAACAGACTGTCAGTTTAGAATCCATAACCACACTCCACGTTTATCAACATGAAGTGGACTTCATTGAAGTTAACAAGTTAACTTTAATAAAGTACAGAGAACACCAGTGAGCAAGAGGCTGGCAAAAAAAAAAAAAATTAACATCTTAAAAGCAAACTAAAGTCCACACTCTTCACTGATAACAGAAAAATTGTGTGTGTCTGACTGTCTTCTAGTTCAGAGATTAAGTTTTCTGGAGACTGGTGGCATCAGTTGTCAGAAAAAATTTACTAGACTCACTCCTAGGTGAAAATTAACAGCTTATTATATATATATGAGCTCAGACAGAATGATTTAAAGACAGCTTTTGGCCTGAAGGTCTATTAATCTACAGAAAGTGCAGGCCTGTTCTGCACAGGCTGCGAGTGCCCGCTGCCGGCAGTGGGAGCTTCACAGGGGTCTCTGGAAGAAGAGGCTGGAGCTGCCCAGTGCCAGGGATGGCAGACTCTAGTCAGCTCACCATGGGGCACACCTGAGGCCCTCAGCCACACCGGTGGCACCAAGGAAAGTGTATTTAAGAAACAGAAAACACCAGAGAGAAGAAGGGAACCAACAGGAGAAACGGCAGAGGGAGCACCGAAGTCAGAGGACAAGAAGCAACCCCATGGGTAAGGCTGATTTTCCCCATGGAGATAGCACACAGAGGAAAGGTGTGAGAGGAAAGAAGCAAGAGACAGAAAATGCTAGGCTAACCATGAAGTCATCACCTTCCCACCCTCTCGTGCCACTTGTTGCCTCTCTGAGCATAACCAGCACCCCAACAAGGCAGGGAAGAGACAGGAATGAGGGAGTCAAGCTGAGTCTGTAAAAGGCAGGAGGAAAGCTGTGGTTTTAATAGTTTGTGAGGTTTTTTCCGCAATACAAATAACTTAGTATTTAATTATTTATTTTAAATGATAATAAATAGTTTGCTTTCCCCAAGCTAAGCCTGTTTGGTCCACAACAGTAGTTTGTACAGGATCTGCATCTGTGACCCACCTGATCGCCATCCTCACCCATGAGCTTTCTCACTCATGGTCTTCCCATCTCCTGCCTCCTTTCCACTGCCGTGGAAGACATAATTGGATGGGTGGGAGTTTGACTGGTAGTCAAGACTAACTCATCACATGCTCAAAAAACTAAGTCCATGTAAGTACTGAGCATGAAGAAGAAAGAGGAAAAGAAGTTCAGTGCACATGTATGAGGCTCCCCAGCCTGAACATGACAGGTTTCTAAATACGATGACTAGACCAGACATGCACACATCACTTGCAGACCATGGATGTCATTGCGATGCAGTTTACCATGGTCATCAAATTCCCTGTTATACTGTTCTCACTGCCATTGTCATAACACAAAATAATAATAATTTTCATCTTAATAGACTGGATAGCAACAATTTATGATGCATCTTATAATCTGAAGTTTGCGTTTGCAGTTTGCATCCCATCAATCAATACTGACTAGATCATTGACACCAAATCCTATTAGAAAATGAGCATTTTGCATTGGCGAGGTTTTATGTACTGGCATCATTTGCACTGAGAGGTTCTATGTTTTTGAGACGAGAACCTGCAATTTCAGACTTCTGTATGAAAGAATGAACAAATATACAAAGAGCATCCTTACTTTTCAACTGCAAGGTTGCTTGTGATTTAGACCAACTAAAACATTGGAGATGCCATAAATCAAATGGATTCGAGCGTAAAAAAAACCGGAATATTTTCAGAAGTCAGGAGCTCAAAACAGAAGTAAAGCGAGTGTCAGCAGCACTAATCAATGAGATAAATGGTTCATTGGCTTTAATCACCAGCTATTCAGACTTTGTGATAAAGTTGAACTAGGGAATATGAAACCACTTAAACATTTGTACAGAAATAAGACATAGTATGGATGCAGGAGATTAGTAGTTTCCACTGAACAAACTTAAGAAGTTTGCAATGGAGATGTATAAGATGATGTATGGAAATAAAAAACTAATTCCTGATAAAAGCAGGTATACTGTAATTTTGTAAATTATACAGAACCTTACAGCAAATGACAGTTCTGCAAAAGCAGATTATTACCTTTTCTGAGAACAGTTTGTGTGTAACTAAAAGTTAGACTTCCTAATGCTGTAGCTTATATCAGACTGTAGAACTTACAGAGATAATTTCCTATTTTGTGGGGGAGTGGAGAAAAATTATTAACTTTTTGCAGGCCTCTGATATTTAGAGTAATATCTCAAAAAATACTATGCAAAAAACAGTTTCTAGCATAGCTGTGGTTCTATTCCTTAGCAATGATTCACCCAATATTTAAATCTTAAGGATTCCGTAATGACTGCCTTCCTAAAGCCAATTTATTTTACTTCTAAAGAGATACACTACTAAACATGCTTATTTCTATTTGTGGAGTAAAACTTTGCAACAGACATATGGATGTTTGAATGGGAATCCTTGAAGTACTATTTTGACTACATTTAAGGTGCATATGTTACTATGTTAAGAAAAAAATTTCACTGGTGTTTTGAACCAAAAATTGGAAAAGGCAGAAGAGATGTTTCTACTTCTTCCATTAAAATGTTACAAATTTCCATTGAAATCTTACAAAGCAGGAAAGCAACCCTTGAGTCTAAAACACTGAAATAAAAGCCATCAGGATGCCATTTAGAAAAATCTGAGCAAGTAACTGGGATATAAAATATGCACTAGAGAAATGCAAGTCCTGTCTCTCATTTTTTGACCCTCCCCAGCAGTGAGTATTTTCTGACCTGTTTTTGAATGCAAGCTCCTCCTTGGTTCCTCAGGCCCCTCAATTGGTTGGTCAGCAAGGAAAACTCGTGCCTGGTCCACAGCGTTGAGAACAGTTTGCTCTTTTTCCTTCAGTTCACGCCTCAGTGCCTTTTGAGAATGGAAAGAAGAATGCATTTGTAACTTGACTTTGTGAACAATATTTTTTTCTGTTTTCATTTCTCCAAGCAGACCTGCCTAGTGAGTGAGTAATAGCCAATGTTAATCAGACTGCAAGATAAAAATGCAAATTTTACAAACCAGAAGGAGCAAGAAATTGAGGCTGGAAGGGTAATTTTTAGGAAATTGACTTGAAGAGAGGAATACAAGAAAGGTGATGATGGCAAGTTTAAAAAAAAATCCTAACAAAACAAACTACTACATTAAAATTCCATTAGAAACTAAATTTAATGAGTTTATTGCTTTCAACAGAATTGCTAATTTATAGTAGATTGCTACAACAGTGTTTTCTTTTTTGATACCTGGAATAAAAGCAAATTGCATCTACTAAGAGTTCAGTAAATTATTTTACATGCTAAGGTGAATTGAAAAAAATGTTAACAGTCCTTAGAAAATGAAACATCTTGTTTCTGTCCGCTATTTACTAATATTTTTAAAATTTAGAAAACATGTACCAGAAATTTTGTAGTGATAACACATTCTGAAAAAGCAATTTTCTTACCTAATCAAAAATATTTTTATCTTTATTATGCAGAAATCCTTTGAAATATATATACAGAAAGAAAAAAAAAACATTTTTATGTAAGATTTTTTCATGGTGGTAGAAATAAATTTCAGGATATGATGGTCTCCAGCACTTATGACTTTATTAAAGGTTTAAATGTAACCAACCTTTTCAAAACAAAAGGTTATAAGTAGTCAGCTGTTATGTTTCTTATGAAGCATTTTCTTCCACCATAAATCTGTCCCACCTAGAAGGAAACTCCTTTTCCTGGTTTTTTTTATTATTATTTTCTACACACAGAAACACAAAAGAAGATACTTTAAATATTATTAGAATGCTCTGCTTACTTTTTACAATATATTTTATAGTTCTAATTTAAAAGTCAAGGTTTATTTTGCTGTCACAATTTGCTAAGGTCCCATTCCAGATCAAAAAAAGCAGTTAACCAGTGCTGACAACATTATACAACAAAATGAGTGTTCTACTACAGAAAAGTTTGAAAAACATATACAATAAAAGCATAACAAATGCTGTCTTATTGTTTCATTACTTAGTCTCTTGATGCCACAATCACAAAAAACACCCTCATCTCGACTTCAGCTTAGCAGGAGGCAAGATGTTATTTTTCCTCCCTCCTCCTCCACTTCATTCCTTTAGCTTCCTCATCTTTCCAAATCCTTCCATTCTATTGCTTCAAATAAAATATATAAACAAACATGTAAATAAATACATAACCCCAAGAAAAACTAAGCACTGAAAACACAGTAATCTCCATTACATTTAGGAACCTGCATTATACAGTCCAACTTTCAGTAAGCATTAACTGTTGTATTTACATAAACACTCTTGACAACAGTGTTCTCTGTATACTTCTGAATAGCAATAATATTCTTTGTAGGATTCAGTACATACTACATGTAGTAAATAATGAAAATTGTAATTTAAAAAATAAGCCTTCTTTATTTAAAAAAAATACAGAAATGGAAGTATTGTAAAAGCAACATTCTTGAAGAATCTCTTCAGTTCTTCACAGTATTTATCAATATTTTAATTTGACATTACACACACTAGAATAAGACCCTTTGAATCACCCACAGGTTACAAATCATTAAAGCATTCTCTATGCAGGAATCTCTTTCAAGAAAGAAGGAAGGCAGTATTTACAGCTCGAAAAATTCCCCATTTAAAAAAGACTTTGGGTTAGCAGAACCTGTGTGGATGCATCAGTAAAATATAATGTATTTTAATTTCAAAAACTTTGTCAGAAACAGAAGGCTGATTACTACACTTTGAAGTGGGGAATATTTCTAGAATTACTTTTCTCCCCTCCATACAACTTCCAAAATATTTCCAAAGCATACAAGAAAAGGGAGGCTATGTCACATTTTGAGTATGCTAAGAAATTCCAGCAGTTAGAAACAATCTAGAGATAGATCACTTTTGCTCTGTCTGTCCTGTTTACCCTCACATAGTGTGTTTCATCAATTTCTCCTGACCCTCAATAAAACTTCAATCAAGTTTGACCTAAGAGACCTTGGATTTAACTCACCAACATCCTTGCCATTGAAGTAGTTCAAACTGAAGTTGACAGCACAAAGATTTTAAGAGTTTGGCCCATACAGCTCATCAGCTATAAGTCATCCATAGCAATCCTTATCAATATTTTTGATAGAGAACTCTCTTAGCATAAAATAAACCATACACTGAATTAATACTACTAAAATCATTTAGCAGTGGAGTACCTTGAGTACACCACAGACCTCCTAGACTATGTTTAGTTTTGGTTTTTTCTTATACCACAGGTGCAAAAATAATGCACTCAGGCTTGCATAACCTTTTCTTAGCAGTACTCAATATACTTCTCTGTGTCTCTCTGCCAGTAAACAAGAAGAGCAATGAGACTACACACCGCAAGGATAACCAAGCATACCAATAATACCAATAATCTTGTCCCAGCAAACCTCTCTGCAATAGAAAAAAAAAAAAAAAAGAAACCCGCTTATAAATCTAATCTTGAGCTGAAATATCATCCGTCTTGAACAGACAAAATAAAGATTTCCCTGGAAAAATCATATCTAGAGGAACACTACAGAGTGAAAGTAAGTCATAAAAAGCCCAGCAAGGAACATAAAACCTACAATACTGAATTTGCTGATTTTAAATGTTTTTATATAATAAGAAGTACAACCACATATGTCAGTGGTTTATTTAGCTTTTCAAGAGATACCCCTCCACTAGCTATTTAGAATGGATGTGCCTCCTTCACTAGACAAGGACATTATTTCATTCTCCTTTTGGCATTAAGAACCAAAACAGTTAAAGCATTTGTAAGCTTTGAGTGGAGCACAGGTTTTAGTAGAGGGTAAATTCCTCTCCTGTTGCTGGCTATGTGTTTCAGGGAGGAAATTAGGAGAAAATTAACACTAGAGTTTTGGTATAGATTCAATAGGTGAAGATATGGCAAAAAAACCCTTGAGAAGCATCTCAAAACTTGTCACTGAAAACTGCCCACTAATAAGCTAAACACATGGATGCAAATGTTGAGTCCTGTTGAGTATGCAGATGTGAATACAAAATGAAAAAGTGAACACTGACCACAGAGGTAACACCTTTATTTTGCACACACTATGCTTTTTTATGTTTACAAAAGCAAAATAATATTTTAAAGTTATATTGGTCATACAAAAAGGGGCTGTACGCAACTTGGGCAGTAATTCATACCACTGTATTTCATACAACAAATATAAACTGCAAAATTACTGTGTACTTTAGGTAATGATTTAAAATGAAAGCTTCACTTCCCTTAGTAATCTGACAGGTGACAGACCATTAAAGCCAATGTCTACGGTTTACACAGCTCTGTTGCATTTTTAAGTCCATTGTTACTTTCTACATAAACCAGGCCATGCAAGAGTCCTGGAGAAACCAATTTCAGACATTCTTGATTCTTATAAAAGAGGGGGGGAAAGTCCTGAAAACCTAAAATCTGATATGCTGATACTGTGTCAACACAAACTGTTTTCATAGCTGACCCTAAACAATAGCCAAAAATACTTTAAAAAAACCTGCTTTGAAAAACAGTCTTCCGCTGGTAGGTGGACATGTGCTTACAAAACTACACTCTTGAAATATTTTATGCAGCATGAAACAAAGCAATAACTACAATCAGCACTGCAGCATTCATTCTGTAGGTAGGAGGTCTCAAGTTAGCCAACTACAGTGGATAACCCAGGACCCAGCTAACACAATCCTCTCAGGAAAGAGAACAGAAGGGCCTCCATGATTTTCAGCCATGAGCCAGGGATTTACTCTCCATTTTGATTTGTTCCTCTTTCAGTGACTCTGAAACACATGTTACTCCCTTTATAACTCTGAAAATGCAGACAGATAGACCAGTTGCTCTGTTACACCAAGATAATCGAACCTATTCGCCCTTTCTTCATTAAAGACACATCTGACTTCTAATACAAAACCCAACCCTTCTTGTAAGATTTTTAAAGGAACTTGTCTAAACTAGGGCATTACAAAATTTCTGCTGGGAATGCTTTGCAGCTGAAGTCTTTTCCTCTCTTGGAAAATTTAAAAGCTCCAAAACTTTTGCTATTGTGATTTTTACACTGTTTAGTGTATCGTGAAAGTACCTATGTCCTTCAGCTGCACCTTTAAATTGTTTTTTGAGCATAATAAGTGGACTTCCAAAATTACTCACTGTTAATTTGCAGTCTCTTTTTCTCTTTTGAATTCTACAGACTTGTACAGAATAATTCAAGGAACAGATCTGCTTAATAGTTCCAACAGATGAAGGCAAAGCTAATTTCAAAGAAAACACATGGGATGTTTCTTAAAAACAGAACATATTTAAATCAGGTCTCATTATGCTCTCTTTCAAGGAAGTAAAGATGCATGTTATTGTAACTCATATCAGTTCAGCACACTGTAGCCTTATGTGCCAATCAGCAGCTCCTGTAGCATTTAATTACTTATTCATCTTCTTTCTGCAGCCGGTGCTTGAAAAACTCCTGTTACTTTTATACACTAAAATAAAATGGAAAAAAATAATCCATGGCATTAAGAGGATGGGAAGAATGAGCAGGATGATTGAGCAAACTCAGAGAGAGATGAGGAATTGTTTATAAAGATCATACAGAGATAAAGGTTGTGACTGAGTCTCTGCCAGCTGTCTCCATCACTAAAGAATGAACTAGAAAGAAAATAAGCATGGCATGTTTAAAAACTGTTCCTTCCTTTCAGACACTATTTAATGGGACATGTACACATAAAATTTCAGAAGTGTTTTGGTCTTTGTACACATCTCCCTGTAAAAGTCAATTTTATGTGTCTATCCCATCTGATAAGGAAAATAGTCAAATACAGAGCAATATTTAACATGCAACCCACCATGCATTTACCTTTTACTACTTCATACAAAATCTATGTGGTAAGAGAAATAATGAAGGAGAAAAATGGTGCTTAAGATACAACCATTACTATCTAGAGATACAAAGACACATGTAACACATGAGACTTTAAAGATGAGACAGTATCCTACATGTTCTGATAAATCAGTGACAAACAGCGACCAACACCAGAACAGGGGAAGAAAAGAAAATGGGGGGGGGGGGGGGGGGAGAAAAAAAAAAAAGAGGGGGGGGGGGGGGGGGGGGAGAAGAAAAAAGAAGAAAAAAGAGGAAGCTGTTTGACTTCATAATAAATATATATTGAGTATTTTAGATTTATTTTTAATAGAGGAATCTAAATAGACATCTCAAAAAGGACCAAAGAGAAGTGCCAAAGGTTGCATTTTTCTAATTTTTCTCTCAGTTTACCATTTGCCACTTGCTCTCTCTTTTGCTGTACTGTCAATAAAGAGTGTGCAAATAGGGTGTCAGCTACAAGGGTTCAATGTGAGTGTAGACCTGGAAGTCACATCTACAGCAAATTCCTCCTTTTTGCCTGCATGCACAAGGAAACTAAACTGACATTAATTTAAAAGCATAGATATGGGCAAAAGAGAATTAGACTGTATGCTGGTGATCTCTTACCAGAGGCAAATAAATGTTAGCTTACTTAAGACTTTTCCTTTGATTTATCAAAATAAATGCTTCAGGCCAGAAATATGGGTACTTTTTTCACTGAGATTGTCTTGTCTCTTGCTAATTTCTCTTCTCTCTCTGGAGGAGTGCATGTGCCCATGGCTACTCACCGAAAACACCACCCGCCTCTGAATATGCATTAACAGACACCCATTACATAAAATAAGCATCTAAAACATCTCTCAAACAAAGTACCTTGCAGTAATGCAGCCAAAGAGACAGAGGAAGGAAAGTATGCTGTATCACTGCTGCTCATGCTTAGAGACAAGAAACACAAAGCTGTCACTGACATTGTAAAAACCAGTAAACTGAAATCTCAAACTGCATCTGTACATTCCTGCGAGACACTTCAATATAAGGAAGGGTAACTGACTTCTGAACTTGTTACAGCACAAAACCAGCAAGGCTGTACAAAACCAGTAAAGCTATCTCCTCCATTTTCATCTAACAGCATTTCAAAATCAGGAGATGTTTGGAAGCCTGTTTGGAAAAGCCACACTTAACCTCGTGAAGCGTTGAAAGGCCTCCCTTGTGCAGTAGAAAAGAATCTACTACTACAGCACAAAGGCAGAAGTAAGCTTCATTGCCACACAGATTGCTTCAAAAAAGACATTAAAAAGCTATTCTTAAATTAAAGATCAGAGGAGAGGGCTATGCTTTTTCTTTAAAATTCAACTAATTTTTTTTCACAGTTAGTTTTCCAAGAAAGAGCTTAGTCTTCTCTGAAGCAAGAACTGCAAGTCCTACATTCCTTAGAGATGCTACAGGACCTAAATCCAACCAGATACAAAGGGAGACCCTGCTTAATTGAGCAAAGGTTACAAAAAATGGGGCATAATGATGCTCATTAATATGTTTTCCAGCACCAATAATCTTATGTAACTTGATTTCTTATTTCTTAGTCCACTGAAATGAGACTTTATTTGTGTTTCTAGGTCAGTGATAACCAAGACTTTGTTGCCCAGAGAAGATTGGAAGTTCAACAGAGCATAGTCTTTAGGGACTGGAAAACACGGAATGCCTAAAGGCTTTTCCTATTTTTTTTTTCTCCTCTTTAAAATTTATTTATTTTTGTTGGGGGTGGGATGTGGTTTAAATATGATTAAGAACTACATTGGGGGAAAAAACACCACACCATGCATCCTTGAGCTAATGCCAAAGACATTATCATCAAAAAGCTTTTTAAAAAATAAATAATTTTTTTTAAAGTGAAAAGACAGGCTTCAGTGTGCTAATGCAAATTCTTTACTGAATCTACTACTGAAATCCCCAGAAATATAACCACTTTGGCCAGCAGAATCCTTTTTGTGATGGGTTTGCTGCTCAGTGCATATCCACTGAACTTACTTTGTTGGCTCTTTTTCTCTTCTTCAGGAAAGCAATTTTTTATATTCAATCCTTACTTTGTATTTCACTGTACCATGAATACTACAAAAGTATCATATAAACAGCAAAACAAAATCTGATAGAATATGCCTATTTTGCTCATCCAGCAAGTTTCAAATATAAATGAGCATATTTTGATTTAAATTGTTTGTGATATGACAGCTAAAAAAGGGTATGAGAATCATTAAACTTGATGGCTTGCATAAACTACACAAAAGCAGATTAAAACAGGCTTGGTTTACAACGCTATCCATAAGAAAAAATGTTTTTAATGGAACTTTTAGAAAAAAAATCTGTTTAACATATCTAATCAGAATTTAATACAAGAATCCATACAGACTATACCCCAGAGACAGCAAAAATGCCTGAATCAGTGTGGAAACTGAAAGAGGAAGAGAGAGGGAAGCTGTTGCAACTTTCTACTCTTCATGTGGTGGATAAAAAGTATTTACTTTTACACAACAGCAGTCATCACCCTGCTAGCAGTGGAACCAATTTTCAAATGCCAATCTGCCAGTAAAAACACATTCAGTTTTATATCAAAATGACTACAGCGTGCTTTTGGTGAAGGAAAACTAATCCCACCAAACCCTACTATGGAAGCATGACAACTATCAGATATCAATAACCTTGGAAGACTTGACCTCTTTTTATTCCTGTTTTTATTTATTCTTTAGTAAACCAGTAGTGTCATCAGAGGCATTTTCATACATCTCTGATCAACAGAAGGCAGGAAGAGAACTAACCCTTTCTACTTGCTCCATTTTTCTTTTGCCCATCTCCCCAGACTCTGCTCCTGGCTCCTGTCAGAAACAGGACAACTACTTTTATGTAACTTAGGGACAAACCAAAACCTTTAATCTAAAGTATACAAGAACCGGTGTCCAGACACAGGGAACTGACAGGAAAAAATCAGCAAAGATAAAATAACATTTTAAACTGTCTGCCAAAAAACCCTGAAAAAGTCCACAGGAAAAGATCACTGTACAATGCCAAGTAAAGCATTGCACTGAGTCTATTTCAAAGACATTTAAAAATATTATAGCCTCTAAAAAGCAACCTTAAAGACAAGGCAATATACCATCAAAAAAAGGACCCTCCAATTTCAGATGAAACTCTTTTGTAAAGCTGTCTGCAGAACAGAAGTTACATTTCTTCCACACTCTTAAAAGTTGTACCTCCTTTGAAGAAGGAAAGGAAATTTGTGTCCTCAATGCTAACTCTAATTAGCTTCAAACTGTGTAACTGTGGACTGCACAGTGTATAACTGGGTAGCTTTGGATAACAGTTAATATAATACTGGGTAACTTTACATAAAACCCAACAAAAGAGTTTGCGGTGGGAACACTCAGCATCAAACTACATCTTTTCTTTATGGGTAGAAACTGATATAACTTCTCCTTTTTATATCAGAAAATACTCACAGAAAAAGAGGGAGGGATAACACAAAAAAAGCATTATTCTGTTTATGCATCCAAAACATGTACCGCCTCCAGCCTGACACAAGACACACAAAACATCTGCTGCATATTAAATGGTATATAACTTAACTGAGCAAGAGCCCTCAAATATCCTGTTAGCACTGCCTATTTTCCTGCACCCTCAGCAGTAAGCCTCTATCTCCAACATAAGAGGGACACATTCCTCTTTCCTTGTTTGCTGGCTTTGGTTTGCTCAGGCTGTGTGATTGCTGAGCACTGATGAACTGCCATTAGTTTCCTGCTTCAAACTGAAATGATGCCACCATTAACAAGTTGGGTGCTGCACTGTTGTTAAGAGTAGTTCAACTCAGGTCACCTTTTGCTTATTTTGTGTGATTAAGATTTCTCTTGAGTTCTTCAAAAAACCACCAATGGGACAAGTCAAATATGTTTGGTATCATAAGCTACCTCACAGTTTAATGGTACCTACCGTATTAATGCAGATATCTTAAGACTTTTATTAATTACAGCTCAAACTCAATGCACTTAAGAGAAACTTTGTGCTATGCAGCACTATGAATATTCATTCAATATATAAAGATAGGATGCACTTTGTGAGCATGCCCACATCTCCTGAGAGTTTTCCTCTACATCAGCCTCCTTACCGCAAGAGGACATCAGCATCCCTGACAGTGACTTGTGATCACCAAGAAAAATATGTACTACACAGCATCACCTATAAATTATAAATAATCAGATCACTGCAAAAAGTCTCAAGGGAGCCTCTCCTGTATGAAAACTGTGTAAGGGGAGGAATATTCCCTTTAGTGGGGGAGGAAGCACAGACAACAGAGCCCAGCTGAATATTGAAGCAGAATAAAATGCTAGGGACCAGTTGCAATTTGAGGCTAACTCTAGTGTTCCTGTTCTGTATGCATGCATGCATACATGAGAGAGGACTGCTACTGGAAATCCTTTCAGAAGCAGAAACCCTGTCAACATTAATTACTCCTCTTTCTTATAAACAGTCACTTTGGTTTCTCTTTGGAAGCAAATGGTCCAGACAGACAACTGAATAATCGCCAAACAGTCAAACTGTCTTCCTCACCACACTCTCCTTCAATCCCCCTTGTAGCTTTTTGCTCTCAGCTTTTCCACGATGGCTTCCCATTTTCAAAACCATCTAAAATGACAGCAACTTTGTAAAGCCGTTACCAAACAGTTTGTTACTGTGACATGCCAGATTATGCCGGATCTCTGCTTTGGGTCACTTCTCCAAAATTTCCAGTCTCTGGATTGTGTGCTAGTATATCCAACATCTGCTCACTACAGAAAGATTACTGTAAAACCATTACTGAAAAAAATAAGTAGTGTTTGAAAGAGGAAATACACTACTTCAGACAATTTTCCAGCACTTATGAGAGAGTAATGAGGAAGGAATACCCTAAGGGCAACATGACTTTCCCTTCTGCTTTAGTCACCTCCTTCAGCTCATTCTAGTTGCCATCAGAAATTATGAACATGAAAACAGAACCTGGCACCTATGCCATATCTGTAAAAGTCAATGGCATTTAAGAAGAAAAAAAAAGGCAAAAAAGGCAAGCCAAGTATAATATTTCATATATTCTATGGCACAGCAGCAATGCAGTAGGTATCACAACATAGTTGTGGTAGGGTTGGATTTTTTTTTTTTTTGGCAGGGGGCCAGGTGTGTGTTTGCTTTAAGTAGCAGAGAATTTTCCCTCATCATGAGACACACAGAACATGAATAACAAATAGATTTCTGCTGGGAGTTTAAGCCCCTTGTCAAACAGGACACCCAAACTTGTCCCAATATGCAATAGTGTGTGTTGCTTTATTAGTTCCATTTATGCCTCTGCAAACTGAACCTGCCCAACACAACAGCCTAGATCAGTCTTTGCATTTTCAAACAGATGATCTAACAACGACTCAAAAGCAACAGGAAACCCAGCAGGACCTGAAAATTCAACTAAAAGGATAAGAAAAAAAAATAATAATATGGCTGTTTCAGACAATTTTGCCAATGAGAAATTAGAATTAAAATACTGCTGGGCATTCAGTACACATATATTAATACAAAACACTGAGCAAACCCACTTGAAAATTGTCAGTGTTTTCCGAATAGTGTTCCATCACAGGGTTGTGCCCTCCTCCTTAACAGCTGTTTGCTATTTGATTTTAACAATCTGCTTGGGGTTTTATTCAGTAGAAAAAGATTGAAATTAAAATAATCCAGGCAAAGTTCTGCAAAATATCCATGGACAATAAAGACAAAACTTTGCCTTATTTTTACCCACTGTAAGTTCTTCTAATAATTGTTCACATAAACCGTATACCTTGATTAAAAATAATTATATAAAATTACTGTTAAAATGGAAAAAAAGAAAAAAGGTCAGACTGAAACTTATTGCAAAAGTTGTCATAAGCCATTTTTTTTGGGATGACTACAAAGCAGCTTTCTGCCCATGAGAAGAAAGTAATTTAATATAACTGACAGTGATTAGGGGTCAATTAGAGAAAGATACCAGAGCTTAAAAGAATATTTTTGTGAAGAAGGGCTATTTAACTCAGCTCCACAAATACTTGCCAATAGAGGGTGGACACATCAGAGAGATCAGAAGACAGACTTATTACTCATGTTCTCTCACTCCATTTCCTTTCTCTGCTTTGTTTCTCCCTATGACAAGCTTTTTTATGTGTAGCTCTTCAGGCAAAGAATTGTAATATTTTATATACAGTAGAACCAGCATGTATTGAACAGGATTTCTTGTTCTTTAGAAACAGAATTTGAAACCACAAACAATTTCTCATTTAGGAAAAGAAAAAAAACAAAAACAAAAAACCCACCAAATATATAACCCAATTGTTTAGTCCTCAATATGTAGAAACAAGCTTTATGCCATGGCAAAGTTACCTAGCAAAGACATGGAGAAAAGTAAAAGCAATAAGCAAAATACTGAAGGTATAAACAATAACACTGAGAACACAGGGAATGTCTCAAAACCAAAAACTCTAATTGCCTTTAGTGACTGAATGCCGAAGAATACTTCAACACATCTGCAACAATTTCCCAGAAATTTAAATTGTCAAAGCCATTTAAATAAAGGTGAAAAGATGCAAATGCAGCAAGACACCTACATACTGCTCTCTTTCCCCAGAAACCTTAGAGAAAAGAGTATACCATAAATACAGATTTTTTTTAAAAAGTAAAAGAATTTCACATATTTCTTTTATTTAGTTAATTTATATCGCATTTAGCAATAGGGTGCACTACCTTCAGTGTTTTTAACTCTGAAGTCATTGCTTTCTTAGAAACCTCTTCACATTTTTCTGCAAGTATAAACAAAATGCAGTAAGCATGCTTACTTGCAGTATGTTGAGATTTCTTACGCCACACACATCATCCTGGTACCCAAGCTGCTTTTCCAGAACAGCATTAATAATGTGATTCACATCTGACCTGTGTCTGTTTAGTTTTCTCTCTAGAAACAAAAGTACCTTTGTTTTTACAACACCATGGGGGGGGGGGTTTGCTTATTTGTTTGTTTTACATACTGTGTTGTGCTTACAACTAGCCACTCCTTCATAGATCTAGCATTAAGATAATAACTTTTTCTTTCTCTTCTGTTGCTGATGCACCAGCACCACGCAAAGCAGAAGTAGGAAGACACAGGTGAAAAAAGGGTTTGAGAAACTGTAGCCAAGCACCCATGCTCGCTGGACTAAGGATCTTGTAGCAGCCAGAAATGTCAGAAGGCATTATCTGCAGGATCATACAGAAGAATATAAGATCACCAGAAAATCATCCCAAATGAGGTTGAACTACTGAAAAGGAGTAATTTCAACCAGGCATGACTGCTTTACAAGCAGTCTGTGTTTTAGCCAAAGCCTGGGGACTTGTTTCTGTCTCAAGGACTGAGGCTTCTGAAAGCCTCCCTACCTAGGGACGTGATGGCAGGCACTGACCACAGCGCTGATGTCAGCATCAAATACTGCTCAGTATCTCTCTGCTGCAAAACTTGAGATTGAAAAATCACATGCACAGGATAAAATTAGCAGATACCATTGAAATTTACCTAAAAATTACACCCTCCCCCTCCCTTGCATTTATATGATGATAAAAACATTTTCACAATTAGTCTTCCCTCTCTTTTCAGAGCATCAAAATGTTATCCTGTCAGCATTTTGTTCTGTTGGAGGGTTTCTTCCCTGGTTTGAACCTTATCCCTTCAAGGTAGTGAATGCTTACATAAAATTCTAGCCTCTCTCCTCTGAGGCAGATCCATTACTCAAAAAGAAGATGGAACCACAAAAGAGAAAGTGCACAAATAGCTGTTATTTAAAAATAGAAAGAAACAAGATAGACTTCATATCAGACTGATTCCAAGGGAAATAAATATAGACTGTATAAAATCTAGAACAAGGTGAAAAGAACTTTTAGATGACCTGCAGTAATATATAACAGAAAAGTGATGTATTTATTCCAGTAATTTCTTTAAAACTATCTAATTTACTATTCTTTCTTCTATTACTGCTAATATTAAATTCTTGCTGACCTGTTACACTGGCTTAATGAAAAATATACTAATAAAAGTAATGATTGGATTCAATCATTCAAGCCTCTGTTGGTACTGAAAATTTTAATTTAGACCCAAGTAACTCACACAGTTATAAAGTATGCATTTTTTAATGACTGTTTATAAAATCAACAGCATAGTCCTTTCATTAATCACAATATTTTACTTTATATTTTAAAAATTCTTCAAGCATGTAAGTTGCAATCCAGCTGTTTCAAGGGAGAGGAAGTCTGCAGGTTTTTTAAAAATCTGATCTATTGCCTATATTAGGACTTTTAGACTAAAAATTCCTTAGTAACATAGAATGCATAAAATTCAGTCCGAGTTCAAACAAAACAGAAAATAAATGTATCAAAACATTTTAATGATTTATGGCTTTGGTTTATTCTCTCTTAAGCTTCTAAATATTGTTTGCAAACACAAAATTGCTGACACAACATTATAAAACTGACTAGGAAATATCCTTGGCACATTGTGTTATACCATCAAACATTGGCATAGATATTTTTTTTCCCTCCATTTACACATTCATTCAACAAGAAAGGTCTAAAAGATTAAAATCCTATCATAAAACACATTAGCAGCAACTATTAAGTTCTTTGAGAACATCTTTGAAATGTTCTCTCTCACCACAGGCTACACCTGTTCATTTAAGAAACAGCCCCAGTGGCCAGAAGTTCAGAAGAACTATTCAGCTTCCCATATCCCCTCAAAATCTGTCCTACAGAGAAACAGGATATAGGTGATGCCTTGTCAAGACTGACCTAGAACAGAGGCTAGACAGAGTGAAAGAATAAAGTCGGGATTTATTAGAAGGCCTTAGTGGATACACCTTGGGCAGTACAAGAGCCCAGCCAGGGCTGCACCCAAGATGAACCCAAAATGGTCACAAAATGGATGATCAGTCCCAAGGTCTCTCACTTTTATAAGCTCTGGTCCATTAGCATATTGGAGCTGATTGTCCAATTATAGCTTTAGCTTATGAAGTCCCATCCTTCTTTTTTTTCTCTCTTCAGTCCACTGTTGTTCATGCTCTTGGGCCTGAGATTTGGATTAGCTGTCCTTGGTTCCCAGTTAGAGAAGGAATTGTTTTGTGTAGCTACCCTGTGAAGAGAGCTTACTATCCCTTAATATGAAGCTCAGAACTACACAGCAAAGCAGTGCAGAATCTGAAAAACATAAAGGCTAAAACCTGAGGCATCACAGGGGTAACCAACAGCAGCCACCTAACAGCACAGTCATGTGTCAGTAATAGCATGGCATCTCAGACTATCAAAAACTAGAGTTTATGCTGATCTTCATTCACTGCAGAACCAGAAAAGGCTGTTCACGTCACAGAAGTTACTGCATTTGTATTGTCTATCTAGCAGAGCAGCCTACGAAGTTTGACATCCAGTTAATATATAGTGCTTGAAACCACTTTAGGACACAGTAGCTTCACTACTAGCACTGACATAATGCTCCGTTGCCATTAAGCAACAAGATAGAAGAGACCCTTGAGAAAACTTAGGTTTTGTACAGGATGCTTTTAAAGTGTCCTCACACTCTACAGGGGAATAAATTATAAGATGACCAACCAAGCATGTAAAATAACTCATTAGTAGTCCAAGTGTGAGGACAACACAGCAATCCTTCCAGAAAAGGTGCCTAAAGAGCCACCCCAAAGCCGGGAGGTCCAAAGCCAAGGTTCCAAAAGGAACCCAACCCCCACAACCAACAGCCACTTTGTCAAGAAAATATTTTCTATATTAACTACACCATGCTTATAAAATTCTGTAACCTACTGACTGAAACAAAGTAATCTCAGTAACTCTAAGGAATGACTGCAGACACTGCAGACCTACCAGGCACAGCACTATATGGAGGAATTGTACCTTAATACTGAAGCTCAGGGTACCCCAAAGACTTCTGATGTGGACAGCTACTGACGATACTTGAAATGACATGAGGAAAGGTATCATGTTACCGGCCTCACAAGATGAGCATTCAGGTTCCAGATCTGACTAAAAGAAAAAAACCTCCACCTTTCCCCCAAAACAACTAACTCGGGATGAGTCTGTAAGTGGTAAGGACTGCTAGGAGCTCCAGGTGTAGGAGTGGGAGCCCTAGACCCACTGTAATGCCTTTCTGAAGTGCAGCACTGAATTCACTTTGCAGAAAACACATGTTAGCAAAAAAATAACCTCCAGCAGCTTCCCTAAAAAGAAAGATTGAAATCTTTAAGCATCATTTTAGGTTTAGCACCCTTCGGCATCCAAAACTGAAAGACCAAAATTTCAGAGAAGAAAACTGCTTCAGTAACATTCCTAAGAATTTTCCAGCCCCACAGACTGGAGGAGAGAAATTCACTGAAACCCGGGTCAGAAGATACAGACGTGTGGTAACTGTCTAGGAAAAACTATCAGCTATGGTTAAGAGTTCTTGGAAAGAAAACAAAACAGAACAAAATACCTCCTCTGTGATTACCCTTGCCCATTAAACCACCTACCCTTGCATTCTAAAAATGCAACAAAACAAAAATGGGAAAACTAACAGAAAAGTGTAAGAAAAAGCAGAATCCCATCCCCTCCCCTATTTTGAAACCTAGCCTTCAGTCTGTAGAATCTGCATGAAAACAGGAGTGGGTGGCTGCCATGGAAACAATTTTTTTCCAATTTATTGCTGATCTTCCTAGGGTGGATTACTGACTGTAATAACAAGGGATTGAGGATCCTTGAGTTCAGGAGTTAACTGGAATAAATATTCTTCTTCCCTAAGGAGCCTGCCTGCAGCAGCAAGAAGCAGGATCTAGATTAAGATGGTCTTAACAGAAAATGAAGATTCTTCACCAGTCCCTGTCTGCAAATGCAGTAAGTTTCAGGAGAATTTAAAAGTGGGTAACAGCCTCTCTCTTACTGCATATTTAAGAAGTGCATCATAAATTAATGCATCTGTTCAGTTTCTCCAAAACAGTGATGCATAGGGGACTCTGCCCACTGAGAACTCAAGACGAAAGAAAATAAATCTCTCTCGTGTTTGCACAAAATTAATATGGAAAAGTGACAGTTACATAAAAAGGTTCTTAAGATCTGCATTAATCCCTACAAGCTCCACTCCACACCTTGAGTGACAAGTGAACAGCATTGTTAAATAGACTAAGTTTCTTAGTGGTCCAGTTTATCAAAGCAGATCACAGAGAAATCAAGGAAACTTGAGCTGGTTTTATTGACTATACAGAAAGAACCTCAACTCAAATTGGTGTTAAACTGAGAAATGCATGAGTAGGACGAACAGTTTTCACCTCTAATACAGGCTACGAAAGCATCTGAAAAAAAATATGGCAGTGGACCCTGTATTATTGTGGCCCTCCAGCAGTACTCGCCAGTTGAAAAAACAGATTCACTGTAACTGTGCCAGTGTTTTTTCCTGGCTCTCTGCCTTTGGAAAAACAGATCTCAGCAAAAAACAATATTTGCATTCAGAGAACTGTCCTGTCTCATTTCCTCACACCATCCCATCTCTGAGATCCAGTGAGGCAGCTCATCTGGTGACTATCGTTCTTTAGGTTTCAGGAGGTACCCAGCATTTGTAAATGCAATTCAAATACCAACTGATCTTAGAAAAAGCATACACAAATCTAAATCCATGAGCATTTTTCTGAGCAGTTACAGCTTAGAAAAAAAGGTCTTGGGAGTTTCATTGCCAGGTCCCAGAAATAATTTGCTTAATATGCCACTACAACCAAAAAACTAGTCAACAAAACATTGAGCACCCTCAGAAATGACAAAACAAAAAGCCACGGTTGTATTACAGTATTAAACATTGCATTGGTGCAGCTGCATCCAAAGTATCAAATGCAATAGTAGTCACTTTAGCTCCTTAAGGATATAGTAGAGTCAGAAGAACACAGCAAGATGAACAACACAGGTACCTAAGAGAATAGAGTGGCTGTCTTATGGGTGAAGACAAAAAATCAGTCACTAATATGCTGGTGCTCCATCACCTCCCCTGGCTGTGCTCATGGCTCACCCCTGAAGGTCAGGCCACAGCCAGTCACAGTATTGCAGCTCAAGACACAGGAGTGAAACAGATGTCTGGTACATTCCAGTGCATCAAGATGTTACAAGATGTCATTACTTGTAGATGGGCTACTACTAACAATGATGGAGCTGGAGTGGTCTTTTGTGAGGTGAAATAAAAAGATACCACAGAAACAGGCAGCCTTTTAAGGACAAAGAGAAAGGCTGATTGCTGTGCTGTTTCTGCAATATAAGCCTAATTTATGACACAGGCATTCTCCTCCACAGCAATGTCCGAATGACCTCTTAGATATTTGAGGATATCTACAAATCTTCCTTTATTCAGTGGTTTGAAAAAGACCCAGTGAGGTCCTAAAAATTTATGTGGGAGTCTTTGATTAAAACAAATGAGACAATGGTTCCTCAGGAAAGAGCAGCATGAGCTGTATATATCAAAATGGTATTATGAAAAAGGCAACCCCACAGAAATGTTTCATTTATTGTACTGGAAAAGTATGTATGAATTGTTTTTTTTTCCACAGTAAGATAACCTGCTTTACCCTGCATTAGTGACAGAATAATTTGTTCTTTCATTATCCAGATTATTTATTATTTTAAGTACTGATCCGTTGCAACTTTCCTGACTTATCACAAGACAACCACACTTCTGGGAACAAGATGAAATACAACCAGGAGAAACTATTTTTTTTGTCAAAGTTAAAAATACGCTGCACTGGCATCCTAATTTAACACTTAATTCTTTGTCCCATGCTTTTGTTCACACATCATTCTTCTGGAGAAAAAGCCCAGGAGAGCAATGACACACACCTGAATCATTCATGCAACGCACGAATCAGTTTAAGTAAATCCTTAGTGAGCAATGGATTTAAGTCTGTCCACTTAAGAATCTTCCTCTCCTGTAACAAAATATTCCCACCCACTATTTCCACTTCTTCCTCCTAAACAGACCACAAAGAAAAGTCTCAGTAAAAATTAATGAGTTGTACTGTCCTTGAGCAGTACAATAGATTTTTTTCACCAATAATCAACATTCAGGACTCTCAAATATGCAAAATTTCAAGAGTTCTTAAAAAAACTCTTATCTCTTACAAATTTACTTAAAGAGCTCTCATACCCCTCAGTAATGCTGATAGACTACTGGGAAGGCTACTCCCCTTCTTGCTAGAGCATGTAGTTTTTGAAACCACATCCTGACTTTAAGGAGCCACTTCAGAGCAAGCACATCTTGCTCAAGCTCCTGTTTCCATCACATCCTTGTCCATCAGACCAAGTTACAGCTCTTCCTTTAAGCAAAAGGCTGTATTGCTTTTCCACTTCCAACTATGGACCACTTAATTCTTCTTTCTTATCCCCTCATAGCTCACACTGTAGTCAAAATTAATGTTTTAGCAACCACCCACTAACTGACCAACCAATTTATCTGACCACTTCTAAGCAGCAGAGGTTTTGTGTGCCTTGTGTCTTAGGTAATGAAATGAGTAACAATTAATAAAGCTTTTTCTAGACTATAAGATCATAGCCTAAAGCAGCACCAATACTTTAATGCTTCTCTTTTCATTCTTAGATTTAATAATTCCTGACATGGAAGCAAATTTTAATATAGAAAATATACCAGAAAAACAAATCTAGAATAATTAAGTAGGAATTCATTTAAGAATAAGCCCATTGCCCAAAATCAGACAGACAAACTGAAACAGTGAAGAAAAGTTTAAGGCTAGAAATAGATTTTTTCCTCACAGAGTTCTCCCACTGTTTAAGAGAATAACAGAATTACAGGTACCCTGAAGGGATAACAACACACAGAAAGCAGTTTCCAGTTGGCTATGCTACACCTTTGATTAAGTGAAAACAGCTGAGTAAAACTGACTGAAATACTACAACCTCCATTACCTGATTACTTTAACAAAACAAGTCTGAAACATTAAATACATAGACAGCCACCCCAAAAAGTTTGAAGAGTATCTAAAATATTAATGACCTATCCATAGATATAAAATTATCAATCAAACATTCCCAGGTCCTTTGCCAATTCATTCTGAGCTCAAATGAAGCTAAGTTAAGCATCTCTTTGATCCACGATGCATGCATTATTTAGCATTAGCTAGACATTTGTTCATTTATGCAGACACATGCCAACAGGATTTATGCAAGAGGATACCCATTTCTGCTTAATTTGAAATGTCCTGGTTCTCTCTCTGGAATCTAAACCACAGTGATTTATAGCTATTAGGGAGTCTTTGTATTTTAGCAAAAGCACACTTTCACTGAGTTTCTTCCACTGGAAGAAACTCTTCCAGTGGAAAAGTGAGATACATAAAGATCTCAGGGCATCTCCAAAGAACAAGGTTTCAGTATCTGTGTTTCCTCCTCTTGTACACATGTGTGACTCTAGGTACTTCTACATGCACAAAACCAGCCCACCGATTTTTCATGGTGTTTTTGCAGATTTTCTTTTCTGGCATACTAAAATATGCATGTATGAGTGGATTTTTGAGGGATAGAGGCTGGGAGGAACAGGCTTAGGGTGGTGGTTTTGGTGTTTTTCTGTTTTGGTGAGTTGGTGTGGGGTTTTGTTGCTGGTCTATGCAGCTGATCAAATTTTGCATCACACACATTAAAATCCTAAATAAATATTAATATGGAACACTGGTAAAGAACAGAATGAAAAGGAAACACAAGCTGCTAAGAACTAGCAACAGTGAGAAAGTAAAATTTTGGATGAAAAAATGGCAAACTCTGAAAAGGTAAGTGCCTTCAGTTTCTTTTCCCTATAAACCGTTCCCTGTGTCCCACACTTCTGGAGTGTGAATGTAGACTCAGCTATAATTACACTCCATATGAACAACTTTTTAGTTCACATACTTTTAAACTTCTTCTCAGTGTCCCAAATTTTCCAGTATTCTTGGGATATCTTGCTCCACAACCCCTCTTCTAAAGACGAAGAAATTTTGAGAATAATCAAAATAGGAAATTCATGCACCATTGTTTAAGTTTCCTCTTGTCCTGCCCCCTGCAATGCACAGAGCAACACTCAACACCCAGAATGGATGTGCTCATTGATAGACTGAGCATTTAGTATGTGATGAACTTCTAGCCGATGGAAGTTTGGCTGAACAACACAAAAAAGAGTCAAAAAATTATAAATATTTGCCACATCCTGAAAGATTTCTGTTAACCTGGGAAATATAGACTAAATCTGTAGCCCCAATTCAACCTACTAACAGTGCTCTGTGTAATGTTTGCTTTTAAAACACAGAAGAATGAGAGATATCTAAAACAAAAACAAGTTTAAAAATCAAACAGAAAACCAGTTATTTCCTCCTGTCCAAAAACACCTCAGTAGCACCCAAACAATGTGAGCCAACCCAACTGTCACATAATACTGTACTTATCTATCTGGCACTGCTGAAGCCAAGCACTGAGGGAGGGAGATACTAACAGAGGTCTATAAAATTAGTGCCATTAAGTTGAAGCAAAGAATTCATCCCCTCTACCTGAGGGGGAAAAAAAGTAGGTTAATAAAAACAACAATTATTGAGTAACTAGAGGCAAAAAATAATGCTAATACAACAGAACTCAGAAAAATAAAGGGAAGGATATGGGATTGTCATGAGGGCACATCTTGCAGAGCTGAGCCACTATTTTACCACTTACATTTTGAAGTGCCAGCAAGGACAAGATCAGGCAAGCAAGTTGAAAATTTGAGAAAATGGGTCACAGAGTAGTGGCGACAAAGTGAGGTATTGAACTGCTCAATTTGCATGAAGACAACTTAAAATCTACACTCAGGTATGAAACTAAAGGAAAGAGGAGAGCAGAGACACACAAACAGACCTGGGAGAACCTTTTCAAGGTGAGCTGATGTGGTGCTGCAGAAATTCAACAATGAATCATTAAAAAACCGCTTTGATCAAAAGTAAATCTTAAAAATGAAATGTTCAGGAGGTTTAACGCTTGAAGAAGCATGGGCAAAGAAACATTTTAAAAAGTACCAGTACAGCTGGTGATGAGAAGTGGAATAAAGGGACTATTCTTTGGAACTAGACAAATCAAGTCATATCTCTGCAATATTCATCTGACACAGTTACACCTCAAACCTGAAACACTGAAAACTCCCAGCTTAAGAGGATATTCTAAATGGAACACCTAAAAGGCAAAGCAAATTACACCAGCCAGAAATACCCACACTACAAGGCACAGAGTAACTGACAACATGGAATTACATGAAGTTGACAAAAAATCCACTGAATGGGCAGTTTTGGCATATTATTTTGAAAAGAAAAAAAAATACCATAGGAATAAAACTTGCGCTCCTCAATCAAGGACACTTCATCCAGCATCCTAAACATATCAATCAATCATTTGACCTTGCTCAGGAAGCAGAAGGACTTCTAACAGGTTTGGGTGCTTGTTTTATTGGCTTTTTGTTGGGTTTTTTTTTCCCTTCAGTTTTCACTTCCTATCTGAAAAAAATACAACTTTTCAGCTTGATCAGCTGCAGCTTCAGCAAGGAATGAACAGCTCCTGCTTAGAAACAGTGAAGCATTGCCACGAGAAGCATGGCACAACAAACAGTTGTGGTTCAGCTCCCCTCCTCTGGCAGTAGCTAATGAGCAAAACTTCAGCAGAATTTGAAATGCTGCCTGCTAATAATTGGTATTTGGTATAGCACAGTATCATTACAAAATATATGGGAGTCTCCTGATTCTCCCTAATAAAATAACTGTTTGGAAACAGTAATCCAGACATCATCTAAGAAATACCTGCAGGTGTATACAGTGCTTTTGCTGGCACAGATATATAAAAAATAAAGTGATACTCAGGGTTGCTTTAACTTCATGCTGTTGCAGACCATTAATGCAACTCATATTAAATACTTGACTCAGGCAACTATATCCAATACTCACTATGACATTGCAAGAAAATTGCCTTTTTGAAAAATGAAAGAATAATCTCCAAAAGCTCCTGAATGCACTCAGTAGAGTTTTAACCTTGACACATAACAAAATATCAGTTATTCGTTAAACATAGGGCAAGGATTAAACTACCCAGAGGTGCTCTCTCTCCTTCATACTGCTGCAGTTCACTAGTGCTCCAAATGAACCATCCAGCACCATTACTACTAAACTTTTCCACTTCAGAATAAAGCCCCAGTTTTATTAATCAATTTGCATTCTTCAGATGAGAGGCACTTACTAGTACTATCATGCACATACTGTAATCTACACAAGACACAAACAAGCCTTAGAAAACGACCTGTAGACGTCCACCACCTTCCAATGACCTCCTTCAAAATCATATTTGGCTCTCTTTCAGCATTTTCTTGCTCTTTGGCACTAGTAATCCACCATTTGATCATTATAAAAAGAATCACAGCAGATGTGCCTACAAACAGAGCACAATGCTTTAAGTGGATTAGGAAGAGATGAACTCTCAAGAAACAAAGTTCCTGAGTTTATGCTAATAAATTTACTTTAAAAGACTAAATTAAGAAGAAATGTATGCAGACTTGCTTAAGCACCTCTCTTTTGGAGTGAAGATGCAAAAGTGCTGCTCATGACAAACTACATTTTCTGTACTTCCCCACAGTATTCCAAGTATTTCTGTATTAGTAAGTTTTTCCAAACTCAAATTTTGCCTTCACCAAACACCACAGCAGAAAAGACACCAGTGCAGTTGGCAGAGGGGAACATATTTATCATGCAATTAACTATATAAAGCTGCATTGTGCTCTTTCCTGTTTATACCATACAGATCAACAAATGAGATGGAACCAATTTACTAAATTGAATTTTTCCAATGGCAAAACCATCTTCCCTTGATTACCGATCAGAGAGATGGCAAGATAGACTCTACATGCATGAATGAAGAAATGCAGATGCAAGTGACTTTTTTATTGTCAAGAACTCATTAGGAATTAATAATCTATCATGTACCAACCAGAACAGGACAAGCAAAACCATAAAACTAGAACAGCATGCTATAGTTACAACAGTACAAGGCACAGAAAAATTTGAGTTCTTTAAAACAGTTTTGAGTCATCTTTGCAGTGTAAATGTGCATGGGTAGGAGGCTTCTATCACTGGTGAGTTTAGTAACATGTAAAAAGGCACTGTTCACAATTTTACTGAATTTACATTAATCTTTGCTTTCATGATTCTTGGTCACTTCCTACTTTTGCATACCTTCCCTAACTTTTAGAGTAAAATTACAGTTTCACCCATCAGGATTCCAAAAATATCAAAGAGCAGTAAAGAAAAAAAAGTGTTTAGACTGAACATATGTCTCAAAAATACTTTAGATAAAATTTTATAGCATATCTTAATTGCACTTTACTGGGCAAGGCGTGTAAGAAAAATGGGTGGAGACTTAGAGCTTTTTTATAGAAATTAGTAATTAGGTAACATTCATCATTTCTCCTGTACAAATATTTGCTTCATTCTGTAATTCACAGTAGCATATCCATAAAACTTAAGCAACTTACTTTGCAGTGGTCATACTGCTGCTGTAAGGTTGGAACATCCCCTCCAACAGGCATTTGTTTTTTCAGTTCCTCATCTTTTGCATTCAGCCATTTGATTAACTCTTCCAGGGATGTCAGCAATCTGTTCCATTTCTCTGCACTGGCCTCCAAGTGAGCCCTGTGAGAAAGCATAACAACATCTTTAAAGCCCTGAATGGCAAAACCAGCATGGGAAAACAAAATTACTCCATCAGTAAGATGAGAATGTTCCAAGTGTTTAACTGCAAAGCAACTTTGTGTTAAAAAAAAATCTATTTCAGAACACTTTGCACAGCAAATCAAAATAAACAGAGGAGAAACAGGGGAACACAGACAAATACGACCCTGATGATTTAATTTATCTAAAACCTTGAACACTGCATGTCTAAGCAACATAAAAAATTCCTGTGTTTTGTTGTGACTCCACCACTGTTGTGCAACAAGCACAAGCATCATTTTGTGAGCAAAAGCACTGCAAAACGGAACTCTTTCACGCCAGGACCCCGACTCTCCAGAAGCAAAATCCCTTGTGTTCTACCAGTAGTTATCAACAGCAAATTGCCTGTCTGCTGAACATATCAGTCAGTGACACAGGTTACTTAATAAATCATCTTCATCAATTTTGAGTTGCTAGACAATTAACACAGTGAATCTGTTCCTCACTTCAATTCACAAATAAAAAAGTCAAACACCAAATATCTTTTTCTATAATTTTCAGAAATACCTTGACTTCATGTCTTCTCCCTACAGTACCTAAAAGAGGCATAGAAATCTTCAACAGGGACCAGCTACCTCTCTTTTACTGCAGTCATTCTATGTAATGGTATAATTCAAGCATGTACCTAATTTATATCAGCAACAAGAAAGTTTCTTTCTTCACACAGATGGGGGGAGTAGAGCTGAATGATTTTCAGTCTGACAGCAGTTCTGCAAGTTTCTCCCCTGCTTCTGAAGGATGAACAAAGTAAACTGTATAAACTCTATTATCTTTCTTTATTTGCACATTGTTGGTTATCTTTTTTTTTTTTTTTTTATTCACTGTGACTCACACTAGAAACTTTCACCTGGCTTGTCTCGTATTATCATTTCAGATGGCATTGGAGTGAATGTTTGAGGCTGATACAGCAACTTGTAGATTGAAGAGATGATGTGCTGCAAGGTTAACTCTGACACAAGCTCAGGTTTGGCCACACTGAGACTTGCCAGCAATACACTGGATAGGTGTATCAATACAGGATAGGTGAATCAATAAAGTAGTCAAGTAAAAGTATATAAAGAAGGAAATACAAAGAAAAAAAAAATCCACATTTCTGAAAAGGAGAGGCCAAGTACCTTTAGGAAGAGGAACCTATTCACCACTCTTGTGAAGGAAAGCACTTAGGTAACTACTTGGGAAAAATTATGAAATATAAGTAGTTGCCAGAAGCAACATTTTATTGCCTACAGTTTTGTGTGTTATGGTTTCTACTGTCCCTAATTACTCTCACTGATACCTTTATCTCAACACTGAATTGCAACACGCTGCTAGCAGCTCAGGCCTAAACAGCAGAGTCAGCATCCCACCCTGCACTGAAGCACAAGCAAGCTGCTGTGCTAGCCTTGGTGTGCAGGCCAGCAGCTTCTGAGTGGAATGTATTGCCTCCACTCTCCTGGAATTTTTTCAGGTACTCAGAACTGGCCCTTCTTTCTTGAAGTGAAAACAGAGTTATATTTCTTACTAATCAGGCAGAAGAGAGACATTGCCCTCTCATCTAAGCCAAGGCAGCCCACATTTGAACTTACAGTGTTGCCATTAGACTCTGATTGATAAAAAATATAGATAGGTCTTTGAGAATTTCTAGTAGCAACTACAATGAAAATGTTCAGATTTGTAGCTTTCTGTACATTTGATTGTGAAATCTCTATTCATCATGACTTATTACAGTTTCTAGCACATATAAGCAACTCTCACCTCTCAAAACTGTCATTCTCTGAGGCTTCAAGATTCTGCTCTAATTATTTAGTGGAATTCTTGTATGCAAAATAAATTGGAGCTTTGTAAGGAGGGGAAAAAGTCCTGTAACTACATAAAGGATGATTTAAGGGTGATTCACCACTTTGTAACATACAATGTAATAATATTAATAGTAGAATAACTAATCTGATATTAATGTGAATGATATTGAATATATTACAGGATTAAATGCATTGTAATTCACCACTTAGTACTTGTGTACAGGCCAATAAATGTCAATACCAAAAATAACACTAGCAAGCACATGCTCAAGTGCAAATTAATCCTGCAGAGGTAGAGCAGTAAGGGGAGGAGAGAAAGGGACCACATCAGCAGGGACTTCAAAATTTTTCACCAAGCACAAAGTGATCTAACCTCCCAAAGAAAGACATTAAAAAGGGAAAAAATACACAGGGAAAAACTCATCACATCAGCCTGGATTTTTCCAGAATACTATCCTTTTAATCTTATTGAAAGCAATATTGAAAATGAAAGCAAGATGCAGCAGCTGAAGAGCAGACACAAGCATTCAATTCTCCTGGGGAGGAAAGAAACACACATTCAGTAAATCCCATTCTAAGCAAATGCCACACAGGAGCAAACAAGTCAAGATATGCTTTAAATTGCATTTCAGTGTAAAACTTCAGTATCATGTTTACATGTGTCATACAGACATTATCAGAGACAGAAGAAAAACTATGCAGAAGTTCTGAAATGTTTCTTGGGCTTTTCTGTTGTCTCTCTCAGGATTTCTGGCCTTTGTTTTGGAATTTGTACTCTACTGATAAACAACCTGCAAACAAAGCTTCAGGTGTTTGTGCTCATGTGACAAATGAATTAGCAAACTCAGGGATTTACTAGGTCAAGTGATGGCTTAAGAATCTGCTCTGATTAAAACAGAGGTCTGTTATAGATGATTGTTTCTGAGCATGAGTTGGAGCACAAATATTCACGAGCAGCAACCACCTGGTATGCAAAAGAATAAGGGAGTCCTAGATGAACCTGAAGAACACAGATGCTCCCATCCAGCTGACCAGACTGAGAGGAACCCTCCCTCCCCCTTCCCATGCTGAATAAAATCATCCAGAAAACAGCAACTCTGACACAACTCCCCTTCTGTTGACCCTGAGAGGCTCTCTTCACAGCTGGAGACCTCCTCAGCTTTTGATTCTACTATGGAGGTAGTATTTTTCCTGCTGAGTGACAAGGGAACACACGGAATAAAAAAAGATTGGTGGGTGGTCTAAATATAGAGAAACAGAGAGAAAAGAGAAACTCCTTTTCCCTTTCTCCCATACTTTTACATCTACCCTCCCCCAAACACTAACATCCTCACACCTCCTGCCCCAGGAGAAAAGAATCTCCCTTAAATATTTGGCTTTAAAAGGCAGACCCCCACAAGTCTGCAGCATTGTTTTCTTCCTGGGAATAAAATAAAAGAGGAAAAGAAAGAAGCCTAAGTCTACAATTTCAATGAGAGAGGTGCAGCATCATAGAAACTCCAAGTACAGGTTTAAGCAGCTTCTGTGCATTTAAAAATATGCCAGAACAGCACTGTTTTTCCAGTTTGGAACTTCCTTTAGTTACAGTAGCAAAGAAGTAAACTCAACACAGTGACTAGCAACATCAGCTCTGAGGACTGAAGTAATGAGAAAAACTCATGCTGTCTCTCTTTCGGAGAACAGTACTTTCAGCAATTAAAAATCAGAATAATTGGAGTGTACACATACCTGAAAATATTTTTAAAAGCTTAGACTTTCATTTAGAAGCACTATGCCAAGCTAAAACCCATTATGAAACAATCAGCTTTTTCATTCTTCAGTCCTAGCATCTAAAAGTTACATGTTGTTCTCACTAGAGTAATCCATACAATTTTGCTTTCCAATTCATCCTTGTAAAAAGACACACCAAGAAAGCAAAAATTGAAGGCAAACAGACTTCTGTGCTTTGTTAGTCCCCTATGAAGGCTTCCAGGACTCTTGCACAAGTTAGAAAAGTGAACTGCAATCGAAGAGCAGAGCAAAATATATGAACTCAGAAATACTATGCTCTTTTCAGTAGTGACTGAGATTTGAAAGGTCAATTTACTTTTCTTACATTTGCACCAGTATTCTCTGTTTTGCCTATCTTACACTTTGATCTCCAGTGACATGTGGCTCTGCAGCACAGCAGGTACCAGCAGAGAAACATTAATGCTGCTCAATGGGATACACGTGCCATGTATATGAAGAAGAGAAAAGGTGGGTCTGTATTCAGAAAATGTATTCCAAATTTCTAAGCACAGACTGCACAATGAGTCTTTCTGTACTACAGCCTTGGAACTCATAGCTGTACAGGATAAGTGGCTTGAAGACCCTTTTTCATGGCCATCCATTTCTCCCAAATTATGACCAAGCCCAGGAATGGCCAAGCAGCCCAGTGGTTCTTGCTAGAACTCCACAACTGATAAGCTATTACTTTAAGAGTATGCTTTTGTCTTTCTTTCACATGGACTTGTCAACAGAACTCATAACAACTCAAGTCCAACAACTCTTGCATTAAATTGCCTATGTGATGGAGTCAGTCTCTGCAAGCCCCCACACCAAACTGCTTGGTTCTTTGGGTTCAAGTTCTTCAAGGGCTTTCAAGGAGCTGATTTAACAGTTTCATTTAACTGTTTAGAAGGTTGGTGATGGGATAAGTGCACATAAAAAGTAAATATGACATTTTCCCGTCTATTTCACTCATTCAAACTCTTGTGCCTGAATTTTAAGGTTGACTCATTTTCCTGGCCTTTGGAATATTCATATGAATGTTGAACATTGTTTTAAAAGAACAGTTTTCTCAAACCAACAAGGAAGTGGTTGCAATTAAAAGCTCTAGAAATTATTCTCTATGTAATTAATTTTCATGTAGAATTTAATTCAATAATAAATATGGCAGTATCTATTTCAAAAGTGGCATCAGAAAGATTTAACAATTACCACACTTGAGCTTGGTACAGATAGGGTCAAAAAACTATAAAATGCATTCCTTGATTAACAAGTACTTTAAAAAATTTCTAAATTGAATAACACCAACTGAATTATTAATTTGAATTAATAATTCAAAACCAATTAAATGGATCAAGATACTTAAGATACAAGTTTTATTAACTTAGTAATCTCAAACCAAAAAATTTGTAAAAACAAAACCATGAACAAACTCCTGATTTCTCCTCAAAGTCATGGCAGATTTGCAAAATTATTTCATGGACACTGCCATTGATTTTCAATAAGGAAAGACTCAATGCACTTTCTGGAAATTTTGGTACAAGGTCAGCAAGTTACAAATGTGATGCTCTGAAGAGAAAACAAGTAGCTAAGACTACCTGGGGAAAAAGTTCACCAAGTTTTTATATTTCCACTCAGAGGTCCTTCATGAAAGGAAACAGACAGATCATTTTAATGCTGAGGTCATATTTGTCAAGCCACTTAGAAGAAAGGAACTGTGCCCCATCACACCTCGATGTTTTCATTACTCACCTGATGTTAGCTGACTTCGCCTTCAGGTCATTCCAGCGCTGGTTCATGTCATCAAGCCGGTGCTGGAGCAGAGCAGCTTCCTCAGAGTTTCCCAAGGCTTTCACCATTTTCTGTCTGTTTCCATCAATGCTTTTAAAGATGTCATTGTGGGCATCAATCTCAGCTTGGATGTCCTGAAATACCAGCAAGAAAAGTTCAAACATAGCTCTGTAAGTAGAGGAGGGGAGAGGTGACTCCTCATGAGTACTCCTATATACTAGAACAGAGCCTGTATTCCAGCCTCCTTGGGTGTCTCTGATAAAAGATGCACAGGAGAAAACCTGCAATCCTCTTAACATCACTACAAAAGGTCTAGCTTTCTTAAGTGTGAGAAAAGGAGTCTGAAAGTCATCCAAGGCTGTGAAAAAGGAAATAGATTTATAAACACCAAGTTCTGTGATATTGTGTTTTGTAGCACTGAAGGTATCTAACTGTCTCCTGCTCACCCACGCATTTCACACAGTGTGGCATTTGCAAACACACTAGAACTCATTTCCTCTCCAGAAATTACACCGATTCAGCCTTAGCTATATCATCTCTTTCTTCTTTGAAACAAAACATTCCAGAAATTTTAAACAGTCTAATGAAATGCAGCCTTTATCTAGTATTTTAGGTTACACATAATGAAAGCATTTAACTAAAATCTTAACTTTAAAACCCTAAGCTGCAGCTAAATGGTTACAGCAACCAAAGGTCCATTTTTACAATTAAACTACTTTACATTATGGCCTGAATATATGGAGCAGTAGACATAAAATGGCAGGATGTATTATAATTTGAATTTCATAGTAAATACTGAAAAGAAAAAGAAAAGCTTGTGATTTCCATTCTGTTGATTAATTTCTCCTCCTCTTAGAAATTAAACACATTTTATTCTCTCATCTACCATCTGCCTCAAGAAACACATTACAGATATTGTCTTCATCTAATTGAGCACAGTATTATTTTTAAAACACATAAAAAGAGCAAACAAAACTTCCTGCACCACTGCCAATGGTTTCTAGTATCCATACATCACATCTATCTATACTCCAATAAAGCAGTGTAAATGTGTTGAAAGCCAGGAGGTGTATTGGCTGTCTCAATAGGATTAATCAACAAAGTTTATGACAGGAACTTGATGCAGATGTAAATAAAATTCTTTTGCAACAGAGGAAATCAAATAACTGAAATTCCTTAAAGGTTTTTATTCTTCCAATCAACTTCTCAGTAATCACCATCTGTTCCCAGAAGCAGAAAAGGAGGGGGCTTTTGTACCTCCCCATCCTAAAGATGTCTTCCTGCTGGCACATATGCAAATGGAAGTGGAAAAGTAGCCATGAATTTGAGATAGAATGAAAGCTTTCTAGAGCTAGGAAAGAAAACAAAAAAATCAGGATAGAGGTGAAGAAGAGGAGGGAGGAGAGATGGGGCAGTGGGAAAGGAGGTGAGAGATGGAGGGAGGCACTGGTGAAGCTCTGTCTGGCCAGAAGTGCTACTGTGTGACTTTGGACAACTACCTTTATTTGCACTGAGATTCAGTCCTTTAAAGCAGGTTAAAAGACATTTTTTCTGTCTTTGAAACAACGCAATAAAAATCACCATTCTAAACACAGAAACAAAAATGACATTTAAAAGGAAAAAACAAAATGGAATTGTCTGTTGATCAGCCAACCCAAATAAGATGGCAGAGTCACTAGCTGAATTAGATACTTATCTGAAAATATTTGCAGCTCCTGTCCTTACAACTCCAACATGCATGCAGGTGCAGTGAAACCCAGCTCAGTCCCACAGAGCAGGAGACAGAACCACTGTACAGCAGTTACAATTCTAACTGCAATTAATCTGTGCTACAAAAGCCAGGTCATGCAAAGTATTTCCCTTTGCCTCTTCAAAGTCACAAATGACAACCTCATGGAAAACAAACTGATCTATAATCTTCTTTCTACAATCACAATATTAACTGTAAACCCATTCATTCTAGAACCTTCATAAAGCATTCTTTGATTTTACTCAAGAGGACAATTCAGCATGCACGCTCAAAAATGTTTCATTCATAATGGGTTTGATTCTTACATTTTCCAGTCATCGTGTTACATTGATTAAGGTACAATAAATCTGCTGTTCACCTCCTTGAGTCCCATCTGTAATAACCATATTGAGACAAATCAGTTCAAAGAATAAAGTTTCATAATTAACTTCTCTCTCAGTTCTGCTTTCCATTTTCCAGGTGAAAAAACCAACCAACCACTGCCAGCTGATGGATAACCCAACAGGATTGATAAAGTTATTCAATGTGAGTTTGTCACAGCCCTCAAAGAAAAGATGGAGAGAAATTCAAATAACATACTCCACATCAGTGTGTACATGGAAGAAGTCGAGCAGGAAAGTGGGATGTGAAAAATTACTAACAGCAAGAAATGGGCACAATAAGTTACTTATTCTCCAATAATGATATAAACCATCTCGATTTTTACTCAGGTACTGTCTTCTTATCTTTAGGATAAGATGGGCTCCCATCTTATCCTAAGAGTGCTGTAATTGTTAGCAATTGGTAATATGCTCCTTTATTCATCTTATCGAAGTCCTTCAATTCTTATTTGTAAATATGTGGTTGCCCTACCTTAAATTTTTTTCTTCAAAGTGGAAAGGACTCTCATTCTGTAAACTCCCCAATTTATGCTGCTCCTAATGTATTATCTCTCTTTCTCCTGCCTTTTTCTTGATCTTTGATTCTCCATTGTCCTCTATGTGGCAAAAAAAACCAGGATGGAAAAAGTTGATTATGCCTGCTCGGGTCCCAGTGAGTAAGAGTTAGTCCACTTTCAATTTCGCAATATTTTAGAGCAAACTCTAAATATTCCCCTATTATGACATGAAAGTTCCCATATTTAGAGTCACGGGGCAACACACTAGAGAATGCAGGAGAAGAGGGGAAAAATTCTGTTGCTTTTGCCACATAAAGGTGGGGGGATACAACTGTGAAACCCCATTACTGCTCTTAGCCCAGTGCTTAAGGGATCTGGGCCAGAGCGGTTTCCCAGTGCATGTGAAACAAATCAAAGGGCAGAGAGATAAAACAAAACAAAAACACAACAGAAACCCCACCCCCACAAACCTAAAGAAATACACTATAAACAGAAAATGTCTTCTTGCTTTATCAACTATTTTTTGTTAAGGCACTACTATAGAGATGTCATATTTTGCTAATTTTGCAAATATTTATGTGCACTTGGCTGCTAAACGGAATTGATAATTTATTGTATGAGGCCAACATATTTGTTCACATGCAAGTGCTCGCAGGATTAATGCCCTAAATTAAAAGAAAGCTTGTTGACAAAAAAATAATCCTATATATAAATCAAGGTGAAAGCTCCAAAGTTTGAAAGGTAGAAAGGAGAAGAAATAACTAGCTTGGCATTTAGATATGTACTTAACCCTAGTCTGATTATTAAAACTTTGCTGCTTCCCTAAATTCCTTTTAAGTATTGAGCTCAAACTGCTGCCTTTTCCCACTTTGATGTGGTGATTTCAAAATTTTATTTCCATTCTGAATCTTCTCTGACTTCTGTGTTTCTCTCCCTCTTTACCTGTCTTCCTGCAGAATTCAAGTTTTCATTTTATGTTTGGATTTGATTTTGAACCTTGTCTCCATAATAAAAAAACTACTTCTTGCTTTAACTCCTACCAAATAAAATCTAAATGATCATGCAATGACAACTGAAGAGCATGTGTCTTTAAAGAATGTATAAATATATGTGCCACGCGGTAAGGCTGCAGATGGAAATACTGAAAAGGACCCTAAAACAAGTTGCTACTAGAACAGCCCAAAGGCAGACTGGAGTGACGTGCCCAGGGCAAAGGAAGTATATGACAAAGAATGAAACAGAACCCAACTTACAAACCCAACTCAACCAGCTATTAAATTTTTGTCTTTTCTCATGGACTGCAAGGATATGTTAAAAGCAGTTACAGCATTAAGCATAATTGTCTTTTGGAAACTATCAATACTTTATAAAAGGCAAGAAACCTCCCAGCCAAACCCACACATGATGTGTCTTTTTTCTAAATTATGAGTCCAGAGGGCCTCTAATTCACTCTGCAACTCTCTAAGCTATTAACAGATTCACTTCTACTCACATTTTTTCAGGTTTTGTCTGTATTGGCAATATACCAGTAAGGATGGTAACACAGGCAAAGTACTTCCCTTTTTATAGGGCCCAAATACTTCTGTTGAAGATAAAAACACAACTAATGGCAGAAAACTCCGTGGCCAAATTAAAATAGAGGAAATAATGCATTTTAAAATATACAAAGTGCTACTGTATTGAATTCTCACTATTGAAATTTCTGGGGTAATAACGCAAGGATCTAAAACAGGGAAGTTATTTTATTTTGTAAGGGAAATAAGTATGCTCCCATAGCATTAAAGATTCCTTTATCAATAAACCCTAATCAAATTTTTCTTATGTATAGGACACAAAACTCAACTTAGTCTCTCAAAAGTCAACAGCATTCTGTACCAAATCATAGCTTCACAGAGGGTTTAAAGGCAGGACTCATCAATGTTTTACTACAAAGTTTTTTGAACCCACTATATACAGCAAAATTCTGGACTACACTCCAATTATTTTTATGTTTATTAGGAAACAGAATTCCACTGTATTTTCATAAACATCTGACCACATATCAGGCATAGCAATTTATGCCATGCAAACCACATATGGCTTGCAAGAAATGGACATACAGGTACAATGCTGATGCTGTGCAACAAGCCTGGCAGCATTTTGTGTTGGCACACGGAGTGCTACATCCCTTTAATCCTCAGGTACAAGCTGTCTGTTGTATGTGGCTTTTGAACCACATGTTTATCTCAAAATGAATTAGTAGGCTTAATGTTGATTCTTCATAAATGAAAATCAGCTTGAAAAATTGCATTTTCTCTAGCAAAAGTTACTCCCAGGCCATTTTGCCAGAAGAGTTTTGTACTTCTTGCACCCAATACAGATGATACCTGTGAGTGGAAGGGGTGCACAGAACTGCAAATCCCATGAAAATGACTGTGCATTGCCTTCACTGACAACGCTCAAGTCAGCAAAGACACAGTTACAGAAATGCTGCACTTGCTTCTTTCAAAGGTCAGGAATAAATGTGATTGCTCAAAGTACCTGCACAAAAATCTTCCAGCTGGAAGAAAAATGTCAGTGCCAACCAAAGGACACAACTGCATGCCACAGACATAACATTGCTCTTTAAGGTCTCACAGCAAGTAGCAAAGGAATGGACCTTTTTTTTCTTTTTAATAGCACATTGTTTAGTTTATCTTGAACCAAGCACATTTTACCTGCTTCTGCCACCTGCCTCTGGGAACACTGCTGTGGCAGATACTCCTTTTAGCCTCCGCTTCACTTGGAGCTTTTCACTTTCTGATGACTCTTGAAGAAGGAGTAAGAATTAGGGCATGATAGAGGTGTATCAAAGTGGCCATCGTGAAAGGGAAACTGGACTTCTATTGGTCTCAGCCTTAAAATGCTGGGGGTAGCTGGGAAAAAGAGATGCTCGTGTAAAAAGAAGGCTATAAAAATCTCACTTCATCCAAGAAGTCTCTCCTCTGATGTCAGAGAACAGTCATGCCTTTAGAAAGGCTCATCCCATCTGCTGTTTCAGAGGCCTGCCTGCAGTAGCCTCTGAAAAGGCTGTTTGCTGCTGTTAAGCAATCCATTTACAATGAATTCACATTCAGAAGTAGCTGTATGTATTGAAAACTTTTAGGTAGAATTGCCATTATCTTAAATCCACCAGTGCCAGGAAGTGCATAAAGATGGACATCAAACCTCTCAAGTGTCATACGCAGAACATACTGAATAGCACCACAGCCAATGCAATTAAAGTCTAAGATGAAAGCAATTTGCTGTAGATATGACAAAAATGTATTTACTACTTAAACTCTCAGATATTTCATGAAGAAAACACAGAGCCTGTTTGGGACAAAACTCACTTTGGGACATTTTTCAGTTCTAATTTTCAAAGGCTTTTATTACCAAGAGCCTTGTACCAAAACATCAAGTTTCCAAAAAGCTGACTTGACTCGCATTCAAGCCTCTTGGATAGTACCATAAGAGGTGACATATGGTGTAGTTAAAGATTCATTTTACCACAAGAATCATGATGCACTTACAGGAAGGCTGAGAACCTGCCTTCAACAGCCTCTGTGGCTCCATTGCATGGCATAGACTCAACATCTGACAGGCACCAGAAATGTGTTAATACTAATTCCAGCAGTCACATAATTATGAGTGAACAAAGCCAAAGCAGCCCTGCCTACTGCAGTGTAATGTGACCCTGTTTTTGCATAGGAAGGGAGTGCCGTGCAAGCTTCTGCAAATGCCATCTGGCTTCTGCATTACGACCACAGTAACAGCACTCATCATTCTCTCTGTAGAACATATATTAATGAATCCAGAGAGCTGAAAGTAGCTTACAAGCCAGGATTGCTGTCATAATGCTGTTTCTCCTGGCAGCGAACACCTCAGGAAGGACAGGATGGGTGTGTGGGGAATCATAAGAGGGACAGATGAAGCAGGGGAGGAGGGGAGCTTGTTTAAAAAAATAGGGAAAAGAAAACTTGCTAAATAAGCACAGACTAAAATTTTTGAGTTTTTGATCAAAGTCTACCAAATAAAACATTCACCTTCTCCAGCACCAAAGTAGCCTTTTATGTTGCATTACAAATTTCAGCACAGTAGACAACAAAACTTCACAGCAAGCTTCAAGCTAAAAAATACAGCAGAGCTGTGAGACCTTTAAGTTTTGGTGAGAATTGGCATGATCAATTTCTTTAAGATAAACACTGGCATGCAAAGTCATAGGGGAGGGCTTGGAGTTTGCAAATACCAGGGCTTGTATGATTCATAAAATATTAGAAACACTGGTTAAAAATGTCTCTCTTAATTAAGCCATGAAGCATCTCAAGGTCTGGCACGTGTCCTTATCTTTACAGGCTACCACAGCAGCAGCTACAAGAGAAGAGTGAAGGCCAAGTGACAGACTGGGAGCAAGAGAGGAGCCAGTGACAAAGTTAGATCACAAGTGCTTTTACTATTACTCTTAGCTACTTTTGAAAGAGTCATGCTGGTGGGATCCTGAATAGTGACTGTCTCAAGCATACTTCCCCCTGATAAACAAAACTGGTAAACTGGTAACTACTGAGGAAAAGAACACTGGTTTACACTTTAGAATAACATCCCAAAAAAACAGAATCAGGCTTTGCAAACTGCTCTCCTGTTGTGATAAGGCACGAAATGATGGCACAGACACTGCTGCTCTCGAGGGGAACAAAAAAGAAGCAGCTTTATTTTCTGACTCCAACATTTATAGTTTTCCAAAGGTGACAGTGGATTGGAGGGTGACAGTGCCACCTCTCCAATGCCACTGGACAGACCAAGGGTCCATCAATTCTCTCCACCTTCATGAAAGAATGCAAAACATAGGTTATTTACAGAACTGTGTGTGAGAAAGTTTGTTGAAGGAATGTAAACATCAGAAGGCTTAACAAAGTCTTACAAAATCAGGGCGACACTCTCCTACTGTGAGACCACATTTTTAAGGTGTTTTATCTTAATTCATAAATAAACCACTTTGTATTTTGTTACATACTGTGGTTCTTGCAGGATACAGGAAGTACGTATGGTGAAAAAAAAAAAAAAGACAAAGCAAATCTAACAGTGGTTACAAACATGCAAGTGAAGTTTCACTAGAACTGCTGACAAACAGATGAAAACAATCTGTTCTTTAACATTCTCATGTCTCTTGCTCATCAGCACAATCACTTCAAAGGCAAATCTCCTGCCTCTAAGCACTACTGCTACCAAACAACCTGGAAAGAGGAAGAGTAACTAGTTGGAATAAAAGAAGTACAGATGAAACAATGGGAAAGTTGCATATTCATTGGAAATAATTCTACCTTTAAATGCCATCATGAGATCTTCCAATTCAACTAAATTAACATTCAACTAAATTTAACAGCAAACTCCAGAGCACTTGCTTTATGCCAATAGTGGAACAAGGTCACGGGGAGCCTGCAATGTCCCCGTATACCCTTGACTTAGCAAAGCCCAAGCTGCTCTTCATTTCCTCTGGAACTTAAATAAATAAGTAAATCAAAATGCCCACAATCAGAGGACATGCTCTAAAAGTAACCTTGTAGGACCTGAAATGAGGAAGATAAGCAACAATAGATTTCCATAAACAGAGTGCACATAAGGACATAAACAGCAACACAGAAAACCTAAGTTAAACATCAACCTGCCCTTTTTATTTACTGTGTAATTTTCAAAAGCATACACAGCTTCTTTCAAAGGCATGTGTGCAAGTGCCTATCATACCTTTTCAAATTTTGTCAGCAACTCACGTAAGCTGAAGTTCAGGCCAATCATCATTAAGCGTCTCCTGAAGCCTACATTTTCTTGGTATGTCCTCCAAGCCAAGTCTATGGCCTTCAAAAAGTTTCTTTCCTTTCCCACCTATACAGTCTCAAAATACTCCAAGTGCTCCAGCGTGTGTCCCTCTCCTGGGCTGTGCTCCCCTGGGAACAGTTCACACAGCGCCATCGTCACAGTCTCCGTGTCCTTGCTCCTTCCCATGGGCTGGGCACCCAGGGGTGACCCGCTGACACTGGATGCTGCTCCTTGCATGGCTGACCTGACCTCATGGTGCTGTGGGGATCTCCTTGGCTCCACACCTCCCCAGGACTGCCTCCAGCTCACCTCAGTAATGGCCTGCAGGACTCAAGTGCTTCTGGCAGGCCTCAAGCTCTTGGTCTCAGTGACCCTGAGTGAGAGAAGCTATAACCTGCTGGTGTATGACAGGTGGAGAGGAGGAACACATCCTTCCATGTTGCTCCATTCAAGGTGGGGGGAGAAAAAATCCCCAGAGAAATTTCTGTCTACAGAAAGCATCAAATACCAGCTTCTCAGACAAGTTAAAATGGGATGAGGCACACTTCATCCTAGGGAACGTGGTGGTGTGACCAGATGGGAGGCCATCTCTCCTCTGACTTCCTCAGAGCCAGCACCATGGGCTGGCGCTGCTATGGCAGTAATCAGGCCCTCTTCACTTCACCCAGGAGATGCTGCGCCACAGAAAAGCCAAGGCCCATTAGAAGTCGTCTAAAAAGTAGCTTCCTTTGTGCAAGCAAAAAAAAAACCAACCAAAAAAAACCACCATCCAGCAAAGGATCTTGCTGCAACCTCCAAGGCCTTCGCTGGGGATCTCCTCCTTTGGTGCCGCTTGCTCTGACAGCCGTGTGGTAATCTATCCCCGGCATTTGTTTATTATTGTAATCAGCATCCTCCCTTCCAGCAGCCCTGGTGCTGCTCCGAAGCACACTCCCCCTTCCGGGAGGCCTCCCGCTGGAAAACCACCACCACCCCTGAGGCTGCAGAAACCCCAGAGCAAAAGCCCTCACTTTTCCTTCCCCTGGAACAGAAAGGTGGCTGTTCAGTCACTGGGCAAGCTTTGGAGCTGTAAAAGCAACCAGTGCTGCACAAAGCCACCACGGGCTGGGGCTGCCCAGGAGGGCACACTCAGCGAGCCAGATTGTTTTCCATATGAGCCTCTGCTCACCCGCGGGAAACCTGACACCCCATGGGTGGCTGTGAGGAAATCAGTCCATTTCCAACCATTCCCACTGGAAACCCGTGTGCATGTGAAGGCCTATTTAAACTGCTATTAATGCCTTCCGCACAAACACACATTACTCAACCACCAAAACCAGACTGAGTAATAGCTGCCAGCAAGTCAGTAAATGTATAATTAAAACCAAACCAGCAACCCATCACTTGCAAAACCCGTTACAACTATTTCTCCTATGAACACATTGGGTATCACATGTTGCTTTTGCTTTTATTTTATTTCACCCAACCATCATATGAAGTACCAATGAATTCACGAGTAGCACAACTGTCTCTAAAATTATTCTGAGCTAGCGGATTATACTGGTATATCTGGTATGAGTTGGGATTTCAAAAATAACTCTGAAAAGGGGAAAAAAATATTGGCATTAGCAGGACTTTAACTTGGTTTATTTGTACTTTGCCTCCTGTCTGTATGTTTTATGTGGGCCTATTACACAAACTGCAGAAGTGCTTGCAAAATAAACTCAGGAAAGTTTTCCAAAGGTGACAGAACTAAACTAGCTTTATAGCCCATATAACAGATCAGCTTAAACAGTCCGAATTTATTTCACTGCTTCTGCAAGCAAAAAGCCTATTTATCATGTTCACATACTATTCGCTTCCAAATTAACTACTTACAGAAGGAAAAATTACACATTAGAGTGAAAAAGTAAAACCATTCTGCAAGAGATATACCTAGAATCACTATTTTAGAATTTCATTTCTTCTCCTCAAGACAAAGTTTGGATCCTATTTCCCTGCACACAAAGGCTTTCTGCTGCTCTTGGAGAAAAAGAAACCCTTGCAAACTAGAAACAAACAGACTTTAAATCCACCTCAGAGATGTTAGTGCATATAAATAAAGATGGGTGTCAGGCTGGATTATAATGAAGCTTCATAACTCCAGGACTGAATCCAAATACACAACATTAATTTTAGGTTTGGTCTCATACTTAGATTAGTTGTTTTTCAATTTTAATTTGTCATTTAAAAAAAATCATACATTCTAGATCTTTCAGCACTATTAGATACAAATTAAATACTCTCTAAGGTGAATGACTACCATTTTGCATAATTCCCTAAAAGGTTATCAAATATTTACATACATACATGGTGTTGGACCAAGTCTTCCAGTAAAAGAACTTTGAAAATTATACTGAATAATGATTTTTTCAGTTGCTTTCTCACATGAAAGCACACTGCAGTATGTGAGAAATTCTGAATATGTAGAAGTCAAAGTACCTGAAATGAGCTCTATATTGACATGTATTTAATATAGCCTCTGCACAGCCAGCAGTTCTATAGATATGACAATATTAGATCCTGAGCTCCAGAAGTACAACATACATTTTAGGACAGCTTTATGTGACTTATTACTACTCAAGTTTAAACTTTCTTGATCAGCTTCATCATAATTTTCTTTTAAAATAGCTCTGCATACACTATTGGCAACAAAAATGCATTTTGTATACTGGAAACTACAGTCATTACACAGATGAAATATGTGAATTCTAGAGGCCAAAGAAAGTCACATTCTGAGAGTTTAAGCTCTCGTGGAAATACACAATCTACAGTTGAAAACAAGCACACCACCAACTGTAACAAAGCATCATTCCAAAGCATTCTTGTAGATACCAAGAGCCACAACTGGGAATTTAAGACACTGGAAACAACGTACAGCTGCAGAAGATTAGGTGCAGTGAAGCTTTTTATTACTTTTTGTATTAGAGTAGTTTGGTACATTTTCTCATGTGTCTTAAATAAGACCATAAAACAGGATAAAACTAAAACAACCAGCAAACAGCCTTTTATAGCCATTGGTAATGTTACTAATGGCAGCCTGCAAAATGGAAGGACCATTTAAAGAAAAGCACTTCTATCCATGGTAGGGAAAGGACAGTAGCCTGTGACACAACTAAGATCACATCTACTGGAAACTGGTTTTAGGTGTGGGTTCTGCTGTGCACACCCCACAAATCCAGACTTAAGAGCCTCATTATTTAGCAAGGCACAACACATTATAAAACTAATAGCAGAATTTTACATCAAAAACCTTATTAGTACAAAGACTAAATTGAAAACCCCCTACTTTTATCAAGTATAAATCCAGATGCAACTGAATGTTAAGATACTGCAAAAGAACCAACAAAATCAATGAAATTAAAACTAGATAAGGAGAAAAAAAGTTACTCCATTTCTACTTGAAATAAAAATACCTGATCAACTCGGAGATGATCTTATACACACCTCTAAAGTTCAATATCAGGAAAGATAAAAGTCTCTTAGACTTTACTGTGCAAAATAACATTAAATATGTATGCAATAAAGAATTTACTTCACACTTGAGATGATGTGCAAAATATGCAAGAAAACTGTCATGCTAAACACAACTTGATTTTTGAATGCAAACTAAAGGAAGGGGAAAGCTTTTTATCTTTTCCTAGAAGAAAAATGAAAAAACAAATAGCAGCAAGAACCTTAAGTGTAAATAAATGAGGCTGTTTATACTAGGGGCATACATACATCTTATGTGACTCACAACAGCAAGTAATGACAACAGAAAGATAAAAAGAATACTTTTGCCTTGTGTGACTCAGATGTAAAGGGCACAGAGGTCAATAGGTGGTTACAGAAAGTCAATACATCCTGTTTTCACTCAAGACGTGCAGCTGCAGGCAGGAACACAAAAAATCCACCATTTCAAAAGCACTGTGCTATATTCACCTGCCTTGAAAAATACCTGATGTCAATCTGATCAGACCAGGAGGGGGAGATGCTCTCTCCCTTCCTACAGCAGGTCAGCATTTACAATACAAAGTTAACACACTGCTCCAGCAAGGTCAGTTCTACACTGAGGCTTACCATCAATTGAACCCAACTTAAAGGTTCAATTAAGCAGAGGCTCACTGATAACCTCTGTCAAAACTCAAATCACTCAAGCAACACAGTACCCCTAAAGACTAGCAATTCATCAGGACAAATGGACAGATCAAATTACAAATAAAGAGCTACAAGAGCCAGGATAAGACAAAAGTAACATAAATATGATTTCAAGCATTATCAGTTAGGTAGCTGTTGCAGGAGTGATTGCAATGCAGACCATGAATTACATGAAAATGCCTAGAGCTTAGACCAAGGCACTGCAACTTTCTTTTTTTTTTCCCTCTATAAATAAAGGTATTGGTTTGCCTTGGAAGATATTTTTAGAAGAATCAACCAGTTGCATTCAGTGGTTTATCCTGTGCAGTATCTGCCACATTCAATGACAAAGTTCTGCATTAGGTGAGCAGAGATAGACTGTGGCCTTCCTGAAACAAATGAGACAAGACTTTAAATCTCAAGGATAAAATTTGGTAGAATTCCAGATGTAGTCTTGATGACAGACAGTACTGTATTGCTATGAAAGTTTTGCGGAGGATAGGGTGGTTTGGTGGTGGGCTTTTATGCTCTCTTAACTTGTTTTAACAACACATGGCTTTCAAGCTTTAGGAACCAAGCATGATTGTATAACAGTTTAGACATAAATATAAACTGTTGTGTTCTTTGAACTTCCCAGAAGAACCCAGCCCTAAAACCAGAATATTTCACAGAATATTTCAAATATACTCAAAAACACACCAAAAAAAAAAAAAAAAAAAAAAAAAAAACCAAAAAAAAAAAACCAACCAAAAAAACCCCCAAAAAACAAACAAACAAACAAAAAAAAAACACCAAAGAAGGAAGTAGGAAGTATGGAAGAAAAGCACCAGCATGACATCTATTTCATGCATAGGACATTACGAACTTAACTGAATAAGAGACCGAGATTTAAATTCAATTTATGGCCAGAACATGATTTTAATGACACTAAATGACAGAATGAAGGAGGCAACAGACAGTATGGATGAAATCTGGCTTTTATGCTAAGCAGAAACTTCATCACTTTTTTTTAAGGTGTCACGTTCCAGTTAGCACTGGTGACTAAATACAATTTTCGTATTTATCAGTTGTCTATAAAGACTTCACCGGGGAAGTGTCCTTCTAAAAATGTAAGTTGCCTTTCCTCCTTGTTTCCCTTCTTCAGGTATAAGATACTGGTGCTTGCTTGCAATAATCACACTGGAAATCAGAAAGCATCAGAACACCTTGTGGTCTGTCTTAAATAGCCTTTTTAGTGCTGTTTCCTTTGCACAAAAATGAAATAAATACATAATCTTAGATGTACTTATTCACATTTTCATTTAAAAGGATAAAACTAAAAAGAGGGTGACTGTCTAGAGGTGCTATAACATGACAGACTGGCAAAGCAATACATCCAAAAAAAGATTCTAAACTCTGCATTAACCCACACCCAGAGTAAATATTCAGTTTCTCAAGTCTGAGAAATGGGAATTCCAGTATTTTGGCCCAACCTAAAAAATGTTTGCCTTAAAAATTTTCTTGACTGTAATGAAAAGAGTTTTATAGCTTTCTGACAGCTCAGCACAATAAAAGCCTCATTAAATCCATGCATATTCTACATCTTTAAAAAAATTTCTACAAGAAGGGCTTATTTATATATTTATTACTTAGTAAAGGGTACCCATCTCTTGAGATACTAAAACTGATCAATGAAAGGATGATTAATTTAGTAGTTTTTAGACAAGCACGCAATCCAAGTAGTGGAAAGACCACAAAAATGTATTTTCATTTGAGCTTATAATAAATAATTGATAGAGCATCTTAAATTCTAGAGCACTAACTCAGTATCTGTGGATTAAAACCTCATTCAAATAATGTATTGCAGTTTCCTTACTTCACTTAGCAATAGCATTAGACTCAAGTGTCTAACATGGATTCAGAGTAATTTCACTTATCCTGTGTAATTTATCATTTTGCCACACTCCAAGGTTAAGTACCTTCTGACTCAGTCAGCCCATACATTGTGCCATAACTTGTCTTATATTCTCAGTTAACTAAGTGGCATTATCTTGCAGAAGGAGATGTATTGCCTGGATCTAACTGATTTGGGGGTTTTATGGTCTTTTTGAAAGCCACATTGGAAAGCAAATGGGAATCTCCCTATCCAATGAAAACTCTATTCACAGCAATAAAAATATGTTTCAGCTGTAAGCTTATCAATAATCAACTTTTCTGTATTTGAATATTAGCTAGGCATTTTAGGACTTGAAAGTGATGTAATTGGTATGATTTCAAGCAACTTCTTGTCTACAAAGCACCCTTAAAGCACTTACCAAGAAATGTGCCTCTATGTCAACTTTGGCATCGCACAAGAGAAGAACAGTAAGAAGGTTACTCTTGGGAGTTTAGTAAGTAGCCATCTAGTAAAAGGTTCTATCAAACCACAGAAGATCTATTTTCTAATCAAGCAAGATATACCAAAGTATACCATTGCAATGTACCAAAAAGATGAAGGTTTTTGTTTGTCTACAAAGTTCACTAAAAACGATCAATGACCCTGGACTACAGGCACCTTCCACTAACACTTACTTTAAATCTTTTCATGCTGTTGAAATTGCATCAAAGCAGCAACACACAATGCTTCATCACCAAACTGAGCTTTTGCAGTGAGTGGAGAAAGAAGAGTATCTGATGAGGGGCTTACTTTAAAGGCCATATGACTAATACCATAGGACAACCTTGTCTTCATCTAAATTAATTTTCAAACCACAGAATTAAACCTTAAAAACTAGTTTTAAGATCAGAGTCTAAGTGTTGTAGCGCAGAAAGAGTATTCATTCTTCTCATTAACTGTGTAATGATCCTCCAAATCTGCAGTTAGATAAATTAAATGAATAAATTATACTCCTGTATTTCCACTGAACATATGAAGAGAACAGAGTTTTTAATGAGTTTCTAATTTTTATTTTTTATTTTTACTGAACAAGTCAGTACTTATTAAACCAGTAAGTTTCACGGGTAATATAAAAAGCCCTAAAAGTCTAAGTTCTGATCAAGGTCAGCAAATACTCAATGCTGTTAAGAGATGAAATGGTTCTATTTTGTAGCCTACACAAGTGGGAAGAACCATACTCACATACATTGTCTAGAGCTCAAGCACACATAAGAAACATATAAGAGACATCTGTGTGCAGGAATGACAGGTCTTCTAGCCATATATTTTTATATGCATGTGCAATCAGAAACTAATTAATATTACTTTAATCAGTGAGATAAAATCAAAATACTGTAGTGCAACACTGCGATAAAGAATAAAATTAAAGTAGAAATAGCAGAGATTCTTTCAAAACACCTTTGTTTCCGACTAAAAAAAAAAGTTTCCAAGGCAGTTAGAAAGCACCACAGAAAGTGGGGACAAGCCTCCTCTGAAGGCCTTTAGAATTTATGAACAGTAAATAAAAGGCTTGACTTATCAGAAGGCAGCAAGGGAGCTAATCATTGTATGTTTTCTAGCCAAATTTTATTAATTTAATTAATATTAAATTAATTAACATTAAAGCTTCCAACAACCATTATCTAAGGACTTACAAGGGAGTACCATGTGCTCTTAAGTAATAGGATGGTTGAGAGCAGTTTTTCACATAATCCTGCTGATCTTTCTGGCATCTCCCACAGCAAGAAGTGCTCTCCACTGCAGTGCCTGAATAATTGGCCTACAGTCTGCTTCACACAGATTGTTTTGGTCTCTTACCATCCTCATTTTTTTTCACCTAAATTCAGTCTGTGAAATTATTCCTAGAGTAACAAATTAATATAAAGTCTCAGTAAGAGGTAACCATTTAGATGTACCTCCCAAAATCACACAATGCAGCTCCTACCTTGTTTCTTTTAAGGCAGTTATACATGATTGCTAGTAGCAAATTCATGCTTGCTTAGTGAAGTGTCAAACTAACAAAAAAAAAATTAAAAATATTTCTTGTGTGCTTATGTACTGTCACCCCCTAGCACAAAGTAAGTTAAGCTCAGAAAACAGAGGGAACATACACTGTGCAGATAGGAGGCTGTCCCCACACTCATGCAGAAGGACTCAGAACTTGCTCCCAGCACTACTGCTGTAAGCACGCTTTTCTTCCAAAATATCCCATCTGATTTAAGTTATTAAGTACTAAACTGAATTTCTGCACAGATTTATAATCTTTATGCATTCTGTGTCATTTTGCTAATGGAAAGCTCTCATAGAGATCTTATCACAGGCCTATTGACAAAAGTAAAGAGCATTTACAATTGAAATTACGATAATATAATATTTATTCTTGAAATAAAATGTAAGCTGCATTATCCATAACTGCAGCTTTTGCTCTGGTTTGAACAAGAAGCTTATGCAAATACAACGTGCCTAAGACTTCTCTAGTCCCACTTTATTACAGGGTACTATACAGGAAACAAATAGGTTTTCCAAATTTATTCAGACAGAGCTTTCATTGTCTAATGTTAGTCAGAAGCTCCATTTCCACTGAATTATTGAATGTTTTTATTCTCATTTAAAGTCAAGGACTCCACCTACTTTTGAAAAGCACCCAAATTTGTGCTGGAGGAAGGAAGTTGAAGATCTGCAAACAAAAGCCTAAAATGAAGGTTAGAGTCAGCTTCACAAGGACACAAGAGCACAGGATCACCTTACAGCATTTGCAACTCAACAATTCTTGGTTTTTCATTAGGTAGTGACTTCTTGAAAGGAGGCTTTGGGTTTGTTTGTTATTTTTGTGTCACAAAAAAAAATGACTAGCATTGAAAAAGTCTGGTCAGCATAAAGGAAAATTTAAGGAATTTAATTTTAAAAACATCCACTACTTTACATTCATTCATACTGAGTTTTTTTAAAAAATGTATCACTGGAAACTTAGAGAAAGAGTAGCAATTCCTGAGGATTCAGATAAAAACTGTTTAACTCCAGGCATGCAAGACAAAAAGTACCCCTGGCAGTCATACTGCTGAAGAAATATAAGAGTTCCCTATATGTGTACTAGGACTTCATCCATGTTGAGTAGTCCATGCAGGATCAAATTCTGTTGGTGTTGCTGCACACTTAAAGTCCCAACAAGTGGAGAAGTAGGAGATGACACACATACAATAAAACATGAAAAAAGAATTCCTAATAAGTTGTGAGGGTGGAAAAACCCAAGGCATACTCATGTCTGTGTTGAATAAATAATCACTAAAATGGCCTTTCTACAGAGAAGCAGCAGAGAAGAGTAAGTGCCCTAGTAAGGCATGGCAGGTGGGCACACCCATTTTAAACACGCTGATTCAAACAGCTGTGAAGGCAGAGGCACTGCACTCCCCCCACCTGTGGAACACAGCTGGATGAAGGCTCAGAACTGACTAGTCCAGAGCAATATGTATTCCCAGAACAGGTCCCTTCTGCTGCTACATTTTCCATTTAAGAAGCTTGTGCTTGTCAGCCATTTAGTGATAATGTGAAAAAGGTTCAACATGGCAAAAGGTAATTCACTGTAAAATATGCAAAATTAAAAAACACAGAAAGAAGAAAATAACAAAAATATATTTAAAAAATAATTAAAGTAAAATAAAATTTGAAAGCCCATCTAGAGCCTATTCAGCTAAAAAGTCCTGTGTCTTTGATATATTTAGTAAAAGCAAGCTACAAAAAATACAGGGCAGAAAGGCACATGCAAATGTGCAAGCTGCCTCTCTCTAAAACACTTCTTTATCACATGTTGCTTGTGTTGCAAAAACACTCTGTTAAATGTGACTTCTTCAATATATTGAGCTATATTACTATTCCAGAGCTATTCTAAGAACAGCAGCAAAAAATCCCTCAAACTGACCGTATACTACTGCAGGATGAAACCTATGCCCTTTCACTCTTAGCCATTGTTTCCTTGAAGAGCAAATGAGGGCTACCCTGAGATCACTGGCACTTCCCATTGGTACTGTCATCGCAGACCAACACTGAAACTACCCTGAGACATCTCAATAGCTACTACCAAGGAATAAAAAATATCCACAGTTGTGCATACATGGTTTTCCTCTTCCTTCTGCACTTTTCATTCATACATTGTAAGAGGGGATGCAAGGAGTAAACAGATTTGTAAAAGAGCAGATTTGTTAAAAAACAACATTGGTTCATCTGTCAGCGATGCCAAGTACTTGCAGCAACCCTTGAGACTGTGGAACCTTAAAGGCAATACGCTTCTCAGCAAAGCCTAGTATTTATACAACTAAAGCTAAAGCAAACATGAGTGAAAGCTTGCCTGCAAGGAAATGAAGCCCATCAAAGTATTCTGTAGCTCCAAGAAGTCACTGTAAATGACAAATGCTTCTTTTTATTGTGTCAGACACTTCCAAAAACAAAGAATTCTCAACTGTTACTACTGCAACTTAACACCTGCTAAAGGAATCTCTCACCTGTAACAACCTTGTGCAATTTCCTCCAGCACTTGATAAAAGCCATGTTTTCTGAACTCACTCTCCCTTGAGAAGTAAGACTTGTGGTGTCTTTGGACACCCCACATTAAGGAACACATGAATTTGAAACTGGATGAAGTAGTTCTGAGCTCATATTGAGGTCCTACTGAATTACTACAACAGGGTAGTTCAAACCCTGCTACATAGAAAAACTAGGTAGCACTGTGGTCAGCCATTTTTAAATATAACTTGAAGCAGTACCTAGGCCATGCTGTCAGACATGATCACAAATACTCTTCAATTCTATGCTACATTCTCTGCTTTCATTCAGCTACATTACATGCTGACAGCTGGTGAACTGCAGTTTTTGTGTACGTTAATGAAATAACATATACAACAACTTCCTCAATAACAGCAGAACATTTTTGCCTATAAAGACAACCCTTTTGCCTATAATGTTTAAAATGTATATCAGACAATTACAGAATAGCAGAAAAGATCCGTGATGGAAATACAAAAAACAGGCATTTCTCAGAACAGGGACTCAAGAGGGACAATGAATTTAAAACTTAATACTTGTGCAAAGATGGAGCTATCTTATAGAGGCCTGGAAATAACAAAAGACACTGACAAGTAGTGAATTTTTAAAGTTAGTTTTCTTTCTATGACTGTTTACTGCCTGTCTAGAACAGCAGAGAGGAGAGCAGCATTAGCAATTTGGCCTAAGGTCTTCAGGGAAGGAGTCTCTGCCCTACTTTAACAATAGAAGTTGCTGAGGCAAATTAGGTCTCTGACAGGGATAAAATGAAGTTCCACTGTAAGCACAAAAGAGCTCCCATTGATTTTGGCCTTTTTCAGCTGATGTAAATAATCAAGTAACCATAAATTTGGCAAAGAATAATTGCTGCTTTGTCCATTACACAGTGTACTCAAAAAGGCATTTAAAATCACCTTGAGCAGAGGGAAAAGGAGAAAGGAAAGCTGAGCTCGGACAGTTCTTCTCCTTCATTAAACTCTATTCTACAATGTCATCTGCAACAACACAGTCATCTTTCAGTGTAAGCGTAGGAAGTGGTCTAAACATTCGGTTTGAAATTCCATGCTCTGACAGGGTCAATGGGCTCTTAATTCTCCCAAAAAAGGAATTTATTAAGTTTCATTTAAGCTGCAGACCAACTCATTGAAAGCAAAGGTGAAAGCAGTAGACCCAGTGATGCATGGCCCCCAATAAATTCTTCTCCAGGTAAACTTCCACATGACTCCCCTTAGTCTTAATGGAAGTTCAGCTCATGTTCCTGCAGGCTCAATACAAGATTTCTTTCACCTGGTTTGCGACACTGATTGTCTTTCACCTCTTGACCTGTATGCACAGGACTTTTTCCAGCAGTCATCTCCACTTCAGCCAGTACTCCAGTTACATTACAGTGTCCCAACAGGACTTCTCTTTATCGAGACACAGTTGTTACATGCTAAGGCAGCAAACACCTTTCTCCCAGGTGATATGCCACAGGCATCCCCTACGTCCAGAAGGACTCACTAGTCAATTTAAGCTGATATCCATGCCTGGGTAGTGTAGAAAGCAAATACATCTTCTCTGGATACAGACTCTCACTATCACCACACGGAAATAATTTTGGCTTCAGACGCTGCTATGAAATTCTTCCAGCTTCGGAAAAGTTGACAGAATGGCCTTGCACAAAGTGTGGGTGTAACCTTCCTATTTCATGCAAACAAGAATCAGGAAGGCATACCCCAAATAAAGGGAGTATAATGATTACCTTTGTTATTTCAGGCTCTTACAGACTTGCAATCACCTTTCCAATAAAATCTGGTACCTCAAGTTTTGTACAATGATACACTAGTATTGAAATTTGCTTAAAACAGTTGCTGCAAAAAAAATTGGAAATTGACAGCTGCATTTCCTATGAGTCTAAGCATGGGGATTATTAGAAAATCTGCATAGGTCATTGCATCATAAAGGGGCTACATTTCCTAAATAAAAATAATTTCACCACCACCACCTTAGTTCTTTTTTCCAAGTTTTTTTTTTTTTGTTATCTCAATGTAAGTTTTCTCTCTGCTTTCAGCATATCATTTTGCTACTGAAGAAAATGGCAAGACACGTACTCATACCTAAACTCAGCCTGGATTTGTTTTTAATTACTATAACAGTATTAGTGAAACCTCTGAAGGGAAGAAGTAGAACCAGAAAAAAAAAAAAAAAAGAAAAAAAGGGCCATCATTATTTCACGAAGCTTATTAAACACATTTAGGAATGGTAGGTGACTTCAGAGAATTTTATGTCCATTTTATCTGTTGCCTCAATATCTCTCAAAATTTAAAAAAAAAAAAAAAAGTGGAGAAAAACTGTACTGATCTCAGAAGAGCTCAGGTAGTAATAATAAAAAAAGCACTTTAAGTTGTCAGGAAAAGAAACAGTGCTCATACCAGCCTTTATGTTAGAAAGCAATAATGCCTGAAAAAGATGTACTATGGCACCTGTGGACAGAAGAATTACTATTAATTGCTACTTTTATTAAGTCAGGAGATTAGGGAATAACATGCTCATGAATGCTTAGATACCCAATTTAGGTTTGTTTGCAATGTTTTCAGTATATCTGAAGAGACTGCTGTTAGGGCAGAACACTTACTAAAGAAAGCAAAATTAGTCCAAAAGATTTTTGTAATATCAAGAACAAAGAAAGAGACCAGCAAAACCTAAAAAAACACCCCAATGTAATTAAAATTTATATACTTCAACAATTACATTCTGAAAAATAAAAAACTAAACAAAAATTTAGTGCCCTGACGCCCAGAAAACAGAATATTTAAAGAGTTTTTAGCTATTTCCTCTTTCATTTAAGTTACATTGCAATACTTTAGCAAGTATTGCATGACATTGCATTGACTGTTAATTTGCTAAAAGTCGATACCTACTGAAGGCACATGACCCTTTTCACTGTTGCTTTCTTTTTTTCCAGGACAGAAATGATAGTTATGCTGATATGCAGCTGCTCTGGAACAATCAAAATAAAGCATCCAAACATCACACCCACACTGCATAAACCTCAGTCTTCTTCATGTTACCATCTGTTGATGTTCTGAATGCCTAGATAAGCACCTGGCCTTGTTTAAAACACCAGTAAGATTTTTTTTTTCAATTTTTATTTTAACAGCTCTCAAAATACCCACTTCCAAAAGCTCCAGAAGAACAATAGCAACATCAAAAGAAAATCCTTCAAAAATGCACAAAATATGTGCAAAACAAAATTGGTACTGCTTTCTAAATGAAAGCCCATGCAGACCGAGGCATGAAACATGATTAGAAGCACCAAAAAATACCCAGAAACTCGAAAAATTCACCACCGTTATTCTTCATCTTTAACAGATTTACCTAAAATACAGCATGGCAGCTTTAATAGAAATGGAGATTCTGTGGAAAAAGTTGTTGAAACAAATGCAAGAAGAAAATTCTCCTTTACGGCTGCATTACAAGAACTGAGATACTGCAAATTAATGACTAAAAGAAATCTACACTGAATCCCCAAAAAAATTCAATTTTGTGATTTCAAGGTATCAAAGATGAGTACAGAACACAAGGACTGGAAATACAGATCAGATCCACCATCAGTTAGAAAATAAAGCACCAAAACTCAGCTGGCAGACCTTAAGCATATAAACAAAATCATTGATAGCTTCTATCTCCATAACAAGAGTGACCAAACTACCTCTGCTGGGCATCATCTGCAGGCCAACTTGACTGATTGACTTTCAGCATTTCAAGTGGAAAAGCTAATTCTTGTTGACAAGTATATCAATCTAGCAAATTTCTGCAGTGAATTGAAGGCAGAAACCAATGACAATATTGTTTGATGTGTGACCAGCACAAGTTTTGAGGATTCATTTACATGCAATATACTTGACTACACAAAATATCAAGTAATTATTGCTATTTTAAAATAAGACACACACTTTCAGTCTATTGTAACAACATACAGATTCTGAAGAGGGACAGCTCTTACAAAGATATAATATATTTCAAATGCTGCGTCTCAAAAACTTATTGGAGGTTAAATTACCATCTTGTTTATGAAAAATCCTTTCAATCATCCCTGAATCTTTCTGAGTACTGTTTTCGTTATTCACGTCTCTGCTTAAAGGTATCTTATTTTAGCTGATAATAACAGCCTAACCAGATCTTAGCTTAACTATTTTAAAAGTATCTTAAATTATTATACATTTTTCAATGAAACTTACTTAAAAATTACAAGTGAAAGCAGTGCAATTTTCCAGACAGATAATGAAAAAAATTATAGTATCATTTTGCTACAGGAGCTAAGAATTGAAATTTTAATTTTTAAAACTACTGTGTCCCTAAGAAGTATTTATGCTCATTTTGGAAAATGAAATAATCAAATATATGATGCAGAAACTGTCTGTGATCAGCTGTATCATAACTGCCTTCTACTACTCTAAAGAGAAATAGGATATCCTTTAAGGAACACTAGCAATTAATGAAAAGTGGCATGTACTGACATGGAGCAGCATCTGTGGATGATACAAGTAGTCACTGAAATGTATACCTGGCATTATAAGAATCTCTTTCTCTGAACATCTCCACATTATTTGCATCTGTTTAAAAATACAAATAATTATTACCATATTTGGGGACATTTTAGTACAGTCACAATAGATCTTTATTGGTCTTACTGAAACGTAATTACACTTGCAGGGAAGATGCATTTTGTATACACAATTCATTGCTGTGAGCTCCTTGATAATTTATTTGATAATAAACCTCAAATATAGAGGACACGCCTAATCTAAAAAGGTTACACAATTGTGACATGCAAAACTTCAAAACTGTATTGCAGTTAATCATGTCAAACAGGTGTGGGGTTTTTTGTAACCTACATTGCCTTGGTATCATTTTCATAATTTTGTACTTGTTTAGAATTTCTACTGAGTTATGGTCTTATACCAGTACAGAAGCAGGAACCTCCAGAACTGCTGTTGAACTGATGTCGCCCTGATTTTGTAAGACTTTGTTAAGCCTTCTGATGTTTACATTCCTTCAACAAACTTTCTCACACACAGTTCTGTAAATAACCTATGTTTTGCATTCTTTCATGAAGGTGGAGTGAATTGATTGACCCTTTGTCTGTCCAGTGGCATTGGAGAGGTGGCACTGTCACCCTCCAATCCACTGTCACCTTTGGAAAACTATAAATGTTGGAGTCAGAAAATAAAGCTTCTTCTTTTTTGTTCCCCTCGAGAGCAGCAGTGTCTGTGTCATCATTTCATGCCTTATCACAACAAACTCACACTTCAAATGAGTAAGGATTGTTTTTTAATTTTTTTTTTCATATATTTAAATTGGGAAAGGAGCCTTCCCTTTTCTGCAGCCTCTTCTTTTAAACAACCACTTTTCTATTTCTGGCAAATGTAGCACTTCCATCTGGAAGTGCTAAGGTTTCATAATAAATGAAAGGAAGAAATGAAAAAATATAAATTGTGCCTTCCAAATTACTTGCAGCAGGCTTCACAATGTTCTCTCTCCCCATAGCACCTTTTAATGACACTTTTTTAAGTAATTCCCAGACTTAATAAATCACATAGGGGTGCCTGCACCTATAGGGCTCATGCCAGTAACACGCTGAATACTGGAAGACCACAACTTTTTAATAGAAGCTCCCCATTTGATCTTATTGACAAAAAAAAAAAAATCTACTAGAAAATCCATATAAAGTATACATTATGGATGCTAAAATCAACTGAAATTAAAGTATATTACTTTTATTCATCTCCTCCAGAGTGTCACCACATTCGCCTTAGGTGCCCTTATCTATGCATTTGGATCAAAAAAACTGTTTTGGATCAAATAAACCTGTTTTGGATCAAGTTTTAACTACACTTTATAACACAGTTTAAATCTTCTCTGAGATATGCAAAGTTTTCATTTCAATACTGTAATTGCCAAAACATACCCAATCCAATTCCATTCACTTAATATTATAGAAATGTCTGAAGAAGCCACTAATTCCCATCATTTCCAACAGAGAAGGAAGGATAAAGGCTGGCTTGTTCTATCAGAAAGCACAAATGATGGGTGAATCCCAGTAGAGATGGAAAAAATGCTCTTTTACAGTGATCACTTAGAGCTGCCTCCTGTAAACATTCCCCTCTGAGTAAACAGAGGCTGCCAGACACACTGGAAGAAGCAAGTTCTTACTGGAAATCTCTGTGGAAATTCTCTAGAGTGAAAAATTACTGGAATAGTATAAGAAACATTAAACCTAATTAAAAAAAGATTATTTCAAATACAGCAAGCACAACTATAATAAGTAACTGTATTAGTCTATCAAAATTATCTAGAATAAAAATTCTTAAAGCCATGCCAGATGCTGTATTTGACTTGCTTTTCAAATATTTATTTCCCATCTTGAAGTATTAACTGAACACATGGGCATTCAAAGTTCTAAAACAACACAAAAATGTGTCTTTTAGGTAGAAGAAATTTATAGTCATTTTAAAGAAAAAGTTATATTTGAGATCCAGTCTAGTATGCAAACAGCATTGTTATTGCAAATGTACTTACCAGAGCTGGTTTCAACTTTATAGGAGTTTTTAAGGTACCGTAGGTTTTTCTGGCAGTCTTTCATTTATTAGTCCTACTTTTTGGAAGTGAATATTGGAAAATACTCATCTCTAAAATACATTACAATTGAAAAAAATAAGAAAATATTTATACAAACTGCAGGATGTTTTCTAATCTCTTTGAGCAATGGACAAAGTTTTCCTCTTTTTAGCATAGTGCAGATACTGTGGGCCAAGCAGCACATCAGATCTGAGCTCAATTTGAGGACGAAGCAAGTGAGAGAAAATTCAGGAAGTATGCTCTCCTCACAAAAGAATGGATATTGACAGAAGGACATAGAGATAACTGAATGGCCTATACAAATTAGTGCACTTAAGCTCTGATTTACTGATGAAATGAGAAGCATCTGTCTCCTTTACCAGCTACTGCTTTAGCTTTTTCAAAGCCTCAACTGCCCCACGTGATTGTTATGTGCAATGTCCACCAAGCAGAGTTTGCTTGGCTGTCCTTTTCCTTGCTTAGCTACAGTGGTGAATGACCCTGTGAGACAGACCCTGCAGAATTTGAGGAACTTTACAGACCTCTGACTGGAATACAAATGCCTCCTTAAAAACTAATGATGTATGGCATGATTAGACTGAAACTGGGAAGAGTGCACTGACAACACTCATGGTGATCCCTTGCCATGCCATGTGGCAAGTACAGGCTAAGAGAGAACCTAAAAGCTTCAGCACTTAAGAGCTGATGGCAGCAAGACAATGGAGATGAAGTGAGATCAATTAATAAGATGCAGCTGAGTTCATGCCAAGGGCCTGGGATCACTAAAAGAAAAACTATTTCTGGAGGATCTTGTTCCACTTATATTCAGAAAAAGCAGTGTAATCTGACATTTAAGGAGCAGCCACAATGGGAAAGGAAAATTACCAGATGGCAGGAGCCCAAGGCCTCAGCCAACAGCTCCAGTTGGGACTTAAGGAAAGAAATCCTGCAGCACTGAAACAAGGAGAAGGCATTACTCATGTAACAAAGCAACCTATTTTTCAAAGGAGTTTAGACAAGCAGGTTACTCCTCCAATCACAATAAAACAAAGATATTTGGCTACTTTTTTGATTGCTGCAGATTTGAGATATGCAGCAGCCTTAGACATAGGAATCATTCTCGCTGCTACATGCTACAAGAAAACTACTGGCATGAAAGCTGGGCTACATGGGGCACTGACACCTCAGGGACCTGTGTGTCACAGGTAGAGAGGAAACCATCCTTTTCACATACCAACAAGCTATTTCCTGAGGTACCAGTAGTGCACCCTAACAAGTAAAGACAGAGAGAAGCAAAACCAAAGTAACACAAAAGAAATATGCTAAAAACTATGAAGCCATAGAAGCAGTCAGCGTGCATCTTTATGGATTAGAGAAAAAGGGCAAAGAAGGAAAAAAGGGAGAAAAAGCAAGAAGTGGTGGATGAAGTAGGTTTTTTTATTCTTTTCTACTGGGTTAAAATTTAAAGAAAATTCAAGCCTTTACAAAATGTTGCACTGTAAAGCATTAGAAACCAAGTTATTCTGCTGCAGAAGGTTATAAAAATGAATTATACAAATGAATGAAGACACAAAGAAAAAATATCTTCCTTCTCCAGTATGGTTTTTTTTACTGCACTTATTACTGAAAAAACTTGCTATATAGCCTGGCAAGAAACAGTGAATTTACCTATGCCATAAGCCTACTGTCAAATCAACTGATCATGTATCAGCATTTTTAAGAAATGGATGAATTTACAACAAGATCTACAAAGGTGATTCACTGCAGCAAGACAAGCTCACGTATTAAGTAATTTCTATACTATGCATACATTAGATGCTTGCTGAAATAAGCACTTTCAATGAAACACAAAACAGCACAAAGCACGATCAAAGAAACAGCTGTGGGTTTGTCTCAGGAGGAACAATATTAATTACAGCAGCTTAAAAAACATAGCCTCCCTCTTTATTTTGAACATCATTAAACTTAACATGCCCAGAGCTGAACTGATTTGGCCACTTCCTTGCCAAATACCCACACTTGGGTATTTTCACACCAGGGGCACTGCCAGCCAAGGAACACAACCACCGCACTGCAGACAACTTTTCCTTCCCTTCTGCTGCCCTCAGTAAAGGATGGAGGAGAGCAGAAAAGTTAATACTTGCAAGGAGTTGAATGACCCTATTGAGTGGCTTTCATTGTGAAAAGGTTGCCAACAATCAAAGCATAACTGAATTGTTAAGAGTGAATATTTTCCATTCCTACGTATCATTGAGGGAATGCCATTTAGAGTTACAAGCAGTAACAGTACAATCAAGAGAGAAAAATATTATTGCTAATGTGAGATTGTAGAAGGGAGGAACAAGCATCTGCAAAGGTAGCCCAGACAGTCATACCAGGGATTCAGCAAAGTCAAGAGCCAGAGCAAATGACAACAGTTGCAAAACAAAGTTCGCATTGCAGATGAGAAGCTAAAAAAAGAGTAGTTTGAATGCTCCTAATGCATTTAAAATAAATCTGTGAAAAGTGAATAGAAGTAATTGTTCTTTGTCACTGAGGAAATGCCATGCATGAGCTTCTGAATAATATTAAAAAGACCTGGTTTAGAACATAAAATACAATCTTCACTGCCAGTGATACATATTTCTCTGAAATTTTTTATACAGAAAAAATTCTCTCCTTTAGAAGATTATTCCACCAAATAAGCATTGTTTGAAATGCAATATCTTCTGAAGCTAATAAGCTACTCACAGTGTACCATCCCCAACACTCACCTTCCAGATGTGAGCATACAGCTAAATCATCAAAATATTTAAACTGTTCATGTTTTTTCACATTCATGTAATACATGCTCTATGCATTAAATATAAAGTTTCTATTTTTGCTGCTTCTCCTACAAGTTACTTTCTATGAAAAAAAATTCTGTCGCATTTTAGATCATTACATATATACATATGAGGAGTTGATATTAGTGCATTATTACAGCCACACATTTTGATTATGAAATCTCCTTAAACCATGGAATTCCTAAAGTGCCAATAGGAGGCTTGCAAATTTGAAACATTGTCCTTAGTGCATCATGTATGGATGAATCAGGATGTTTCCTGATCAGTGTGGTGCCCTCAGTATCAGACAGGTGCTTTGTGCTGTTTTGAGTCTGTGGCATTTTGTATGCTTCAAAAACGTTAGTTTAACACACCCCCCACAGAGTGAGGCTGAAAAATGCATTTATTACATCATAGATGTGTCATGACCTCAAACAGAAACTAGTTTCAAAAATTACAATATTTTAAACTTCTCTTTCCCTCTTAGAATTTAAAAATAATTTATGAATATCATGAGAAGGAAAGAATGCCTTACATGCATCTGAACAGATCAACACACTCTTTTTCTGAACTATTAAACACACCTGTCTAATAAGCACTGCCTGATTCTTTTCTCCCGAAAATAAATTCTCTAAAGTGAATTATCAAAAAAGGAAGCTGCAGAAACTTCAGGATAGCCTATATATTTGCTCTTATTTTTGTTCAAGCTTTCTCTGTGAGCATTCAATATCTTCAAATAGTTGGTTGCCACCTAAGAAAAAGTTCTCTTCACTCATGGGATGGTCCTGAATCTGATTCCATTACTACAGACTTGTTCCACTCTTCTCCAGTGAAATTTGCATCTGTATTAAATATTACACAGAAGCAACAACAAAATATCTAGAGATCATACATTTTTTAAAGTGTGATGGGTTATGGGTTCGCCCACAAGCAGCAGTCTTAGAGAGTTAGTGTTTCTGCTGCATATCTTTTGTCTCCTTCAGAAGGACCTAAAATTCACACTGCGACTGTTGCGCCTTGTGTGGCGGCACTGATGGTCCCACTAGACAACTGCTGCTTGGCTGGACAGAAATTCTACAGTGGACACAGGACTTCAAAATAACTCATTAACAGATCCAAGCATCAAGCAAGCCAGCCAGCTTTGCAATCTATAGCAGGGTTTTTGCTAATGGCAGCAGTGCCACAGGAGGAGGGCAAACTGCAGCTTTCAGAGCACTGCCTGGGCTCAGCTTTCCCCAAGCCACAAGCAACCACAGCGCTTGACAGGAGGAGGACTGGGCCCAGTAAACCAGCCTGGCCCTCTGAGAGACAAGATTCCCTCCTGTAGTAAAAACAGATTCAGCCCTGACAAAATGTGGCCATTACATTAACATTTGAGTACTTCATATTATTGTTTGATGCACTTCACACATTCATACTGCAGGAGAAACCTCGGTTTCTCTAAGGTTAATGCAACAGAATTTTGTGGTTTCATAATTGGTTTCACATCAGCACAGAACCTAGACTTAAAAAATATCTTATGATCTACTGCCATCTTAGAGGAGGTTGTCTAAAGTGACATTTCAATCATATTAAATCACTTTAGTCTAAAAATACATTTTCAGACTATTTTCAAATTAATACAAATCTTATTGGTTTGCAACATCTTTTCTGGTGATAGTTCAACACTTTCACACTCTTTTTCAGAAGAACATTTCTCCCACCACTGCTCTTAAGAAACCTGGTAGTAATGAAAGGATGTGACTCTGCAATAAATAACTAAGTAAACATAAGCAGGAGTCTAAAGTGGAGTCCATGCTCACATTCAAAGTCAGAATTTGATCATCAACAGGTGAAGTAAGAGCACACCTTTCACCTGAAACACCCATTAGAACTTCAACATCACATGTATTTCTTTGGTTAGAGTCTTGGATTTCAATCTCTTGAGGCAGATTGATCACCTTTATTTATTAATTAGATTTAACTTTGCTTGGGTTTTTTGTTTGACAGCTTGAAGGACAAATTAAAAAAACCCCAAGGCCCTTCAACAGCTTGCCCTCACTAATATCCCTAATATTTTTATGTCAATTTGTTCCTGTTTACAACATTTCATACAAACAGGGATTTTAAGGCCATTTGTCCTTTCATTCACGCGCTACATTATTACTAGAATGATTATTTTTCTTTAACACAAAACATGAAAATTATCCATATAACGAAATCATACCACTATTTTGATATTTTCACAGCTGTATTTAAGTCTATGTGGTGAAAAACTACCACTACTGCCTAAAAAAAAAAAAAAAAAAATCTTGTCTGATGAAACCATGCTGTTTTCCATAGTTTTACAGAATGGCTTTAAACATGTTTGGGCTAGAACAAGAGGATTTACACTGAAAACCTGACCCAGTCACCATTTATTTCATCTTTCCAAAGGCAACTCAGAACAATTAAGTTCTCTTTCTAAAGACTGAATATGAATTACCCTCTCATGGAGCTTGCTCCTTTCCATTAACCACATAGGAGAGACAAGGGAGAGACACATCAGAATAATGAGATTCTAGCACAATTTTCTGATGGGAGTGATAGGAACAAACAACCAAGAAAATTGTTAAAGAAAAGTGATACTATTTCACCAAGAAGCTATTTGATCAAGCACAAAGAAATCCTCTACTATACAGGATTATAAATAATCCTCAGTATAATTATTTCCTTAGTAGCTCAAATCTCAACAAAATAGGAACAAAACTCAATAAAATAGTATTATTTAGTTACAGAAGTGTCAGCAAGTTTCAGAATTTGGCAATTTTTTGTGATGCAGACTCTGACCTCAGTCTACAGTTGAGGAAACATTAAAACTGTTGCTGCATTTCATCAGAAAGGCAAAACAAAACTGACTTTGTTTTCATTTACATGCAAACACTTGCCAGGGGAAAATTTCTGTTTAGATTATCTCCTTAATTTGCATTATTCCTTTCCTAAGCAGTATCTTAGCCAAATACTAAACTGCTGTCATTTAGAAAAATGAGGAGTTTGAAAATCTACATTCTCCATTCAGTGAATCGTAATGGGACAATTATCAGAAAAAAATTTGCTCATTAAAAGTGAGTCCTGGGTCTGAACCACAAAGAAAACAACAGCTACAAAATTCCCATGCAGGTAATCAATGCTTTGCCTTTATCAAAGAAGTCAGTAGATATCCTACTGAAAACATGGAGGATAGGGAATGCAATCCTTGTAAGGCTGAATCATGCGTAAGAGAGCACTGCCTTGCTTAGACACTTTCAGAACTGAGTCTTAAATACCCCTTCTACCAGCCACAATTTCAGTTTTGATTTCCAGGCATTCAGTGGAAGAGGTTATTCTATCAGGTTGCAAATGTCAAGTACTGCTAAAGATTCAAAACCCTCGAGTCAAAGATAAAAGCTTAATAGTTGTCCGTTTCAAGGGCTTTTAGGATACACTTGGTTCCCTTTACAATTTTTTAAAGCACTTTTTAAATACAAAAAAAGAAGAGAGATTACCACCTCTAATAACAAGCTCCCAGAGGAAAAGTAAAAATGTTCGGAAACTCGCAATGGTGCTTGGCAGTACTGAGCTCAGCAGTAACCCAATTAGGAAGGGATTAACTGAAAATATCTGTACATGCATGCATCCACACTTTCTCCCTCCCTTCTGTGCGGAGTTGTCCTCTGAGATGACACCAGGCTGACTTCCACCTAGCAACTGAGGGCTTAGAAATTTCTTTGCTTGATATGGTGCAGAGGGAACAGAAAGAAATAAACACTCAAGCTAAAGCAAACAACTGAGTGAGTTTGAAGGTTTTTGTTAGCTTTTCTGTTCAACTTTAGAGTATAAGTCTGCGTGTAAGGAACAAATGGAGCAGCTCCAGCAAGTGAACAAGCCATTTATCTGTGTGAGCCTGTGCCAGCATTTCATACACCTAACCTGGAAATGCATGTCTAGATCCTTGCAAATCCTTTTCTTCTCCTGTCACAAACTGTTTCTCAGCTGTTGGCTCACTGATGTCAATCAAAACACCTTTTATCTGCAGAGGACAAAAATCACTCCCTAGCCTAAAGCACAACAACAAAAAAAAAAAAAAATCCCAAGACAGAATGCAGAGGATCACAATAGGACAACTGAAAAGAGTGCTGTTCTATCAAATAAAAGTACTTAATACAACAATGTGAAACCCAGAAAGGTCTTCAGCCTCTTTACAAGGAAGGAATCTACACTTGACTTCTGCTTCTAAATAAAGGCAGAACAGGTGAATAGATTCCCTTCTGGTTTAAGACAAAGAACAGATACACAGGATACATGAATGTAACCTGAAAGCAACTGCAAGAGGTCAGACTAAAGAGTACAACACTATACAAAAGCAGGAATCCCTCCTTTGACACACTCTCTTTGTCTTCAATTATCACTAAGCCAGGGGACTTAATGAATCAGACACAATCTAAACATCATGTTTAATAACCTTGATGAACCATGTTTTTTTTGCCATGATTTTGTCCAAACACTCCAAGTTCATTTTTACATCTGGCCACTACACCCTCTCTCAGAAATAAGTTATCTAATTTAATTATCTGTTTTATGACGAGGTATTTCCTTTTATTTAATAACTTACTGCCTCATTAAATTCCTCCTAATTCTCATGTTAGGAGACATAAGGAACAAATCCTTCCCTCTTCATCTTCTCCCTGCTCTTCAAAGAGTTTATAGACTTCAATGAGATGAGTATGGGCCCATGGCTTTCCATATCAAGAATCATAATTCACTTACTTTCATACCATTCTAAGCCTTCCAGGACATCCATTTGCCCTCCTTACTTTGCTCAGTATCTTTTGTAGTTGAACTGTACTGCACCATACTGAACTTCTGAGGATAAGGCAAATGCAAAAACCATAGTATTCAGTAACACCATTCACCAAGGGCATGCAGTAGTATAAATAATGCTTTCATTCTGTTCTCTCTTCTTTTATCAGAAACTATTAATTACTTTCAATTCCTGAAGCTGTCTTTGCTTGTTTTTGTTTGGAATACTCTGTGTCTAAAACACTAAACTCAAACCCAGAATTACCCTGAAGATCCTTTTTTGAAGTGTAGCCAATTAAGAACCAATTACTGTTCATGTGTAATTAGGACTATTTTTTCTGGCACAGTCTTTCATATGCCATTTTAATCACTTTAGAAAGCACTGCAACTCTTCATGGTACATTTTAGTTTTGCTGTCCTTAATAAATATGTGTTGGCATTATACTTCAGCAAACCATTATTCATCCTTTTTCCCAAATCATTCACTAATATATTAAACCATAAAAGTTCATCAAGAAACCTAATCCAAAAGAAGAGTCCTTCTTACAATGAGACAGCACAAGGGGATTTGGTTTTTTCAGCTACAAAAACATCAACCACAGTAGCTTCCCCTCCCTTTAATATATACATATAGGGATCCATCAATAGGTTTTGGTAATATAAATATACTGTGCTGACTGAATGACTCTCTATGGTGGCCTTTTTACTCTAAATTTAAAGCATTCTGAAATATTTTTGTGGTGTAGCATCTCCTCAAAAGCTGCTAGCTGTTTCTCAATATGTAACAGTTATTTAATGGCTACCTATTCTATTTGTATAATTTTTAGCTGTACTATTGGTATCAAATACAGATTTGATAGTCTGTGATTTCCAGGACTGGAGGGATTTTTGGTTCTTTGTTGGGTTGTTTTTTTGGAGTTTTTTTTAAAGCTACCATAACATTTGCCACCTTTCCACAAATGTATATGCAGACCAGTGAAGGACAAATGTTGTGCACCAGAAACATCAGTTCAGCAATACCCTACAAGCTTTGCATGGAAACACCTCAGCATAGTCTGGTTGTTACTCATTTTAATGCACAGCACCAATTTACTAGAACTGCTTCTACTGGAGTTCTGTCTGGGAGAGACCCTCGGGCTTGCTCAGAATGGAAGACATAACCTATACCAAATCACACACACCTCATTATTTACAAATACAATTTACTTGCTCAAAAATGAAATTCAAACACTCAAATAGACTGGCTTTTTGGTTTTGTGTTGCTTTTAGTCAGAGGTCTAACTTGTGTCTAACTAACTTATGGAATAATTATCAAAAAATTATTTCCCAAATCTCTTATCAGAGCAAAAATGCACAAGGGCAGAATCCATTCTCCTTCAAACTTATTCACCCCAGGGTCTCAGTATATACCTGGGGCTTGTACATACCATCAGGACTAAATAAACTACACATCACCAATAAAAATAAATATTGCACAAAAAAAATTATTAGTGAAATACCCACACTATCTCTCCTTAAGATAGCATATTTTCATCTTATATAGATTTTGGAATAAAGCCCTCAGCTCTAGAAGTCTGACACAGAAGAGCTGATTCCAGATTTACATCCAGTTATGCTCTCTGAGTTATATAACAATATTTTAATGTAACAGAGGTGGCCATAAAGCCATAACAGTCTTTAATGTTACCTGCATTAGTTATAAACTCTTTGCTTATCATTTCAGCAAAATTTCAACATTCAAGCTAGAATTATCCATTTTTATAGTTGGGGATTTTTTCCCTTTTGTCTTAATAAAGAAAAAAACCCAAAATTTAAAATAACTATAGCAGCATACTTCAGAAGCAGGGGTTGGCTAATCACCTAATTAAAATATAAATCAACACCAAAATACACCAAAATTTGACTATTTCTTTGAGGATTTAAATTAATAATAGATGTGTATATAAATTAATGACTAAGTAAAAGCCAGCATGTCCACAGACAGTAGAAAATAAAGCTTAAGGAGCCTAAATACCCCAAATTTATGCCCAGTCTGCATGTGTTTCAAACCTGGGCACAGGCTTTCCATGTGGAGTTGAGAATGTCAAAACAAACATAACTGGCAAAGAAGAGAACAACAAGAAGACCAGCTGGACCACACTGTGGAAACATCTCCAACAGAAAAACCAGCAAGAGCCAGTGGGGAGAATGGAAACGGGGATAAGGAACCTCGAGGGAACCTGGGACCTTAACCCAGAGGGTAAAGAGAAACAGAGAGAGGCATGACTGGCAGAAAAGCAGACTGAGTTAGGAAGCCACAGCAGTAACACCTGGACGTGCTGAGGAAGATGACCAGGAGGGGAACAAGCCACCACGGAGAGAAGACAGGAGGAGAAAGAAAATAGGTCTGTGAGGGTACAGCTGGAAGGATCAACATTTGCAGAAGTGACTGAACAAGAAATGTTGTACAAAGCCTGCAGCACAAGACCAGTATGGCGAAAGACCTATCCTGCAGTCACCTTCTTGTCAGCAAAAGAAAGGAAGGTTATTCTAAAACAACTGGACTGGATATTTAGTAATAGGATTCCTTGTCTATACCTAGTTTCACAAAAATCCTGCACGATTTGTCAAAATCACTTTGTACCAATTCCCACATTTGCCAAAAGAAGCAAAACCACTTTCCTTGTGTTCAGATGCTGGACTGTAGACCCCAGGCACCAGTCTGAAGTCTCTGCCAAGAGCCTGCAGTCTCAGATAAAGTCAGTGAAAGGTGTTCCATAAACAACAAAAGGTTTAAAAAGTGCAATCACTTACAACACAGATAAGCAAGAAAAAGCATCTTCAAGGACCCAAAAGCTGTTGCATGGTTTATCTACTTCCTTTCTAATTTCAAAACTGAGTAAAGGGTACACTGCTCAGCTTAGCAGACAACTTCACTGTATTTTAAACACCTGGGTACCATATGGCCACAAATAATGTTCCACGGCATTGTAAAAAATGTGTCTAACAAAAAATACTGCTCACAAAAGATTTCAAAGAGCATGTTCTAAAAAGGAATTGAGACCCATATGAAACTACAAGAAAGAGAAAAAAACCAAACCTGAGCAGGTGTTTAGTGAGCAAGTACTGGCTTTTGCACCATAAACAAAGCAAGAAGAGAGTGGAAAGGTAGCAAGAACAAGTAATTAAGGACTCAATCATAATGCATGCATACAAGAAAGGCGAATTAAAGTTACATGATTGACCTTAACTAGCATCTCCTAACTTTATTATTTAACAAGACAATATCAATAATGTTTTCCCAATATTTTGTGTATGCTTAGAAATCCATGAGCAGAATGAAAAAAAATTGAGTCAATCTTCTGGCCTCTACAATCCTCTGGCTCACCTTTCAAACATAAAGCCACAAGAAGTGAAGCTGATGCTCAGACTTAAAACTTAAACCAAACTTATTCTGCTTCATTAACTTGAACAAAGGGGCACACAACAAGGAGAGATGGCAGTTCAGGGAGCACCAGTATTTCTACAGAAAATATACAGACAGATATTCTCAGCTGATTTCTGAGTTCCTCCAAGTGATCAAGAAGCACCCTTCCACACTTCATATTCAAATCTGAGGAACAGAGCTGTACCACTGTAGTACTAGGAAAAGTGGCATCCTATTGTATGACAATGACATCATTAAATGGTATTTATCATACTCAACTTCTCAGACAGGAGGATGGAGGCCCTGTCCCCCACCACTCTGATTACATACCTAAGTCTATCCATCCACCTCCTACTTTGCACTTGGGATTAATCAATATATGGAAAATATTTTTAATCTGTTTGCACAGCACCTGCTTCAGTAAGACTGAAGGGGGATCCTGGAAAGCTGTCCTGATTAAGAGCACTGTAACATCAGTGCTTCTCCTGTTCCACTATAATATTGCTCTTGCACATTAATGCAGCAGACAGGCTGTGATGCAGGCCACATCTGTATCAGGAAGCACAGAAATGCAACAGGAACAGACCTGGGGAATACAAACATTTGCTATGTGTCCTCTTTCAGTGCTCAGGGCTTCAGGCTAATTCTTAAATGACCCCAGAGACTGCATGCCTACCAGTGCCTTTGGACCATGCTTTGGTATGCCTTGGGACTTATCTTCTAGTGCAGTTTCATCCAGAACAGTTTCTGCACTCTTAAGTTCTGCACTTGATGATATAACCAAAATAGCAGGGACAAGCCTGCTACAAGAGATTTCCTTCAAGAAACCATTTCTGATTTGAATACAGAGAGCTACATCCCACTGGCATTGAACAGCAGCTACGAGCTTCAGCACTCTACTTCACTCCAACTTCCTACAGTTTTCAACACCATTCCCTTCTTTAGGGGAAGGATCACATCCTTCTTTCTAGAGTTTCCCTTTAGAAACCTTTCAGATTCTGCTGCTCTGCTGATAAAGCAGGTAAAGCATGAAGTCCTTTGCACAGTAGATGAAACTCATTAAACTTCTGTTCCTAAATTTAAATGTTGTACAATCAGAAGAAAAAAACTCCACATGCAGCTGAACACTCATTCTATGCATATAGAGCACTTGTATACAACTGATTCATTTCCATGTGGAATTTGCAGTACTCGTAAAATTAGCCATTTGAATGCCAGAGTCATTTTTGTATGGGGAAAAACACATTGAGTTAATAATAAATAAAACTGCAGTAATAATAGTTCCTGCTATTTTTATATCTGCCTATATCCCAAATTTCTTCATGGACATTAACATGCAATCTGCCTGGGTTTTTTTGTTGGTTTTTTGTTTTGTTTTGTTTTTTGTTTGTTTGTTTGGGGGTTTGTTTGGTTTTGGGTGGTTTTTTTTTTGTTTGTTTGTTTTTTGGGGTTTTTTGGTTGTTTTTTTTTTTTTTTTTTTTTTTGCCAACTGAACAGAGGCTCCTTACTATAAAAATATAAAAAAGGGAAACAAAACCAGAGAATGTTGAAAGAGTTCTGCGTTTACTTGCAGGAACTGGCAGGAGCTAAAACAAAAGAAACCCGCCCTATTTCCGTGCAACAAAAATGGAGACATTAACTCTGTGGGTATATTTTAAAGGCAAAGATTTTACTTCTACAGCAATTATACTATTCTAAATTTTAAAAAGATGGTTGCTCCCAGAGGGGATCTGAATTTGATATTTAGTTGACCAGGACTGGAAGCAATTACTTCTAGACACTTTGAGGGAGATAAATAAAATGCTTTCATTCATAACACAGCACAGTTCCTTTGTACATGCAGCATTTGGAATTATTTGGGTAACAGACAACAGCCTATAATTTACTCTTCACATATAATGAATGAAAAATAGCAATACCACATGAGGCCGCAAGATGTAGAATACTTGCAATGGGACTAAGAAAACAAGGTACCACTAAGTTGAATTTCTTTTCTCAAGCACAAATGGCTTGAGAACTATATTCCATAACACACAGTATTTGCCAAGACTTGTGTTGATACTCTTAATAAGTGCTATAGTTTAAGCAGTTACCAGAAGTTGTGGCTGAAGGCTATTTCAGTAACACTGCACAGACAAACTACCTTATTTCCATCCAGCAGCTCCATAAACAGCAATCTCATTATCTTCTCAGTTATCTGTGACTATACCATGACTCGTTTTAAATCAATATTGTTCCATTCCTCTAGGATATTCATGAAGTAAATATATTTCTCATGAGTTGCTAAGAAAAAATCCTGCATTACTATTCTTTCCTGTCAGCTCCAGAACCTCTTCCTTTCTGACCATCATATTGAAATTCAATCTACTCAATATATCTGGCACAAAACAGTTTCTTCCAGTGCTCCAAATAGCATGACCAGTGATTGTCTCAATTTTCTTTTCAAAGCACTTTCACATGTTTGGAGACTCCCTTCAGTCCCCAATTTATGCCTTACACCTACTTCCTACATGGATACATGGGAAGGATTCCCCTTCCAGCACGCTAAGCTCCCCTACTTACAACTTATTGCTTTCTACTGCTAGCGTCACCTATTTTGGTTCTCTTGCTAAGAACATAATTCAAAAAGTCTGCCAACAATGTGTTTGCAACCAAGTGTAGAAACAGACACTGCTTGTTTAGAACAGATTCTCTCTGGTCATGTTTCACAATATTTATCACATGCTTTGATTAAGACTGCAAATTCTTCAGGTTTTAATTTCTGTTTCTGTAAAGTGCCATTCTTATAATGCACTATAAGTGCTAAATAATGATTAAACCCATTAATCTACTGCCAACAGAAAAATGCAACTGGATTAAAGTTAATTTGTTCTAAACCTCAGTCTGATTTGGTGGGAAATAATATCTAGGGTGGCTGCTGTCTTTCTAGGTTGGTTTTGTTTTCTCTTTAACCCACAGATTAGCTCCCATAGTAGTACCTTGTTTTTTCTTGTAAAGAATCAACAAGAACTCAATTTTATGATAAATTAGCTTTTTCAGCAGATTAAGCACTACATCTTCAGCAATACTGAACTGTGTCACTTTCCACAGACATATGGTGGAATGAGCCAAAATATACAAGGATCTTTTGGTACAGCTGCCCAGCATTTACACATCCCTGTGTGCATATTATTCACAAGTGTTTGCATCAAAAATGTCATTAACATTCTCGAGCAGAGATATATCTTTGCAAGTGCCTATTTCAAAAGCATCATTACAATACTGATGAAATAACACAACACCAAGCTTCTAAGCTGATTTTAAATCAGGTCATGTTCAGGTTCAAAAAGCTGACAAAGTCTCAGCCAACACTGGTGTCATCATGGAAGGCAACAAAGCACACTGAAGTGCCTCTGCTAAATCTCAGGAAAAGTAAATCAGCAGTTGAATCCACAAGCAGACATTGCTGCTGCCAGCTTATTACACCTCTTACATCCAACTTCAAGGCAGTCTCAAGTCCTCTCCAGTTTTTCTTCAAACTCTATCACTTTTTGTAAATAATTCTTCCAGGCTATTAAGTGACAAGCTATCAAAGACTAATTAAGCAGAGAAGGATTTTAATAACCAGCTGGACAGCTTGAGTGCTAAATTTTTTAGTTCTCAGATGTGCTTGAGACACCTTGATGTTGTTCATCTTTTTTCCAATACAAATGCTAAGTTGACAATCTTGTCTTACAGAGACATGCACAGAACTGCACATACAGATCTGTATTCAAATTTTGTATTTACTTGGACTTGTCACCAAAGCCTGAAATAAGAGATTTGTCAGTAAAATAAGCTCATTGACTCTGCAGTAATATTTAACAGTGATAAAATAATTATACTGCTTATAGTCATTCAAGAGCTCACCATAATCAGATCTCCCAACCCCTGGAATCACAGCACAGATGACTTCCTGACTAAGGTCATGCTGGCTGGGGTGGCACAAAACGTGCCTCCCTCCACGCCAGGAACAGCAAAACTTGATGCAAGAATCCATAGCACGCACTCACTGCCAGGCAGCATGCTGCTCATTGGAGACTGCTTGAGCCTTCCTGCCTCCTGGCCAGCAGCACACATCAGGACAAACATCTGCCTGAAGCTATGGCACAGCAAACTCTGGTGTTATATCAGTGAGAGAGATTGTATCAAAGCACTGGGCTAAAGCAGGTGAGAGCGAGCGCCTTGCATGCAAAGTCAATTTCCCCAACACTTAAGAAAAATATATGCTCTCACACACATCTAATCAAAACCTGGTTTGCCCTTAGGTAAATGCAGTAATTTAAAACAGCCATTTTATTTTTGTAAGCCAATCCACATTTTCTTGAAGGGTGTCATGATTTCTTTCATATATCTGCTGCCCAGAAAGATCAGGACTCTTTGGAGAACAACCTATGCATGTCTGTTGCAGTTGAACTTACTGCAGAAACTCTAATATTGCCGTTTGTCAGTGTCATTTTTGTCAGCTAACCTGTAATGACACAGCAAGAAACTCAGCCACCCTGTACTGAAAAAGAAAACTGCAAGAAAGAGAGTGTCTACAATCACTTCACAATCCAAGTCACTGGGATGCTGTGAAAGACACACAGGATTTTTATGACAGTCTCACCCTACAAAGCAAGCTGAAGTAGCAGCAGAGTAAAGAATCAAGAAACACAATGACAAAAAGACTCAGTAAATTGAGGTGCTAACACTAGGTAGGAAGAACACTCAGTTCAGGAGTAAGCTTTTCAAATACAGTAATAAAAAATGTTTAAAAAAACCACCTGAATGCTAACAACTCCTTACCTCCAACCACTCTTAGGAATAAGCAATTTCACAATCAACATAGTTGCTATCCAAATCCAGAATCCGTGGTTGCAATTTAAATATTGGGCAGTAGGAAATAGGAAAAACAGATTTGGCAACTCTTCCCTTTAAAACATGGAATACCAATACACTGAGAGTGAACATCACTTTGAAAACATCTCTACTAGTGAAAACTTCTAGGAACAGGGAATACACTAAAGCTTTATGGAGACTTTAAACAAAAACAAGCTCATTGGCTGAGAGGACAACTTTTTTTTTTTCTTTTTACAACGCTGACATGTAATACATAAACATGAAAAGATGACAAGTTATTCTTACTTTCATGGAAAAGAGCAGGATATGTGAACTGATGTTACCTGCCTGGCAACACCACGATCTACTCTGCCTTGCAGATGGAAGCACTTAATCTAGTGCTGAACATTTTGGGCACCATAAGAACACACATTCTGTCATTTAGATACAGCTCTTGCCTTTAATGACTCTCACTGTGCTCTCCTACCTTAGAATAGACAGCACTCAATTTTGCATGGTGTTTTCAACTTCCAACAACACTATGCAAAAAACGACAGCACTCAATTTTGCATGGTGTTTTATGCAAAAAAGAGTCAAAGATCAAACTTGCTTAACTGACAGCAGGCTACAGACTTCCAACCCAAAGTGAGCACAAGCATCAAGACCTGACATTTCTGTCAGCTAAGACACAGCGATGACCACTCAGATGAACTACTGTTCAACTTGGGTCACAGCCACAAAAATGTTTCCTGAACAACAGCTCTGTGTTAAAAACACAAAGTAACACTCATATGTTGCTGAACCTAAGAAACAGACAAAGAAATCAAATCTTACTATTTTGTTAGTGATTAAACTTATGATAAAACCAGGGAGCAATAAAGTTTCCTTTGGAAGGTGGCAGAATCTTAACAATCTTCATTAATCCATACTGAGATGGAGGGCATTTCCTCTATTATCTTCCCAAAAGTAAATATTGTGATTCAAATGATTATTGTACTTATTTATTAATTTGATTTTCAACAGGGGGCCAGGGAAGAAAAAAAAAATCTATTTTTTTTTTATTTCCAAAGGTATAATTTACTTAATAAAGACCCCTAGGCAGAAACAGGTCTTACATTAAGCTCCCTGCACACTTTTGCTGAAGGCCAAGTATTTTCTAAACAAATACATATGTCAACTATAAAGCATGTTTTTTAGATCTTACAAGCATCTTTATTTACTTTAGAGGAGCTACCAATCACTGCTCAGAGATGGACTGGGCATTGGTCCACAGGTGGTGAGCAATTGTATTGCACATAACTTGTGCTTTTTTTCACTTGTGGTCTTTTTCTACCCTTACAATTATTTTTATAGTTAGTAGTACTAGTATATATGTTGCTATCATTACCATTATTATATTTTACTTTGTTTCAGTTATTGAAGTGTTCTTATTTTAATTCAAATGTTTGGGTTCTCTTCCTGATTCTCCTCTCCTTCCCATCAGAGTGGGAGAGAGCAAGTGGCTGCATGATGCTTAGTTGCCAGCTGAGGTTAAACTACAGCTGCAATCATGCAGTGGAATAAACACAACCTTGGGTCTACAGCAATACATTAAAAATTATTTGCTATTAGAATATAAAGAACAAGCAGAGAGAAGACTAAAAATTCCCTCTTTTCAATGTATTACGCAATCTGAGACAAAGTTAAACCATAGGGCAAAATCATTGCACATTAATGCCCACGACAAGCAAGGGAATACTTGCTTCAGGAGCCCTTTGACTGCTCTGATTCTTACATGATGTAAAGACATCCTGAATCAGGTTGACTTTCAGGCATTAACCTGATCATCATTAATAAGTGTCAATCTCATTTTCTGCTTCCTTGCTTCTACCCACACCCAGCCTTCCTGGGCAATACACTTTCACATCTGATCTCTCTCATTTCAGTCTCCCACCCACAGATTTTCCTGCATTCAAATGTCCTGAAGAATCAAGCAGACCATGAGATAAAAGGCAACATTAATCAAGATAAACTGGTATTTATATAATTTTCTCTTATTTTTTACTTAATATTGCAGAGACTGTTGCTCTCAAACCTTCTAAGTGTAGGAAAAAATGAGAGTACTTAAATACCAAAGCCAGAGTTCAGTGTGTCTCCAGAACTGTTTAATTACTTTGTAAAGTTATGCGTTGAGCAATACAGAATAGAGGGCCAGTAGGAAGGAGCCAGGCATTAGATCACCTTTCTTTGCTTCCTCACTATTTTATCTAAACTAAGTTTTCTACATTAAGACGCATGTATTTAAAAATACATAAACAATGCCTACACATTTATTTAAAAAATACATTAATCTGGTCTAAACTTTAATTATGGACATTCATGGAAAATTTAGGCAAAATAACATCTATCAAAAATCCTTCACTTTAGCATTTCCTTTCATCCAAGATCACTGTTACTATTTTATGACTGGGAATGAATTACAAGAAAATCCAGGACTTGAAGCCTTTTAAGTGGCTGATCATGAACTCCATGTTGGCTGGTAGGTTACCCACTATGGAATGACTGCAACCCAACTCCTGCTTTTTTGTAGATGACCTATCACACATCAAACCCATACAATAGACCAAGGATGATCTTAAAAGAGGAGAAATCTGCTTACCTAAGCCAGGAGTCATAAAAAAAGCATGGAAAACTGAGAATCTGAAAGTGGATGTATCAGCAATTCATGTTCCTTTAAGACCATATGTGAGTATTTAAGCCACACATTGACAGAAATTGTACAGCTATAGTTCTAAATGATAAAAAAGTAATTTTTTACTTAATATATTAAAAGTTTTCACTATTTAAACATTATCAATACCTTTGGGGGTGGTTTTGCTTTTCAGATTTTATTTTTTTAGTATGAACAACTTAATCCACGGCAGTATCACAGCTCTGTGAATTTAATCACTATCTTTCATAGCACAGTAGGGAGGAGAACCCTAACCTGTGTAGCCATCACAGACATTTGGCAACCAGTAGGCCACTCCATTCTCATAAACAGCTTTTCTTTATTACATTTAAAATTTATAGAAGTGGAAAAATGGAGACAAAATGTTAGTTTAGATTAATGATGTTAAGTGACTTGCTTGTTTTGAAAAAGCTTTTCATTTATAGATTACCTCCACCCTAAATAATGAAACAATTAAGTAATTTATTATTCTTTATTGAAGCTGTAAAAATATAAATCCCTATTCCTAAGTGAGTCAGAATAATTATAAAAAAGGTAAATTTCATTTACCAGATGCTAAATAGTGACACCTCACACAGAAGTAACTTACATCTTTTTAGATGGTAAACACCCCATGCATTCATCATAGAACACTTTAAGATAGACAAGCTTAAGCCTTGTTTTTATTTTTTTTATTTTCAATTAATTCTGACATAATTACCAACTATAAATACTGTTATTTCAAAATAGCAAAACAGTAACTAATAATTAACTCTTAGTACATAAAGTGAGGAGCCTAAAGTGAGAGGAGAGCTAAATAGTTCTTTAGCTGTTCATAGTGGAATCTTACTGCTGCATGCAGAGCTTTTTAATCATGCATTCACAGACCACAACTGTAAAACAATGTCAAGAGATGCCAAAAATTCAGCAAGGCCAATTAATAAGATAGGCAGAAAATTATGACCACCCTAAGCTGGAAAAAGATGGCATTTGTTTCAAGTCTGCAAAATGTCATCTCCTGTTGAGAATACAGACAACACAAATGAGCATTCTGATACATGAACATGTGGGAGGAAAAGCACAGAAAAAAACCCCACAACACCACTGCCTTATACCTGCTCAGACACTAAGCATCCACACACATCCATCCACTTTTAGAAGGGAAAAAAAAAAGAGACCAGAGAGAGACATGAGCCAGGAATTCCAATTGAAGGGCTCTGACAGTTTTTCCCTTGGTTCCACCTCATGGTTTAAGCCTAAGACTTCAGCGGAGCATGCTCAACTTTCTCTGATTAATTACTTGTGTTAACCTGACAGCCAGGAGCTTGGAGCCAAGAATATCAACAAGCAGAGCACTGAACAAGCACAGGCTGTGTAGGGGTTGAAGGAGTGCAGAGGTTGAAGGCAGTCTGTAGCCCAAGCTCAAAGTGAACCACAGACAACTGTGAGGCTAAAGAGAGACCCTCAATACAAATGAGCATGCGAGGCAGCAGTAACAAGCAGCAAGCTTCTTTTAGCAGAAAAAGCTTTTCTGAGGCATTTTAATCCTTTATAAAACAGATACATGGTGGAAACAAAACCAAAGACTACCCTCCTCAGAGAGGCACCAAAAATAATCCAGCTTGTGAAGCAGAAAACATATGACAACAGAAAACAACTAACAGGAAGGTACAAAAACAGCAAAGCATTTTCAGGTTAGCACAGCCAGGTTAAAAGCGCAGTCAGGTTGATTACCTAAATCTTTTGGATCTTCTGTTCATTGTTTATAAATACATTATCCATTTATTTCCCCTTATTTTCACTGCTGGAACTAATTTCCATACAGTTAACAAGTTCCAAACCAAAGATTGCCAACCCCAGAAGAAGCAAGTATTCTCTGTGCATATACAAGTATTCGTCTTATCAAAAAGCTCATTAAACTAGCCTTCAAAATTCTTCATTATTATTAGGTTTCTTTATTGAAGCGTCATTTGCCTTAGTTTTTCATATTGTAATTTCTTAAATAGCTGTGCATATCTGACTTGTATTGTGTATTCCAGAAATACTTACTTTGTGAGCCACCATGGAGCTTTTCAGAATTTCTCCAAGACCTAAAAGATGATACAGTGCCTTGAAACATTTACCATCTGTTTAAAAAATTTGCTACGTACTACTAAGCCTTTCACAGTCTTTAAAGATAAAAATGCACAATTTCATAATCCTTTTTAATTCCCTCCACTTAAATTTTCCATGCTTAAAGTGATCAGAAGAGAGGTTTTGTTATGGTTTTAGCCTTCTTTATGCCTGTTTTCCAGGCATACACCATTCACTGTCAAAACATGTTCCACAATATGCACAGTTTCCAATTAGCAAAAAAGGTTCCAAAAATTCCATCTTTTCCATTGTGAATGTAATTGAGGCAAAATCCCTGCCTTCTTTTCAGTGCCAACTGGCCACGTTATCATTTTAGCAAGATCTACAGACACCGTTATGTAACCCTCCTTGGAAGAGTGACAGGTAGGTCTCATTACTATTAGATATCCTTCATTTCCATATTAGCCCGCAAGTATGAAGACATTACCAAATCCTTGACCTACAATATAGGTGGTGTTTGTTCAAAATAGGCCCCTGCTTTTTCTTTTTTAACTAAATATTCAAAAACTGGTGCAGGTGTCTGATGTACACCCTAGCTCAAGTATTTATGTAATAATGCAGGCTGAGGTTTAAGGTTCAGATCAGACTGTTTGCATATTTCTTTCCAGACTCACTTCTATACCATCCTGCCAAAGTTTGCTTCACTGCCTACAGACCCAACTTCTTGATACAAAGACAAGCTGTTATTTTTATCAACAACAACAGCAAAAGTACTATATTATCTTAAAATTAAACATCCTACTAAGGAAATGGTTAATTTCCTTTATAGAGAGACAAATTCAATAAATGATACCTTAATTCCTGTATATATCTATGATGCTACTTTTTGAAAACAGCAGGTTTTTATTCAAACTAGTAACAAGACCACAAAGGGAACCTATTAAGTGATTATGCTGAAAAGGAAAGAATGTTCAATACTTTCCTCTGCTTCCCATCTCACTAATGAGGAATATTGTGTTTCAGATAATTATTTAACCACCCAGATGAAGTAGCAAAAATCTGAGCTTCAACAGAAGAAAAGGCCAAAACTAGTAACTGTGGCTTTCTCAAATTATGTATAACTTATTAAATCTGACAAATAATACTTAGATAATAGGCCATTAGTGTCTAAGAGCTATTAGCAGTTATCTCCAAGCACCAACAGAAGATGGCAGAAAAATGCAGATATAACTCTTCTCTTTAAATTAGGGATTAAAGAAGGAGCTTAGAATTTACTGTCCATAAGCTTTACTTCAATTTCTGTGAAAAAGTAGTATGCACATCATACATAAGAAGATAACTCTTCTCTTTAAATTAGGGATTAAAGAAGGAGCTAAGAATTTACTGTCCATAAGCTTCAGTTTCTGTGAAAAATTAGTATGCACATCATACATAAGAATAAAATTAGCACTAGTCAACATGATTTGTCAAAAATCAATCATGTCAGGCTAACTTAATATCCTTCAGTGACAGGATAACAAAACTGGGGAATATAGGAATGGTATTGAGTGTCTTTTACCTTTACTTCACTAGTTCTCAGAAACAGTTAAATAAACTGCAAATTACCTAGGGAGTAAATGAGAAAGGAGAAAGCACAATGGTCTTTCAATATATATCGAAATATGTGCAAACTACTGTGGGAATACATTCTTGAACTGTAAATTCAGGTTTGTGGTAAGTTGAAGGACCTTATACTTCTTTCAATTACAAGGAATAAAATTTAATTTGCACATCAGAATAAAACACTAAAAAAATTTTCTTTAATAGCTTGAAAAAGGTGACTCAATTTGTCTTAAAAGAAGCTGTAAAAAACTTGCCTAAACAGACCAGACAAATATTCTTAAGTAACACAGGAAGAGATGATCTCAGCATTGAGCTAAGACTAGGTGACAAGCAAGCCTCTGTGCTGCACTGTTTCTCACCACTCAGATTATTTCTTTATGTACTAGAAACACAAAGATAACATCACCTCAAATGCCTACTTGATCTTTCTGTACTGAATTCATATGTACATCTCTGAATTCCCCAAATACAAGGCAAGTGTCTTCAAATAGAAGGGAAGTATCTTCCAGAATCCCTCATTTATCTGAAACAAAGTTTACCCATCTCCAGTGCTATCTATAGCATCACACAACCCTTGTATACGTAGTTCATCTTTCCACATGTAAGCCAAAAAATCTGGGGCTTCTACTTCAACAAAAATTATTTTTGACACATTAAAATTTCAAAAGGAAATGCTGGGGCAGAACCACAAGTACCCAACTTATACCTCTCTCTAAACTCCAGTAGCAAATTTGGCATGTATTTGCATATCATCAGGAACAGATGTTCTTAGGAAGGTTGCTTACTAAATTCTATTTGCAATTTCAAAGGCCTTTTTGGGTGTATTCATATCATATACTTCCACAGCACTGTGTGTCTCATTTTAAATCAAATCCATTTTATCACTCAGGCTGAATTACATAGCTAACCTCATTCACACATCTATAAAAATACCATGACAGACAAGACTGGGTAAGGGAGCAGGTTTCCCTTCCACAAACAGTTTCACTGTGATCACAGGCACAGTGCAATTTAATACTTTCTAGACAGTCTAACCCTAAAAGAACTTACATAACAATGGTGCCACAGGAAAACCTTTTGCAGTATTCTCTTTGCCAAATCTCAAACCTATTATTCGTGAAACCAGATGGCAGTAGCAAATATAACAAGTGGACAATATACAGCATAACACTACTTTGAAGCCATGGCCTTTCTTCATTAGAAAAATCAGAAAGAGGTTTCTCCAAAACACACAGCAACAAAATGTTTCATTCTATTTTATGTTTACAACTACATCTCCACCTACATTGCATCAGCTGGGAAAGTGCTCATGAACAAGAGGAAAGAGAGCTTCCTCCTCCTTGAAAAAGTAACACCAACTATTTGTGGTGCCTCCTGTAGAGGAATCAGTAGGTGGCCTTTCAACGCACTGAATTTTAACTGACAGGTGACCATTTTGCAGAACTTCACAAAAAAGAAAAAGTGGGGAAGAGGAAGTAATCATTTTCCTCAGGAGCATGTATGAAAATTAACATCAAATGATCATGCAAAGAAAGTTGCCAAAAGCAGCTACAGTAATAGGAGATATCAGAATTACCATGGCTGTGATCAAAACATAAAAAATAAAATTAGCCACAAGATATCAAAAGGAACAGCACCTTATTTACTTCCCTTTGTTCTGCTTTCTTCCACTGACAAAAATTAAAATGTACTCTCTTTTACTAAAAGAAAGCCACAGGCAGTGATGGCCTCTGCATCTGCATAGATTTACAGCACAAGAGTGAACAAAAAGAAGGTGTAGCTTCTTTTATCTCTTAGCACTTTGTGCAAACCCTGACAGTCCTGCTGCTTGAAGCAGTCAAATCACAGAAATAATGTGAAGTCTTTGAAGGGGCTGTATCAGAAGTAAGAAACATTCATTTTCTGTTGGTGAAATCTTTAGGGGTCTGAGGAAGGGGGGAAAGGTTAAAAAAAATCAACACAAGTGTCAGTACTTGCCTAGGGATCATGGCTCATTTGCTTCCTGTACTGAGAAATTCTGCAGAGCAGTTATTTGATGTCACCCAGCCTCTCACTCTTCTGCAGCAACAGGAATTTATTCTACTTTCACCTTAGAGCATCTACTAAAATGTTGCATCAGAAGAACAAATCAGACAGTGCTGCAAGAACTGGGGAGATGGGAGTTTTATGTAGCTCAGTGCCTAGTTGTGCTATTTTATGTCTTTTTAACAGGTTCATTAATTCTGGCCACCCTGCCTGTACAAGCTTCAGGCTCCCCTTCAAACTGAAGCCACAATACTCTAAAGTGCAGCAATGACCGACTGCCAGCTCTCCCTTTCCGTGTGTTGACTCTGACTTCAAAAACCATCCCAGTAAATCACCATTAGGTGAAACAAGACCATGAAATTCATACCATCGTTACTAACTGTAAGCCAGCTGTTTCTCTTTCTAAAGTGTCTTTAATCTCATTTTATTTTTCCCTAAGTCACTACACAAATGCCACTGCCAAAGACTTATCTCTTGAAAGATGCTGGGACAATACCAAAACAGTCATAAAATCTAAACATATTTTATAATCAAATTAAACAATGCTAAACAAGACAAATTATTATACTTAGCTTTATGCCTTGGGCTTTCTAAGATGATCTAAATCACAGTTCCCTTTCAACATGTCCTATGCAATTGGACTAAAGCCTAGAAAGTATATAGTGTAGAGCTTTCCTACACCTTCTCATTTCTATTCTAAAATTTATTGCATGCTGTTCTAGATATGCTATTCAGAGAGTATCAAAACAACTACCAGGTAAGTTTCACTTTCCTTGATTTCCTACAAGAAAAAATAGGTATATTCTATGCATATATGGTTTCTTTGTCCTTGATTCAAAAAATTGTATAGGTTGTTTATACATAGACTGATATAACTTCTAGCAGCACTCACCTGGCACAAGGAACTTACAGTGGGCATGCTGACAGCCAAGTTAATAAAATATGCAAAAGTAACACTATTAGATGGCTTAATTTCTTCTCCCTTACAGCTGTTATTTTTTTGCTCAGCCTATAATGTCTCTTTTTTTCTAAAATCATGTTCATTACATTTCAACACAACCAACATGATCCTCCAGGGAATATACACCTGCTCAATAATGTACCAGACCTCAGTAATACGAAAGCCTCTATTTGCTCATTAACAAAATTTTTATTGTCTCCTCAAATTTTGAATTGGAACACTGAGTTTTAAAGATTAACATACTTTTAACCCAGTGAATCATACAGTCTTGGACCAAAGCATACCCTTGGCTTATTCTTAAATTCCATACCCAGCAAGACCTGAACAAACTTGAGACGTGGGACCACAAGAACATTGAAACGAAATTCCAAGTGAAAGGTGCTGCACCTGGGTCAGGGCAATCCCACATATGATTACAGAGTGGGAGAAGAGTTGACTGACACCAGTCCTGGGGAGCTTGGAGGACCCAGTGGATGAAAAGCTGGACAGGGCCGGGCAATATGAGCTTGCAGGCCTGATGGCCAACAACATCCTGGGCTGCATCAAAAAAGGTGTGGCCAGGGGGTCCAATGAAGATCCTTTCTTCTCTGCCCTCATGAAACTCCACCTCGAGTTCTGAATCCAGGTCTGGAGCCCTCAGCACACAAACCTGTTAGAGCAGGTCCAGAGGAGGAGGAACACAAAGACAATCAGGGGCTGGACCACCTCTCCTTTGAAGACAGACTAAGAAATTGAGGTTGTTCAGCCTGAAAAATACTCCAGAGAGAGTTTATTGCAGCCTTCCAGTAATTATAGGAGGATTATAAAAAAGAGGGAAAGTGACATTTTACATAAGCAGATAGTGATAGAACAAGGGGAAATGGTTTTAAAGTGAAGGAGGAGACAGTAAGATTAGTTAAGAAAAAAATTTTCATTATGAGGGTGGTAAGGCACTGGAACAGGCAGCCCAGAGAAGTTGTAGATGCCCTATCCCTGAAAATAGTCAAGGCTGGATGGTAAGCAGCCTGGTCTAGTGGAAGATGTCCCTGACCATGGCATGTGGGGGTGGAACTAGACTATCTTTAAAATCTTTCCTAATCCAGGCCATTCAAGGATTCTGTGATGCCTACCACACATTGGCTATCTTTGCTTTGGTTTTCATATTATCTGTTTTTTACTTGTTACTCCATACAACTGTTCTTTCATGTTTCTTCTGGTATGAAGATTATATGGTAACCTAAAACCAAAGGTTCATTATAAATGCATGGAAAAACTCTTCAGCCACACAGGATCATTCCACTGAAACACCCTTCTGATCACTGTTACCATTGGCACGTGTACTAACAACTGCTTGTGCTCCCAAATGAGTATCACCTTCTATGCCACAGGAACAGGTGAGCAGCTTTAGACAATCTCAACTGGTTGTCATTGTACCCAAGCAGGTAAGAGAAGCTACCCTCATCTTGCAATCACTTACCAGCAATGTCAAAATAAAACCATGTTGCAAGTTCCAGCAACGCTATTCCCTCTGACACTTTTCCTTCCTTGAATTAACTTTAATCCATAGTGGGAAACTTTCACCTGATACTGTCAATCTATGAGGCTGCTTTAGCCAACAAAAAGCACTCCTGAAGTGCAGAAAGCTAGGCTATACTTTGGACTGTTGTTGAGTGATAGTTTAAACAAGGGGTTTTTCCAATGGATAAAGCCTACTACAGTCCTTAGAACCTGATCACAACTTCCAAAGATTTCTCCACAATCACAAAATCCATGGGCTAGTTCAGGGTTGTTCTGCACTCTTTTCCAATTAAAACAATAGTTGACACCATAATTAAAAGGCAACCCATATTATCAGTGCTTTTTGAAAGAACATCCCTCACACCTCCATCCCCCATTTCAGTCACAACGAAACACTTGCAAAATGTGTATTCAGGTTCTGCTGGCAGAGTGACAGTTTCTCCTTATGGAAGAGATCATTACCACACCTCTGCCACTGAAAAAAAAGAGAAGAAATATACTTGTTTTCAACTAAAACAAAACTGCTCTCCTCATCCCATGGAGTCTGAGATGCAATGATAAATTTCAAGATTTCATGTAAGACAAACTCAGACATCCAGTAAAAAGGAAGTTTAGACAAAATGAGTATTAATCAAAATTCTAGCCTAGTGCAAAAATTCTAGAATCCACTTGTGTTCTAAATCTAAATAATTTTAACTAATCCTGTGTAAGTGCCTTATCATATCAGCTCACTTAGAGACAATGCTCATGCAAGATCATGTCCAGATCCAAATTCTTCAACTGAACCTTCTTAATTATCTCCCTTATTTTCATTTTGAAGAACACTTAATATAGAGGGAACAATGTTATGAGAGATGAAAATCTTCCACAACTGGGCTAAATTATCTGCTTACAGATAACAGCTGAATCATTTAAGACTGTATTCTTCTTACTGAGAACTATGGAAAGAAATTCAGAGTTAATTTATCATTACACTGCTGAGCTATATGAAGTGAAAGATAATAGCCTACAAATTGATATATAGCTATTTCACTGAAATAGCTGAGGGACTGCTTTTAACTCCTGATACAAACACGTAGCAAAGAAGTGAAACACCACTGGCAGGCTTCTCTCTTTTCTTTCTGGACACATTTCCCCCTCTTCCAAAAGAGGAAAATGTCCTACTTACTAATAAAGAAAAAAGAGGGGATTTTGTGAAATCTGTGACTTTTATTATGTTTCCATCCTTCTCAGAGGTGCCCAAGAATCCCAAATATTAAGTAACTTTCATTTAACCTCTGAAATTTGAAGTTTAATTTCAGTAACAGGAAGAGGAGAAAGACATTTCTTTCAAATAACTTGCTGTGTTGTAACTTGCAGCAAAAGAATACTTCTCTTTGTAGCAAAAAATGAGAATAATAACCAAGAGACTTCCAATATTTGATATGGAACATCCAAAATTGAATGTGAAGGGTGAGTGATTATTTCACGGCTAATAATGCATCCCCTCTTAAAAGAAAAAAAAAAAAGGAAAGCAAAAATCATAGTTCACAGAGTCCAAAGACAGCAGGTGACAGCAAGCAGCGACCTCAGATGACTGTTCTAGGACCATATCCCAAAATCCAGCACAATTAGCACTAATTGATCAGCAGTCTCAGCAAAAATGCCAAGAATTGAGCAAGCATTGGAAACCAAAGTCTCCACCTCTCCCCAGAAAGGATGTTTTCTCCAGGTCAGAAATCTGGAACACCAGTGCAGAGAAACCAGCACTTGCCCTATTGGCACAACACTGTGCTCATAAATACAGGGCTCATTGGCAAATGAGGAGCATCTACAAATACATAGAATCATTAAGGTTGGAAGAGACCTCTAAGATCTCCAATTCCAATCATTCACACAGCACTGCCAAGTCCAGCACTAACCCATGTCCCTACACAACCCATCTACACATTTTATTCAACACTTCCAGGAATTCTAATTCCACCACTTCTCTGGGCAGCTTATTCCAATGCCTGACCCCCCTTTCAATGAAGAATTTTTTCCTAACATCCAACTTAAACCTCCCTGGCACATCCTGAGTTGAGCAGTATTTCAGTTTATTGCTTCACTTGCAGCACCTACCATATTTACCACATACCATAAACTACCAGTAAATATAATTACTCTGTGACTATGAAGAATTGTTCTCTGTAGTGCAACACAAGATATCAGTTATCAAAAACATCTTCCACCCACATTCAATTACCCAACGATGCAGGGTTGAGCAAGTTACTTTTGCTTTTAGGTAAAATCCTTTGCACCATAGTGTATCAAGAGGGCCAGCATGAAAACATCACAGAGCAGCCAGAATCCAACACAGGTCTGCAAGCAGTGGATATGAAATAGAAAACTCTCAGGGCAACTTTGGAACATGATGTCTCTTACAGTTTGTCTTGATTAAAAACAGAGGGGAAGGCAAAAAGGAGGCCAGAACTCTTCCAGAGTCCCTGATGACTAACAGTGACAGGACATCTTCAAACAGCATTATTTTCTCAGCTACCTAGTGAGTGCAGCTTTTCTTAAAAGCAAGCTCAAATGATCTGTCTGAAGAAGATAAGAAAAACTGTCAGTTCTCTAGACACAAACTGGTGAAGCACTATGCTGTTCTAGGCAACTACTGCTTCACGACTTCATGAATTTGGGGTGGGTAATTAAGCCCTAAGGGAAAGAGGGGGGGGACATTGCTTACTGAAAAAGAGCAGCAATCAAAAAGCACTGGGGCAAAATAATATGGCAAGAGGGTCTCATATCAAATACTGATCCAGCTCCTGTAAACATGTGAAGTTCATGGAAGTCAAGTTTCCCATTAATGCTACACTCATGTTTTAATAGAACTACCTCATATTTTAGATTTATTTGTGCTGCAATAGCAAAATATTTTCAGCTTAAAATCAGAGCTGGCTTTAACTAAATGTAAGAGGATTCTAGAAGCATGTCCTAAAATATTTCTCTCATTTCCTCTCTCCTTTCCTCCCTTCCACATTACTCCAAAACGCTATTTAAAAAAGTGCTATATCCTAGAACCTATCTTAACTTTTGTTAAGCTGCATTTTGTTTGTGCATAGGAATGACTGGTGCAGCACTTAAGAATACTGAAATTCTGAAGCTTTATGTCCTCTGCCATTTTGTTTTTCCTTCTTATTTCACCTTCAAGAAACTATTCTATTTCTAGAGAAGTTCCCTGATATATAGAGGACTACAGAGCACAAGGGTTTACAATAATGTACCCATTTATTATACAGTTTTATTTGGCACTGATCCTAATTAGGCAAATGGCAAAACAAAGTGGTTTCATTTAGGTCAGACCCATCAGTCAAGATGCGCAAAACCTGTCTTCTACTTTAGTTCTCAAAACATCTGAAAATGCAGAAGTGAGGGGAAGGTTAGATGACAAAGTTTTATGCTATATTAAAATGCCTTCTAATCATAGGAACATAATTCAGATATGCATCAAGTGCCTGACTGTATTGCATTACCACCATTGAGGATAGACTACAGCAAAAGGATTTGCAAATGAGTACACGCTGTGGCTGTTCAGCAGACTCATAGCAGGCCCCAATTTAGATCAAAATTCAGCAGAGAAGTAAGAATTTTTTCACATGAAGCTCCTTTTCATAGGAAGTGAGCAACCCACAGCTGAAAACTGCTGCACTATAATTTTGACTATTTTATTCTTCACTTATAAGCTAATAGGGCACTAGCACAGGGAATCATAGAAAATCACAAGTTGGAAGACCTCTGGAGGTCAAACCTCCCGCCAATTCCAAGAACTAATTTCAAAGCTGAGTCTGCTGCTAAGGGCTTTACCCACTACAAGTGTTAATACCACCAGAGATGGAAATATAACAGCCTCTTTTTTGGGCAACCCACTCCAGTGTGCAGTTTCACCTCCTGTGCAGGATTGTTGCCCTTGCACCCAACTCCCTTGCTGCAGAGTTTATTCCCACTGCCTCTTTTCCTTCCACAGGGCCCCTCCAAGAAGAGTCTGGCTCCATCTTTTATAGTAACAAACTCACCAGGTATGCAGTGACCACAGCTGGAAATTCCTGGAGCCTTCTCTCTTCCAAATTAAATGAAGTCAGCTCCCCTGCTGCTTTACTTATCCATCATGTGCTCCAAGCACTGCTCTCTCCCCAGTCTCTCACTGTCTTTCAAACTGGGGGCCTGAAACCAACTGTGGTATTCCAGACATGACCTCATGAGTGCTAAGCAGAAAAACACACACTTCTTCCTGTCTGCTATAATCCTTCTCACACTTGTAGCAATGCATTGAATTATCCTTTCTCAGGTGCAAGAACTGGCTTTGGGTTTTTTTTTTTTTTTTTAAATTCATGGGGTTCCTGTCAGCCCATCCTTCCCTCTTGAAGCCCCAAGGAATGGAAACAGAACTGTTCCTCCACAGTCTAGTATAATTCACAAACCTGCTGAGAGCGTACTCCGTCACACTCTGGATTTATAACAGTACCCAGTCTGTTTCATAAACTGTAATTCATAAACTGTACCAGTCTCTGTTCCATCCCTTGGAGAACACAAATGGTCCAGACATTTTCTTACCACCTTTTGGGTCATCTGTCTTGTCCGTATCTCTGATTTGACTGTGAGAGACTGCATTCAAAGTCTTTCTAAAATCACGATCAGGGAACAGTACTGCTTTCCCTATAGCTGAAGACACAGCAACAACTTTCTCACAGAAAGCAAACAGCTTGGGCACCCTTCTCAAAATCCATGATGACTCTTCACAGTCACCATCTTGTCTTTTGTGCTTGGAACTGCCTTACTGAAGTAAACCATTGCACTGGGAAATGTTTTCTTTAAGCACTGACGACACACGGGTCCTTGGGGAAAGACACTTAGTAAGCTCCAAAGTCTCACTATCAAAATGTCTTCCCAGTAACTTTACCTACAAGTTTCTCTTTGAAATTCTGCCCATTCTTCTACACTCCAACTCCAATCAAAACCAGAATCCACATCTTTCCTCATGAACCAACTTATACTATCCTAGAATGTCTATGGAAGTTCTGAGGATCTCATATCTCTCTGACCTATCAAAACATAAAAATATCCCTCCAATATCCCACTGTTTGTTTTTACCAGACCCTCCAAAAGTCCAAAGGAAATCAATCAGTAAATAACATGCTAACAGTTAACAACATCTTGTCTACACACCAAAGCCCCTAATAGTGCTTGTCCATCACTGACAGTGTATACATAAAGGTGCAATTTGACATCAATGGAGAACTGAATTCCATTATAGTTATTACATTTCCAACTGGAATTTAATTTCTTGCCCATATTTCTCATTTCCACATCATTTGGCTCACAGGATAGCCATTTCCAACCTTCACTTACCTCATTTTTTAAAAGTTATTAAAAATTTTCGCCCTTCAGCCTTCCATTGTTTCTCTAGCTGCTGTGATCATTCCATAATAAAGGCAAGAAGCAAATCAACTGTCACCTCCCAAGACTTGAAGATGCGTACCATTTCAAGTATCCTCCACCAGTTTTCAGCTTTACAACTTTTAATCCAAACCCACAAAGAAATTATGTCCATCTCATTCATTTTAAATTACCAGTGACTGACACCCATTCCTAGCCTATTCACATTCCTTCAAATAAGGTTTAAATTCTGTCTCTAAACACCATTAAGGTACCTTGTTGCCCTTGACTAGCCATATGTTAGCCCTGTTCTGCTCATCAAGAACCCAAGTCCTGTTTTGCCCCAGCCCTATACATACTCTCTCTCAAGAAATCACACTGACAACCACTTCTACAATCACTCCCAATGCAAACAAGCTGTGGGTGTTCTGAGGCAGGGTGGTTTCCAGTTAGACTGCTCAGTTGTTTTCTAAAATGGTAAATCCTGGACTCCTGAGGGGCTGATCATTAGATATTATTTACCACATCTCCTTTTTCAAAATAGCCATTTTGTTGTTATCAGTTCACTCCTAGTCTTATTGTATTAGGGTAGATAATAGATCATTACTATCCAAGGCTCCCTTTAATTCTGGCCTCCTCCCTTCAAGAAGGCTTTTTTGTAGATCTAAATCTAATTAGAATGTCCTTTATACAACTAGAACCATATTAAGCAGTCTGGAGTTAACTTTCTCACCTAAAAAAAGAAACTGTCTGCATAATTTAGCAATGCTTTTGACGACACTGCTTCATTTTCCAATCAACAATCTCCTTAATACAGTAGCCTACTTCAGAACATACTTCCAAAAATAACTTAGGTTCTCAATTCTGCTGTCCAATGAATGTACTACATTGCTGCTCCTCCTCACCTACACTTGGTTATCTGTATTTTATACCTGAATATGTCAAGTGCAAATGATTTATTTTCTAAATCAACTCAAAGTTATGTAATGATTAAAAAACTTATATCTTTGTTGAATTCATTGGAACCAGGATTAACCCATACATTTCTCACACAGCCTTCCAGGCTTTTTTTTTTTTGTCTTGTCCCCCATGACCTTCATATTTTTTTCAAAATTTCATAGGAACAGAGGCTTTGCTGCTACTCTCAAAATTCAACATGATGTAAATGTCTTTTGGAATGCATCACCAGTATCACAGCAAAAAAAGGTTTTGGCTGACCCCAGCATTCACTGTGCTTCTAACTTCCTGCAGTTTTATAAATTTAACACTAGCCATTAAAAAAAAACAGCACAAAATGAGAGAACTACATTTTAAGTTATGTATTCTTTAAAAAACTTCAGGAGACATGTTTCTGATGTGTTTCATAGCTGTGGTAATCAGGAACTCACCTAAGTTGCCACATGAAGACACATGCTGGATCAGGTTTGAGAACTGAGTATTTCATATGAAGGGAGTTGAATATTCTTTATTTTTAAAGTAGGTTCTTCTCAAGAATTTATCAAAGAAGTGAGAGGTAAAGATGAGGAAAAAACCCTCTCAGCAAGGTATGTTCCTCAGCCTGTTTTCCAGGGGATGAACGCTCTAGTCCCTGAACGCTAGCAGTGTGTTTTAAAAATACACAGTCAAATTACACAGGCATGATACATATTTCAAGGTAATAATTTAGCTGTCTGCCAGAGAAGCACTATTTTTTACCTTTCATCAGAGAAGTTAAAGTTTACAATTCTCAACTTTATTTTTATAAGTAATGTTGTAGCTCCGGTGTCTCAGAAAAGATGTATCAATTTGGACCTCAAAATGATTTTTTCTGTTATTAATTCTTTCCAGCCTGAGCTAGTTGGATATAACTAATAACAGTCTTTCTTTAAGGAACAATCATATTAGCAAGAACATAGAGGAGACAACAGCCCATACAACAGCTTTCTAATTGTTCATTATCAGCATCAAAGTCTTATACAAGAGTTTTGAAACAAAGCTGCTAGCAACAATAAAGCAAAACTTATTAAATACTGACAACAAAATGCCAAGTGCAGACATTTTGCCCTGGTATGCCACTAATTTCAAGGTAAAAGAATCAAATAGCAACAAGTGAAAAGGTCTATCTGGCAAAACTCACCTTAGTAAGAAGAAATTTGTAAAAGAAAAAGCAGCAACAGAAGAAATATCCTAAACTTTGGATTTTGTGGTTTTCAGCCATGCCATAGTATGTCAACAAAGTGTTTTTGTATAAAGAAATTTGCAAAATGTGGACTATGAATGCTGACTGCTACTATTATATGAGTCTGTTAAAAGGAACAATCATGACTTTTCCCAGTACAGTTAAATGATAAAGCCTTACTACTTCTTTCATAAACAATGCAGTTTAAAAAAACCACTAAACTTCAAGAATTTGTCTTAAATACTTTATTGGTCCTCTGTTACGATTCAGAAGACGCTTCACATGAAACTTTTAGACATAATTCATGAAGCACTTATCCTGGATCCAATGCAGTAATTCATACACTATAGTAAATAGCTTCTCTTCTGCAGATCTGAACTACACCAATGTATCCACAGAGTGCACAAGACACGTACAAACATCTGACATTCCAAAGACAGGAGTATACAGGGCACTACAAGAAATCCTTCCTGACATGCTGTCATGGTTGCTCTTAGCAATTTCCATACATTTTCTCATCTAGGCATTAACATTTCCATCACCAGACTTCCATCTATCATTGCCTTACATTGACACCTGCTGGAAGTGACTGGGATCGTAAACCATTTCTTTTTTTCTCTTCAATTAATGCCTGATTTAACTACAAGAAGACCAACAATTCTACCTTCAGTAAACTAAGCACAGACATCTGAGAAACTAAGCCGCATGACTTTTTAAAAGCAAAAGAACCATACACCGTGTAATTTTAAGCAATGCGTAATTCCCAAGGCTATTCCTGCATGGGTTCTCAATCAGAAAATGTATTTTAATAACAGCCTTTTAGACAATGTTTTTCACTACCCCTTGGGTAGATTTAAACTCAACAAATTAAGTATACATCCATTTACTGGGCACGCAGGATAATTAGCAAATAATTATATCTCCAGGAGTCACTAAATAGTGCCTTGACAAACATTTTACAAACAAGTTTATACAAATAATGTGACTAAACAGGCAATTATAACCCATATCTTTACATTATTAAAAAAAAAAATCTGCTTTATTCACAAAAGCAAACAGGCTGTTTATTGACAACTCATAGACAGGAACAACTAAGGAATGTTTGTTAAAGCAGCTTGTATGTACACAAACTACTCTCTCTCATTCTTCATAATGAATATGCATCTATTAGTACAGCTTGGTAAACTGAAGCATGCTGAAACAGCCATCTGAAGAAAATGTTCTTCCCCATATGCCAGAACTCCATCCACAAGCTTCACTAAACTACACACTCCATGATACTTTTTCCCTACTTTTAAACCCTTCTCTAAGGATGGGATCTCTCCCACTTGATGTAATTTTTAAATTCCTCACAACAGAAAGCACATCTCAGATTGAAGCAGGTAGGATGACTTAAGGTGGCTTTGCTTCATCATCAGAACAAGACTTTGGTTCTCGCACACCTCGTATGCAAAACACAGACATATTTTCATCAAAAAACACAGACACTTTTAAAGTATCATAAGCAGCAAGAAAAGAAAAACAATTTCAAAGGCAGCCAAATAGAATTTATGTAATGTCAGTATATATACAGCTGAAGACCTATCAAATTTTATAATTTTGCAAAGTTTCAAGACAGAATCCTTACATTGAAAGTTCAATAATATTAGCACAGTATGACCACCTTATGCAGGCATCAACACTGCAGCAGTATTAACTTACAGACCAGTCAGAAGTTTATTAATTTTATTTACTTATTTTAATCTGGTGAGAGATTGAAACTGCTTTTAAAAGTGAATTTTACTAGGTATCCTAGATCATCACCATAGTATTAAGGTTCAGAACTACTGAGCCCATGAAAAAAACCAAAATGTAAACACCGTCTTTGGAAACAGAAACAATCAACCACCGGAACAGGTACCATCAAAACCAGCAATAAGTGGTAGCCTATGTCAACATGCTTTTCCTCAAACTTTTCCTGATTTTTTTAACTGAAAGACCTCAGTTGATGCAGGCAGAAATTAACGGCTGTGTATTAAGTCTGCTGAACTAGTTCCTAACTAAAAGCTTCGTGAAGCTCAAAGGAAAAATAAAACTGGGCATGGAAAAACAGTTATTCTACCTAATGGGTACACAGGAGTTAAAGAATCACATTTACCAAAAAGTAACTAACTCCCTAGGAAAAGAACTGATACTATTTTACCAAAAAAAAAAAAAAAAAAAAAAAAAAAAAATTAGTGAACATAACAGTTTCCTCCCAGACACCTAAATGGTGGGCAAGAGAGCACTTTTCTAAAAAAAAAAAAAAATTATTACTCTGGCAAGCACAGGGTTGTTTTGTTTTGGTTTTTTCTTTATTGCATTCTTTAACAAAACACACATGAAAAGCATTATAGGCTTAAAACCACTAGATAACCAAGATGATTTTGACACTCATCCCATGCTCACTTTTTCTTTTTAGCTCAGAAAGACAACAGAGTTAGCAATACACACACTCGACATTTAGGGCTTACATTTCCTACCTTACAAAGCTTCTGGTAACGGGGAGAAGAAACTGCCATCCTCTGTAAACGATGCAACAACACCACAACTTTCTGAAGAGAGGTTCTCACCACAGCCATCATTTTAAGTTTGCCACACTTCTGAAGATACCTCAGAATTTGCATTATAAATGAAGAGCAACTACCATTTCCTCCCAGTCACTGGACAATGATTTGCCAGCTTTCTGAGCATGCTCTCTTCCAGGACTGCTTTTGCAAGCTACAGGCTTTATACGTTTCAAAGGCAAAGAAGATTGATACAGCATAAGTTTTTCTCCCAAAATAACCCCACAAAACAAAAGCAAAAAGATAACAGCCTTCACAGATTCCTCTAATCAGTACTGCTCAGCTCTGCTTTTGCAGAGGGCAAATGAAGTTGAGCAGCCGATCGTCTGCCTCCGTTCAAGAGTGCACTAAATAGCCAGAAAAAGGTTATTAATTTAAGCCTGAAAGCTGCAGGAACAAAAAAGGAATTCCTTCAGGAAGACGGCTCCAGTGTATCACAACAGTTGTTCCTCCCTAGTAGCTGCTTTCTATCAGCAGACAGAGTGTTTGCTCCCTCACTCTGGGAAAGGATGCTCTCGTTCTCCGACTGAACGCAGCTCTGGCAGAGCTGTAGAGTGAGTGAATAACAGATTGTGTTATAAATCTTGAGAGAGGAGCACAGGGATACCTGCCCTAATTATTTCAGCCATACATTAAAGGCTAATAAATCACATAGGCGTTTCTCAAAACTAGATTACCTGACACAAAAGGGAAAATTGCAGGGGGTAAACCTCTTTCTATAAAAACTCTCTTAAAGCAAATTTAGTAAAATGGATCTAAAGAATCCTCACTTGCACCAGAAAGTAGGAATGTTTTTCACAAGCGATTTCCAATTAAATATTTTCCAGAATGACTTTAGACAAGAAAAAGGTAGGATTTTAACAAAGTAAAAGCATACAGTTGCATCATCAACCCCTTCTCTATGTCATCCTTTAATCCAAAGAGCTAACAATTTTTATGCATTTCCCATGATAAAGCAGAATTATTTAAGCCATCTAAGGATGATAGTAGGATGTTCAAGAGCATGGAAGTGGTTTGCTACCAGCAAGGCACTCCCAATGTAATACAGCCAACATAACCCTAGGTGTGGCAATACCGCAGCACAACCAGAGCCAGCTACTCATTGCTTCCAAAGGTGCTGTGATCAATCTACTGAAACCTGTATCAGAGGCATTGCTGTAGCCAAGGTTCAGGGAGGCCTGAACAAAGTAGGTGAAGCACTGATCATAAGATTTAATGTGCATATTTCCACATGAAAAGGTCCCTACATATTTCAAGCACATCAATCAGCACAGTATGCAGGCAACAGCTGTCCTGACAAGTTCATACGATCCAAAATAATGCACAGCTTAGATGTCAATGCATTATACACTGCATTGACTCTTCTAGGGCACTTTCCTACAAAGGAGATAAATGCAAGGTTCAGGTTCTTCACACAGGACATTTAAAAACTCTTCCCATCCATTTCTGTGAAGACAACTGTTTCTTCTTTATTTTTAGGACTGAATCAACATTTCTACCACTCCTCATATAAACCCCATTTCCTTGTACTCTGCTTTCTTCTTGATGTGTCTGCAACAATAACATCATTTTGAACAGAGAAACAGATATACAGATTCCACTCTATATATAGAAATCTCACCATCTGTATTCACCTTGCCAGACACGCTGTCTTTTCTCATTCTCATGACTTATTTGAACTGTTCTTCTGAATGCCACTGCTCCTGGCTTACATCCCTTCTCACCAGAAGTCTGCTTCTTTAACATTCCAGATTGAGCCTACCGTGATTAGCTGACATGCTCTATAGCAAATATCTTTTAAGGAAACCTGTGAAGCAGCAGAAGTCTGAAACCATGGAAGCACTGAGAAATGACTGTGCAAAAGCTCAAATATCTTCCCTGCAAGAGAGACCCCACAGTCCACACCTTCCTTACTTCCTTCCTTCTGCTTGTTATCTTCCTAAATCTTTCAATCTACAAGTCTGAATCAAGCAGTGAGACAAATGGCCAGCCATTTTTGGTAACTTTTTCTACAATACAACAAAATCTTTGAATTATGTTGAACACTTTCACACCTGTAGGCCCAGGACTTCACATACCTTGCACTACTTCTTACTATTTCCTAGCTTATTTTCTGCACCTTTTTTCAAATTAGCTTTTAATCTCTTCCAAGTCACTGATAAATATTTTCCAAAATAGACTTGAGCATTTTGGCACTAACATGAATGGAAAAACTTCTACAAGGTTTAGATACTGAGAGAATAAATTGAACTGACTGATGACATAATTGTGGATTTCTCCTTTTCAAAAAGACATTGCAACCACACTCAAAGTCTGCATTATTTGCATAGTACTGTTGCTGGCCTCAGGTATCACAAAGAAAGGCAAAACAAGGCTTCAGGGCTCAGATCATTGATTCCACTGGAGAGTGACTTGAGCTGCAGCCAAACAAGCCAGGCCCAAAATGTAATGGAGGACAGTCCTCCCATGCATGCACAGGTGCCAGTTTAACAGATGATCCTATTTTGAAAATGCATGACATGTAACAGCAGCAACAACAACAAATTCATCACATTTTGTCTAGGTTCAGCTCATTTCACCTAGAATTTATCACACCTTGAAATCATAGAAAAGTTTTACTTAATGCACAGGCCTTGGGAGGAGGGGCATCTTCACACAGAACAGAGAAGGTTATAATCCCTGCATTATTCTTAAAACCATTTAAACACTAACCTTAAAACCAATACTTCTTTACATATTCAACGAGGCACCAAGAGAACAACACTGCCATTTTACAGCACATAATGGACGAAAACCAGGAAATTATCTTTTTTTAATCAGATAATAAGCTTAAGAACCTGCAAGAGAGTAGGCTTGTTCCTTTGAGGTGCAGCAAGACGTAGAGCTTCATTTTGTTTTCAGAAGTGCAATAAATAAGTGAAAACATAATCAGTGATTTTGGAGTGTTTGCCAGTGTCATGATATGAATGTCTTCATTTACATTTAAAGACTGTAAAATGGTAGGGAACAAAGTCCATTCTGGAAGTCATTATGCTATGACAGTCTTTGACATGCTCCACTTCCTAGGGTAGCCAGAAAAGGCTTACAACGTTATGTAAGGTTGTGGGTGAGTTAAGTGATAATATTTCATACGCACGGTGCGTGGAAACACACAGTCTCAAAGATATGGACAATATCAGGTACCAGGATGCTGAACCAGAGGAGGTCATGCCCCAGCACCTCCACCTGCCCTTTCAGTTGTGACAAGCCAGGACAACGTGGAAAGTCAGGAGCTGGTTATAGACCTTCTTCTCTCACAGCAGTCTTGCCCAACAGTTCTCTCCTCACGCAGCACAACTCAGGCAATTTTAATCAGATTGCAGCACAACAAAGAATGGCAAACAACCTTTCACACACACAGTGCTTCACAGCCACACAGAGACAACAAACTGAAATAACAGCTGTGTCTTGGTGTGATTGACTCCACAGAACACAAGGTAATGCAGAAATAAGTCTATTTACACATAGCACTGCCTTCTGTTGTTGGTTGCCTGTGCCCTGTTTTAGCTCTTCCACCTCCACTACATTACAGCAGTTGGAAGTGGCACCAGTAGAAAGCATAACATTAAGCTCTAGGTGTCACCACTACAGACTAGTCTCAGCAATTCACAAAAAGCCACATCTCTACAGATGAGTTACCTCACTGACTAGAATCATTTGAACATTGCTAAGTGACATGCCATCTTCAACAGATACAAGCTTCCAAAAAATACTGTGCTCTTACTATGATTAGCAAGAATAACTTGCTATCAGATATTTTTAACAGTCTTGTTTCATTTCAATTCAGCATAGATATGTTCAGATTAAGAGCACTACTAAAAGCAACACCTTTTTTCATTATAATCTGCTCAAACCCACTTAGATCACAGGTGACATTAATCCAAACACAGAGTGCAGGATTTAATAAGTGGTGTCAGTTAAACTCCTCAGTCATTTCTAAGGTTTCCAGACTGGGGCCTGAACAAGAAAGAAGGCCAGCTGGGGAGCTGCTGGGCAGTAGGAAAGGGAGAAGAGGTAATCCAAGCACAGCTACTTGGATTGCTGAAAAAGCAGGAGGAAGGTGGCAGACAGAAATAGGAGAGAGTGCAGCCCAGGAGGGCTTTACTTGGAGGGAAGTAGATTAAATTGTTTGGTTGAACAATCACACAACATGACTTGGTTTAATGAAGCATACACTTCCTGAATGCAGTCACCCTCCAAGGACATTTAAGAGCCCTCAGTGCCAAAGACACACACAAAAATGTGTGCTTCACCTTAGGAAGACAAATCTGCCTCTTTCATACACCTGACTTCCAAAACACTGTTTTAGGAAACACCTTTCAGTAGGCTGCAGCCTTTCCCAAGCATGTAGATAGCTTTTCTTTATAACATTTGCCATTGAGAGAAAACCTGAATAACAGCAATATAATTTAGCATCTCACCTGCATTTGCTTTCTGAGTTCCCTTATGTAGACGCTGTCCTGAGCAGTGTTCTCACGCTCGGATGCATCTGCCAGAACATTTACTGTTGTCTCTGCCTCTTGAAGCCACTTGAGGAAGCTCTCCAGATCCTTGTGTGAGGCCTGTACTGTCCTCATCTCAATCTCCAAGAAATTCTGCCTATCGACAGCTCTGAAAACAAGACAAGTGTCAGAATATTCCCACATAAGATACAGCATTATATACACCATAATGAAACTACTAAAAGGAAATCTGAAGTGCATCTCTAGTAAGAACAAAGACACAGCTTGTTTTATCATAATTTATATCACTGTTTTTAGTGTGTCCATAGCTACCCACAGATGTCCTGAACTGGTTATACATTTGACAGACCTTTTTTAAAAGGCATGCAGTAAAAATTCAGTTATTAATTAAAAACCTAGGTTTTCCTTTTAGAGCGTTACCATCATCAACTTACTCTACTTCAAATGGTAGAAGTGTTATTGCCATGTGTGAAAAATGGGCTTTTCCCCATCAACAAAAAACATATGGCGTAGAAGCACTGAGTGCTTGGGGTATTTTTGTTCCTCTTTTACAGTGAGCACAAACACTGCCATAAATTCTTAAGAGTTAAAGTGCTAAGGGATGAAAAGTCAGATACCTGGTTCTCTCTGCTAGAAGACTTTTGACACAATCACTCAAACAAACAGAATAATGCACGGCCATCATAACAGTCAACCATACTCAACAAACTTAAAAAAGACTGACAGAATATGTACCAATTTTCAATCATCCAAAAGATTTCTAACCGATGCAAAAACTAAAGTTTGTGTCCGGAAGAGGATTTTTTCATGTAATAACAATATAATCCAAACATTAAGTTATCAGCAACTTCAAATAATTTCCTAGGAAAAAAATCACCTTATGGCTCTGCATAAGAGTACTGTCTTCTAGTGACTGAAATGAAACTCAGATGAGAAACTATTATAGTCAGCAATTTTAAAAGCTCTGATTAGCAACATTAATAAAGCATGACAAACTAAATTTCACCCATTTGAGGCTCTTATTCTGCAGAATTCCTTCTCCCAAAATCAGGACAAAAGAAACAAGCTGTCCCACACCAGAACACTGTTGAGAAACCTCTAACAGAGCTAGCAGCTAGAATGCTTCTGCTGAGTAAGTAGAAAGTTAAATTTATTTTCACATCAAGCACTAGCTGTATTAGAATATATTAGGGGTAAAGTGGTATTTAATTTCAAGACAGACAAGGCCAAAACACTCAGCATTTGGTATTTTCACATTTCTCCAAACAGGCCCAAATTTGCGTCTTCTGCATCTTCCCATCTACTTCAGCTTTCTTTCTTCCTTGTCAGGATGTACTGCTCAGCAGTATGAAGGAATAACTATGTTTGGAATTGTGAATTTCAGAACTAGTTAAAATATTCCCTTTAGAAAAGAAGCAGTGGGTGTTCAGTACCATTCAGGATGACATTAAAAAGCAAGTAGCCTGGTTTACTAGCACATCAGAAGAGACACATAGAAGCAAAAGCCGTTTTCTTTCGAGGACTGTGAGGAAATCTCATGCAACCCCAAATCTGCCAGGCTCACACTCCTAAGTTTTAGCATAACCAACTGAACTTTTTAGGGACAATTTGCACAAAGATAATGTTGCAAGCCCTATTTTAGAAGCTTTGGTCTTACACCACTTGCTAATAATTGCTTTAGCCAAAATAAGAGTCTTAGAATCATTCCTGACTTTGTGCTTGCCCAAGTTTTGTCAGCTAGCAAATGACTAGCAGAGCAAGAAGCTTTGATTCTTGCTTCTCACTTAAAGCTGGAATGCTTCACCCAGTCTTAAGAAAAAAAAATAATAGATAGCATGCTAGGGATAACAAGTAGTTTGATATATCCTGTCCAGAAAAGATAATAAGCACCTGCTAAAAAATTAGAGCACACCAAGGAACTGTGAGGAAAATGTAAAGTAAAAGCAGTTATGAGCTCTAACTTCAAAACCCTCTCCCTCTGCAGGGATTTTCTTTCCCAGCAGGGGGTTAAGGCCAAAGGTGGAAGACCAGGAGTGACAGCAGGAAGAACAAACTGGTAATAAAGGTGTCCTTCAAAAGAAAAGAACAGCCCCAAAGGATGAAACACTAAGTGACCCAAATCTCTAAGTACTGATGTATTAGATAGGAATCAAGACAACCTGAACTTTCAAGTTAACAATATTCATTGAAGAATATTTTCTTCATCCTAAAGTTTTCATTTCTCAAGCTTTTTGCTTGGTTGAGCTTTAAGGAAAGAATGAAATCCTATTACCAACCCACTGTTGCCATATATTTGAATTAAAGCTGAAAAACAATCCTGTCACTAAATACATACAAATTTACAACTAATGTCCTAAGATTACATGGGTGGTTTTAAAAAGGGCATGTATAGCAAGCAGTATTGAGCAAAACTTTTGGAGAGCAAATGGAAATACTTTCCTCCTCTGCTAGTAAAGACCTCAAACATCAAATAGAAAATAGAAAAAAGGAGAATTCTGTACTGCAGATTAAAAACTACCCTATGCTATAAAAACATAACTCAGATTTTCAAATAATTCTGACACAATTAGAGCAGTCTCAAAAGCCAGATGATCTGTATATCTTCCAGGCTGCAAGAACCAAATGTGAGAAGAAGCTGGAGAATTATTTTCAAATACAGTTAACCTAATACAGTGATAGTGGAGAAAGTTTGTGAAGATTCTATTGGCAAACACACACCCAAGAAAAAAAATGTTATTCTATTATTTTTCACAGCTCTGTTTCAGGTTTCTGTTCCACCCAATTATTTTTTCAGATTTATACTAAAAATCTGCAATGCATACATGTGTGTGATTGAAAGAAATTCAGAAACTAACATCTGAGACGGTACAGAAAGAAACTATAAGCCATTACCAAGGCAGCACAAACAGATAGAACAACTATGGTTTCACCGTAAAGTATAAAAATAGAACATAAATAGCCATATAAAAATAGAACATAAATAGCCACTGGGCAAAATATCCCATTTACACAATGTCAAGCTGGGGAGCTTCAATCTCTTCATGCCAACAGTTTTAAAATAAGCTCCTTCACTTTACATGCCATGGCTATACTCTTCCTGGTAGTGTTCTTATGGTGACCAGAACCACAATCCTTCCAGGTGATGTTATGAAGGACCCTTTCCACAACTTTCAAGTAAAGAAACAAACTGGTATTTTAAAGCATTATGCTATAAATACAGATTTATTTTTATAGAAGCCATAGGGCTATATGTCCACTCTATGCGTAAGTCTCACATGTCCCAACATCTGTCACAAAAAGTAAGCCTCATCACTGGTATGTCTATTTATTGCATTTAAAGCAAGTATAAAATCTTCACCCTGTTGAAAAGGTGCTTTTACTGCACATTCTCCCCTTTTAATTCTACTGTGCTGTTCAGATGGGGTTACACTGAGCAGCTCCACACTGGCTCTCAGAGCTGTCCTTTACATTCTGCCACCAGTTAATAAACAAAGCAGATATTCACCTTCCTTAGGCTGCAGACTTCAAACAGTAGCCCCAGTGATAATTAAGGAGCTTCACAACAAAATGCAGTAGCTTATTATATTAGACTTTAAGCAGATTCAAAACTAATTAGAAGCTTCCAGGCAGGAGCTCTTCTTTCTGGTCACCTTCTCTGAGTAGTGGGCAGTTTTATGCCAGTTCTAGCCATAACACTGCAAAGTCTGAATGTGAAGGAGACTAATACAGAGTTTTAGTCTACTGTCAATGCTAATCCAACAAGGAGCTGCTTCCCTTCATCCTCTAATTAACTAGGAAACAAGCTGCCACATCCAAAGCACAAAATGACAGAACGACTTTCCTCCAAGCAAGGATAGGATGACATTCCACTCTGCTTCCTTCATTACCTGCTTACTGAGAATAGCCCTGCTGAGAAGGACTTGGGGGTGCTGCTGGGTAGGAGGCTGGACATGACCCAGTAATGTGTGCTTGCAGCCCAGAAAGCCAATCGTCTTCTGGGCTGCAACCAAAGCAGTGTGGGCAGCAGGGCAAGGGAGGGGATTCTGCACCTCTGCCACACTCTGGTGAGATCCCACCTGGAGTGCTGCATCCAGCTCTGGGGCTCCAGCATAAGAAGGATGTGGACATGTTGAAGCAGACCCAGAGGAAAACCTAAAATATTCTGAAGGCTGGAGCACCTCTCTTATGAGGAAAGGTTGAGAGAGTTGGAGTTGTTCAGCCTGGAGAAGCAAAGGCTTCCAGGGGACCTTATAGTAGCCCTGGAGAGCTTGAAGGGGGCCTACATGAAACATGGTGAGGGACTTTTTTGCAGGGGCACGTAAGGACAGGACAAGAATAATGGCTCTAAACTGAAAGAGGGCATATTTAGATTAGCTATCAGGAAAAATTCTTCATTGTGAGGGTGGTGAGCCACTGGAACAGGAGAAGCTGTGAATGCCCCATCTCTGGAAGTGCCCAAGGTCAGACTGAATGGGGATTTGAGCAATCTGATCTAGTGGACTGTGGTCTGCCCATGGCAGGGAGTTGGAATTGGATGATCTTTAAGGCCCCTTCCAATTCCAACTGTTCTCTAATTTTACCATTTCTATAATGGTCTCCTCCAATCACTCCTCAAGAGAAAACATCTCCTTAAGCTTTACTAAGTAGGCTTTTCATTCCTTTAACTGACATCCCATTCCAAAAGCAGCTGCTTTTACATGCACATGTATACATATAGACTTTAGTTGTCATCTTCCCCACTCCCACATAAAGAGGACCAATTTTTTCTTCTCTCCCTCTAACCACAATACATATAGACTTTAAGATTTCAAAGTCAGACACTACTCTAAATGTTAATTGTCTATCAATACCAAATACTCAAAAGAATTTCTGCAGAAATTAGATTACCCTGCAGGAAAAAAAAATATGCATAGGAAAATATCACATTTTCATTGAGACATATCTGCAGATACATCTTAATAGAGGATGAAGAGAAAGAAGTGTCAATTAAGTCTCAGTTCCTACAGCACAAGTATTTTCTAGATGGGCATACTGGAAGGATTTCACTCAAGAACCCAAAGCACAGCCCCATTCAGAGGAAGTTTCCATTAGATGAAAGGCCATAAGGAATTAATGCATGGGAAGATGAAGCTGAACACTTACAGCCTTACGAAAAGGAAGGGCAATAACAAACTACCAATACATAACTCGTACCAGCAATAAAGAGTAAGAGAGGAACTTTCAAAGACACTTAGAGAATAACAGCCACAGGAAAACCTGAAACCAAACATAAGAAGTCCCTTTTTTTTCTGCTTAAAAACACACAGCATAAATGGGAAGTCATACAGAAGCTTTTCATTGTGAACTGTGGGAATTTCAATCATCAAACGAGCTTGACTGCAATTGACTGATTATCCCCAGCAGCACCAAATGCTGCACTAAAGCACACAGAGAAGAGACTAAAATACACATGCATACACAGAATGCAAGTTTAAGGCACAAGCTGCTGCATATAGAGTGAAACCTTGTAGTTACCTTTGGTTCAAATTAACCCAGCAAGTGTTCATTTGGTCAGTGGTTTCCTTCACCTTCCTTGAGTCATCATCACGATACTCTCGAAGTAGTTTATTAGAAAAATCATTGAATGCTGCTACTGTGATGTCACCTCTATGCAAATCCTGTACCAACAGCTAAAAAGCAATGCCAAATGAGACAGATTAAAATCAGACTATTTCTCATATTATGCATTTTATCACGTATCATAAAGCCCTCATTTTTTCCTCTTTTCTAAAAAGCAAAGTGTGCACATTTTTCATCTAGGAGTAAAACCTTAAAGAAAAAAATCTACAGATATTAAATGTCCTGATAATGAACTAATCAAAATATAAATAGGTGAGAAAAAGCTGTATTTGCCAGAACTGTCAAAGGTTAGAGAAATCCTCTTTTATAGTCTACTGGCAACAGAAATAAAAATACTTCTGTATTTTGAGTAGCATGGATGAGTTTGAATTATTATAATAGCAATATAAGCGGCATTTAAAAGCAGCATAAATGAAATGTGCAGTACGAGAATTTGATTTCATTGTTTGGGGTTTTTGGTTTTGGCTTTTTGTTTAAAATTAAGGAAATACATTAGAAAGGTTTCATTATTGTGGCAAGATAATTACAATATGCCTTGACTTTAGAGAATCTAAACTCAATATTATTTGAAAATGAGAAAGAGTATTTGCATATATATATATATGTGTATATATATATATATATATATCCACTTGCATATTATGGCCTCCAACTTTCTGTTTGTGAATGGACCTGCCTTCACTTAAGAAAACAAAGTAGACCTAATAGTCCATTTCTATTTCCCTGCTTATGCAGAGATAGACACTAGTCAGATAGTTGTGCAAAGCACACAACTTTACTGTCTACTTAAACAGCTAAGGATTGGTAAGCAACTCTCACAGTCATATTCCCTGCCTCTTTCATTACTCACCTGCATCCCTATGTTGCCCCTTCATGAACATATATGTGCATACATATATATATATGCACACATTATTTTAAGCTCTTTTATATCCCTGTTCTAAATATTGCACTTTTAAGAGCCTCTCCTCACTGCTTTGTGTCTTTAGCTCTCATACTGTGCCACCTACAGCCCAGCCTTTTTCTGACAGCCACCAGGACAAAGGACACTAGACTTACAGATTTATCACAGCACGCTTGATATGATATAAAAAGCATCAAAGACAGCATGGAATCAAAAAAAAAAAAAAAAAAAAAGGCATTGGATATGCCTGGCGTCCACCAGAAGTGAAATGCAGGACAATTTTAAATACCTTAGTCCATTCCTTGACTTATGAAGCTACCGTTAAACATTTCTATGAAGTCAATTCTGTAGCAGTATCATTAAATTTTAATTGGCCTGGGGTTCAAGCTTTTTGCATAATATAATTTCTTTGATGTTAAAGTATACTAATTTCAGCTAAGCTTTAAAAGGCACACATGCCACCTGTTTACCTCCCAGAATGGGATTCTTGGGAAGTTTGATATACTGAAAAACACAGACAATTAAAATATCATGCCCAAAAAGAGACAGAAAATAGTACAACTACTAAATTGCACATTCACTCATCAATTGAAGCCAGTAGCATTACACAGACTCAGGAGTCTGGTATGGAAAAAAATAAGCATTAGTGGTCTTACTTTGCTCTCTGCAATCTGTTTGGCAAGCATCTCTTTTGGGGCCTGCAGGAGCACTCGCAGACGGATCTCGCACTGCTCCATGAGGTGCTCCATCTCCTGCCTCTGGTCATGCCACTGCAGGCTGTCTGCCAGCATGTGCTTCAGCTGCTGCTGCCGCACCTCCACGCTGTGCTGGGTGTTGTCCCACTGGTTCTTCAGCTTCTCCACTGCAGAGGAAAACACAGAACGTGAAAAATATGTAGCAAGTGAAAAAGAAGCCATAACTACCTCTTAATTTTCAGGGCAAAAGGCAATAATATAAAACATTCTCAAATACAATAGTCTCACTATTCAGTATTTTAGCTCCCTGTCTAGTTGACATAGTCACAGAAGCAAATGAAAAAATGCAAAGATGTTTGGCTTCCTCTTGTTTAAGCAGGTCAGCACACAAGTGCAACTATTATTTTTTGAATACTTCAAAGTCATTATTACTTTTAAAGTACACACATGTAGGAAACTGTACAGCAGAGATATGTCAGCAGCATGGCTCTAAGGAGCACAATTTTAGGGTAATTGGACCAGCAAGTCATCTTTGTGCATGTGTAACTTAAACCAGTACAAATAAATAAGTAAATAACAAATAAGTAAATAAATGCTGTTTAGACAGCTTGTACAAAGCAAACTGAGCATTCCAGACCACTGTCTCATGGCACCGTACTACGGGTCACGAGATTTTTTGGCCAATGGAGAAACATTCTACAAGGTAGTAACAAACTACTTTGGCAAATTAATTCCACCACAGGTTTCTACAGAATTTAGTAGATTACACAGCAGAAGAGAGAAGTTATTGGTTATACCCCACTTCCTTCAAGTGGAAGGAATTCCACTCCTCTCAATAAATAGTTTAATTAGATGATATATAAACACACTTAACCTTTAATAAACAAGGAGTGAAAAACACAACATAAGAGCCTAGAACAAAAATAGTGCATCACAAAAAGCAGTGAATCTGTCTTTGGAGAGAAATGCATGGCATCGTATCTTTTCCTGGATAGTTACAAGACCATTAAAGCAAGTGCATTACTTGAAATCTATAGAGGTGGAAACAGCTTTTTGTCATGACAGTTACAGGGAACAAATTGCATCATTAAAGAATGTTCTAAAAAAGAGAATGTAAAAAAAGCAAAATCAAAAAAGACTAAGCTGGTTTTCTTGAGCTTTGTGCTACTCTGTTCAGAAAGAACTACACAGTAGGTAAGACATCCAACATATTTATTTTAACAGTAATTAAAAATTTAAAATTTTATTAAAAAATTAACACACTGGATGCTCAAGTCACTTCAATTTTCCATGAAGCAAAATGCCAAAGGTTGCACTTAAATGGAAACCATTTAAGTGGCTTACATTTCATTTTATTTTAACCTTTCGCAATTACACAAAGCCATTGTGCTTCATCTGCTTGAGAAAATCTCTTAACTTTAACACATTCAACAATATTCTGTTTAGTTCCACAAAGCTCTCAAAGACCGCAGCAGCAAAGCCCACCTATCAGAGTAAATATCACTCTACCACATTGGTAGACAAACCTAATAATTTGTGCAATATAGATTGATCCACTTCAACCCACAGGCAGCTTGTGGATTAATTTTCAATCACAGATATTTGACGCTTACATAGTAGTATTACTAGCAGAGAACAAACATTGTTTGTATACCTTTTCTTATTAATGGGCAGATTAACCTTACTCTCTACACTACTGACATATTTACCCTTTTTTCTACCTCCAGCAAAACAGGACAGAAAAATAGTGACATTCCTGGTAGCCTCAGGACCCAGTGGGTTCAAGAGATTAGTTCCTAGAAAAAAGTTGTCATGGGCACCAGTCTCATATCACAGGCAGAAGGACTAGAAAGAATTCCTGATGAGACTGGTTTTTCAATTCCAAAAAGCAAAAGTCTATAAAGCAATTGGGAGAAAAGTTCCAAAGAAGGAAGTTTTTCTGTTTCTCTGTTCCTATCAATTTGAGTAATTATGCTTCATCTGATGACACACAGCAGACTCCCAGAAGGTTGTAGGACATTGGTACATTCTGATATATATTCAGATTTTTTACATACTCAGTTTTTAAACAATGACATGCATAAGCAGCATAGACCATCACTTTTCTTCAAAGAGCAAACTTTTCTTAACAAATGTCAGTCGCAACAAAACCTTCAATTTTCATGTTTCATGACAGGCAGAAATCTTCACACACATCTAAAGTATCTACTGGAAGCTGAATCCATGGTACCACATACAATCTCTCTTTTCCCACTCTGGATGTGCGTGACTATAGGGGACCTCAAACTTCCAATACACAGTACTTTACTTCTTGTTCAGCTTCTCTGAAGAATCCAGAACGTTTTGTGACTGACGCCATGTCCCCTTGTTGACTGACTCCCATGGTTATTATCCTGCCCTGAGTTTCCACCTCACCCCTAGTTCTGAGTGACTGCAAAACGAAGTTGATTCTTGAATCTTACTGCCCCTACCAGTCCATAGTCTGTGAACCTCAGAGAGCAGACGCCATCTCATCAGACCACCAGAAAAACCACCCCTCTGTGGGCTTCGTATCTGACCACATCATCTCCATCAAGTCTTATGGACACCAAAGAAATTAATGTAGATGGAGTAAAGGAAAACTAGATTACAGAGGAGAACATAAAAAAATATATCTTTCAATTTTTATTTCTAACTATGGTATTCCCTGCTGCATGAATTTTCTAATCTTAGCAATGAGCAAAGCTTAAGACTTCAAAAAACAGACTGTCCTTTAGTTTCAAATTGTGACAATTGTACATTTCTTAGGTACCAGTAAAATAAATTTTCAAATCTAGTGGAGACCTTTAAATTGGAAATTAATTTTTTAAGTATGTGTCAGTTAATTAAAATCTCTACTCTCAGTGAACAATTGTCAAAGTACACACACAAAGTCATCATCCTAAAGTCAAAAACATTAATGTTTTTAACTGTCCAGTGCCTCAGAGTTCAACAAAAAAAAGAAACATGATTAGTTCCTTTTCCCAATAAATAAAATCCTTATCCCTGGGTCCGTGGCAGTGAAGCAATCCAAATTCTTCACAAAATATTTCAAAATCCCAGCAAAACTATTGACCTTCACACTTGAAAAAACAGCCAGTCAACAACACAAGAGGCAATTCTCGTTCCAGGAATTTTCATTAGACTGTTTAAGTGAAAGCCACTTAATTGCCAAGTTTTCTTTTCTTTTTCAAGGAAGGCAACTTCAGCTATGCTCAATCGAGAATTTTAGAAAACGATATGAAGATTTTTTACTGTCATGAAAACAATGAATTTTCAAACACAGGATGGATAAACTTACTTTTTTCTGTGATCTCTGTCCTAATGTCTGAACTGGAAGTTTTATTTTTCAAATTCTGAGCCAATGTAAAAACAGAATCAAGCTGAGGGTGCCGATGGTCCATATCTGCACTGGTTATCTGTTTTTAAGTCCAAAAAGAAGAAAACAGTTAAATTCACCTGTATTATTTAGGTAAAAAATACACGTCTTCACAACTATACAGCTGGTCTCATTATTATTGTAACCCTTGAACTGTCACAGTACTATAGCACTGCTTTAAAAAGCTAAAATATTGTAAATTGCAGTTACTGAAAATCCAGAGGTGAAGGTTAACCTATACAAATCACATAGTTACCACAGCTGTTGCACAATATCTTCCAATATCTATTTTTCATAGACTTACATGAAAATAAGTTTCCATAACTTATTTTTCTCCTAACCAAGCTGGAATCATTTATATATATCAGAAGCACCAGTGGGTGCAGGGGGAAAGTGAAGAACAACAAATAGAAGGAACAATTACACTACATAATGTTGCTCTCTAAACCATTGCTCTCTACATGTACCAGAATATTACAAGTATTATATAGCTAAAAGAAAGTGTTTCCAAAGCTACATCACATTATTCTTCTAAATTCCAGGCTATGTGAGATACCCACAGAAACAGTTTAATGCTTGTTTAGCCTACAGCTTTTACTCTACACTTAGTTAATTGATATTAAGTCAAATAAAATGAACCTTAACGGCTGCATACATCTCACTAGGACCGCCCTCACTCACGGCTTAACATAGCATGAGCTATCAACAGAAATAAACATTTACATCATAAGCATTTATATTACAACTTTTAATCCTCTTAGCATGTCTCTGGAAATCAGTGTAGTGTAACTACAGCAAACAAAACTCATTAGAAACCAGTAAAGAGTGAATCAAAGGTCACCCACTAAGCAGACATGAGGCTGCTCTGAAGTCTTCCGTGTAAATCAACTATTACAAATTCGAAAAGATGTCAGGAGGTATTCTCCAATTTCTTTGTTTCAAACAAAAAAAATAATGGCACTTAGCTCACATAGGGACAAAAGAATAAACAGAAAATGGCTCTGAAGGAGAAAGGAGTGTAATAAGAGCATTTAAAGTGTAACTTTCATGTTATGCACTTAGTTGCAGTCAGGGGTTTTTTCTCCTTAAACATGTTATTACTTTTAGTTACTTTAGTGAATGTAAGAACTATTAAAATGTGAGACAATTTTCTACTAGCCTTCACAAAGGCACATACTTTCATTCGTGCAATAGTCCGATTGATCTCTTCAGTATTTCCCACAGTGACTATGTTTGACTTGAGCATCTGGTCAATCAGCACCAACCAGTCAGCCAGCTCAGTTCTAGTTTTGTCCAGATCAGCAGGTGCAGAAAGTTCCAAAGCCTGCTGAGTCTGAACAGGAATTTCCAATGAAGAAGATGCTAGCACCACCTTTTGGATATCTGAAACAGAGTGTGGGGGTACCGTTAAAGAAAAAGAAGTCACGGCTACATGAGCAGTTCTCAGAATTACAGGAGGCTTTTTGTAACTCCTATCAATATGCAACAGCATCTACAGAGAAAGCACAGCAAAAATTGCATTTTAACAACCAGAAGCTAAGTAATGAGACTTATGCACCTTTAAGGCAGCTATTTTCTTGCTGCATGCCAAAAACACCCACCCAAATGATTCAGCCTAAATTCACAGTAAACAAGATGAAAACTTGCAAAGACAAAATTACATTAAACCTAATGGAACAAAGCTAAACACTCATTGACAATTATTAAGCATAAAACCCAATATTTTTGTTTAAGATAAACATCTAAAACTGTCTTCCTCAGTTTTGTACTATGTAGCAGAAAGGTCTTCTCCACTCGGCTCAGAATTCATTTAAGCTCGAGTTCTGGAACAGATGCTTCACGGACATGGCATTACACAACTCTCTGAGGGACAGATGCCCACTAGTTCAGTCACATCTTTCTCTCTTTTTAACCTTACACAACAAATGAGAAATGAGCTGAATGAACAGTAACATTCACTTCAGAAGCTGTGTTCTACTTCCAAGAAACCCTAAGCTACATCAAGCTGGAGCATGAATATTTCATACTTCCCCCAAACAACAAAACACAGAAGTTTTGTTTAACAAACGTATGAAAGGAGAACAAGCTGAATTCAAGGTTGCAAAAGGATTAAACAGAAGTTGGTTTGCCTCAAATTTTGTTTACTGATGCTGAAATTAAAAAAAAAAAAAAAAAAAGAAAAACTAGAGTTCATTCACTGAGGATTGATTGCAATTTTGTTTCAGGCAAGGGCTGTCTTCTTGGCCTAAATTTCCAAAAGGGAGACATGGGCATTTTGTTTACAATCTGTATTTGCTGAATTGCCTCCAACAACTTGGAAATATGACCAGTATCAGTGCCTGATACAAGAACACATACTAAGACAGCTTTCTCTAAGAGATACAGGAAGGTAAGTATCTAGCATATAAGGGAGATCCATCCCCCTAACCAAGCCAAAAGAAGAAGAACGCCCTTTATAGGACTGCAAAAAAATCACATGCAAGAGATACCTTACAAATAATTAGCTGTATGGAAAGCTTCTAGTGGATCTTAATTAGTCAAAGGCATGACCACAAATCCACAGGAAACAAAACACACAAAACAGGCTGTCACAAACACAGCTATTTTGGTTTTTACTCTATACCTAGTCCTGATGAGGAGGCCCAAGCTTTATAAAAATTTCTCCGTTTCAAAACTCTTAGAGGAACTCCAGTCCTGAAGAGCAGAGTGACTTCTTCCCTACCCAAATACTCCCTCTCCCCCATAGTAATGAGAAGGCAGCCTCAAGTTCAGTACAATGCTTCAACATTTCTTATTTGTCCAAGTTCATAGAGTATTTTTCCTTTTTTAATTACTTTTGACTGCAAAGAGGATTACACTCAAGACAATTAAGCAGAACAGAATGACCAATGACTCACCAGGAGGCTTTGTCTTTGTAACAAAACGGGACTGCCCAACAAATGCCTCCAATTCTCTCACTTTGTCCGGCACTTCTCTGAACACCTACAGCCCAGCAGAGAGAAACAAAAACAGTAACACAACCTATATTAATGGCATAAAAGTAATCTCTTATTGGAAGACAAAAATATTCTACACCATGCCTCAGATATATTTCAATTTTTTTTAAGGTATCCTTTAATAAACAATAAAAACTTCAAGAGGTGCTAAAGTGTTCTTTCAACACATCCCAGTGTCACACCTAACTATTGAAAAGAAATAAACTGTTGTAGATGGGTCGTTTACATGTTTGTTACTGTCTAAGCACCAAAACTGTAACTCAATATTTGAATATACTTGGAAGAAAAGATGATGCAAAGCATGATTTGATCACTCATACAAAAGCAGAGAAATAGGGAACTGACAAAAGAAAGTGTTACAACTCCTTTTTAGTGAAAATAAATGTGCCTATATACTCTTTAAGAGTTTTTTTAAGTCAGTAATGAAAAGATAGTGCTCAAAGCAGTGGGGGAATCCCTATTTTCATGGCTGAATTGGTAAAACCACATCTTTTTCTCACCCTGAACTATCAAAAGCCCCTTTCCTCAATAAATTCTTACCTCCGACATCCATAAAGTATAAAAAAAAATTAATTTTTTTCATTTGGATCTCCAGGTCTTGCTTTACACTCCAACCAGCCTTGCCAATGAGATTGAACACAGGAGTTTCTAACTTACAGAAATGTTTAAGAAGAATCCCAGACATACTTAGTAAGATTTTCTAAGCTCTACCACAGCTTCATTTATTTTTCTCTTAACTGCTACAAGCATTCAGTTTTCCTACACAGTAAAGATTTATTCTAACACTCAATTTCAAGTTAATACTTTCAAAAAAAGCCAATATAAATGAAAAAACCAACCAACCAAACAAAAAAAAAAACCCCACCAAAACAAAATACCGCATAAAAACCTAAGCTAACAAAATTAACTCAATCTGATGGGAAAATGTCCATCAGTATTTTCTTGTGTAACTGGTTTGGGGTACATTTCCTAATCATACCTGTATGGTTTCCTGATCATTTTATACACATGCCACATCTGACAGACACATAAAAAGGAAAACAACCATTCCAAGCATACCACTCTATTTTCAACCTCAGGTACCCAATGCTGAAGAAATGCACACCTTATTCCACCTCACATTGAGGGACTGCAGGCAAGCAGAAAGTTTGTTTTTTTCCTGAAGATCAGTATTTTTATCCAACAGTACTTCAGATTCAGTTCTGTTCAGCCATTCCAGTTTGCCACCCAGAACTTCCATCTCTTCACTTAAGACCTAAAATGGACAGAAGAATTTTAGACCGGAATAAAATGCATACATGCTTAATTAAAGGAGGAGGAAAGCTTTCTTTTAATTCCAATATTAGGCATTTTCCCGAACACACACAGAGAAACTTCTATTTTGGTTTCTGTGCTTGATCTAGAAATTATTGGAACATTTATTGCCTTTCACTTCTAGCATTTATATTAAGGTAGATGACAAGAAAAATTACACTTTGATGACAAGCAGGAAATACTCAGCTGACATGAGTCAATTTGTTTAGACAAACACAACTGCCAACTACTTTACATCATTTATAAACACTTATTCAAGACTTCCCACTTAGATTTGGTCTAAAAAGGATTGGTTGGGGTTTTGTCAGGGGGTTTTTTGTTGCCTTTTTAAATTTACTGATTTTTAAAAAATAAGGAGGATAGTTGGACTGACTACTCCTCTCGTTCTTTTAGGATTTCAGAAAGATTTTCTTTCACACATTCTACAAACCAAAGATGTTTTGTCGTCAAAGCCAGACACAAAACAGGAAAAATGCATACATATGCACACAACTTACTTAAAATGGCCAAAAAACCTTACAGTTTAAAAAACAGGTTAGACAAAATCTTACACACATAAGAGATTATTACAACTGCCCAGTAAATGGGACAATGGTATTACTTACCATTTAAGGTTATCAGCTTTTTTGCTCTAGGTTTTAGCAATTAAAAATTTGACAAATACACATAATCTCCATTGAAATTCTACTTACTAAATTTTATCAGTAGTATATCTGTTTCTCACTGTCTCATACACAGACACCATCTTCTGGCTACAGTTACCAACTCAACTCAACTTCATTTCGAGGTGTACCTTGCCAGTGTAAGTAATCTCACAAAATAGTCTCACACAACCATAATATTTCTTTGGCTGTTCACAGTGTGAAAACTCCCCTTCTCAAAAGCCATGTCCTGATGCTTTACACAAGACATACAGATGTATACATATTTACACACTGATTAGTCTTGCCTGTAATTCTTGCAAGTTTTCCTCATGGTTGAATGCAAATCTTGTGTCCAGAGCATTTTCTACATTTTCCAACCAACAACGCAGCTCATCAAGCTTCTTCCTGTACTCTATCAGCTGCTGGTCCTCTCCTTTTAGCCTTAAAAAGTGAAACAAGAAGTCCAGCACATCAGTCCTAAATTACTTCTGATGCCATGGTCAACTTTTTTTCAGTGTTTGGAGAATTTTAAAGGATTCATTTTATTATCAAAAGATTCTATCATCATCATTAAGACACAAGATATTTACAAATAAATACTACTGTCTAAAAATAGACAAATTTTGGTTCCAAAGTCATAAAACAGACTTTTAAAAGACTGCAGAAAACATTAAATGTAAGTCACAATAATGACAATACATTCAGGCCTAATCATTATAATGACATTGAATTTTTCCCCTGGAGGTTTTAGGGACATATATAATACTTCCACTAAATCACATAAAACTTCAATGAAATTTCTCAAACTAAATAATTAAGCAAGATCCTATTTTACTCCTAAATGTATCAGGAGATGTTAAAAACACAAAATTACATTAAGTTCTTACTTTACAGTATTGTGAAAATTCAAGAACTATACTAGTTGGTTCAATTAGTGTACCTCTGTCAGTGATAAAACAAAACTTAGTGATACTTACAAGTTCAGCTTCAGCCAGAGAAAGTAGCTGAGAAATTCTTCCTAAAAAAGTCTGGCTTTATAAGGATATTATTTTTAAAACAAAGGAAAACTATAAAAATGTAGTTTTGTGGTTGTCATTTTGTGAGCTGTTCCAAAGACTTACTAAGCAGTCAATTTCAGGCGGATTTATGAGAAATTTGTTCTAGGAGACAGTTCAAAATAGAGCTCTAAACATTAGGAAAATTCAGATTAATGACAGTATGCAACAGAATGCACCCTCTCTCCCATTGTCTACTCAATTAATTTCTCCTTATTGCATCTGTTCAGACATCCAAATTTTTGATTAACTTATTACCTCTGTTGTCTATCTATGACCTCTGTTGTGATTGCTTTCCAGCGTCTATTCAATCCTGCCAGTTTCTCCTGTAAGAAGCTCCCATCTGTAGCAGACAGTTTCTGTATGATCCCTTCCCCAGTTCTGTTCAATGCTGAAATACTGGTCTGATGGCTAGTGACTCCCTCTTCAAGTTCCTGTCACAAACATAAAAGCCACACAGAATTTTATTATTGACCTGAAGTGACTTTGATCTGGCTCATGATATGCAGGATGATATGGGTGCATATTATTTTACAAAAAGAGGCACTTAAAACCATCTTACTTAGAAATGGATGCTGTTGACAAAGTTATTAATGTTCTTTTATTGAATGTAATTCAAATTTCTAGGTGTCATGAGAAGACAGTGACACAGAAGAGGCTATGAATACTACAAAGAATCAAAAGAATTGATTTAAGCCACCAGTGCTAAAATCTACACTCATCTTTGATTCCTTTTCTTTTCACGTAGAGCATTTCCTAGTGGTTCTAACAGATAGTTTGACTTTTAACCATGTCTTTTCGTAATCTATACCCCAAATATTTCTTTACTTTCAGAGTATTTTAGCTAGTATAATTATGGCTGTGCCGCCATGGTCCCAGATACCACGGAAAATTCATGAGGCTAAAGAAAATCAGATGTCAGGATTAAATCTTCAAACACTCCTAATGACTACAAAAGTTTTACACTGTTAGCAAAAATTTCTTTGCAACTTGATTAGAAATAAGATTATTCAATAAAGAGAACTGAAATGCCCTAGAAGAAAACTTCAAGGAGCAACAAGGATAAAATAGAAGATGCGTCTTAGATTTCTTTCACAACACACATCTGACACTTGGATAACTAATACTCTCAAAAGAAAAAAAAATCTGATACTTGAAGTTATGCTTTCTTCTTCTTATTTAAAAGGAAGTAAAACAAAAAAAAAAAAACATCAGGGAACTAAATTCCAGAACCAAAATCTGAAAAAAATGAAACGCAAGACCCCTGTATTTGGAATCTTCACTTTTTCTAGATTGTTTATACAAGGCAGTATCTCCAAAAGACATTTGTTTAAATAAAAAATTTGCTAAGTTATAAATGACCTTTATTGGTGTCCATTTTTAAAAAAAATTATGAGTCAAAAGTAAATGAAATAATATACTGGATTTTTTGTCTGATTAACGTATTTTTGAAGCTGTAACAAAACTTATAAACTGAAAAATTATGCCAACATTTGAATTATCAAATTATCTCAAACCCATCCATACTAAGAGTGATCATATAACCCCATCCTGTAAGTAGGAGTTGAGTTCTTCCCCAAGAATAAATTTTTAACTGCAGTCAAAATAGAAATGTTAAGAGTTACTGCTTTTTGAAGTGCAATTGCACAGCCTCTCTGCAAATCCATATGTCTATCTATAAACCTACAATTTTAGATGAAAATTGAGGCTGTTTCCAGCTTGCTCATTTTCTGCCCCAGTCCCACATACCTGCTGATGCAGCCCAGCTGCCTGCAGCTCCAGGCTGCCATCTGGCCCACGCGCATCGGCCAGTAACACTTCAGCCTCCGCTATCCAGTGCGAGAGATCGTTGAGATCGCAGTGGAACTGCCTCCACGCCTCAATCGCTCTATCAAAGCAACTGGGGGAAAACAGAGCATTGAAAAATTACCCAAAATATCAGTTAGAAGGCTAGGAATCCCGCTCCAGTGAGTAGAAATTTGCCTTGCAGAACAGAAAGAATAACAGCCTGGTTAACCAAGTCCTGGTACTGAAGGCTTCCTGGCACGGTAGCAGCTGGTGAAAGCCAACAGCACAGACTGTTATTAACTTCCAGCTGAAGGAAGAAAGGGCAGTCCTCAGCAAACTTGTTCTATCACTTAAAAAATAAAGATTGATTAGCTACATCAAATTGGTCTGCAGAACCCTTTCCTCCTTTATCATGAAACAATTCAGCTATCAGACAGTGTGAAATATGAAATATAATTGCTCACTTTTTTCTCCTTCATAAGGAGAAAATGGGGTGCTGGTGCATACAATTTATTAAGTGAAGGTGATTTTGATTATGTAGATTATATATTTGATTACATAGTATTGCCAGTGAGCACTCATAAGTCTTATAGAATTTAATCACACAATAATTTACCAGATACTTCATTGTCATCATCTTTGCAGCCTCAAATAATGTGTTGCTTAATTTGAAGGGCAACATGTTCTTGCATGGAACAGACAGAACAACCACAGTCAGAAATTTGTTTTTTAATAAAATGAGAGTTGTTATGTTAACAAGCTAGCAAAGCGAGAGCATGAGAAAAACATGTCAGAAAGGAATGGAGTGGCTTGTTTTCTCTTTGTTGATTATTAACTACTCCAAATTAATATAAACAGTCATCTTTAAAGACCTAAGAGGCCAAGACTACTGTTAATCAGAGGACCTTCTATTTTGACTGAGGAGCTATGTCATTTGCAGCCCATTATTGCAAACAATTGCAAATAATTGCAACAGTAAAGACTCCAGGGTTATTGCACATATATAGATAGAATCTGCAATTAGCACCCTAACAAAGATATCTAAAACCAAACTTTAAAGAGCTACCATTGCAAGTGTTTTTTCATTATTTAAAGTCAACAATCCCAGTGTTCTTAGTGAGATTAATTTCATCAAAATTAAAATTCATTTTACAAAATATCAATATTTCTTGATATCTACAGGGCTTATTTGTTGTTATTATTATTAGCCAAGTAACAACTCTTAAAAATAAGTCTTAACAAGTCTTAAAAAAAAGTATTAAAAATTTAAGACTTAAGTCTTAAAAATCTCCACTTTATTTTTTCTAACCTTCTCTCTTAGTTCTACCATTTCAGTTTCAGGACATACCTTGATTTAATACCCTAGATCAACCTGCACATTGACCCCAGATCTCAATGTTCCTTTATTTCTCATATACATTTCAGTCTAAGCATATTGTCTCATGACAGTAACTCATTCCACATTTAATGAGAAGATACATTCTAAGCACTTAAAATAGTTAAAAAAGGTTTTATAGGCTTCCTTAAAAATTACAGTTTTTGAGGGAGTTTTGGCCACATGACTTTTTCAGAAAACAAACTTTTAAAACTTCAGAGAACACTGAGATACAAAGTTTTAACTTGTGGCATTTCTGATGTGAGACTACAGCTCCATCAGTATTTTGAGCAATGAGCAAAGTTTCACTCCAGTTTTGAGTCAGATGCATGTGCTGCTGCTTCCCTACAGACTGCCTCATCTGAAAGTTAAAAATACCAAATTCCTGTGACTATTGCACCAAAACTTGGCTATCATTTGCCTCCTCTGCAGGAATCCACTGTTTCCAAACTACATCTCATTCCCAAGTCATCAACACTTTTAGCACTGGGAGAAAACCCACAGCAAAATGAGCAGACCTAGCAAACCAGCACAGTTACAAACAGTCCAAAGCATTAAGTCTATATATACACATACAAAACACACACATTTTACTCTACACATTCAAATGCAAATATAGTCAGCTGGATTTAGGTGACTACTTAGAAGCTTTGCTAAGTTGAATTAAACTTGTGCTTGGCTTCATCAGAGCATTTACCAAAGGTTTAACTACTTAGCTGATATTCAATCACAAAATCTTTACTACCCCTGAAAACTAAATCCATTTTTTTGCCAGAGGCTTCAGATGCTGCTTTGCCTAATTTTGTCAAAATTTCCACCCACTCCAGAAACAGAAAAAAGCCAAAGATGATTAAGGAGATAGTCATCCAGCTTATACTTAGTGCAACACTGGGAAAAGCAAGATTTAACTTGACTAAGAATTCTTCTTTGTAACAGAAAGGGTTTAAAAATACTAATGCCATTTTCATATTGCAATTAATAATGTCTTCAATGATCAAAGAGCATGCCTCTATTAAAACTGCAGCATTTCATATATTCAAGAAGCTATATATCATTTATCTAAATTAGTAGTCCAATAGTCCCTTTTTGTATGAAAATGAAATCCAATATTATTCTCATTAATATGCAGAGCTTTACAAACTTTATGAAGGTCAAGATTAATTTGTATCAGCAAAGTGACTGAAGAGACAATCTGTTGCTTTTTTCCACTTCTTCATAAACATTGAACTGACTCTTTGACTCACCTTATTCAATAAGAAGATTAGGTTTCTGGTTAGCCCTGGCTACTTAATCAAAGCAAATCTGAGTAGTAAATTCAACTGTACTCATACTTACAAAATGTTAACATCAGTTAAAGTTTTTCAAGTTACAAGTGGAAAGAAAGGCATAACTAAAGCTTAGTACATACAATATCTAGGAGGACAATAAAATAGCTGCAGGCATATAAATATGGATGGGCATCAGATTCAGGAGCAGCTGTCTCCAAATTCAGCAGGTGACCACGAGCACCCAGCAAGAGCACAAAGTTCTACACAGCTGGCATCACTGTTTTCTAAATTAAGAACCCACAGTGAAACAACATTGCCTGCCGAGTTATTAGAATCTTGATCCTTCACTCATCCAGGGGCCCAGAATTTCTGGAAGTGTCTATTTAGATGATACCACCAACTGATTTTTATGTCCCTACATATTTATCAGTTCTCTTAGAAAGAGGTGGAAACATCTTATGTAATACACACTCTTCCTAGAAGCATCTCTTCAAAACACACTACCACATGGGTTTGGTATCAGATTTCTGGTGCTACAAAACAAGCAAACATGGTACGGCATACTTTATGCTCTACAAAACTTCTGCATCATTCATTACCTTACATCATCATTAAAAAGGAAATACTGTAAAAGCAAATGAACTACAGTGTAAGCCTTTACATTTAATTTTAAATTTCATTAAATAATTTTCAGTCATTAAGGGGTTTTTTGCATAGCAGCAATCTCCATGTGCACTGCTGCTTGCAGCGTGAGCACCTTCAGCTTAGTGGTAACTTTCCGAACATGTACTTTGACACTTTTACAAATTCCAATTTAAAATACTCCTCTAAAACACTTTCCCAAGAATAACTAAGTGGTATTGAGTTTGTTTTCAAAGACTTAAAACTGATTCAGATAATGTAAAAAGTTTAATGTCTCTTCTGTAAGGGGTGGGGAGAAATCAAACTTTTTGCCCAAGTGAAATTACACCTATTTGTGGCAAGGAAATTAGAAATATGTATTTCTTAAACATTTATTTTAGTATTCTCTTGTTTTCCTAACAACAAAATTTTCTAATCATGTTGTCTCTCATCTTCAAGTACTTACAACAAATATTATTGACAACTGTCATAGGTGGTGTATTTTAAAGACACCATTCTTTCAAACTGCATCCTTCCTTCAAAGAACAAAAAAAAAACCAGCCTTGAATTCTTCATTAAAAGATGTCCTCCTCAAAATTATTCTTCTAGAACTTTGCTTTGTGATGCCTTTACAAATACAAAATTTTACGTTCTATAAACAAGACCTTCTATTTCAGAAACAACGAGCCAAAGCAGCCAAACTTCAATTTCCGTGTTAACAGTTTCAAATTTCAATAATTCTGGAAATTATTTTGTAATACCAACAAATAAAAGCTGATAACTCCCAAACTCATCTTCATCATTAAGGTACACTTGAAAAACACTTATATAAACATGTACATAAAGTATTTACCACACGGCCACAGAGACCAATCATGCTTGACTTACCACTTACGATCATTGTACATTCTATTAATTCTGTCCCATTCTGCATTCAGCTGTGTTAGTGCATCTCCTATTTGTATTGCCTCAGGTCCAGATGCTTCCAATATAATATCAGGCTGCTTTTCATGTATTACTGCAATTTGATCCCCAAGTTTATCCAAAATATCTTTTATGTTCTGCAAGTACAATGGCACAAGCCATTAGTATAGCCAACACCAGCAGGAAATAAAAGAAAAATACCAAAACACAATGTTTTCAAAATTCTTTTCCAAAAATCAGCACCTACAGTAAGACCATCACCACCAGTAATAGCAATAACATCTACAGTTTAAATCAGTTTTAGCAAATTAACTGAATAGATCTTCATATCCTTTAAGCGTGTATCCTTTTCAGGTATTTATGAAAAGGATGTAATAATTCATATATATCTAATTTGTTCCTAAGGTCAAGGGCACATACTTCTCAAAACAACACTAGCTTCACTATCGAACACATCTGCCCATGTCACTATACACACTCTTTCCTCATGTAAAAAATGGACCACAAGATGCAACTTCACCATGCTTCATGTAACCTCCCATATGCACAGAACTGCAAAAGCATAAGGCTGCATAAAGGTTTTACATTTAAATGACAGTTAAAGTAATCAATTTCAAACACCACTGAACTATGATGTGAAAATTCCTTTAAACCAGATACCGTTGTAAGACTGCCTTGGTATTCACAAGACAAACAGTCCATGCAGACAGTGGAATTTACTTATCTTTTGAATTTAAAACAGTAATGCTTCTAAAAATTCTATGCTCTGCTATTTGCTTTTTCCGAAAACATCCTTAGACTATACCAAAACTTAAAATCAGATGAGACACCTGCACCAAAATGAAGTATTTTAATCCTGTTTAAACATAACCACTCCTAATTGCACTCCAGGCAGCACAGAAGCAGAGTAAGCAGGGGTAAGAGAATTTCACCAACAAAACAAAGGCTGCCCCCTTTGTCAAAGGCTGGCACCATTCCCATATTTGCTTTTATAAAATAACATGAGAAATGGAAGCACGTACACAGCAGAAAGAAAAGCAAGCCAGAAAAGTGGACTGGAATTTGCAAAGCTTTTAAGGACCTACATAGCAGCTGCAGAAACAGCTAATTAGCTCTTGGTGAGAGACAGAGCCTGACTACACCTCAGATATGACACATGGACCCTGCTACGATTCCCAATCCAGAGAGGTACACCTACCCTGCACCATGCCATGTGTAATTCCCAACTCCAATGGATGTTTTCTAAGGGAATCTGTTTCACACTCTTTTATATGCTAAGAATTAACCAAGGCCCAGACTTCTCCATACTCAGCTCATATTTGACAGCAGGATTCAGTATTTTCAAGCATAATTTCTTCATCTCCTTTTGAAAAAGGCAAAGTCCTCAACAATTTCCTCACTATACATCACACAGGTAAATCCACTGGCTGACAATTAAGTTTTCATGCTGCTACACTTTGTATCCAGATTATGCATAGAAAAAAAATTAGCTAACAGAACTGTCATTTCTTAGTTTTCAGTGCATATTGATCCTGTATATACCAAGCAAAACCATAAATGTAGTAATAGAGTTGTTAAGGTGGTGGCCTTTCTTCTGCTGGTCCCTTCTCCACTCTGAATATAATGCTTAGCCAGTACCTTCAGTGCATCTTCCTGAGCTGAAAAATCCTCATAGATGCCAGTATTCAGCTCTGGTGCATTCAGCAGCAGTTCAACATCAGCCATGGCCAGCAAAACTTTGTTGATTTCAACCAAGTACTCAGCTGAAAAAGGCAAGGTCCTAACTCCTGTAGCAAATTGGCCTTTTAACCTCTGCTGGACAGGGATTGCCTGAAAACATGAAAATTCATTTTATCATTCAAGCAACAATCAATTTTATGAAAAAATCCTAAATCAATAAACTATATTCAGAATAATTACTTTTCTACCTTAGTAAAGAAAACAAAGGACTTTCTAGCAAGATTACATGAATTCAGAAAGCTGCAGGTCCTGCACAGAACAGCTTATTTATTTTAAAAGTTAGAAAACAGTTTATATCATGCCTCAAAATGACTCTGTATTATTCTTGATTAAAACTCCAAGCAATGGGAAGGGTAACACTGTTTCTCTTAACTTGATCCTTACCATTTTCTGAAATAACACTTCTTGATTGAGCCTGTATCTAGTGTCACAATCCACTCTGCTTCCTTCATCACCAACACACCAATTCACTGAAACACTTATTTCCCATCCATATTGTTTTCAATATGCATTCCCACTCACATTTTCTAACAATTTTAAAAAATAAATTAGTGCCCCGCCAGTACTCCAATATTTTGCAGCAATAAAAGACAGTAACTCCTCCAGAGCCTGGAAATTGTTTTCTGCTCTGGCTGCAAGACTGGCTATCTAGTCAAGTACCATGTTAGCAGATAAGAGAGTAACAACAGTCATTTCATGCAGCTTTTTCTTGGGTCACTAATAGTGGGCTGGATCTGAAACCATGGGAAGATTGCTACAGGAAACTATCTGTCTGCCATGCCTGGCAAAAAATTAGCAGATGCAGGTGAAGCAGACTGACGAAAAACATTTTCAGCAGAAAATGTTTCTTGTCAAACAGGATTCTGTTACCATCTCTGAAAACAGCCTAGTTCTTTCAAATTATCAAATAAAAGAAAGCTCATTTCCAAATATTGAAGAACTCAAGCAACTTTAAATCACCATGTTGCACTTGGTGAGTGAGTCAAGCAAGACAGAGGCACAGGACAGTGGGATTTACTAACAGCTAAGAACACTCTAAAGAGTGAAGAATAAATGTATGATCATAGCAATTTCAGCTGGTGAATTTTACTTTGCAATTTGTCTAGGCTGGGTGCACACATGAAAATCTCTAGCACAGCTGACAACAAATAAAATATTAAAGTCCCACTAACCAAGTGGCTTGCAAACACCTGTCTGTATCTTTCTTCTTCACATGTTTCTGAGAATTTCAAATACATCACTCAAATTAATAGGAACATAACATAACCAGCACATGTAGTGCAAATGAAGCAAGGACTGCAGCAGAAAATATATGTCCACATATTCACAATTCAGGACTTCACACACACTAAATATTCCTAAGGATTTTCTTTGTTTTGTGTTGGTTTGGGTTGTTTTGTTTGTGAAGTAGACAGTCATCCTGTTCTAAAACTGGGGACACGGCTTTGCTTCCACAAGACCTTTACCAACAGATACAATTTGCTCTTAGTCATTCATTGCATACCAAAGAAACAGGATGCAAGGGCATAGCAGCGCAAGTCTACCAAAAACAAGAATTACAGAAAAGCATCACAAACTACTCAGTACTGCTTTTGATTCAGTACAGCAAGCAAGCACCACAGTTAAAAATAAGGCTTACTCCATAAGCTTTAGCTACAAACTCAGCATCTTGGTCCCTGATGCTCCCCAAATGCATTTTCTTGAGGCTCTGCATATATTTTATCAGCTTCCATCAATGAAATTCAGAGCAAAAGCCAAAGGCTTAGACAGTGGTACGGTTTCCTGTGGAAGGAGAGGGCCCCAGTTCCTAAGAAATCAGTCTGTGCAACTCAATGTTTTCCCTAACAATATGAAACATGTCAAGGTATGAAAAAACACCAGGATGCCTTCTACAGCACAGCCATCTGCAACATCTTCCCAAGGTGTTTTCTGTAGCTCCCAATCATTCCAGAAGTCCCATTCTCACACAGGTGACAAGACTTCAGAATCAAGACTTCACCCACATGAATCAGTCACTGGGCTTTACTATGTTTCCACTCCCCACACACTGCTTTGTCTCTCATTAGAAAAATCTTGCACAAGATTTAAAACAGCACGTGTTGGCATGCAGCAAACTCGTTCTGTACTTGTGCATTGAAATGTTCTGAAAGTTTCTGCTTTCCCAGTAACATCATCCTGGGCCAAATTACTCTCTTCTGCTAAGCAGTGAATTCTTCCTAATGCTGCTGCTCCAGAGTATATCTCCTTGCTAATCTCCTCCAGCTGCCTCATATCACTGAGATGACGCTTCCTCCTCTCACTACCCTCACTCTTAAAGGTGAACATATGTAAGTGCTATAAACACATTAGTGCTTCAGTACAGGAGAGTTTTAATTGTTCAGCTGTTCTCTACCTTGCACTGCAGACTGGAAGCTTCTATAATGCAGCATAATATGCTAAAAAATAGAAGTGGAGTTTTATGCAACTCTCTCACAGTTACCTGATAAATACCTAAATTACACAGAAGTTGGTTTTGGTTGCTTGGCTCTGGGTTTTTTTAATTAATGAAAAAAAAAACTAAAAAAAAACCCTAAAAAAAAAAAACAAAAAAAAAACCCTAAAAAAAAAAAACAAAAAAAAAACCCTAAAAAAAAAAAACAAAAAAAAAACCCTAAAAAAAAAAAACAAAAAAAAAACCCTAAAAAAAAAGAACCAAAAAGAAAAAAAAGAAAAGAAAAGAAAAAAAAGAAAAAAAAGACAGGTAAGCAACCATTTCACATAATCAGAATGGTTTAGGTTGGAAAGGGACCTTAAAGATCATCTCATTACAAGCCCTCTGCCATGGGCAGGGACAACTTCCACTACATCAGGTTGCACAAAGCCTCATCAAACCCACACTGCAACACTTCCAGGGATACAGAATCCACAGCTTCTCTGGGGAACCTGTTCCTGTGCCTCATCACCAACACAGTGAAGAATTTCTTCCTAATGTCTAATCTAAACCTACCCTTTAAAAGATTAAATCCATTGCCCCTTGTTTTATTCCTCCATGCCTTTGTAAAAAGTCCCCTCCAGCTTTCCTGTAGGTACTAGGAGGCTGCTATAAGAATTTCCCCAGAGCTCTCCCTTCTCCAGGTTAAAAGACCTCTGTCTGTCTTTACAGGAGCAGTGCTTCAGTCCTCCCACAACTTTTCTTAGAGCATACACAAAAGTCAATCTGTGGTTATTTAAGAGAAAATCTGACTGGACAACTTAATAGTCCTTTTCTACTTTAATTTCAGTGTTGATAATGCAAATTAATAAATTTGCTCTCTTTAAATATTAGCAAAAAGAAAGGATTGGAGGAATAAAGAGAATACTTGGTTATTACTGAACATTCTATAAATAAGGCCACTCAACAAGAATAGCTAAAAATGCTTTTAACTTGGAGGTCAAATAAAAATTTATTTCCTCCTATACTCAGCATACAGTTTAACCTGCAATTCAGAATTCAGTTTCAGAATTGTTTTTCCGTCTCCCCTTTTACACTTAAATATATTTTGAAACAAAATCTACCAATGATTTGACTCAATAAGATTTTCTGACTTGCTTCCAAGTGGATTTCGGAAACTACTGCGATAGACATTGACATAAAATTAAATCATTTACCTCCTTGGATGTTTAACTATATAAACCAGTTTTTAAATCGCAAGATATTTCAGAGCCAGTTTTCTAAAAAAAGGTTTCCCAAAGCTCATGTCTATTTAATTAAAGCAATCAGCAAACATATTTAAGTAATCCAGAACCTTTCCTATAAAAAGTATACTAGAAAAACAAATACATTTTCTTTATTACAGAAATAATACTTCAAGAGCATTCAAGACAATGTCTGCTTCATTTTATAGGAAAAAAAATGCACTGTTCTTGCAATTGCATATTCACTGCAGTTGCAAAATTACCAATATTTTCCATCTGCAAAATTACTATTTTCATTCAAAACAACTTTCTAAAACCTAGACAAATCTCTCAGGAATTTAGGCAATTAATTACCTCTGCAATTTAAGATTTAAATCTTGCCTTTCTCTCATTTTGAACAAAGGCACAGCAGTCCAATTTAAATTAATACTAAAGCACTGCTAGAAAAGGACCTCTAGGAGATGCAGATTTCCAGTACAGGCTTTTCTTGCTAATGGATCTGTGGCAAAACAAGCCTTACTCAAAAGTACCTACGATGCAGAAGGGTTACCAACATTTCAAAGATATTTTAACTCCATAATCCCTAGAAGCATAAATGATGAGGAATATTTATGATCCAGCTACTTCCAGCAAATCAATATATAGATATGACCTTCAGGCACCATAAATAAGTCCTCTCCTCCACACTTGCTTACAAAAGCATAAATAATGTATTTCATAAAAGCTCAATTGAAGTCTACTCCCAAGCTCAGCAGCTGAAATCTTCCTTTCTCTCCCTGTTTTGCTGACATCAAACAGCAGTTTGTTTTGCTCTGCTCACTGCAGCTTCCTTACATCAAGGTGAGCGCTTAAGCCACCTGCAACCCAGCAGGCCAAGAATTCATTCAGTGCTTCTCAGTCCCAGGCTACAATGAGCAACAAGCACTGCAATTTTCAAGTCTGGTGGCTCCAAGAAAATTCTGGAGCAACAGTGATTATCTAAAATAATGATATTTGGGGAGACTATTTCTCCCTTTAGCAATGTTATGGTCTCACACCATTTTCAGTGTTCAAGACTGAGTAGTAGAGCCAGTGAAAGTACAAGCCATAAAAGTAAAACAAAGCCACTTGAGACAAGCTGCCTTAGCACTCAAATATCAGAAATCCACAGGCACACAAAGCAAAAGCAGCAGTTGGAATTTCCAAGTTTCATATCAGTAATGAAAACTTCTGTGGTCCTTTTCTGACAGTCTAGTTGACCTGAGCAAGGAGAATGTTTCTCCATCAACAGCCTATTGTAATTGCTACGGTAATCCATATTGACATGAAATTCTGCACTCAGGAACCAGATTCACCTATCCAGGAATGGATCTAGCAGTAGCAGAGATTAGCTGCAGTACATCCCTTTAAGAAATGGGCTTTACAGGAAACAAAGTATCTTCCTTAGAGAAGCTCAGTCAAGCTGTAGTGTTATCAAGAGTGACAAGGAGAACCCATCTAAGGCATGACTGGCCTGCCCCCATTAGCAAAGAGCCATGCAGGTGCACCATTTTTCCATTTGCCCAGTAATTTATTCATTCAATGCATCTGGTGGTCAAACAGAAAAACTGAATAATGTTGTTTGACTTTAAATACACATGGATCCCCATTCCCTTCAAAAGAATTCCATGGCATCAGTCAGGTCCCCAGGCTTATGCCACCAGAAGAGATTGCTGGAGACCCAACAGAGCAGTCAGACGTCACTCTTCTACAGACCCTGGCCCTCTTTGCTGCCCAGCTCTTCATGGGAACTTTATAATGTGAAATGATGATCTAAAAGACCATCAAAAGATGATCTAAAAGTTGGTACCGAATGTACTGTGTGACAAAGGACAGCAGACATCTATCACCTGCAGCTGAAGCCACACAGCACACAGCTGTGAACAAAGAGTACCATGTCATGATTTTATGGTGAGAGCCTCACAGGGAGACAGCGCGTGTTACCCATGCTTCCGAGTTTATTGGTTCTGGGTTAAAAAGTTACAAAGCAGTCAAAAAGGTTGATAGATGTCAATTATGAACCCTTATATAAAGAAATTTAAAAGTCCTTGACAGATGACCCAGCCCTCAAGCTTGTTCAAGACATTACTTACTGCTTCACAAGGTTCTTCACTGTTATTGCCTAAAATATTAATGTAATTACCACAAAAACAAGTGTTTTTAAGTATGGAGAGGAGAAATAAAAGAGATTTTAAAAACACCAACAAAAAAATATCCACAAAGCCACAACAAAAGCAATCAAAAAAACTCTGTGTCCTCAACAATTAAGACATACAACTTTCTGATAAATTTTATCAGACCGTGACATCATATCAGTTGCAAAGATGTTTGTCAAGACCCACGCACAAATTATTAGAAATACTTCAACCTTTGTGTGTTTTATTAATAAACATTGCGTACAGTAATATCCATTACACAAGTGCAGTTTTCCCTCTCGAAGCACTTGAGGCAGGAAAAGACAGCAGAGTAGTTACAATACCCTGACCACAGGATGCAGAGGCACTGGATTTAAACCTCAAACAAGGCTTTTACATTACCTACACCAAATTGATAATAAATCTGGCTGTTTGAGTTAAGAGTTACTAAAAAGGGTTAAGTGTAATCCTCATGGATCAAGACTGGCAAGACAAACTTCTCTGAATCAGGCCCACTGCCCAGATCAGTCTAAGATTAGTGTCTGAAGGATGAGATCTTTTGGACCTATGATGACCATGTAGAAATCCCAAGCTAGCATATGTTGATAACTTCCTAACAAAAAATGAATGCTATCATTTTGAAACACTTCTTTCCACAGAGGTGTCCAAAGAAGATCACTAGACTAGATTAAACTCTAGTGTATGAATCTCCAAAGTTCATACATACCATTAACTGTTTGTTCTAAAAAACAGAAGCCTCATTTACCTGTAGTTTTTGTTCATCCTCCACACCTTGCAGCCCTGACAGACGGTCCTCAGCCTCATTCAGCCACTTCATTAGACTATCATGTTCCTTCTTATACTGGGAAAATACTGGAGAGAGTTCCACCGCCTGCCTCCTTTGAAATGACCTGCACTCCTACAATCCAGTGCATTAGGAAAATATGGTGTAAAAAGAGGGAAGCAGTGAAGAGAACAGGTCTTATTTATTTGAAAAACAAAAACACTTGAGGGATTCATTAGAAGGAGCAAATTCCAAAATATGCACTACTACTAATTTATTTTTGTAATAGCTATATTCTCTTTATCTGCATAGACATGTAATCAAAGCCTGCCTGACAGTCTTGCCCTGCACCTTTGAACTACACCTCAGCTTGCCAACTCTGGCATGATTCAAACAGGTGAGCTAAAAGGAGCATCTTTGTTCTAGACAAACCCATTTTTAAAACAGCATGTGTATGCAAGCACCACAGCATGTTGCAGACACTACTAATACCCTCTATAGCAAGGAAGAGGAATTTGGGAGCAGGCTCAGTCACAGAAAGGGCTTATGCTGAGAGGTTGGCATGTTTATGTACATGTGTATATGCAGTCACTCCTCACACAGCCTGGTGGTGGAGATAAACCTCTGTTCAAGGGCCAGCAAAGACAGGTGAAGCAAATACCTAACTCAATGCACCCATCTATATGGTTTGATACACAGGGTGGCCCTCTGTGAAGCTGTGAAAAGGACTTGAAAAATCAAAACCGCTCCTCCAAAACCTACAAGTGGGAAAATTCATATTTTGGAATTGCAAAGATTCAGAGACTCAGACTGTGTGCACATACATTTAACTTTTCCCAGAGAATTGCATATGCTGAAAGAGTCATAAGTTATAAAATATGGATTACAGGTTGTAAGTGGGATACCAAAGGGAAAATTGATAAATGAACTGTAGTAACTACCATAACCTTACCTGCAAGCTGTTGTACTTTTTCTGCAGAAGCAACAACTGTAGGCGGATCTTCTCTCTCCTATGCTCCTCCATAGGCTGCTGGAGAAACTGCCCTCCTCTCTGTAAAACCTCTTCAATCTGAGCTCTTTCTTGATCCAGCTAAAATTACACAAATCTCTATTATCTACAGAAATTAATTTTAGAAATATTAGCTGCTCAGATATTAACAGCAATTGTACCAAACTTTTGCCTTATAGTCCAAATGGGAGCCAAACAAATTCAAGCAGAGATTCTCCTCAAAAACTACCAAATCATAAAATCCAACTTTCCATAAACTTCATAAAGAGATGTACTGAAAGAAATTTAATGAGCCACCAGTATGCATTCACATCACTAGGGTATTATGACTTCAGCTCCATTTCTATTCTAGACATTCCTTGACAAAAATAAGTAAGCTCAGAGCAGAACAGCACAAAAATAAAAATTCAATAAATATAAAAATAGTATAAAAGGAAGGCTATGTTCTATAACAATAGGCCCTTCTACAGAAATCATTTAAATTTGTGTTCTCTAATATATATGGCATTTTCCATAGACTTATATCCAGCTTTCCAGCTCAGTTTAGAGTATCTGAGCTGCTTAAAAAGAAGGCAGATAGAGTGGCCTGACAGGAATTTACCTGATTTTGTAGGCAACAAGGCCATAGTGGACAAGATGCTAACAAAACTATGGCACTTTTATATGGGTGAATAGCAGAGTCTAGATAAGAATCTAGAAAATAAATTTTGTTCAAAGCTTTTATTTGGACTTCCATGATAGAGCCACATGACAAGACTCTTACTTGCACCTTACCTCAAACATCCTCTGACCTGGCCTATGCACTGTGATTCATTTTATCATACCAGTTTAAATTTGAACCTCATTCAAACATCATTGAAATACAGGAGGGATTTCTTACAAAGAGCTACTTGGAGTAGGAGACAGAAGATAGATAAACAAAAATCACAGTTCACTACTTGTATGCTGTAAAATTGTGATGAAAATACCAACTCAAGTATGATTAGTTACGCTCAGCCCAGCAGCCAAGAGGCAATAGCTATGGGAAAAGTATTGGAAAATTGTGCAGGGTATCCAACAATCTAATAGTTCCCTTCCTTTTCTACCCTTAACTTGAAGACATTTCATCAGAATTCCCCCTTAAAGTCTGGAGCAATGGAACATGGGGACAAAATAGGGCATTATTTATTTAATTATTTTTTACATTGCTCACAAACCTTTTCGTCTTCCCCATTCAACTCCAGATGCTTTTCCACAACTTTTAACATATTCTGTATGTCACTCTCAAATTTGTCCAGGTCTAGAAAAGTCATTCTAGCTTCACGGGGCTCTGACATGGCAGGAAGTCGTTCTTGTCCAACAAGCATCTGCAAAGCAAAATAAAACCTTGGTCAAGCTGAACATTTAGTCTGAGCTGTCCCATACAATCCCCCATGAACAGGTATATCAGTCTTCAGGACTATTAGATACCAGTATAAATCAAAAATTTGAGTTATATGATCTGAGAGATAGCTTGAACACACTTGGTAGTTATTACCAAGTTTCTACATTTAAACTTCAATCTGAGTATTTTGTTCTCAAAATAAATGAAACATCTCACACCACATTAGCTTATGGTATTGTTTTGTTGCTCACAAATATGTACAGCAATATACCCAATTTTCTGAACAGTTGTTTGTAAGTTTTCCCATGGAACACAAGTCATCACCTGCTACTCAGGTAAAAAAAGCAGCTGGTCTAAAAATCAGTCTATTTTTCACATACAAATACCTACACTTAAAAGAGAACTCAAAAGCAACAAAGTGCTGCTCTAATAAACAATGACCTATCCACTACAGCCAGTTGCCATCTTCTTGACCTCCCAAGCAAGTTCCAGGGCTCATTCATCCTCACCTTGGCACTTTTGATGTGCTGAGAGACCTTCTCAAAATTACGATTGAGTTCTGCCAGTTTGGGTTCAACAAGTTCCCGGCACGACACGCCCCGACCGTTCATTAAGATGACAGCCTGGTCACGGATGTTATCCACTCGGAGACTGACATCATCTAGCTCAGATGTTAAACGCTAAGAAGTGAAACAAAATGAAACTGGTCATCTCCTAGGCAAGGAGAAAGACATCTAAAAATAAACAGGAAACAAATCTGACATCATTCAGAATCCATGAGTTGACTGGTAATATTTTGACAGATCACTCAACATTTCCTACCTTCACAGTTTCCTCCTTTTGGCTAGCTGATTTCTTCTCAATTTCATCCAGTAAGGCTTCAGCCTGATACAACCAAGTACTTATGTGGGCAACATTTTCATCAAAAATTTCCAGCTGGCCCTGATGATTCTGGAAAAAGATGAAAAAATTTATGAACATGAGAAACTTGTAAAAATCCAACAAAAAAATTCCCATGACAACAACAAAAAACCCCACAAACTAAAAAAAAACATCAAATAAATCAATCGTGCCAAAATCTTATGAGTAGAAATGAGATTGAAAAAATAGTGTTATGGACACACTTTGGAATGAGACACTGAAAATTAGACCATACTTTTGATCTTCAACAGTATTTACAAAAACTCAATTTTCATTCTAGACCCTTGGATAATCTAATTTCTAACTAACAGAAAGGGAAATAGTAGTAGCTGAGGTAGTTTGTCCAATTAAAGATAGACAATGTATTACAACAACCAAAAACTCCACAATTTTTTCTATCAGCACTAGCTCAGATACTAGGTACAAGCATCCACTGTGTGTGGTTGTTCGGGTTTTTTTTAGTTGGAAAGGATTATGTCGAATTTACAAATTACAGCAATCAAATTTTGTTAGTTTACTGATTGCATTAAAATATTCCTTCGTCTTAAGAAAAGTAACAAAATTGTAGACCTCTTAATTAGGTGTGCAGTCAGATATTGTAACATTAGGTGCCCCAGACAGATGTAATGTTATTCTGTGTATCAGATTTAGGGAAGTAATAATCTGTTTAAGCCTTTCACCAAAACAAAAAGGTAGATAAGATGTGCTCATTTAGAATAACAAAACAAAGGGAGGAGAGAAAAGAGAGAAGGTCTATGATTGTGCTTTATAAGGTTAAATTGTTCTTTTGCTACATGGAGCTATACATTTCTTGATGTTGATATAGAGAGCATAGACAATACTTGTAACCAGATATGAACATAATCTAGAAGCATTGAGTTGTGGATAATCCTTACAGCATTTACACATAAAGGTAAACTACCTGACTACTCCTAACATGGAATTGGATTACAAAACTACACTATCACCTTCAACAGGCACTGGACAGGAGGCACAGGGCTCACCATCCATGTATACAGTGAAGTTCCCACAACTCCCACCTTCACAGGTCCCTGATACGAGTTGATTGTAATAACCAGCTAAACACCAAACTATCTTATTTATATAAAAGCATCAGTCTCATACTAGTATCAGTTGCAGACTGTTTCATGTCCATTTAGCTTAATTAGCAGCTTTAGGTGTATAATATGTTTGGGCTTTCATTTAATCAGCCAAAGAGATGCTGTTGCCATACTCGAACACTTGCTGTTATGGTCTGTCCAAAAGAGCAATAGGCTGACAGAGTCACGAGTGCTTTTCTGAACACCACTACGAAGTTATCCATTGTACATTAAATAGCCAACATTCAGATCTCAAGGAAATCTATCAACACAAACCCACTGTTCATGTTGGAGCTGGCACAGAGGCTGAATATTCAGGCTGAATAAAGAGCAGCACATGCAGGAGCCCAGTTTTCCATCTTCCTCATGCTTACCTCTCCATCTACAGCATAAACATATATCCATTCCACATTCTTTTAAGTCCATGACGCAACATGGAAGCTGCACTTTACACTAAGGTTTACACTAAGGTGAGACAAGTGAAAACCCCAACTGCTCCTAAGAGGTGGAAGGAGAGCTACCCTGAATATTTCTCATGCATGCAACTTACCAACAAGGTGTCACACCAGTCCTCGGTCCAGGTTCGAACTCTGCTCCAGCCAGCATTGAGGACACACAGCTTCTCCTCCAGGACAGTCTCACTCCCTTCCACCAGAGACTGGAGTGCAGTGCAACTTTCTGTGATGCTCTTCAGATCAGCCTTCCTCCTCTCCAGCTCTCTCAGCACATTCTGAAACAAGTTCAGCCATTAAAAGTGCACTGCTCCCAAACACAAGGGAGGCAAATCTTTACCTCCACAGGAAACAAATATGTTGTAGATGAACTTCACTTGTGGAAAGAATTATACCAAGTGCAATTGCCTTCTGTTTACAGTCACTCTCCGTAGATAGTGATCTCATTTTTTAAGAAAGAGTGAGAGCACAATGCATGTAAGTGTCCTGAACAACTTAGGGACTCTTTTGGTTTGTTATCTTAGATCATCTTCACCGTTTCTTTTCATTATGTAGGTAATGCAAATACATCACACTACATTGCAAATCCGTTTTTAAAAGGCTTTTTTCTGCAATGTAAAGCATAAAATGCAAATTCCAAGAGACACTCTGGAATCCTCTGCATCTCTTCCTATTAAAGTACTTTTACAGTTGGCAACAAAGAGAAACCTGGTAGGCCAACACTAAATATTTTTTGAGAACTATCACAACTCATTACTGCAGACGTTCAATTCAGTGGCTACATAATACAGAAATTTAAATATAAGTATCTTTAGCTCTACCCTTTTTTCCAAGTCATCTTTGCTTTTAAATAGTTTTTTTATCTAAAAAACCACACCTTTTTTGAAAGTATGAATGCTGACATGCAAATTAAGCAATATGTCATCTCTTGCCATACAAGATTACCAATCCTTATTGATGATATCTGCCTACTTAGAAAGTTCTTTGATGTCAGTGTACAGTGTGGTGAAGAATACACTTAATCACAGCCAGCGTCTGCAGCTCCTTGAACATACTATATATTAAGTAACTTATTATTTTATCATAAATTATTATCATAGAAACAGGAACAAATACTCAAGTTACTACATTTTAAAATTGCCTCTAGAAAACTTGAAAACAGAAAGGACAACTTTGTATGCAACATATAGGACTTGTCCTCCTGGTGGTGCAGCACGAGAGTCGTTATTTGCATGGCTTACAAATGTATGGTATGCTTCCAATAATGACTCAAGTTTGGAGAGGAATCTGGGGGATACTGCCACAGCAAAATCCTAGTACTAATAATTGCTAATCCTGATTGAAATGCCTGAGAACAGGTTACATTAGACGAGTTTGCAATTCGGTGAGCTTTCCAGTTTCAAGACTGCAGACCGACCCATTCCAGAAGTAAAAGGTGACAGAAAACAAAAACTGGAAAGGTCAGTACAGCTGAATTGTATAACTGACACTTGCTGCTAACTCCTAGTAATATCCAAATTTCTACAGTGTGAGAAAATGTAACTACCCTGAAGAAACTAACACATTTGCCTGTTTCAATTAAAAGCTTCAATTTGTACATGAAAGAAAATAAGGAATTACAGTAACCTCTTATTTTGCTAAGTCACAATTTTGAAGACAAAGCTGTTTCAATGAAAAGTTACAAACTCAATTTTTCATTGAATGCACTTTTCATTCAATGCACTTTCAGTTTGCTCTACTAGTAAAATATTTGATCCAGTCCAGAATTATATTTGCTGATAATTTTAAGAATAATATAATTGTGAAATTGTAAGAGATACAGTAATTCTTGAATACCCATTAGTACCAAGTATGTAGTAATATATTAAATATTTCACTGGCATTTAAGGTTGATGCAAAATGCCAGAGATGAAACTCAGACTCAGTAAGGTACTGAACACGAACTACTGACTCTACTAAAATTTCAGGATGCGGGAGATTTAAGAAGTTACAGGGATTTAAATTCACAGCCACTTCTACATAGTATTGCCATAATGTCAGAAATTTTTTCTACCAATACTTAGTAGGCATGCTTACTTTGGCCCAGGCAATTTCTGAATCTAGATCAGAAAGCAAGCTCTCTGAAGTAGACTTCTGCACAAGGTCAGCTTCAGTGGTAGCCAGCCACTCTGACAGAGAGGCAGACTCCTTCCTCATCTTGCGTGCCAGCTGAGTTGCTCTTTCCAGGTCTTGTTTTCCTTCTGTCACCTAAAAAAAAAAAAAAAAAAAAAAAAAAAAAAAAAATATGTTAAAAAAAAAAAAAATTACATTTTAAAATATAGCAAATGTGAAAGTGCTAGCCAGTTAAAATATCCACCTAAATATATAAAATCCTTGTATCTTAAAACTGTCTTGCTTTAAGGAAGAACCCTAAAAGGAAAGTTTGTATCTTACTATACAACAGAGAATATATACAAATAATTTTAAATTGAGATACATGTAAAGGAGATAAAGAAACCTGCATACCAATTTATTTATAGCTAGCAATCACCAAACTGATGTTTATCACTTTATTTTGATCCTTTAGCTGAAAATCAAAGGACTGTAGAATCTAGTCACCCACACAGGTAAAATTCAATTCCTCCTAGTAATTTCCCAGAAGAAAATTGTAAAGAAAAATTTCACTGAAAATCTAGTCTGCCATTAAAAACATATCAGTAAAATAAACATGAAATGTGATGGTTGTCGCAGTAAAATAATTTGCATTTCACACCAGTTACACAATTAGTCTGGTAAGATTTAAACACAGACTTGAGAAGAACTCCAAGCATCATAGTCAGAATCAGCTGACACTTCAAAAAATTGTGCTCTGTTCTCTACTGAGAAAGAAAAATTGTAACATTATACTGCAAGTAACTCTGCCTTTCTACATTTTCCTAATCTCTTGCCTATGTGCCTTCTAGAATCCACAGCTTCCTGGATATTTTCAAATTCTTAACTGCAAAATATTTCCTAGGACCTATTCCCAGATATTCCAACACTGTAATCTTTACCCCCAGCTTAATTCATGGATCACTGAACATAAATCCACTTGGGATTCCATCTTAATTTAGGTAGAGTCTCCTACCTGCCCAGTAAGGGTTTAACCATTTTTAAACACTCTTCTTGGACAAGTAAACATTCAACTAACAAGAAAACTATGCAATATTTAATGCAGTTCATGAGAAATACAGGTTTGCCTGCATTTTCTATTTCACACTGAGAGCAACTATTTAGATGGACTACAATTCAAAACCATCATGACACCTAAAAAAACCTCAGGTTGACTTACATTTCTCACATGACAATCTCACCATCAATTATCTTAAAGGACTTGAATGAGTGGTTGGTCAGCTTTGCCAGGGCAATCAAAACTCTGTGAGCCTTCCTTTCTTCAAGGCTACCTCTCCTCCAGGGCAGTGTGTGTAACATTCAATCTTTCAACTGATTGCTCCTGGATGCAGCAACTAGCCTACATACTATCAGCTTTAGAATCAAACTTAAAACACCATCTAACAGCAAAGAAGAGAAATGACATGCAGACAAATATTCATACATTTATTTATTTTTCTTACCTGTGCCCCCAAGTCATTGTAAAGAAATTTCAGTGCTGTCAGTTGTTCATCCATCCCTTTAGGATTATCCGTCTGTTGTTTCTGTACAATTTGCCTTCCTGTCTTGATGACAGTTTCAACTTCCAATTTCACCTCACTGAGGGTCTTATAGAGTTTCTAAAGGCATAAATATGTATATTGGTGATCAATTTGTAGGTCAGGTTTTCTGACTCTGCTTCCTCTGAGAACCTTAACTTCAAATTGCACTTAAACTCTGATTTATTAATTAATAGCAATATCTGACAAGAAGATTCCTGACTCCTGATTATATTTTATTGTGATAAATATCCTGATAATATTTTATTCTAGTTTTTACTTTCAAAAATTAATGAGATCAATAATTTAACAGTGTTTACTCCAAGGCTAATATTGTGATCTGTACTTCATCTTAGTCTTTGTTTTCTTCAAATACTAATGACTGTGATGCTTCTCCAGAACATAAGGATGAACTAGGGAAGGGAGTTTATAAAAGCTCAGCTGTTCCACCATATCTATGATCAACAGCCCACTGCTTTTATGTCCTACAAGAATATGAGGTTTTTAGTTATCAAGTGCTCTGTTAGCACTTTCCAATGAACTGCAATAGTTCCATGATGACTTTAAGCAAAATTTCCTCAGGAGAGAGTTTAAGCAACAAGAACTAGAAGAAAAAGAAACATCCCCTAGCACGAGTCATGAACATTGGATACATACCATGCACTTCTCCAAGTGAGCTTGGATTACATCTGGGTCAGTATCCTTCACATCCAAGACATGAAGTTCTGCTTTTACACCATCCAACACCCGCTTGCAATCTAACATGCGCTGCTCAAAATTGGCTGGTTTCTGGAAAAGCTGATACTTTGTACATACTTCACGGAGCTTTCTCTGTTTTAATGAAGATTACGTTGAAAGATTGTTTTAAATTACTACCTGCACTTCAAAAAATAACCTTTAAAGAATCTCACACCACAGATTATAACCTGTCATGCCACCACAAATCAATATATATGGAATTTTGGCTTGGCAGATAATGATGCCACCATCTATTCCTAATCTCTGCCTGAGGTGCAAGAGATATGTAATTCTGTATCATACGCTTTGAAAGTACCCATTCTACTCATACACACAGACTTGCTGACTTTCTCACTTATCCCATGACACTTGTGAAATTTAAGTTTCCTTGTTCAACTAATTTATGGCTGCTTGTTTCCTTATGAAAGCACATAAAAGCACATAATATTTTCTTCTCAGGTCCATCTGACTGCACCAAACAACTTACAGCAGTGTGTAAGGGTGACTCTCATGTCTTTACCTGCAAAGCATCCAGCTGAGTTCCACCACGGGGAGACCTGCATTCAGGAGAAGCAGGAGGGAAAGAGCGAGCACTTTTCTTCAGCTCCTCTAAGGTGGATTCGTGAGCTGCAATCTCAGCTTGAATTTTCTGCCATATCACAGAAGCAGGAAAAAATACATTACAAAATGCTTGCAGAGAGAGGAAGGGGAACTTTCTTACCACCTGCCAGAAGTCAATCTAACCTGTAAAACTTAAACATCACCAGGTTTATTTTAAATATTCTGCCTTTAGTGACAGCTTGCTAAATTGGAAACTGCTGTTGTTCAATACAACCTTCTTAAAAAAAATAAACCACTCCAGATTACAGAAGATAACACCTATTGCATCAGCACAGGACTGAAATTTATTACTAAGCCTAGACTGAGCACTATCATAAAATATTTTCAAAAGTTTTGTTCTGACGGGCTGTACAGAAATACCTGGGCCTCCTGAGGCATCTGAAAGGCATCTATCCTGTCAGTCAGGTAGGATGTCAGCTGTCTATCCAGATCTCCTAAACTTTCCTGCAAGACCTGCAGCATGTGGTCGGTTTCTCGCATGGTCTGAAGCTGTTGTTCCAAGGCGATCTGTCGGCTCACCGCCTGAGCAGGACAGAAAGGTAAGACAAAATGCAGCAGTAATTCAATACAAATCATAGAAGGAAGACTTCCTCAAAACAAGGAGGAGAGACCAGAAAAGATCCTACACCTGGAGGACTGGCTAAAAAGAATCCTAGAAAGCAGCAGTTTTTGAAGCTTGCTGTGGCTTCTGAACTAGTAACTGACAAACAGTGGAACGAAGGAGGGTTCTGCTGCTAGATACATATGAGATAGCAAAAACACACCTCTCCTACTATCTTGGGAAGAAAGTACCTTGTTATAACCACACCAGTTTCAAAAACTAACTGTTCAATGGGAAACGGGAACTTCACAATAGACCACAGATCAATACTGTTTGATATTCACATTGTTGATATTCACATTTCCTTTCAAAACAATAAACTCATTTGGTTACACTGTCAAAACAGAAGTTCACATGTTTTCCCTTTATAGCCTCTTCCTTTAACAGCATCTGAAATGTCATTACCTGCACAGGAACACAATTCCCCACTATCAGCAAGTGCATGCACAGACCTATGCATCTGCACACACACAGATGTGGAGAGCTGTCAAAAGCCCAGTGTGCCAGTGCTGCAGCTGCTAAAGCAAACAGGTTTTTATATGGCAATCCTGTTGTAACAGGAAAAGAGCAGTCAATGCTAACTTAAATGCCAGCACATAGCCCCCAGCTGAGGGCACTGCATTCATGTTGCTCATTGTAATGAGGATGAACTGAAATTCCCTCTGTCATTACAATTTTTTCATCAGAGACAGAAAACTGCCATCCTACAATTTGGCAGGGGCCTGTGTTACCAGGATACAGAACACAAATTACAAACCTGTGCTACCTGAAATACAGCTAGCCTTCCTCTAATTATTAAATCTATAAAAGACTAGACTGAAGTAGGAGATAAGGAAGAGGACAACCTAAGAGATAAGTAATGAGAAGAATGTTTTCCTTCTGTTCTTTGTTTCAGCATTACTTCTTCCTAGGAGTGAAAATGTCACTTCCACTCCTCATTTTTACAGTTAGTGAGAAAATCACCAGTATTTATGGCAGTAGCAAGGCAATATGAAGTTGTTAATATTGAGCTGTTCCACGATTTTGGAATTGCCTTTTTGTCAAAATTATCTAAAAAATACCAGGGCATCCCTGCAGTGCAAGCTTGCAAAACAAACTTCACTCATGTAATGAAAAATAGAAAAGCATCTTGCTCTTTGGACATTTTTACCAATTGAAAACAGCTGACACCACTGATACTATTTATTCTTTTCCTCTATTGCAGTCTGGCATCTTTGAATTCAGCTAACAAGAATCATTTCAGACTTGAGCTGAAAAATCCAGTCTACTTCAATCCTCACCCCAAGTTCTTACCAGGTGACTCAATTCCTCATAGCGGGCATTGAAAGCTTCCAATTTTTCACTGATGATGTCATCAAGAATCCCTCCATCAATCAATGTCTGCCCAAGTTCCCGAATCTGGGTTCGATTATCAGCTGGGTGACGCAAGACTGATTCCAGGGACTAGTTAGAAAAAAGTTTTAAAGGTCAAGACACCGAATATTACTGTATTTTCAGAGCTGGAAATCTGGTTGTATACATAAGTTTAACACTTCAACTGTCTTGAGAGTGCTCTAAAAGCATAAATCAGTTATCATTATCAGTTAATTCATAATGGCACATGGCATTATGGCACAGAGGTGATTTTACTTTAATTATTAAACTTCACAGCACTTTTTGCCTACTCTCATAATTTCATACTATTACAACCCTGGAAGGAATTAACCAATTTACACAGGCCAGGACAGAGCATACAATTTTACTACAGTACCAAGTATGGCACTATCACATATAGTAAAAGTCCACTTTTGACGGAGAATCTTACAAATCTCCATTTTCAATTCAGATCAGTATGTTCATTTAATGTGAGGAATCAGAATATTCAGCACATTTCAGTATGCTACTGAAGTGCAGAATTTTAGGTTTTTTTAAACAGAGCTATCTGAAAAATTACTCATCTGATAGAATCATTATAATACCTCAAGAGCATCATTGACAGCATCCAATTTATCAGGCAGATTTCCTGTCATTTGCACTCTTTCTTCCAGATTGTTTAGCCAAGCTGTTTCTAAATCAAGATACTGAAGCAGCTCAATCCAACAGGACCACACCTCCTAGGAGCAACAGATAAGAACAAAATTAGCCCAGAATGCCAGGCATCGCTCATATACCCTATGAACAACTTAAAGATATCAGTCTGAGAAATCACCTAAAAGGGAGAAGTAGAAAATACTAAGCAACATGTCACAGTACAGTATGTTTAGATACAAAAACATGCAGCTCTATCAGGAAGATACAGAGAAAGGAGCATAGCAGTCTCTAAACTTGTGTTAAAACTATCACTGATAGAAGGTTCGTATAACTATGTAAGAATGTAACAAAATGCATCTGATCCTTTTTGAAAGACAGGACACACACACACACTCTACCCCAGACCATTATCTGTTGTTCTAATTATTACTGGATTTCAACCTTTAATTTTTGGTAAATTCCTTTTTGCCATTTCGGAAGACACAAAGATCTGTATCAGATCTGTGAGACAAGTTCACTTATTTGCAGAAGCCAATTTTACAATTATAAAAACAAAGCTAGATGGTGTCTCATGGATTCCAAATACATAATTTCAAGGGAAAGTAATCTTGGAAAGGAGTAAAATGCATTTATGCTGCAGCTACTGTATTCAGAAATTTGCAGTGTCCTTCTCCACTCTGCTCTTGTGCCACCTGCCTTCATTTTACAAAATCACAGACTCAAGCTGGAGAAGATCTTGAGAGATCATCCAGTCCAATCTGAGACCAAACACCACTTTGGCAACAAGACCATGGCGCTAAATGCCACATCCACTATTGCCTTAAACACCTTCAGGGACAGTGACTCCACCACCTCTCTAGGCAGCCCATTCCAATGTTTAATCATTCTTTCTGTGAAGAAATTCTTCTCAATACCCAACATAAACCTCCTCTGGACCAGCCTGAAGCCATTTCCTCTCATCCTGTCACTGGCCTCAGAGAAGAGACCAAATCCCACCTGGCTACACTCTCCTTTCAAGCAGTCACAGAGAGCAATAAGGTCACCCCTCAGCCTCATTTTCTCCACACTAAACACTCCCAGCTCCCTCAGGAGCTCCTCGTAGCACTTGTGCTCCAGACCTTCCAATCAACTTTGCTGCCCTTCTCAGCACCCCAATGTCCTCCTTTTAGTGAGAGGCCCAGAACTGGACAATGCACTCAAGGTGTGGCCCCACCAGCACCAAGTGCATACAGAGGGACAATCACTTCCCCAGCCCTGCTGGCCACACTGTTTCTAACACACGCCAAGCTGCCATTCTGAGCCACCAGGGCGCACTGCTGGCTCACATTCCATAGCTGAGTATTAGCATCCTCAGGTCCTTTTTTCATTGTCTAGACTCCTCTGCAGAGCCTTCCTACCCTCCAGCAGATTAATACTCCCACCCAACTTGGTGTTATCCACAAATTTACTAAAGGTAGACTTGATACCCTCATCCAGAACATCAAGAAAGGAATTGAACAGATATTTCTAAGTAGAGAGCTATCATTCTTGCCTCCAAAGTGTGGCATTTCCCCCGGATCCGATTGCACAGTAGCTGGTAGTTCTCCAGCACAACATTCAACTCGGTCGCCAGGTCCTGACCACTGGATGGCACTTTGGTAGCCAACATCTTGATGTTGTCCTTGAGAATCTTCACCCTCACCTCCTTCTGCAACACATCCTCCTTCGCTCTCTGTCAAAAAAACATATTATTCTATCAACCTTCAATTGCCTTACACTCAGCTACTCACCACTCAAATCAAAGACAGCAGTTTCACATTGGAGGTCTTGCTGCCAATGTATTTCTTGGGCCTGAACACAACAAAACACAGCACTAACTTGCGTGGAATTCAGGTCACGCTAGCAAGTGGTGAAAGATCCTGTTTTATTAAGCACACAGATCTATTTACCATTCATGGTTTGTTCATTAAAAAAATTCATGACTCAAAGAAAAAAAAAAATTAAGTTCAGTGCTATTTCTATGTTATCATGCAAATACAAAAAACAAATTAACCAGGGGGAAAAAAAATAGACATTTGTTAAAAACAAGTATATCAGGAAGAAAAAGGTAGGGTGAATTTACAGAAATGATGCGTCTCAGAGCTCAGTAACTATCTCCCAAATTTATCCAGGAAGGATGATGTAAGTACACAGGACACATGCAATTACAAAGCTGGTACCACCCTCACAGCTGTTGGGTTCCTTGTGCTCAAGGAACATACAAAAAGGACAGCTAGAAGAATTCCTTCAATCTAACTACACTGAGAGGAGCGCAGCAACACATATACAGGATAAGTACAGTACAACTCCCAACACACAGGTCTGGAGAAACTGTATTATCACTTGTCAAATTTTGCCTTAGCCAGAACTAAGGAAGAAGGATAGCTGGAAGACAGATCAGGCAGACCAGTCTGAGTCTTCCTGCTGAAACAAATAAAAGGCTTCAGAAACAGAGACTGTTCTGTATCTTTCTTTTCAGGTTTCAAGAACAATTTCATGAAATTGAAATACCTCTGATAAATAAGGCATTGCACTATACAGTAGAATTTAGCACAATTTTTGTATATATATTTCAAGATGTCTTCTAAACAGAAGGCAATAAAAGAGTCAGTTAATAGAAGGGCAAAGAATAGAAAATTTTGGAAATACATTTTATGGCAGGATTTTCAAAAACCACAAAGCCTTATCTTAAACTTATTCCTCCTTAAATCTATTCCTCCTGTTAGCAGGAGTTCCACTCTGTTCAAATGAAAGCATATGCAAAAATGAGCCAAATCCAGAGAGCGCTTTTTCCCAGTCCTAAAAGTAGTCCCAGGATAATATTGTTACTGCAAATGAAAGGGCATTTTAAGTGTTACAATAAGCTTACAGGCTCACTGACATAACTGTCATAATATACATAGTGTAATCTGGATTTGACAAAGGTAAATGTGCTAAGAGTCTCATAGATTTGCCAATGAAAAGAAGGCTTGTGTTCAGCCAGCTGTCAGACTATGTGATCTCAAGTGGCTTCAAAGGACATGAATATATTAAAACTCTTGTTAAGGACTGCTTCAGAAAACCCCTTCAAAAGGGACAATTCAAAACTTCAAATGGCTTTGTTAAAGCACTTGTAAGGGAGAATTTTTTTTTCTAATCGTCCATCAAGTAACAGTATAGTGGATACTCATTTAAAAAGTGCACACAAATAAAAACATTTATAAAGATATGACTGAACTCTTAGATTAAAAAGCAGGGAACAATTTACTCTGTACATGTATCCAATAAAATTATCTCTTCAACTGACAATATTCTAATGAGACAAAAATATCTCCTTCCTCTCCTTTTACTGGCCACCAGATTCAAAAAAAAAAGACAAGCAGTGACCAATATCACTCACTCACTGACCCTTGTGGATCTCTTCCAACTCATGATATACAAAAAAAAAGAAAAAAAAAAAAATCACTGTTTGTAACTGATGATGAACACATGATAACCTTACAACACACCTATTTTAAAGTGATTTTCTAGATGTGGAGTTAGAATATTTAGGGGACAAGAAACTGAGGTCCAAGAAATAGAAGCAGAAGAATGTTTTCACAACCATTAATTTAGATAGAAATAAAAGATGACACTATACCTTTCTCAAGTTTTGTTTGCTGCAAAATTTTCCCATATTCCTAATGTTTAATATGCTGTACATAAAAAGCCTGACTCAACAACTGAGCAAGCTGTTATTTATTATGAACTCCCTTATCCCTCATGGCCAAAAAGAACATCTGCTTTTACAGTTTATGCTTCAAAAATCAAAAATTCCGCATAGCAAAAATGAAAAATACCACTAATCTTGTCATGACCTGAGCTCCTTTCCACAAATATAATTCCATAAAAGGTCAACCCTCAAAGCTGTAAAGTTCTGTTTCTCTTTAATCAGGCCTCTACAGTGAGCTGGCATTGCTGACCTTCATTTCCTCTACTGCATTCTCTAGCTCTTCAGGGGACTTGTATTCAAAATCTTTCTCCAAATATTCTTCTTCAGCTTGGGTCATCCATTCTTGCATCTCTGCCAAATCTTTCTTCAGATTTACAGCTTTTTCCTGACTTTCAGACAGGCGATTTTTCTGAGTAATGATCTAGAATCCAAGGTGGAGGAAAAAAGAGCAGCTTTGTTACTTAAATGTCCTTGTACAAGTGAAAAACCACAAGTCTTTGTTAAAATATTTTACTATCAAAATATTTTCAGGCCTTTTTAATTAACGGAGCACTTTTACATGCACACACAAACTTATGAACTCTTTTTAGCAGATCAACAAAATCTATAAGTGAGGGAAGGAGAAGTACGACCTTTGCTTTCCCCTTCATTGAACATAAACTGGTAACAATCCCTGGAAAAAGTCAATCAGAATAAAATCCTCTTCGACTACAAGTATCATATAGTTAGATATACCATGATACTGAGCAATAAAACTCTCTTCAGGCCTCACTTGTTTACACAACCCAGATACTCTGGATTCTATATCAACAACAAGGCTCTGTAGCACAGATTTTCATCAGCAATTGCAACAAAATAAATACGTTTCTACTGACAGCAGAAAGCTTCCACCCAAAAGAAACAACCAAATACACTGGAGTGGTAGTCTATTTATAGCTTTTTATTTTTCAAAGCTGCTTGGAAACCAATAAAAATTATACAGGGACAGCATAATATTCCAGTCTTCAGAAACAAGAAAAAGAGGTCAGACCTTCCTCTCACACTCTGCAGAAAGAGCAGCATAAAGCCAAGTGAACAAATTCATTTTTAATTACAAACTATTATAGAGTTTATTTTGTTCCTTCCAGTCAGGTACCAAGAAATATGTGTATTCAAGTTGGGCTTCAGCCACTTTGACAGTGAAACAAGTAAAACATTCTCATCCCACTGTTTCACTGCTTCACCTCCTCACAATCCTCACAATGCCACACAACCAGGCAGCTGCAGCAACAAGCAAGCACTGGCAACATGTGGAGAACTCACCTGTTTGCTCAGCTTCTCCCACTGAGTCTGGCAGTCTACTAGCCTAGACTTTGTCCAAGTATTTATACTTGCAAAAGCCTGAGCTCTTAAAGCAGCCTCTACTTCTTTCATCTCTTTCAGTGATGGTTCAATCATATCCATTTCATTGATAAACACCTGAACACACAGCAGAGAAAATGAATGTTGTTCTTCAGCAAGATATTACATTAATTTATAACAGTATCAATAATTTTGCAAGTTTTCATTATTCCAGAAATTTTTTGGAGCAGATCAATACTGTGATCAGATCAATACCAGGCTGCTTAAATTAATCCTTCAGAGATTCAAAATATCAGAACTATGCAAGTAAAGAACAAAGTACAGCTTGCCACACACAGCATAAACATTTTCATATGCCAAATGTCAACATCAAAACAACACAAGTTTGAAGATTACATGCACTAAATATTCTGTTATTTCTGGTGTACCTCAATTTATATTCTTTGCCTGGAAACAAACATTTGAAGGTACACTGTAATTACTTACTATAAGACAGAATTCTACATAAATATGATCATTATGTGACACTGAATAGCCAGAAATCTTCCTTGCAAAATTCTAAACTCTAGGACTTTCATCAGCTATTTCCTTCTTACTTTTACTACCCTTGGAAATTTAATGCAGAAGATACTTTTCACCCACAGATTCAATTCCATAATCACAAAAAATTGGGAAAAATATACGAACCTGTAATAGAGCAAATAATTCCAACTTGTAGACAGATATTTGTAACTACAGATAAGACCTTTGAAAAGCACAAAATATTATAGCTGCAAAAAAAGAAACCAACTCAAAACAAGTGCCCTGAAGAAAGACAAAACAATTTTTCTGGTGGGCTTAATGTGCTATGAACAGTACTCAATACAAGCAAAACAATAAGAAGAGATGCTACTTGTAATTTCAAAAGACTCCTTATAAGAGCAAAACTCACTGTGCACTGGTCAAGTTGCCTTTGAAGTCCTTCAGTATCCCCTTGAACAGCCTTTTCTGTCATTAAGAAGTCTTTCACACCATCCATCCACTTCTGAACAACTTCAGAGTCAGTCTAAATCAAATATATTAAGGAACAGTTGATACATTGCTGTGATGAAGAACGTATGGCTGTTGCATTTCAACTTCCAGCAGCTTGCAAAAGGTTTTCTACAAGCTGCTGGCATAGCCTTAGTTTTGAATCAGACCAACTTTTGTTTAATTTTTGGGTTTGCTTTGTTGGGCTTTCTGGGGGAAAGAGGGGCATCCCGAATTTCTCTGTTCTCAAATTTATATGAATATTAAATTCACAATAGTGATATTCTTCCATCCACCAGAGCATGGTTTCAATGACACTGAACCATTCCAGGCTATCTATCACATAAAGCACAGGACCAGGTAAGGAGGAGAGCACGGCTTCAAGAATTATGTGGTTACTCTGCACATGAAGGACCTGGCTGAAAGCTGGAAATATGACTAAAAATTATGAGTAAAAAAATGCATGACTGTTTCCACATTTGTTTGAAAACTGCACTCCAAAGGAAAAGAGAGGGCCCTACAAGAATACAGGGAAAAGAGGAGTGGATAGTGCTAAATGTACTTTTCAGGTAGAAACCATGCTGGGAAAGCCATTTGCATAAGCAAGACACACATAAAAGGAAAAAACCATAGAGGATCAGACAAACCACTAAAATCTTAAAAAAACAGCATAGATGTTTGAGGCAAATAGTACAACACTGTACTCACTAGAGCAACCCTTGGGGGAAAAAATAAACACACACACACACAATTTCAGAATTATGTGATCTAACAATTGGCAGCTGCCTTATACTCTGCAACGAGGTAGGAATAGAAGGAGGGAGGGACGGAGACAGAAGCATTGCCATCTCCTTCCCATGCAGTCATGGATGTTCCAAATCATCCTTACAAACAAAACCAACACACACAACACAAAGAGGGATCTTATTTCCCCTGGTTCAAACAACTTAGGTAGCTGACAGTTTTTATTAATATAGCTGCACTTCCTTCACTGAACATATTTTGACTACTTGGTTGGATAGATGTCATCTATCCTGACACCATCATCATCATAGAACAGCTCATCAGCTTCACCTTCTACTCTGCATGCCACAAAGGAGGAAAGTATACACTTCATTTTCTTAAAAACCTTACACTCACAATGTTTTCAAGATCAATATGTTACACAATATTTCTCAAAAAATGTCTGCATTAATGAAAACCCATTAGACTAAGTCCATGTTTATTTTTAGATCAATGCTACCATTAGAGGTCAAAGTCATGACATTTTCTTCATTCCTTTTCCATTTTGGGGGAATTTCCTGCAGATGAATAGCCTGAAAATAATTTTCTAAAAAAAAGACCCTATGATGCTTAATAGTGAACTATAGCTTAATGTAAAAAAAATATGTGTTTATAAAGGCTGCCTTTTGACAAGGCACTATGGCACACAACTAACTTAGCATTCTTACAATAAACTATTTACATAAGTAGCTGAAGGGAATTAAGTGGGATTACTCAAAGTTAGACACACATTTAAATAACTTGCTGAATCACAAACCAAGCCTACAAAGTTTAATTAAGTAAATGCTTCTGCCTTGCACATGTAAATAATTATCAGTGGTTAAATAACCAGTGTAGGCTGTTGATGTACAACAGTTCACAATTTTTAGACATGAACATCCTCGTCATGGAATGGTCTGGGTTGGAACAGACCTCAAAGATCATTCAGTTCCAACCCACCAGCCATGGGTAGGGTCATCTTCCACCAGACCACATCCAAATGGGCCTTGAACACTTCGATGAATGAAGCATCCACAGCTTCTCTGGACAGGTTCCAGTGTCTCACTGCCCTCACAGTAAAGAATTGCTTCCTAAAATCCAATCTAAACCTACCCTCTTTCAGTTAAGAGGCCATTATCCCTTGTCGTGTCCCCACAAGCCCATGTAAAAGGTTCTCCTTCATCTCTCTTAAAGGTTCCCTTTAGGTACTGGAATGCTGCTATAGAGCTTAACTTCTTCAGGATCAGTTTCTGACATTTTTTCCAGGTAGGAACAAAGATCAAATGTGCTGAATCTTAACTTTTTCACTCCTAGAAAAACCACATGATGTACAGTCACGCAGCAGATTTAAAAGATCTGAGAGTGATACATAATCAAAGACACAGAAAGCCATACATTACTAGAGGTGTGATAACAGAATACAAGATAAAGAAAACTTCTTCTAGGAAAAACAAGATGCAAAACTGATAAAATGAGCCTTGTCTACTCCTCCCATCACATGAGTATTACAGCCTCCCAGTAAAACATTACTCCCAGTTCATGTCACTAATGCATGCACTGTCAGCTTGGGGGAGCCTCTATCTCTAAATAACAGAAGAACCACCTAAGCAGCAGGACACGCAGGCAGATCAGCCACTGACAGCCTCATCAGGCTAACAAGAGCATTCTAGTCATTGTGCACCTGTCTGCTCACTGTTAAAATGAAAATATTTACACTGTTTCTTTTCAAAAACCTAAATGTGAGGAGTGTTGTTTTGGGAAACATCAATTTTTAAAGGGGATTTAGGAGGGGAAAAAAACCCCATTAAAAATAAACTAATACTTGCATATAGTTAAACATAAACCATACATCCTCCAAGTACTGACATGCACTTTTTTTTCCTCCCCATGTAAACTTTTTTCCCCTTTAATAGCCAGGTGCTTCAATTCCTTTTTGGCCAAGGAGAGCCTGCCCAGTCATTCTCCAAACTAATCTTGTGTTTGGTGTCTGCACCAGGACCATGCACCAAGGCTGCCATACCAATCTTTCCTGCAGTACAAGTTACATCCTGGTGTGCCCAGTGTTGTCCACAGCATTTTTATTCAACTTGTTCCAGACTGTCATTTTTATTTACACAGTATTAGACTACAAAAATCTCAATATAGATAAGTATCTAAGGAAAAATCAGGGAATATAACACAACTGTCCATCCACTGACAGCTTTACAAAACTTTTAGAAAACACAGGAATTGTGTATGCAAAAATACAGTTCATAAGACAACACAATATAAGCCCCATATTTCAACAGATAGCATCAGTAAATATTTATTTCATTTTCAGTAACTTAATTATAATAATAGTTTAATATTTAAAAAAACACTATTTAATAATTGCTTCCATTATTTCTTCTGCTATAATTTCTTTTTTGGCTTCTGTAGTTCCTTTTAAGATAATAGGAAAGTTTCTAGCATCTTGCTCAGGACATGATTCTGTTCTCAGTGGGATTTTCTGTCTTGAAGGATTTCATAGGCATGTGTATATATTTATAAAATAGGCAGGAAGGCTGAGTAACCTTAATTTTTAAACTGTCCTTCCTGTTACTTTAGAGGCCATGGTTGTAACTGGAAAAGTCACTACACCCAAGCATTTTCCTTACTCCCTTTCCTAACTTCCTTGTACTAATTCTTCATGACTTTCCACCAAAACCTTACTTGAAGAAGCAGGCTTTCTGTAGCAGGCATGGAATTACACTTTAAGACTAATGGGCATCTGACACCGATCACACTGAAGATCATCAGCCCCTACTGGGATTAACAGCACAGCTGGTATATCCTTGACCTCAGCCTAACCTTTGCTTATGAAAAGAGAGGGACACTAATTTTAAGTGCAAAGTATTTCTGTTAGAAGACAAAGTAATATCCTGGGCACATTAGAATTCCACTTCTATGCTGCTACAAATACACTATATATGCTTTCAGCCTCTGCCAGACTAGTGGATCATCAAAATTCCACTTCTCAATCAGTTTTATCTGGACTTCTGCAAGAACACAGAGAAAGGTCTATAAAGCAACTCAGTTATGCAAGACAAAAAAAATCCTTTCATTTTACCTCAAATAGTCTCAACTTGGGCATAATTTCCTCCAGTAGTTTAACATCTTTGGAAATCTTGAGCTTTAACTTGTCCCAGTGTCCCTGCACATCCTTGAACTCTTGCATGTACGTGTTTTTTATGTCCAAAGATGCATGCTTCTCCAAAGCCTTTGTTTCTTCAGCAAGTTTATCTACCCTGGGCTTCTGGGCTTCCAGTGTCTCACAAACTGTCTATAACAAAAGGAAAAAAAAAGCCTCCTTCCAGTGTTAGCCATACAATAGGTGCACACATACGAATTCAAGTACATCGAAAGTTTCATTGTGCAGATGGTGAAGAGTGATACTTGTGCAGACTCAGTGAAGAGTGATACTCCAGTTACAGCAATTATTGAAGTAGAGATGTCCAAACAACCTTTTAAAAAGCAAAACCTTCAGCTGCTGTACTGGTGCAGCAGCAGATACTACAGAAGGGATAGCAAAGCTTGGCCTCATAGCTCAACATGTGCAGGCATCTACACCTCTCGCGTGCCGCGCCATACTGGCACACAAGTCAACTAAGCAAGGGCTGTGCCACACTGCACTCACAGAGCAAACTGCAACACAGCCAGACCAGGACCTCAGTATGTTCATACCCCCACAAGTTTGTTTTTTAAAAGCACATACAAACCGGCAGAGTGTGTTCTTCCACACACTTGTAAAGTGAAATATAATTTCTTCGTTGAAAAAAAAAAAGATCTGGATATTCAAGTTTTGGAAACTACCTTCCCAGATGGGATACAGGGAGGATACATTCTGAATATATTCATTATGACATTGCTGATATATAGTCACTTGATTTGAAAGAGCTAATTTACTAATATGAAAAATAACAGCTGAACATATAAGCCAAAACATGAAAAATGCTGCCATTTCATTGAACTCATTATTTTGATTACTGTGCTTTAAATTTGCTTAAGAGAAATTCACAATGAACACATGAAATTATTATTAATTTAATGGATTTAATTTTCTAGTATATACATTTAATATGTACAAGCAAGATGTGTACATACATATTTTGCTGTATTTTTACTGAAGAAGAATCTTATTTTCAAATGTTCATGTTCTCATGAACATTTCTTTACATTTATCTACTTTACATTTATTGTGTTTCTTTTCCTGGAAAGTGTACTATTTCCTCTAAGGAGGGCAGAGAGACTGGGAAGAGGAATGTATGTTTTAGAAAACAAGAGCTTTCTGTGCAGGAGACCAGAGATGAAGCACTTATCAGTGCCTGCTACAATGCAGAGAGAGCTGAAAAATCCCAGGCTCCACAAGCAGCTCCTCACATACAGTTTGTTCCCCTCTCCTCTCACACTCTCACCTTAAAGCACCTACACTAGCAGAGTATGTCCTTTCAGGGTAATTAGTCTCTGAAGAAAACTGGGCAGAGGCAGGAAAAAACAAGCCTCCAAAGGCTAAATGCCATTGTAATTCATGTAGCATATGGACCAGAAAATCTCCACCAAGTCTAAACAAAACAGAAGTAACACTAACAAGAAAACCAAAGAAGGAAAGCTTCTTTTAATCTCCTGGTTCAAAAAATCCCAAAGCACTAACACTGGACTTCTAAAAATCATTGCTCTGCTAATAGAGAAGGATATAACAGAGAAGGTGCTCTCTGCACCCAGCAACCAGAGCTCCTCCAGTGTCACCTGGAGGCCACCACACCAGGAAAACTACATGCTTCTGGATGTGGAGGACAGTAGAGCAGGCAGGGAAGTATTTGAGTTTTTTCAAACAAAAAAAAAAAGGGGGGGGGGGGGGGGGGGGGGAAGTACTCGAGATGCAGAATTCTCTCCCTGGAGAGAGGTCCATCCTTGCCCCAGTATCTGGTATTTCCAAAGCAGCTGTCATCTATAAATTTTTGTCTACTTTATAAGCTACAACAGGAAACAAAATATTGTTTCTACTGGACAGGATTTTTGTACCAATTTCCTTTATGGCTCAACAGCACTGTTTCCCTTTGATAGGCAGTCTGGAGGTCAGAGAGTACAGTTACTCTCTCTAAACACCCAAGCAGGATGCAGCAGGATGGGTTTGTTAACCAGCTGACCCTCAGACAGTTTAATCAGGCAGACCCCTCACACCTGGGTGGGCTTTACCCCGTGCTTGGAGAGGAGGGTGGAAAGCCTGCACACCACAGTCCCTTCAGAAGGGCAGAGGCAGGGTCAGAGGAGATCACCCTGTCCCAGGGAGGGACCGGGCCTCCCAAGGACAGAATCAGGCCAGGCACAGGCATGACCGTGGTGTCATGGGGACAGACAGGTGCAGCTCCAGCTCCTCATTTTCCTTACAACGGCACTTGGCAACAGAGAAGCAGACCTTGGATCAGGTCAGCAACCTGATCCAACCCAGCCACTAGAAGTGGGATGCTCTTGGGGCTCTATTATTTATTTTGCAACTTCTGAGCACAGGAGGTACACACACACCAGAGTGCCTGGGGAAGCCTCCAAGGCCATCTGAGGTCCTTCTCTCCTGGCTGAGCAGTCCCAGCTCTCAGCCGCATCTCCTGGCACAGGCAGCACGAGAAGCTGTGAAGTCCTGCAGGCTCAGAGATACCCAGCCCTCACCTGGATATGTCCCTCAGCAGCCTGATAACTCAGCAAGCCACTTCCAAAAGTGGGTTCCACACCCACATCCCTGACGCCCCTCTGAGCAGTGTTAGCTACCCCACTGAAAGCAAGGCAGGCGAACAGAAGGTGACAGCAGTGGGGTAACCTCCTTACTCAGTGCCAAGGAGAGCGTTACCTTTGCCTGCTGCAGGGCGCTCTCCACCTTGCTGGGCTCACTCAGACCACCGGCAATGGAGTGCTGCTTGCCCTCCAGCTCGCTCAGCATGTCCTTCAGCTGCTGCAGGGACTCCACGTACTCCCGGCTCGGCTGCCTTTCTGTCTCTGGTACCGTGTAAAGGAGGAAGGGAACAAAACACAAAGTGAGGAAATACACTTGAACCCAAAGCATAGGAGATGTGAACATAATCAGCTTCCCAAGAGCTAAAAAACTCTTCAACAGATAGCATTGTTTTTCCTCTTAAAATATTAAATATATAACACACAAGTATACAGAATATAATAATAAATATGCAATTACAACCTTCCAAAAACTTTGCAAATTCAATCCCATTGACGAAATTCTTTTTATACACTTAAGCACCTAAATCTATTTGGGTGGGTGGGGTGGTAGAATCAGTAGTATTTAAATAATATGTTATTATGCTAAGAATAATCCATAGTATTTAAAATATATAAACCACCCAGAATTAGTATTTTGCATTTTTAAGCTTTAGACATATCTGTTACTTATCTGCAAATACACACACAGATATATACTACATATAGAAAACATAGTATAGCAAATACAATAGCCATATTAAATTAAATATACACACTATATAGAGGAACTATATAAGCTAGTATTTATAAAAGTGTGTGTATATATAAAATACATAAAACACATATTAGTGTGAGCTTGTGTTTTGCTTGCTTTTTCATGGTTTTTTTAATATATTCACCCACACAAATATATAAAAATAGCAGCTTTCAGCCTGTTATCAGAACAGAAACGCCATCTAGGAAGAGTTAAAAGGGAATTAAAGTTTGGATGGAGTACGTGCTTGCTATCTTCAACCACATCTCAAAATTTGTTCAATTTGTGTGGAATCCCAGGCAGGAGGCAGCAACTCAGTAGCACTTCAGAATGAAAACAGCCAGTTGGAATAACTGCAGCAAACAAGATTTGGCCTGTAAGTCCTGCACTGTGGTGTGCACATTCTCACGGATTCCTAAGCAATTTTGTTACTGCCCCACGTGAAAATTAATCTAAGCCTTGTTCTGACTCACTAGGTAGCTTTTCAACAGCTTACTGTCAGAACTGTCCTACCTCTTATACAAATGAATCAACGTTTTTGAGAGAATCAGAGTTATCCAGCTCCCTTTCCTCCTAAAGCCAGCTCAATTTAAAGAGAGGGGAAAAATTAATAAGAAGCATATAGGTGTATTGTCACTAAACTACAGAAAATCCTGAAGGAGAAGAAAATAGTTAAAGTAGTTTCTCAGTGACAAAAATATTGAGTCAATTCCCATCTAGAGTTGGGACTCAGTAGCTCTCCATGGGGGAATTTTCAGAGGCTCAAAGAAGAGCCATAAGAAGAGCAGGCCTTCTGTCAGTTCACAGATGCTTAAGTCACCCCACTAGCTGTTTCCAGCACTAACAGAGCTCTGGAAGTTTTTACCTTGCAGCGATTCAACTATGCTGTAAATAAACAGCTAAAACCCTGAACTAATGCTTCCCTCTGTTCTTCAGCAATATAACTTCTCAGCAGGTTGTCTCATTCAAAAGACACACAAACACACATTTAATGTGTTAGAATAAGTATGGTGTTTCTACCAAGCAGTAACTGGTTCAAGCAGATCAACAACACCTCAAGTGATGCGTGACACACACACACAAAAAAAGTATTTTTGTCACATGATATATAGTTACCAAAACACAAAATACCAATAAAATTACGCACAAGTACATGAACTCAAAAACAGCCATAAAATAATAACTAGTCACAGTAAGAATGAAAACATCCCCTTGGCAATTTGAACATGGCTGACATATACTTCATTCATACAGTTTTCTGCATGGATATAATTGAAGCCTGCAGGCCTGGTGCAACACATTGTATAGATGGACTACATTTAGTAATTAAGCCTATTTTTACTACTCACAGAATAGAGTGTTAATGCCCTTCATTTTGGGGCTGTTAATAAAACACTTCCTCAAATTACTCTGAAACAAAAACTCAGGAAAAAAAAATCTCTCACAAGTCTGTGCTGTTGCTATTCAGCTGTAAAGTATTACCAGAACTACATATTTCATGCACTACATTTAAAATTCTTTAAAAACCAGCATGACTGGTTTGAATGCTCATAATGAAATTTATAATGCAACAACAACCCAAGTAGAAACTGCCTGAAAAGCAAGCCAGATTCAAATCACTTCAAAGATGAAATTTCCAAAAGGAATTATGTATGACTAATGTGCTCAAAGCTATAAAAAAGAATAAATTTCACATGCGCACTTTCATTTTACAAGGTTCTCCTAATATTCTACTTTTCATTTCTAGTATTTCATTACAGAATATTTATTTCTGTAAGTACCAGAGAGAGAGATTTCTCAGCTATATCATCCACCTTAAATATGTCTTGCTAAGTAGTTAAATGAGGTTTCAGGAATGTTGCATCCTTGCAAAATTGTTTTAAACACCATGGAATGATAGATTTTTGAATTGTGCACAGAGGAAGCCACATTCTTCCAGGTGAATAAAATAATTTTGTCAGTTTGGCACAACGCCTAGCATAAACACTACAAAAACTCCACCAGAATTCAATGAGTTTTCACTCAGCTCAAAACAAATAAAAATGAAATAAAATCAAAACACAAGTAAGCAGGAGGCTTTAGGCTAACATATGTATTTATATTTATTTACCTTTTTTCAACTGTTGATGACGTTCCTCTAGTTTCTGACAAGTCAATTTGAAGTGATCAAGAAAACCACTCAAGTTGTCCTGAATAAAATCCGGAGGCATGGGCTGAGAGGAGAGTGTCTTGCAGGTGGCTTTCAGATGTTCCAGCTGTGGACTCAGGCTTATGAGATGAGTTAACTCCTGCTGTAAAAGAAAAACCAAAATTGACACTTACCCTGTAAACACAAAGATTTTAGTACACTACTGCAACATCCACATTACTAGGGGGACAACACTAAAGTACTTCTGCGACAGATTCTAAAATCTTCCAGTCAAGCCAGGTGCCCTGCATGCCTTAGAAACTGAGTTACCTTACTGACTAGGCCAAGCTCTACTGGGGCATCCTGTGCTTCTGACAGCTTCCATTCAAAAATAGCAAGTTTGGCCAGACTTACCTGACATAAGTCTTTCAGGACTGCTGAAGACTGGGATGCTATAGAAGAGTCTTTTTTAAGCCAGTCATCCTTCTCAATTAAAGTCTTCTCAAGCTCATTAATTTCCTTTAAATAAGCATTTATATCTTCCTGGTACTTGATCTTTCTAGCCACCTCTTCTAGATTTTGAACCACATCTTTCCACCCAGACAAAATTTTCTCCATCACAGATTTTATATCCACTGTAGGAAGTCCATCTACAAAGATTATACAAATTATTGTTATATTAACTGCAACACATTTTCATTAATAGGCATTTAACCTTTCCTCTCTTCAAATACAAGAGCACTTTCACATTAATATACAAAACACTGATTCCCAGTTCAATATCTATAAATCTATACCTATTACTAGCACCATTTCAGCTTTATATTTCTAGTAAAATGGAGAGTGAGATACTCTATTTTTGAGGAAAGACACAGAGAGGGGGTTTTTTTTCTGAACCATTCTGTCACAAGTAGAGTCCAGAGCACTGGTCAGGGCAGCCAGCCAGCTTCTACCGGAGCACTTGATGACCCTGCTCCATATCCATAGATGTCCCTGTGCTCACACAATGGCCACAGGCTTGGCACACCAACACCACAGCAGCCACAGGGGAGGAGCATGCACACAAAGACCAGTCACTGCCATTATGGCACAGCCTGTACCTGCCCCAGGATAGAAATGGATGTAAGCACAAATGTGCCAGTGCTGTGCATTATTCCACACAGGTGTAGCTGGGCCTCAGCGAGCCTGAGCTGGACAGAGCATACTATCAGACCCTAACAAAACCAGGGGCTGTAGATTGGTTATTTTCTGGAGACCCCAACCATTAAGATAACCATAAATTAGAAAGCAAATTCTTGACCTTACTCTTTGCTGATACAAAGCAGCTTTTCAACTATGCATTTCTTGTTATGGTTAACACATGCTGGTTTCATACCATGGCCTATCATATCACAGCTACAAGGGTTTGTAGAAGAAAGAGGAAGGGAGCATTAATTTCTCTTCAGGTTTGAAAACAAGCAACATCTAAAAGTTTTTATAAACCAAACTCCAAGTCAAATCAGTGGCTTTCAGCCATTAACTTCAGGGCAATGGCACCCACTGTAAAAAGCTTCAGCTGCAGTAGGCAAGGAGGGGAGGACTGGACATGCTTAGTAAATTGGGGCATACGAGCAAAGCACTGGACTGCAAAAAACTGTGATTGCTCAGAAATCCAGTGGAATTCACCATTTTCCAAAAGTGATGCTGGTCATCATGCAGGACAATGATATCATCCTCTCTCCTGTCTGAATGCTCCAGTGATAACTTCACCAGAAGTCAAGTGCACAGCAGATCTAAAAGATTGCCTCCAGATGATATGAACATCTCTTTTATAGATGTATCATTCTACTGATGGAATGATACCTCTACAAAAGCTATGTTTTTGTTTTTTCAATATGAAACAAGATTTTGGCAAGGCTTCAATTTTCATGGATGTCATTGATCAGGGTTTTAATTGGCAATCATTTTCCCAATCTCTTTAATTGGCAATCATTTTCCCAAGACTTCTCTCTTGCCTTTGAGCCATAGATTGTAACTGCATCATTAAAAACATTGACAGTTTTTGCAAAAATAGATAAAACTATGAAAAAAGAGACACATATGTATCAAGTTTAAATTTGGCTTCAAAAATTTCACTTCTCTATAGCATTGTTTTAAAACTTGTACTTAAAATCAAACTACTTCCTTGAAAGCATGTAATTAGCATTGTTACTGAAAGAGAAATAATTTCTTAAAATGCTCCTTAAAAGATTGCAAATGAACACATGCACATTAATGAATAATAATATTGCTTTTCTAAAAGCTTTAATTGAAAAAACACACAACTAACTAGTAACAGTAACAATGACCACTGAAGGAAAGAAAATGGAGAGAGAAGGAAGGAAATAATGTATTTCAGTATTATTTCCCAGCAACTCAACTGATTAAATCACAAAAGAGAAAAACCTCCAAGCTGCTTACCCTTTCCCATTTGATCCAAAAGAATGTGTCCACTTCGTTTCAGTTCATCTAACTTCTGGCTTTTTTCAGCTCTTTCCTTTTCAATCACCTTCAAAATGAATCAAATAAACAATATACTGGCAGCAAGGGTTATTTTCCTTGACTTCCCTCCTTCACCCAGTAATATCTATTTTCCCTCTACTACCCAAAACACATCATTGTTTTGGATACACCACCTTCTGAGATGTATGTCAGTTCTGCTTGTGCCGAAAACATGCAAAAGGAGTCACCTCTCATAAGTAACAGGCATGTGAGAGATTAGTACTACAGCACCAGGAATAAAATATTGTTCAACGGCTTGACGATCCCACAGTGTGAAATAAGATATTGGGACAACAGTTGAAACAAGTCACTTGTGATCAAAAAATCACCTGTAATCCTCTAATGTGAACCAGTGGAGAAAAAACCACCTTTTTAATGGCCCCTTCATTTCTATAGTTCCTACTGTGATTTCCTGTAGAAGGGACCAACAAACCTGTTCCCTAGAACAGTTCTTCCAAACAGCAAGAACTATAGCACACCAGTAATCCGCTCTCATAAGCTCTAGTGCTCTACTCTCCCTTACAAAGACTTAGAGAGGGAAATTCTTCATTACTAGCAAGGTTTTTAAAGGAAAAAGCTCCTCCCACAAGTTATACATACTGGTGAATATTCCTTTGTGACTCAACAGATAGAATACATCCACAGAGAAAGATGAGTTCCTTGGCCACAAAACCACAACTTTACAATCCTTTGTGATTACAACATCTCCAAACTAAAATCTTTTTGAACCTCATGTCAAAGGTCATTACTCTGGTTTAGGCTTCCTACAGTAGATTCAGAAGCATGCACTTATTTGCACAGCTGGGAAGAACAAACTCTGTCCTATCCACTTAGAGTCAAATAATTTTTTAAAAAGTACTGTTCATGGGAACCTGATGTTCATCTCAGGACCTCTTTTTTAAAAGAGCTATAAACATTCTTAAAGATCTATAAATAAAATATTGGGGTAGTTGTTTTGGTTTTTCTTTCCAACAGTACTGCCATTCCAAACATTCCTACTTGCACCATTTTCCACGAGAGCACTATGAAGGAGCCTCTTCATAGAGATTTTTAAGTATTGTTTATGATTTCAAACGCAGAGTCAGGTCCTGCTAAAGCTCCACTGAGTCTTGATTAACAAAGAATGCTCAAGAACCAGAGAAAGGCAAGAATACATTCCTGACGAGGAATAGAAAATTAAATGGTTATTTCACAGCTCCCACAAGATTCTGCAAGATTATGTAGTCTGCCTTGCAGGCATCAGCAACACTGTACACAAGCTGTAACAATCAGGTTTTCTCCTAAATTAACAGAGCAAACATGTCTAAGCTTTATAACAAACCACTTTGGACCCTGGGTGGTACAGTGTTTGAGGAGGGTCACAGCATGATTCAAGAGGTCTCTGAGCACCCCACTGGCCTATCTCCACCAAAATTATATAAGTAGTGTCAATCAAGGCCATTTCCAACTGTGAAACATTAAACCAAAATATGCTACTTAGTGTAAAAGATAATAATCCTGAAGACAGACATTTTTCAGAACTCCAAGGGAGACATCAGTAATTTAGGTTTTTAAAATTTCCTGTGGATTATGCAACAACACCAGCAAAAAAAATATGTCCAGCTAGTCAGAGATTTCCATGTATGCTCAGTTCTGAAACTATTTAACTGAGAGACTTAATCCCCTCAAAGCATGCGGATCAGCTCACACCTCCAGCTGACTGCCAGCTTAGATACAAACTACAGTATTCACTGAAACATGCTCTATCTCCCCATTTTACCTTCAATTTCTCTTTCATGCTTGAAGTCTCTCTCATCTTCTTATATTCTTTGATGTCTGTGGCCTGAATGGCAGATTTTGATTTTGCAATCCAGTTCAAGAGCTCAGTACTTTCAGCATCAAACCTAGTTTAAAAGGTCAGACAGTGGTTTGTTTTTTTGGTTTCAGTTACTCTGTCTTAAAAATCAAAAGTCTTAAAGTTCAGCACATTATTCAATCCCAAACCAGCAAGACATTACACAAAATTCATGCTCCTCATATTACTATTCACAGGAAGTAGAGACAGACTTTTAAAAGCCTACCATAATAAAATTGATACCCACAGTATCAGCCTTCAGGAACAAATTGAGAATACATGGTGCAATTTATTTTACACACAGCTTCACACAAATTATAACCATTTCTTTTCATATGTTACAAAACAGATCTCAATGCCAAGTATTTTGAAAGTAATAACTAGATCTCAGGAACAAAACAAATAGGAATTACAGTTCTAAGTTTCAAAAGTCTGCAACACTATTTTGTCTGAAGGAAAAGCTAACAGGGGCAGTGACAGCTGACAAACATTTTTACATACTTAGCTGACAAAAGATTAACTTGTAGCTTACTGGTTCTGTCTACAGTGTACATGTCTATACTAACAACTTTCTTACCCCTATGGCCTCTAAGCTACAACCTAACACCACCACAAAAACCCCAATCAACTCTGAAATCAACCAGTACTTAACAGAACTTGAGAGATGGACAGATACGCTGTACAGACCACAAGACAGGTTGTATTACAATTAGATTACTTAACAGTTTGAATCCTAACATAGAATAAAAGAACACCAATAAATGCAATTGTCAATCAAAGTTTCCATGGGAAAACTAGCAAAATTCCACTTACTGGTTATTTGTTGGTTCCAAGAGAAGTAAATGGAAACACAAAAGCATCAGAAAGTTCATGACCTATTTTTACTACCCCTGGTTTTAATTCAGTTTTAACTCTAGGAAAACAGATGACAGATAAATCAATTTTGCTTTCAAAATCTAGAATAGTTTCTATAACTGATGAGACACAGAAAACAGATGGTTGCTGACTACTTTACTGCCCTGGCACGTCCAGATGCACACACCACCCCTACCAGAGCTCAAAAGGTCTGACCAGAGTCCTCAGGAGCGTTTGGGCAGGTTCCTCACCCCTTCAAACTTCCATTCCTCCTCCAGAAAAAAATGAATTAAAAAACTCTTCTTCACTGTGCAAACACACAGCAACTCCTTAGTTTTGATGCAGCCTCTATTCTATCTCTGATGATCTGACAAAGATTTAAACTAGTGATACTTCAAGGAAATACTCATTTCCTGAGCTAAGCACAAAAAGCCAAATGTTGAGCATACAGCATTTAATTTCCTAATTTATATTGAAACAATTCCTTTAGTTTTAGGTATGTTATTTAATAACAAGAATTCAACACAAGTTATTAAACACTGTTAGGCTTAAGAGGAGAGAAGGTTCCAGGAAAACTTGATAGCAGCCTTCTAGTACCTAAAGGGGGGCTACAAAAAAAATGGAGAGGGACTCAATGGGGAAGTGTATTGATAGAACGAGGAGTAACTTTTAAAGTGAAAGAGTATATTTTAGATCACATATAAGAAAAATTCTTCAGTATGAGGGTGGTGGGATACTGGAACAGGCTGCCCAGAGAAGCTGTGGATGCTCCATCCCTGGAAGCCTATCAGACTAGACTAGATAAAGCTCCAAACAACCTGCATTAGTGGAAGGTAACCCTGTCCATAGCAGGGAGGTTGGAATGAGATGATCATTGAAGTCCCTTCCAGCCCAAATGATTCTATGAGACTATATATGCAAATGAGCACCAGCAACTCCAGAAATACTTGTCAAAGGAGACATCAGTGCAATATTATTCCTATTACTAAATACAAGAGAGATGGAAAATGTTTCTGGGCATATTTTTTTTGTGCGGTTTCTCCCATTTTTCTCATATGTTTTATGAAAATTAGAAATAAATAATAAATTCATCAAAATGCTTGACATTTTCACACCACCTTTTTGAGCAAAGATGAGATGTTTTGCTTAAAGGAAGTAAATAGAAATCTGTCTTTTCAGCAAAGGAACTGAAGTACAAAGGACTGCTTCTATGAGAAACAAAACATCCCTGTTTTCCTTGGAAATTAATGGAAGCTACAGGTTTTCTGCTGCTCTGAAAACAAGGCTGCATATAACATTCCATTCCCATTCAAAGAATCACAGAACTGTTAGGGTTGGAAGGGAACTGCAGATAATCTAGACAAGCCCCCAAACCAACCTCACAGCAGCAACTTAAGCATTGCTCACTTGCATAAAAGAAGGATCAAAAGTCAAGACAGTCTCTGTAGTATCCAATGAGCAAGGGAAAACTGCAGTGACATGTACTTACTTTTTCTTTGCTTCACTGTCCCCTGGAATTTGCCTTTTCTTTGGGAGTGGTGGTGGGGGTAATTCTTGTCTGGACTGTTTAACCACTACCTGTTCCTTCAATGGTGTTTCTGCAGCAGTCTTCTGTGAAACCTGTGACATTCCTATGCTTCCTACAGCTTGAGTTACCTATACAAAATAATTTAGGGTAAGGATTATGTGCCATTTTTACACAAGCTGAGTTGCTTTTTCTTATTTTCTTTTATTCAGACATAAAAGCCCGTTCACAAATGGCCACATTGAGCTGTCATGAAGCACCTTTATCATAGATACACTCCAGAGAAAAATATCATTATTCTCATTTTACAGATGGGAACCAAGCATCAAAATTCTCAGTTCAATTAGAATCATGCCAGTCCAAGTGAACTAAAATTAACAAAAGGAGCATTATATGTATTTTCTTTCATAATTTCTTCACAAAAAGAACTAAGGTACTTGGAGTTTATTATTAGCAATTCTACATATTACTACTACTCTACTCTTACTCTATAAAACAAAGCCTAGATCCAATGAAGAGCTGATACACAGTGAATTTGACCAAAAAGCTCACTCGAGTCAATAGAAACCTCCCATGCTCTTTATCAGGTTATAAGGTAAATCTCTGGAGACTCAACCTGTAAGTTCCAAGTATGTGCTTGATATTTAAGGGGAATGAAAGGATAGAGACAGGAATTGGCATTCTCTAGTGCTTTGACTCAAACACAAGAACAAATTAAAGCCACATGGCTGAAATGAGCCCCTACCCCGACTGCACAACTAATTCACTATACATTAAATGGATCATGAATTAGTACCATGGTTTTCACAATAACAACATATTAATATCACCAGAAAAAGCACACATGAGTTATAAAGCTGTCAAATAAAACTCTCACAGAATCCAGTAGGAGTTCTGTCTAAATAAAAACATTACCAAGCACTCAGAACACTAAAATAAACATTGAACAATCCAGCTTGGCTATCATCATTATATGTCAAACAAACAACTACTCTATTTTCAACAGACGAGAAATCATACTCACAGAGCATAAATACTTTTATGACTCCCATTTATTTATCTATTCTGGGGTTTGGGTTCTGCTTTTGTTTTCTTTTAGTATCAGATTTAAATCCAGTCCCAGCACTCTTACAATGTTTAAAGGCATTTGCATTGACTGATAGTACATGGCAAGCCTGCTTTACTCATCAGAAAATGAAGCTTAATCTGTGTGAGAAAGGAGTAATAGTACTGGTCAGGTTAACAACTTGGGCTTTTGATACCAAAAATGCAGGCAGCTTTGTCAGCCCCATGTGAAAAAGCACCTCTCTAGCCTGACGCCTGGACAATTTTGCTAACACAGTGAAATCTGCATACATGCAGTCATACAAAAAGCTAAAAAGTAATAAAGCCTTGTAAATACCTGGTTAGAGTAATCCTCTAGCTTCTGAACCAAACTGTCCCACCTCTGAGTTAGCTCTTCTTGATCCTGATCAATTTTACTGGATGCTTTGCCATTCCCAAGGGTTTGGGTCACATCCTGACCTAGTTCATTCAGCTGGTCTAGTGTTTGTCGTTTCATACCCATGTCCTCTTTTAAAATCTGTAGTTAAAAGAAAATATTAAAATATAACATTGAGTATTCTACTTCCCCTAAGCTTTAGTTCCATGGCTAAAACGCAAAGGGGTTTGAAAGGGTGGTAACAGGGTGAAGATGTACTACCTCAGCCAGATGAACAGTTCTTTTGTGTAAAAAAAGCACTATTTTTAAAGAGAACATCCTTGAAACACCTCCTAGAGGAACCAGCAGTATCTCTTCAGTAACAGTTACAAATTATTAGTTCAGATACAAGCTGCTCCAATGAAATAAAGAAAAACCCACAGCACAAACCTATACCTGGGAAAGCACAGCTGACTGGTGGTCTGCAATAACATCCAAACCCTCTCAAAAATCTGGGATAGCTGTTTCAGAGTTTGGCACATCAACACAGAATTGCCATGGAGTAAATAGTACATATGTTTTCAAGTGCAAGAATCTGGCAAGGATTGCCCTGGCTTCTGTATCATGCATTCACAGCTCCTACTAGGGTCAAACTAGTAATTTGCCACTCATCTAGTCTATGAGATTTGATGGGATAGAGCAGGATATCAATACTCACTGCTAGTTTTCGAACATTCACACTCAGGTCTGTTTGATCTTTAAAGTTGCTTGTCTGGACCTTACTCAAAGCCTCTTCTTTCTCAGTCAACCAAGCTTTCAATAAGCACTGCAGATCATAAGAAAAACAGCACAAGAAAATACCAAGATTGTCAAACAGCTATTGACAACTGCTTCTTTAAAATCTTTGCATTCAGAGCACAGTTCTGCAGCCTTTATATGCAGGAATTTCAGTTGGCTTTAACAAAAATAGTACACAAAAAGTGGACAAAAATATCAGATTATGGAAACAAGTAATACTTCCAGTGAAACAATTTCAACAAAACCATTTCTCAACATATCAGAGCACACCTCCCCCCAAGTTATAGCAAACAGATATCCACCATAAAGTTAACATAGGATTTAGAAATCATAATAGAATATATCAAAATGGCATGCATGAGTTCTTTTGTTTTCCACCCTTCCTCTGTGACTCAAACACAGCTGTTACAAACATTTTGTTACAGAAGTGATACCACTGGTAATTCACATTTCTTTTAGTCCAGGCAGTTGATCAAAAACTGAGATACTGGTTAGTCACCTCCCTGTTTATGGTGTCTACTTTCAATTGCAAAACAACTTCAGCAAATCCTATTTCATAAACTACTTGAAGCTGGAGTGGTCTGCCCTGAAGAGTTCTAACTCAGGGACCTTTAGTTTTTCCCTTCTTTTTTTCCCTATAAAACCTGTCCTGGCTCTCACTTCTCTTCAGTCACACAGCACTCCTCCAGAACACCAGCAATAACTGGCATCAAGTACCAGGAAGGATTTGATGTATTCTAGATCATGCTCCCACATAATGCTGCTGCTGGACAGCAATCTCCATAGACTGGAATGCCCATCTCTATCAATCTCAGTCGCCGAGCCATTGGTGCACTGCCTTTTCTCTGTGTTTAAAAATAAATCACAAAGCATGACAGACCTTTTTGTTCTTTGAACAACACACTTTACAAGAGCCACCAGGTTCCCCATCCTAGCTGTGTATTTTTGGCATTGTCCCAGAACTTACTATAGCGACTTGGGGCCACAGGGCTAAGGCAGTTTACATTTCCAACGTAAACCAATATGCAAAATCTACAGACAGAAAATATGATGGTGCTTAAAATGCCATAAGGCTGTGAGAAAAAAAAATTATAACACCACACACTCTCTGGAAAAATCAAGCCAACATATTTTATGCACAAGAGGAGCTCAAAAACCCTTCATGCGTTCAGCTAATTTCTGCTAAATCAGCAGTCAAACAACTCTCCCTAGAAAACTGAAACATAATTACCACAGTGCTAAGAAGTCTCTGGCACTGATTGAGGAATTTATTTCCTGAGTGGTAAGGATTGTGTTGACTTGAAAATGTGGTGTACAAGAGCTTTCTTTCTAGGCAGCCACAAAAAGGCTGATGCATCACTGTTGCTCATCTCTCCGTGTGGTTGGACAAAACAGAAAGTGCTTGTAACAAAATGTTTTAGTTACTTTTGTATTATGAAAGTGTTTGTATTCAATTTTAAAGTAGTTTTGGACTGTAATTTTCATAAGTCACTTGATCATTATTGCAGATTTGTAATTCAAACCTGCTAGTAGTAAATGAATTGTTCAGGTGAACAATGAGTACAAAAAGGCTCATCTAAACCAGATAAAACAAACTTCTATTTCCTCTTTATTTGCTATCTGACATTCTACATTAAGTACACTGATTGCTTTGCTTGTACAGAGCAACATAGCTACACACAAATTAAAATAAGCTGAGTTCAAATGTTCAACTCCAACAGAATATGGCACTTCTAACAGTTTTGTAATAGTCAAAGAGTGGTCCCCAAACAAATATAAGGGTAGAAAAGGATGTAGACATCATGAGAGTCATCAAAATTAAGAGCACTTGAAGTCTATACTTCAAACCTGTACATCAAAGATTTGGGGGGGAATCCTTATTTCTCAATTCCAAATTACCATGCCCAAGAGTTGCCAGAAAAACATTAGCACACAATTTTCTGGGTACACATACACAGATGACAAAGTGTTATTTTAAAGAAACACATACAAACAAATACTTGGCATGGGATAAACCGGAATCTTAACCTTGGGGCCGTATTAACAACAAGGTCGCATGAGCTGAAAATTCAGCATATCTATATACTACATACAGATATGGGAGAGGTAAGGGAGAAACACACATGCAGCCCCAAAGAATGCAGACACAACATCCTTGTCAAAGAAACCAGGCTGCAGCTGATACTAGTAGCTATACCAGCACTGTTCTACTTCTTTCAAATATCTAAAAAATCTCTGAGTACTGCCTTGTTTAAACAATAGCTTACAGTGATAAATATTATGTTTAAAAAAAAAAAACAATTTCGGCAAAACCTGCAAAGAAAAAAAAACCATAAAATACTTTCAGCCGAGAAATGAAACAAGTTCTAGTTCTAGGCATACAAACAGCACATGTAGCTGTGTTACCATATATTTTATGCCATCAGTTACTTGTGTTTGAGCAGTATTTTTCACGTAAAATAAATTATACCAAAGCAAGAAAACACTTCAGTATTTCACAATTGTGTATATGTGTTCATGCTGGAAGCACATGTACATTAATTAGGAAGATTTCTGTAATTACAAAGCTACCCGATATGAACATGACAATGACTTTTCTAAATATCACTGATATTCCCAGTTCTTGATCATTTTACAAGATACCTTGGAAATTACTTGACAAGGAGCTATAAACTTCTATTCTTAAACTTTGGAAAAATAATTCTCTTGCACTTCAGAGATACTCCTGTCCTCAAAGAGCACAGGGAACCCAAACAATAACAAATTCTAGGCTTTCAAGGTTTCTTTTCCATGAAAACAAATCAATCCTGGTCAGAGCTTCAATTCTTTGTGCTTTTTCAGTTTGTTTTTTCCCTTCCACAAATCAACCAGTCACTCTGAGAAACTGAACAGCTACTCACCTGTTCTTCCAGCAGCTCCTGCCATAAAAGCTGAATTTCTTGCAGCTTGACCCGCCGATCCTCAGTCCAACGACAAACTGCTGTCCAGCGCTCACCAAGCCTCTACAAAAGCACAAAACACTCAAATTATCATGAACCTCACAAAGAAACTCCAAAACCAGACATTCAAATGTGTGATTTCTACTTCACATTAACTTCTTTCTACATTACATCTACTTCCCTTTCCATTATTGATATTGCTGTATTGCACAGAGCTGGAGTCTAACACTTTCAAAAACATTCCCATATGGCCTCAACTCTGGTTTTGCTCAAGTCTTTGAGCGAATTAATTAACTTAAAAAGGAATCAACAAAGTAGCATGACTTCTGTTTGAAAAAATTCTGTATCATGTACTCACTGTACTTCAGGTTACAGTCCTAAGTGACAGGAAAACACTTCATATGATATTCCCTAGATAAATTGTGTTCATGCTTTCAAGTATTTCTCCTATCAGATTTTAACTTTTGTAGAAAAATAACTCATATGAAATAAGAGTTGTACTATGCATCTTCCCATTTAATCAAACTGCTTAAAGGACATACTACCAAAGTATCTTGGTCATTGGGAATGCAAACTACTTGACTAATCAGGGATAGAGCTTGAAAGTCACCAAAGCACTTTTGCAGGATTTAGCTTGAGCTGATTTAATAACTTTTAAGTTATTATTGTTCCTAAAGAAAGTGTTATGTTAAATTACTTTCTAAGATAAATTGTCTTTAAACACAAAAATGTTGATTAACAATTACATGCAAATTTTTCAAGTATCTAATAATACAGTTTAAAAAAGAGGGCTCTAAGATTTTACCTGCAATTGTTCCTCCAGAATAGCTGTTGCACTTTCCCCACTGCTCTCATCAACAATGACCACCATGTGTGTTAGGGAGTTGACCTTCACCTGTTCTGCCTCTAGGTCACTCTGCAGGCTCTACAAGAACAAATCAGAGGTTACCAACTTGGAATGCATTTGCTAATCTGCTATTTTGGCCAAAGTGACTTTTACAGCTTCTGTGGCAAAAGAACTTTAGCATTTCAGCTTCAACAGCTAAGCACAGCTTTTACCACTGGCAATCACTGTACAGTTTAAAAACTGTAAGCAAAAGGCTGCCAGAAATGAACCTAAACCCATTCTGGGTTAAAATGCTGTAAAAGATAGAGTGCCTTAAGTTGGATGCCCCATCTTGACTAGGAGAATCATATGACAACTGCACTGACTTCCATATGCCTGATGTTATACATAGGAGAGCTTAAATGTTTCTACACTGGGCTGCTATTGTTAATAAGCAAGCAACATAGGGCATGCCAAACAGAAATCATTAAGAACTCTAATTTTTCAAGAGCTGACAATATAATTTCAAAAGTATCAACAGTGCAATAACTGACCATGGTGCTCCTAAGATAATAGTTGAAAACTGCAGAAAACATGCAGCTCTGATTAGTTTAAAGCAATGTGTAGATGCTCAAATGTGTAATGTTCAAATATTCATACAACTTCTAAAAGAACAGACTCAATAGTTAAAGCCTACTACAAAATATCTCTGCAAGATCAACACACCTTTACAGTACTGTAAATGTCACTTTTTATAACTAAGCTACTCTATGAAACACATGCCTCAAACTCCCCAGACTTTGAAAACAAAGGACAGGAAACTACACAGACTACAAATATTCCAGTGTTCTTGTTCTGTGAGGTATGTCCCATGCTGGGGAGAAGGTCAAACCTCAGCACTGAGCATGAAAACTAAAGCTGCACCGCAACAAATATCAAAAGGGCATCTTTCTCCTTCACAAAAACATTGCAGGGTAGGAAGGCTGGATTTGCACCCAAAAACTCAATTGAGAGTAAAAACACTTCCAAAATATTGCACACATGAGAAAGCAGTGTCTAAGCACTCCCTTAGGATGCGATCCCTGTAAAAGCAGGGACAGGAATTGGTGACTTGGAAGGCCCTGATGATTTTGACACTCACACTATTTTAATGTGCAAGTCTCAAGCAGGCTTTAGTAATGGCTGCCAGTAATTAAAGCAAGTCTGTCCACAGCACCTTTCGTACTCTTTGTCACATCAACAGTTTACCAGGAGAGGCTCTATTCTCTGCACAAAGTAAGGGTAACAATTTCCCCTAAAGGTTTCATTTCCTGCACAAAGCAAATAGTTCCTGCCAGTGAGCAATGCTCAAGTGTTAAGTTAAAGCTTCTAATTCCTTTCTACACCATCATCATCCTTTTCCAAACACCAAAGGCAGCCATATATGACCCTTGACAATCAAGTTTCTCAGTCAAGAAATCCACCAACATACACATATTCCAAATACTTCTCCTATACATATTACATAACAGCAAAAGGTTACCTTATGTTCTTCCAGCTGTTTTTGAAGTGACTCCAAATCTTCTGCTAGGAGCTGAGATTCCATCTTCTGAATGCGCTCCTCTGTGACTGTCAGCCAGTCAGACAGCTGCTGCAACTGCTGCTTCTGGAGCTCCATCAGCATGTCGTGCAGGCTGCAGGGGGAAGCACAGAGTTACTTCAGGAACAGCTTTCCTGAAGAAAGGTAGTAAATTCTAGTTCATATAGGAAAGAAGCAAGGCCATACATAAAACTGTTACCCATCACCACATAAAATGTTCGCCATTTAGCTAAGGAACACAGATAAGTATTCCCGGTTTTTTCTCAACAAAAATTGTTCATGAATTATATCCAATTTATATCAGGGACTGTTTCTTCCCTGGGGGTTTGCCGCTAATAAAGCCACTGCTCAAAGTCACAACAAAACACAGTTTCTCCACTGATGTGCAGCTCCTACCTTGGCAACCCATATGTAGGGAAAAATTATTCTACAAGCTTTTTAATTATGTAAATACCCATAGATATCAACTGCCACTATATGCTTTATTGAGAAACTTAAATGTGTTTCTAATATTGTTTCAGTACTTGATGCAACCACTGCATTTAAATACCACATATTTAGTCTGGCACATCTACACAACAACTCACAAAATACTTTATGTAATGACAAAAAAAAAACCCAATCAGTTATACTCATTCCTTTTGTTTCACCTTAGAAAGTATGAAGGAGGATTTTTTGTCACAAACTGAAATGTTAAGTCTAAAAAATGTCTTACAAAGGGATGCAAACCAAATTCTCCAAAACACAGCAAGCACCAGAGGTCAGTCCTGAAGCTCTAGAAGAAGTTATGCGCCATGAACTCACCGGGACTGCCTGTCCATGCTCTCCACCCTGAGTTCTTCCCAGCGGGAGTTCAGCAGCAGCATTTGCTCCTGGATCTCAAACTCTTCTTCTGGTGACAGATTTCCCTGGGCCACCAGTTGGTTTCCAGCCTGCAGAACATTGCCCACACTGCTCTGGTGCGCAGTCAGTTCCATCATAAAACCCTGGAAATGGTACAAGCAGACACGTCACTGTGAGGTCCTATCAGAGTTTATGACTTAGTAAATATCCTAAAAAATTAAAATGTTTGAAAAAGTGCTGTAGAAGGAGCTGGCACCATCAAATGCATGAGAATGGCAGACCTGTTCCTTTTGTAAGACAAGATTTTCCATGTGCTACAAAAATTCTGGATCCAGTAAAACAGAGAAAAAAAGCCAACCACTTAAATGAAAGACCTGTTAGGGTCAAGAGAGCCTTCAAACAAACACACCAAGAATATAAAACAGGCATTTACCTACTACCAACAGAACATAAAACAACATCTCAAATGTATTTTAGGAAAGCAATTAGAACCCTATGAGTTAGCAATATATATTTACCATAAATCCAGAACACTTCTTGCTTCATGGCTTTAAAACTATAGCACAAGGGAAAAATTCCTCCTATTGATCAGAATTCAAATGCAGTATAGAAAAATATATTCTGTTTTATACAGTAAACTGACTTGGGAGAAAACTAAAAGATCTGACATGACAAACTTCTAGCAACATTAGGACATTTGCTCAGATTTATAACAAAGTCAAACCAAAATTTGTGAAAAAAAATAATTTGGAAGCATCCATACATGTTTCTGAAACAAACTATCATCACAGGAGGACCACTGAATAAATTGACATGATTGTCAATTTCAGCAAGACCCTTATTTAACAGCAAGTGGCATAAGGCTGACCAGGTTTTTTAGTGATTGGCAAGAGGGAAGTACAGCTCAGTCTGACATCAGACTGCCTTTGTATTATGCACACCTGTAAACCAGTCACCAAAGGCTCTTTTAAAAAAAAAAGACATTAAGATTTCAAAGATGCTTCACTGTAGGTTCTTCTAAAAAGAAGAGTTTTGCCTTGAATAAAGGCTAGGAAATGGAAGTTCTGCAGCTTATTTACACAAAAAAAAAAAAAAATCTAAACCACACCAAAAGAATTGATAAGAGAAGCTTACTTCATGGGTGGAAAATTGTTCTTTGACTTCCTCAACATCACCAGATATTTCCTCCTGTTCCCGAAATGCATCCTCAGCTGACAGCAACCATGTAAGGACTTCTTCCAGAGCAACTTGGTAGCTATCCAAGTCCATATCCACCTCTGTCACTGTGCTGGGAGTCTCTGCTCTAGAACTGTCCTGGTCTTCTTCAAGTGACACAGTCTAGGCAGCCAAGAGGAAAGAGATGTCTTAGAATGCACAGAAGATGCCGTCCCAAATGGCATTAAAAACAGAACAACTAAGAACTCTTTCAAGCTTTCATAAGATGTTAAAAAATATTGTTGGATACATTTTAATAAGAAAGGCCGAAGTCACTATATTAAAATAAAAGTTCATTAGTAAAGAACCTGAATGGAAAATACAACTTCAATCTTGCTCTCGCAACAGTGAATCTCAAAACCAACCAAATCCTCATCACTACCACTAACCACCACAAGTTCCATGGAAAATTCAGTTAAAGATCCTGGACCACCCTCTTCAGCTGATCAAGATGTATGAAACAGAGAGGCAAAAAAAAAAAAAAAAAAGGCAGCATAACACAAATGGAACTTTATATCTCAATACTCAAGATGAAAAAGGACGGCAGAAAGACTGAAGTTAATGACAAAGAAGTTTTTCGTATTTTCCCAGTTGTGTTGCCCAAGACAGAAGGCATGTTCCAGAGATAATTAACAAACATGAAGATCACTTAAAATTACAAGTGCAGAAAAGAAAGGCCAGCTTTGATGACAAACACACCTGCTGCACACTGAATTCTCCATCCTCACATTCCTGCTTGTATCTCCTTGGAAGGGTTTCCACCTCCCGAATGTCTTCCATTGTAACTTGCTTAGGAAGGACCTCAAACAAAGAAGTTAAATACATAATAATGGACTTTTTGTCTGGAAGCTGTACAGCAACATCTGCATCAAAAAGATAAAACATGGGGAAAAATAAATGAAGACAATTTTTTAAATCATTACATAGAACACAGGTTCACATATTGTCCTGTTCAACAACCTTTCATAAAGCTCTAACTTAGAGACCAGGCTGGACACACATTAAAAATAGCATGAAGGAGCTAAAAAAAAATAAAAAAAATAAAAAAAAATAAATTTTCTATATTTGGAAGTGAATTCACATTAAAAGTCTTGATCTTTTTGTAGTAAGAACTCAGATATGAAGTTGCTAAGGAATAAAATCTGCTTGGGGAAAATTGTTCTGAAGCATCTTCCAAGCAGAAATGTAGTTCAAGAACAGTAATCCTACATAAACAAACATTTCCACTTAGGTTCTATCCCCCTTTCCATTGCCAGTCAGGTAATTTTCTCATTTTCCACACTGGAAAGTTTCACTGAGCCAGGTTCACTTCTCTTGGGTAATAGTACCTATTCAGTTAATACTTTTTTTTTTTTCCATAAGAAGGGGGTGCTTGTCTTTCAGAATGAATCTTCAGAAGCTCACCTCAAAGAGGAACAGGTCAGTAAATTAAAAAGGAGCCATAAAGGTTTCCTGTAAGCATTCCTAGGCAGCTACTGCTACTCAGTGTGTGTGTAAAGAACAAATTCTGAGCTCTTAAACCAACCCATTCTACAGAATGCACTACTGCACCTGAAAAGCACACACCCTTGCAGCACAGCTCCTGCCTAAAAGGAAACAAAGTCAGTGTACCAACTTCACCTTTCTTGCAGAGTCCCTGGATGGAAAGGCAACCCAAACTTCAATATTCAAAACACTAAAGCCTACACATGTACATCTGCACCCTTACCCTAACAAATAGCGTTTGCTTAAACCCAAAATGTAAAGGCTTGAAATTAAATAACACTGCACAAAGCTGATAGAATCATTATTCATACTTAGTATCGATAGAAGAAATTTCTTTTAAGAGAGCTCAAAAAAAGCTTCTTGTTGAGTAAAAACTGTATCCCACCTTCAGGATCCAATAGTTTCTCTATTCCTAAATGGTTCTTGGCTATGTTGAAAGCATTTTCCAGTCTCTCAACTGGGGACATCTTTATCACTTTGTCCCAGCTGAACAGCTCAGGTCTAAAAGTGAAAGAAAAACAAGGATGAAAGCAAATTTATCCATAAGAAAATTCCATACCATGCAGAATATCAAGTTAGGCATATGATAGTAGCTACCCAAACAATATCTTCATACACGTATGTACCAAATACCAACATAAGGGCATATACACAAACACAAAACAAAAAGCATGATCCTCACTTATTAGTGACAATCTGACAATCACAAATTAATTGACTGCATGCCCACAGCAACATCCACTTTCCATTCCATGTCCCAAACAAAGTCATGGACTGGAACAGGAGATCAAATACCACTAGCAAGAACACAACCTTTTTTTAAAATTTATCCCAGAATCAGTTTTCCTCAATTGTTTCTTCTACGGCATTACTATTACTACACATTTTCTGCATCAGGCACTGCTGGGTAATAATGAGTCACTGTTCCTGGGAAACCTCATTCCAAACTTGTGATGTGGCTCAGTGACCATCCCAGGCCATAACAGCCAGAAGAAATATCAATCTCCACCCCACTCGCTCACTCTTCTCCTTGGTCTTTTTGCCCCAATAACAAAAAACAGCCTACAAGAAAACATCCCATCACAAGTGCTCATGAGGCCCAGTGCAAATCAGGCCAAGACGCTGATCAATTTGCACTGTCAGCAGCCTTCATCTAAGATCAGTGTTAACCCAAGGGCATCTCCAGTCCGGCTGTGCACCCAAAACACGCTGGTGGGTCTCAAGGGGAAAGAGCAGAGCACACAACAGGAAGCAGAGGGAGCAAACAGGGCCCATTCCCAGCAGTACCTACACCTGCGGGGCATGATCAGCCAAGTGCTGCAGCAGCACAGCTGCAGAGCCATTAAAGCACCCTCCATTCTCCTGCAACAGTGGCTTCTCATCAAAACACCGCTATTGATTCTGTACTTTATAGAACTTGGGGAGGAAGAGATGGGTTTGCCTTTAGTTCTTTTAATATTTGATTTGGTTGTAAATTGACTTAAGAGTAACCTTTATCATCTGTCAAGCCATTAAGTTTGTGAAACAGGAAGTCCCTAAGCCAACACAGTCTAAAAAGCAAAAAGCCAGAAGAAAGCAGGGTGAGCAGGAACAAAGATACACATAGCTCATGGAATACTGTACATCCATGCATGTACAGCATGCAAAAAAAGCAAGGAGTATGTACAGTATGCAAAAGCAGCAAGGAGAACCACAGATTCATATAAATCTTTAGTAGATACTGACTTTGAAAACAAAGGTTTTAATAAATCACAACTAGGTACTTATCTAAGAGTGAGAAAAGCGAACCAAAAAGCAGAATTCAATTCAAAGAGGAGCTAAGCTAATATTAGTAAAAAAAAGAGACCAGTACAGTAAAATGCCAATGAAATTATATGAGGCAATAGGTTATTTACATGCTGCAAGTGTTACAAAGTTATTAGATATTTTAGCCAAGAGGTACTACAACTTACAATTGTTGATAGATACATAATGACAAAAGAAAGATATTAAATCTCTTAATGAAATCCATTTAGATTCTCCTCTTTTAAGTGTCATATTAAACTAAAATATAAAAGCAGTATTGAAAAATGTCCCTTAGGCAGGGAAGCACTACTGTCTGGGTAAGTAAAACAGCTTTGCTGTCCTATCGCTTCTGCAACCTGCCCCAATCTCCTTGTTCCTTGCAAGTGCTTTTAAAGTCTCTCCTTCAAAGCTGAAAAGAGAAACCCAGCTCAAGATTTCTTAAAAGTATGGGGAAAATGGTGCTTCTGACTAAAGGACTTGTGCTCAGGGACAACAAAGCTGAATTCTGACATGCCAGCAGCTGTCAGGCTCCAAGGAATATGGAATAAAAGGCTCAGACCTAGATTTTAGGAAGTCACAGGAAAGCACAGTTACTGAGTCAAAGGCTTTTAGCTGAGGCTTTTGGTGCTTAACAAATGCTCTGAAAAGGGCAGAGACTTCAGATCTTGCAAAGCCTAAGCACATAGTAAAAACAAAAGGACAGCAAACAGCCTAAAACTAATTCTTCTGCTTCTCTCAGGTCACCTAGATTTCATTTGTGTCTAAAGCTGGCACACTCTCCATCACAAAGCCTCACACATTCAGCAGCAGAGCAAGGCCACTACAGGCAGTTTTGCTGGTAAGGAAAATCACCACAACTGCTCAAATTCATCCAGGGGAGGGACTTGGTAATACTTGTTATAAATTCCATTCGAGAGGTTTGGCAGTATTAGTCTGTCCTTGCGTTGCAGTCCTTCCAAATTTGCAGAAGCCCTCAGCATGGTGCAGGCCCTTCTTACACAGCCATGCAGGCTGAACGCAAGCCAGCTCTGGTCCACAAGACACAGAGCTATGTCAGGGCAGACCTGTCCTGAAGCCAGCGAGCCTGTGACAGAGCCCACTGCAGTTACCACAGGCCAAATGGGCACTTCAAAGCAGGCTCAAAGTAGATCTATGTTCTGCAAACACTTCGCATCTGCTGGGTGTTTGTAAAGCATTTGCTGTGTCAAATACCTGGTGACCAGGAGGTTTGGTTAAATTCTAGAAATTATTACATCATTTCCACATTAAAATGGTTATTTATGAGTAAGAACAGTCAGACCTTCCAAAGCAATGAGATGACCTCATTTAAGAGACACAGGATTAGAATGGATTGCCCAGCAGATCTCAGAGATTTTTAAAAAGGAAGTAAAAAAAAAAGTACGCAACTTTAATAAAATCTGTAATGATGATTTATTTAAACTTCTGAAGAGTCTTGCAAAAATCAGAAAGAACATAAGATCTGTGCAAAGAAACTTGATTCCTTATAAAGTATAATGAACAAACTAAAGGATATTCTACAGATACCTAAAGTGTTTCATATTCGGCCCCACAGTTCTTCTGAAAGAAATGCATACATTGTCTTTCAAGCACAATATATATAAAAAATACCAGAAAAGCTACAGAGCCTCTCATTTCTTCATTCTGAAGATTCTGTATCTTCTTATTGAAATTATATGGCAATCTCCAATGGAAGAAATGTTTCTTTTTGCAAAGGAGGGCAGGTAGGAGAGAAATTCAGGTGAAGGTGATGGCAAACTCCTCCTTCCCCTGCAGAGACCCTTTCAATATATTCACTGTAAAATGTATACCAAGTGGGATGTAAACCCACTCCAACTAGCAAATGTTTGCGCATGTGCAGGAACTCAGTGTTACACTCCTGCCTGGGCTACAGCCTTTGCAATATGCTGGCTTGCAATGTGCTGGCAATGTCCCACCACTGCTATTGTTACAAAAAAAGACAAACAATCCTGGAAAATGAATCACTGAAATAGGCCAGAAGCTGTCAAATTTTCAAGCACGAAGACACAGAAAAAAAGCTGTTTACTTCACTAGGTCAAAGACAAGCTGTTTGCCACTTACTTATGTCTGTGAATCACAGCATTAAAGGCGAGTCCATCAGTCCAGCTCGTCGTGAAGTTCAAAACATTGACCTGACTGTAAGGTCTGGTGGACTGGCGAACCCAGCTCAGCAGTATCTTCTCACTATTGGTCTGCTGCAAATCTGACATGATGTTCTTCATGACATCCTTCACCTGCAAGACAGCAATAACTACACCTTACAAACACATGTCCCACTTTTTCTCCTTACAAAATCAAACTACTTCACAAATCATGGAAGGGGCTTCCCCATGAAAAGCTATGAATCAAATTCCAATTCCTCACATGAAATTTGGGAATAGCAGTCTTCAGACCATCTTTGCCCTCTACTACTTACAAAAGCCAGTGATGCTTCATGTAATAATGACACATTACTCTTACATTATAATCCTCTCCACTCTACTTGTTGCTGTCTGTTCTAAGCATAGGGAATACTCCTCACTGCCTTGTGCTGTGGTTCCACCAGTAGACAAACTCCAAAAATACAGCTTGTATAGGTTTTCTGCAAGAAGAGGATATCTGATCATCCTACAAAAGTAGTTTGTTTTTTGGGTGCTAGTTATACACATCTACCAAAGTCCCTCCAACTTAATTCAATGATCTTCCCAGATACTTAGATAAACCAGGAGCAATTCAACCAATGAGACTAACAAACCTACAAAGCAGCTGTAAGATGCAGGACAAACACAGCTATCTAAACAGTAAAACACTACCTGCCTCAAGCCCTTGAGGAAGGAATAGAAATACAATGCTTCAGCCTGAAAAGCTTCTCTGCAATTCACACCGGCAGGAACTAAACTGAGCAGCTGAGCACAACTGGGCACATACGAGAATACGGATCATGGGAGGCAGCCAATAGACTTCAAGCAGAAACCAAATACTGGCCTGACTTTATTTATCAGCCCAAAATAGAAGCAGTATTTTCTGCCACCAAAAGCCTGGGAAGGTTTGAGAAACTCACAGCAGAACAATGTACATGATTCCTGGAAAGGAAGAGATCTCACAGTAGCCTCTCACCTGCCAGTGCAAGATAATGCTCCACAGCAGCCCCAGCGTCAGCTTGTGATTTCCATCAACGATGTCAGTTCCTCCAATATTCACTAACTCCACCTGGAGAGGTTGAATCAACTCTCTATTAAACACTGTTATCACAGCTCCAAGTAACAACCCCACCCCACATCCCTGGCTGTCCAGCCAAGTATTACCAAGTGCTCTGAAATAAAAAGCAGTTGAAGAGAAAAGCAGAGTTGACAGAAAATTGTTCATCTGAATTTATCATGACAACTGCTTAAACAAACTTAACATTAACTGCTTAAACTGCATGACAAAAGATGGCACCAAAGAAGATTTTCCACGGGAAGAGTTTTATTCTCTCCTCTAAATATACAGGTGCATACTACCAGCCAAAACTGAAAAACAGAAATTCAAGCATAAGGGATCTGATAGGAAAATAAAAGTTAAGCAAGTTTGGTCTTCAGTTATTTTTATATTTTAATTTGATTTGCAAATCAAAAAAGTTGACTTTCCTTACTTAGAACCATTCTGCTTAAAGGATGAAGTTCACAGGACTACTTGATCACCTACACCTGAGGTTTGTCTGATCCTTGCAATATATATTTAAACACTTTTATAAATTATTTCACAAGTTATGAATATTGCATAGCCCACAAACTCTCAAACAACAGAGTGCAACTGCTTCTTAGTGGATGCCTTTTCCCTCCATCGTAACACACAACACACCTTTTAATGAAGCTAAGCAGTAGGCATAAATCAACCACATGACCCTAAGAACCTTCAGCTAACTAAGACCATCTGTTTACTTCCAGAAACCCAGATGCTGTCAGCTTCAGGAAGAAAAAATTAATTATTGCAATTCAGTATTGTTTCATTTATTGTCATAATAAAATAAATCAATTTCAAGCTGAAAAACTCATTATTTAGCCTTTAAAAAGTTAATCAATATTTACAGTACCTCAAAGAACAAAAAGAACCCACTGCCAGCTTTGTCTGCTTCCAAGAAATATGACACTAGTCCACCAACACAGAGGGGAAATTGCAGCATAATACAGAACGTTGTATCACTCTTCAATCATCAGTTTATATAAATATGCCTGTGCTTTCTTGTATTTTATGTCTTTTATTGCCAAAATGTTCTTATATTATTTCAGTGACCTGACATTCACAAATAGAAATTCTAAGTATAGACACCACGCTTACCCAGAATTGTTCATCAAAAAAAGGAAAAAAAAACCTACAACCACTTTACTATAGCACTACAGTCCTCCAGACATTAAAAACAAATATTAAGCCAAATAATTATTATTTTTATTTTTCTTAAAGGAGGATTTGATTTTGTTTGCTTGTTTACTCTTCTAACCAGTCATGCAGCAAATTAGAAACACTATATGTTTGGCACAGAGACGACAGAAATCAATGAAAAGACCCTCCTGGAAATGGAGAGCAGGATAGAGCCACAAAACCTGCCCTTCCCTTACAGATTCCTGCACAAGTTATGCAGCATTATTTGAAATTTTTTTTTTGTCCTGATGTGTTCATCAGCTATACAACAGCAAAGCTTCAAGGCACCTTTTTCTTGGGAGCTGCATACATCTCAACAAACCACAGTTTTGTGATTAGTCGTTTAATACCATTATTAAGTTTGCATTTTAAGATCTCACAAAACTGCAGGACACTGAAATTCTACATTATATAAGAAACTATGAACAGTTTATCCATCTCAATGAGGTCTCATTTTAGATACAAAAACTCTTTACTCTCTGCATTCTGAACTCATTTACATACAACAACAAACTAAGGAATCTCCCAAATAGCTGTGGAAAAACATGCTCACATTGTTCTGATGCAAGACTTGCAGTACTCGGTTGACGTTATTTAAGGCATGTACTCGTGTGGAACCTCGTTCTTTAGGCTGAAAATAAAAAGTTACAATCTGTTCAACATCAGAATTAATGGACATACCAAACAAAATTGGAGAAGAAATCTCCAGATTTTAACTTTTCTTTTAGTAATAGTATGAAAAACCAAACAAGATCATCCATAGCAATTTCAAAATGAAAACTGGTCAGAACAATATTCCCCAATTCAACGCACAGGACAGGCCTTGGATTCAAAATGTATTTCAGCTCATCATTATTAAGTGCAAAATTTTTATTCCCAGCATCTACAGAATTATAAACCTGCAATGCAAAAGTAAAGGAAGAGTTCCTGGGGAAAATCTGAGGCTTTTGAACATTTGCCAGAGTACTTGAAATTTTCTGGCTCCCAAGAGAGAACAAGCAGCAATTTGTTTTTCTGGCACCAAAAGCCTGCTAAACCTTTGCATACTGGGAAGAAGTTATGCTTCCTGGCTTTCCCTTCCTTTTAACATCAGGGGGAATTAAAAAAAAAGCTCCACAACCAGGAAAAAAACAAAAAAAACCCAAAAAAAACCACAAACCTTCAATTCTTGACAATACCTGCCACTCCATTTGCTTTTAATCACTATAATTTAATTCCTGTGGCAGAACGTGATCATACTGCTGTTCAGTTGAACTTGGAACACAGTAATCAAATTAGAAACAAAAAAACTTGTGTTGTTTCCATCATACTTCATACCACAAATTATTTGAAGTAGTAGTAAAACACATCTGCTTAAAAGAAAAGTAAACTTGCAATGTGAAATTTTGCATGACTGAAGGTTCCATAAGGTCCATAAACAAATTTGAGACTCAGTATAAATAGTGAAATCAACAATTTAATCCTGAGTAATTGCAAAAGTTTCACCATATTTTGTGCTTCTTTCTGAAGAGTCAATAATGTTAGCAGGGGAAGAGTTTTCAGCCACGCACACTTCACCATACACATTTAGAGCAGTTTTCAGCCTTTTCCTGTCTGTAGATGACAAAATTTTTCCATGGAGCTGCACATTTTTACCTGCTAGCTGTTGCCTTTTTAACTTTCTTTTTGTTCTTTAAGGGATCTTTCACAAGCTTACTAGAAGCCCACAGGGATCCAGCTGAACACAGGTCTACGTGATCATCCAGAAACAGACCTTTAAAAGATTTCTACTAAAAACATGTTCACATACACTATGTGAACAACACCACTGATTTTACATGCTCTGCTAGACAGTATGTAAACCCTCAAGAGAGGGTTACACAGTTAAGCTTCAGCCTGACCCTGTATCTCATGAGTGGAGTTCATGGGAATTTCACTGCAACTGTAGAGAACAAGTACACGTTACAACCAAATTAAGATTTTAAATAAATTAATTTTTTTTAGTCTCATGCTTCAGTTTGCGTTTTGTTTATTCATTGGTTTGAGTCTTTTTAATACATGGAAATATGACTCAGATGTTTCTCTTACCAGAGGTTTCCCCGTCAGACCCTCCAAAAGGTCCAAAAGCTTCCTTCCATCTTTAAGATCTGTGAACATGTCTTTCACTGGGGCCTTCCCACTCTGCAGAAGAAAAAAGAGGTACAATAAAAACAATGTTTAAGCAGAACTTCCCTGAAAATAGATACTTTTTCCTTTGTATCTTTCAACTAATTCTTAATTGGCACTAAAAGTAGTAAATGAAAGCTAGGGGACCATTACAGCAATCAAGAAGGAACCCTTCCCTTAAGTGTTATTTTCTTTCCTCCCTACCACTGTGGTTCTGTGCATCAGCAGCCTTGTACTAAGGAACCAAATCAGTGCATCCTGGCTCAGATTAGGGTGGATGCATGAACACGCAAAGATGGCAAAGAAAGAAAACTTGGCAAGCTTGAGGAGTCATTTGAGAAGGAATGCTTTGGTTTGGCTGCATCTAAAGGAAGAAGAAACTGAGGCTTTTCAGAAAGCTATTGGGACAAGTTCTCTCAGATTTAAAAAAAAAAAAGGACAAAAAATTACTTGGAATTGAACCCTGTGTAAGAAGATGCCACTCTTCTACAAAGACCAGTAGATCAAAAAGTATAACATTTATTGAAACAAATTAATCACTTTCTCTACCATGGAAAAGCATAATGTGAAACCCAGAGCTACTCTAAATCATAAATTTCTAATTTTTGCTTTCTTTGGGAGTGAAGGGACTCAGTACAAAAATTGTGGCAGATGAGAGTGGAATCATGTTAACCTTTTCCATGCTTCCTCTTTATCTTATTTCTTCTTGGACCATAACAAAGTTACTGTGGGAAAGTTCTACAGGGCAGGGGGAGAAGACACAGCCAGCCAGCAACTAAGTGCATTTGCCTTGTAATATTCACTTGCTGGCTGCCAAGAAATCAATTGAAATACTGCTTTCAGTGTCCCTTTCAAGTGCCAATTTGAGGAGAAGAAAAATATTTTCTAAGTACCACAAAAAGCTCCAATACTGCCTTTTCCTGTCACTTTGACATTTTAACATTGCTCTTCAGAAAGAAGGCCATCAAAGATCCCCCTTACATGACATAAATTAGCTGGCATATATCTCTCCTGTCTTCACTTATCTCCTCCTGCTCTACAGTTGCTGGTAATTGCCAAATACTGGCTAACAAACGAGAAAAAGAAAACTGAACAGCTCAATGAACCCTGTTTTTCGGCAAATGTCTGGTTTTCCCCAAAATTTATATAGGTTTTTAGGTGCCCCATTTAGTTAGATTTAATACTACAAAAACCACCAACACAAAAAAAAGGTCAGAGTTGAACAGCCACAAAGAAATATTTCGTTTCCTTTACAAAAACTTAACTAAACATAACAATTTCAACCAGCTAAACATTATTAAGTATGATCTTTCTCTCAGAGCACATACTTTTCACAGATGATTCAAACGCTTCACAGCTGCATAGCAACTTAACCAAACTTTTAAAGCATGTTGGAGCCTACCACAGGACAACTGGCTGGAGAGACGAGGAGAGACCAATGGCTGTTGTCTATCTGGACTTCAACAAATCTATTGACACTGTCTCCCATCATACCCACATAAGCAATCTCAGGTGTGTGAACTGGACAAGTGAAAGGTGAGGTGGATTGAGAACCAGCTGAACGGCAAATCCCAGAAGGCCACTATAATTGGCACAGGGTCTAGTTGGAGGCCTGTCACTAGTGGTGTCCCCAAAGGTTCAATAGCAGGTCCAGTATTGTTTAACTTCTTCATCAATGACTTGGATGGAGGGACAGATGCCTCCTCAGCAAGTTCATAGATGACACAAAGCTGGGAGGAGTAGCCAATACACCAGAGAGCCATGCAGCCACTCAGAGGGACCTCGACAGGCTGGAGAGATGAGCAGAGGGGAGCTGTGTGAAATTCAACAACAGCAAATGTGGGGTCCTGAACCTAGGGAGGAATAATCTCATGAACTGGTACAGGCTTGGGCTGATCTGCTGGCATGCAGCTCTGTGGAGAAGGACCTGGGAGTCCTGGTGGACAACAAGATGTCCATGAGCCAGTAGTGTGCCCATGTTGCTAAGGAGGCCAATGGTATCCTGCAGACATTGGGAAGAACACTGCCAGGAGGTCAAGGGAGGTGATCCTGTCTCTCTACTAGTCTCTAATGAGGCCATATCTCACTAAGCATGTGTGAGACTTACAAGTGCTTTGTCCAGTTCTTGTATCCTCAACACCAGAGAGATGTGGAGCTCCTGGAGTAGCTCCAGCAAAGGGCAACAAAGTTGAAAGAGGCTGGAGCACCTCTTACACAGAAAGTCTTAGGGAGCTGGGCCTTCAGCCTCCAAAAGAGGCAACTGAGATATGATCAGTGTCTGTAGGTACCTGAAGGGAATGTCCCAAGACGACGGAGCCAAGCTCTTCTCAGTGGAGCAACAGGACAAGAGGCAACAGGCAGAAACTGACAAAAGTTTCACCTGAACATAAGGAATGCCTTCCTTGTGCAGGTGACTGCACAACAGAACAGATTACCCAGGGAGGTTGTGGAATTTCTCCCACTGGAGATGTTCAAAAAAACATCTGGATGCAAGTAACACACTCTAGGGCTCTCTGCCTGAGCAGGGAGGCCAGACTAGATGATCTCTAGTGGTCCCTTCCAACCTTAACCATTCTGTGATTTTATGAGCCAGAGAACAGGATAACAGAAATGGAGATGCAGAGAAGCCTCTTCTACAGTTTACGGTATAATACAGGAGGAGATCAGTCACAGAGCAATCAACCCAGATGCCAGTAAAATTTAGTTTACTTTTGGTTCGGATCACCACACTGAAGACAGCAAAAATAGGTTGCTAAGGGCACAAATAAATTGTTCATATGACCTGAAAAGCAAGCAACAGGAGCTAACAGAGGTCTCTCGATACAGTAGCAGTTGTCTCTGGATGCAGTAACAGTCAAACATTCACAGTAAAAGCGAAAAACAAACAAAACAAAACAAAAAAAAAAAAAAAAAAAAAAAAAAAAAACCAACCACAAACTTCTTAGTCATTGAAGTGTGGGCCTCTTCAGAGCAGAGGGGGAGAATCACTTAGCACATATTGCTTTCTCACGTCCAGTGTTTCATCCACCAATACCTTCAAGTCCTTCTCCACAGGGCCACTCCGAATGTATTAATCTCCCAGTCTGTACAGATACTGGGGAGGGCCATGATGCAGGGGAAGGCCAGGACCACACACCTGGCCTTGCCAAACTTCACAAGATTCATTTCTCTAGGCTCAAGTCTTTCTGGGTGACCTCCATTCCCACTTGCAAATCAACTGCACTTGCTCAGTGTGGTGTCATCTGCAAACCTGCTGAGGGTATACTCAAACCCATTGCACATCATTGGTGATATTGAACCCTTCAGATTACATTATGAACCCCTGAGGGACAGCACTTATTTCTGATCTCCATTTGGACATTGAGCACTTGACTGCAAATCTTCAGATGCAGTTGCCTAGGCAATTCCTCATTTATTTAACAGTCCATTCATCAAACCCTTATCTCCAATTTACTGACAAATGATGTTGTAGGAGACAACAAAGGCCCTACAGAAGGAAAGCCTTTACAATTATACAAATAATTATAACTATATATAATTAGAACAGCACACACATATATAACACCAAAACTGACATTATTATAGCCATATATCCTCAATTAATTTGTTGCCTTAGGTCCAGAAATTAAAAAGGATTTGGATCTACTGAAAAAGCAGAAAGATACCTCATCTAATACAATGCAACAAGAGTATTGAGACGATGCAGTGCTCGTTCTTTGCTTCCATCCCCTCACTTCAAATGCATGAAAATAAGCAGAATGACTTCCTGCTTTCAGTCATTCATTTCAACAGGTCATGGTATGTTCCAGCACTATGCAATGCACCTGCTGTGATGGTAGAAATAATTTAGCTCTGCTTTCTTAGGAGAATGACTTTTCCATTTTGATGGCCATCAGAGCACCATGTTTTGCTGTCAGTTCTAAGAGTCAGCAGAAGAATATTAAATTATTTCTGCACACTAAGCTACTCATTCCTGGTTTTTTCAAGTACCCACTATACTCAAAACAGAGAACGCAATATACAAAGCCTCTGTATTTAGTGAAGTCTAGCAAATATTCTCTGAGGAAAAGAAGTCAGCTCACAGGATATACTTTCCCACATGCAAGGTGACTCAAGTTTGCTAAGAAAGGGTTGCAACACCCACTCCACCAAGCCTATCACCACCTCCACAGAAGCACACCCACCAGGAAAGCTGGAAACCTCTTCTTCAGTTTCCCACGCCCACCTGAATCCCATGCACACACCTGGTGGCAGCTGCCACCCAGGCAGCCTCAGCTGTCCCATTAGGGCACGAAGCCAGCCCTAAAAGTCAACTGATGTCCCAATGGAGCAGAGACTGCACAGGCACTGCACCCTGCTCTGCTCACACTGCCTCCTCCCACTCATGCATTTTGCTCATACCTGAATGCACATTTCCATACAGGATCTGCTATGTGAACCATACAGTCTGCAGTCAGAAACATCAGTGCTCTGTCCTCCAGTGCAGCTGGATACTGGACTACTTTCTTGGGATGCAGCTCAACAGCAACCCACCGTGCTTCAGGAAGTCTTCTACTTTCTTTATGCAAACATAACAGCTACAGATCCCAGCTTCCGACAGCCACATGACTCATGAAGTTTATTAAACATAGAAGGGTACAGGAAAATAATTTCTTTAAATGGCAGCCCCAGGTGATAGTCCCATACCTTATTTCCCAAGAGATGACATGGAAAGCTCTGGGGCAAAGCTGACAAAGCAGCTATGCATGCCCTCTTGTGCCAGGTTCGAGCCAGCCCTGAGCCAGGACAGGCTGCTGCCAACACCCTCTCTTTGTGATAAAACCCACGCAGAGCCCCATCACCTCACAAGTAGTGCCCACCTCTGAGCCTACTGGGGCAGGCTGCTATGGCAGTGCAAGGGCAATCTGAGAGCTGCACTACATGGCCTCTAAGGCTGGACCTGTACTTCTAGTCCAGGGGCCATGAGCACACTTGAGCTCTGGCTCTGACCCAGCAGTCTGACTACCATCAGGGCACCCGTCCCATGCAGACTGCCCTAGAGTGAAGCAGGTGGCCCTGAGACCAGCTGGGCAGGCTGGTGTGCTGCAGCAAGAGCCTGGGCTCTGGGGGAGGACAGAAGGTAAGGCATGGGGCTCTGCAGCTTGCTTCCTTCACCATACCTACCCACATCCATACTGCTCACTCCTAACACCCAGAAAATAATCTGGCCTTCCGAAAAATTAATTCTGTAGCCACAGATACACACACAAATAAATACACAATCTGCAGTATGCAAAAAGTACATGCATTTCTCTCTCTGTAGGGTCTTGTCTGGCATACAGTATGCTAAGGCAATCTAAATTTCTCTCTTTTAGAACTAAAATTTTACTCACTTTCTGAACACTTAAAGACTACACAAGTACAAAGTAGTTCAGCCCCTGACAACAACCTGTAAGGAGAAGCAGTTCATCACTGAGCATAATGGATCAAGAAATTTCAGTATTTGTCTTATAAGAAAGAGTGACAGAGACAAACCATACCAAGCCCTTCACAAGGGCAAATGGCTAGTAGTCACGGTTGTGTTGGTAAGTACTTAAAGAGCAGCTTACATTGTGCAAAGCACTGTACAAATATGAGGCAGCTAATGGGTCCTTTCTCAAAGACAAAGCAGAGTCCAGCTTACACTACAAAGACAGCATAAAGGACAGGCTGGGACACACTTGTACCAGAAGATCTGTGCCGATTCAGAGCGTAAAGCATTCACATCCCACTCACTGAACACTTTTACCAGTTAACAGAAGGTAGTTTTTCTCAGCTTTGCCTATGTTTGCCGCAAGAGCGGAAAAAAACAAACCAAAAACATCCTGGCAGAAATCTCTTTCCCTCAGCCTGTTCAAGCAAACCCAGCAGAGCTGTACACACAGTTACTGTAACAGACACAAGGGCTTGATAAAACAGACAAAAGAACAAAATCAACAGACTTAGAGGCAGTGTTGGTTCCTCAATGCTTTAAATTAGCACTGATAGCAGAAAAGGAGTTGATTCACTTAACTGGGCTGGTGTAAGGGAAAGAGGAAGAGGAAAAAGGAAAGTGAAAGGGAGGCAAAGGCAGAGAAAGGAAAATAAAAAAAAAAAAAAAAGCTAGAGACTGTACACAAGCTGTGGGCTAGGCTTGCTTGTGTTCTCATGAAGTTTGCATGGTGAAATTTGTTATGCACCACTAGGCACATGCACAAGGATCAGAACCATATCCAATCCATCACATTACATTTATTCCAACAAACATTTTGGTGCCAGCCTTTGTGTGAATACAAGTAAGGGAGGGAAGAGACAAAGAACTTTTGCTAGTTATCCACAGCAGAAACCACTTTTTCTCTTGATTTACCTCATGAGGAAGCAGCAGTTTATTAATGATCTCTGAGGCGGAGACCAGATGCTACCATACGTACACAAGACCAGGCATCTCAGGCATCAGTTTTACACTTTCCAGCAAGACACCAGCACTGTTTGGGAAGGAGATACCACAGGCAGTGTTCTCCTCACACCAGCTGCCCTGTTATGCCCCTTTGGCCATCTTTCAAGTCCCTCTACCTGGATCAGGTTTAAGAGGGTGACTCACACTTCCTTGTGTGCATCTAGAATTACTCACAACAACGAGTCATCCAGGCCAGCCAACATGACTGTGCAGAAATCATTCCTTCTCTTTGCCAGAAAGCATTCCCAGGAAGTGGATGAAGATATAAACAAAATCCAGATCAGATTTTTTTTAAGTCATCCAATGCTGCTGGCAGTCGAAAGCCCAGCCATCAACACTGACAGTTTGTTCTACTAAAGCCACCACAGCTACAAGGCAGCGATCATTCTTGAGTATGTTCTTCAGTAGAACATTCTTAATTGCCCCTTTATTACCAATGGGGAGCTGCATCAAACTGAACCAAGTTAGAGGAAAAAAAGGGAGTCACAAATTCTCAGTAGGATGAAACCTTTTTTCAAACACCAGCTATTATTTATCATTATATCATGGCTATTTAAGTTCTTTATTTTTGAACATGAAATTATATGCAAAGGCAATCATTAAAGAAGTTTAAATGTTTACCTAGTTGTTTAACAAGAAACACGAAATTTTCTCATATCAATTATCTGTAGCGGACAATTTACCTTTAAAGGTAAATTTACCTAAGTGCTTTAAATCAATAATTATTAAGCTACATTATTAAACCTAACTTTTTCAATTAATGAACACCAAAGAGATTGGAAAATAAGAGATAAGCCACCTCCCTTTCACATCCTCCTCAGTGATATTGATTCAGACCTTGTAATCACAACATTAAAACCAGGATGAAAGGTCGTCTCAGTTTCAGTTAATGCACACTGGCTGTCACCAGGAAAATACCACATTTCATAAAACCATACAAATGACCTTCACCACTAAGGGAATGCAGCAGACAAGTTCCAGCTGCTCAGAGCAGGGCTGGGAAAAGCCCTGGTTGCCATTTACCTTATCTGCCACTTCAGGAACACCAAAACAACCTGAAAAGACATAGAAAGCAATACATACTGATTTTCCATCAGATTCTTCTATCCTCAAATGTTACTTTTATGAAGTTAAGAGTAATTTTAATTAATTCTTTTTAACCAGTATATGACAATTTTTAACATCTAATAAGATGGTCAATATATAAGTCAAAGTAGTAGTAGAACAATAAAGACCCATTTCCTTTGAGAAGGAGCAAGTATTGGAGAGGTTGAGCTCTTAAATGACAGCATGAACTACTCATAATGTTCGAGTACATTCCCAGGGAACTCATGGTAATCAGTTTAAACTCAAACAACACAGAAGCAAGAACTACACTTTATCATGAACAAGACCAAGTAAAAAACATGTCAAGTGCTGCTACATCATAAGGCCAGCACATGGGAACTCAATGTGGGAAACTAATCAGAAAGCAAAAAGGTCATTGCATAAAGTAAACAACCATGTCAACAAATAATCTTGCCAGATTCTAATTCAAGACCATAGACAATGTTTACAGAAGTATTTTTATTAAAATGTGGTACTTTTTTCCATTCTCCTTCCACTAACATGCAGGAGTTACAGGACACCATACACAAATACTAGCTATACTGTGACAGATATATTTTCACTGAGTATACTCTACTCCATGCTGAATATTTCCAAGGCATTGTGGCATCTCAACATTAGTACCAAAACTATGATTTCAAATACCAAGTAAAGCAAATAAATAAAAAGTTATGATTATAAGAGGAAGACAGCTTATAGACGAAATTATTTTTAACTACTGGTGCTCAAAAATAAAATAGTTACAAGCAACTAAATAGCTATTTAAAACCCCAGACTAACAGGGGGTGGCAGGGGGAAGTAATACTCATCACTGAGATATGCTGGAAATTTTGATTCTACTAGATGACAGACATGAGTTTAAGAAGCAGCAAAGCTGAAAAGCTAAAGATAGTTCAATTCACCTAATACCTAAAATACTCGACTGACAACATGACCGAAGGAGGGAAGATCTATCAGTGCAAATAGCACAGCAAGGCATCAGTAACTCTGCAGGTCTTTCTCTCTCCAGTGTATTTATTAATGCATTTACATAAGCTTATGTTACGATAACATGTTTAATGTAACAGTACTAACCTCAGCTTGCAATTAAGTCTCACTACATAACAGTACCAGCAGGAGCAGCTGGGACCCAGTTTACCACTGCCAGTTTTTTCTCTTGTAAGACTGAAAGGTAATCTTTTTATTTATAGTTTTCCAAGCCACATAACTTCAATCGCACCCTTAAAAAAATTTACAAATTCCTGATAACCAGGTTGACTATTCCCTGTTCTAATAGGTAAAGGAACAGATTTGCTTTGGCGCCTTTACGAGATTCAGCTCTACAAACCCTCCAACAACTGGGATGACAACGAAGCCCAAGAATCAGAACCAAACCCAGAGCATTTACCAAGTCAGCAATACTTACAGCCCATATGACTATACCAAGCTTTCAAGTCCACCAAGGCAGATTCTGCTCACCTTGTTCTTAGAGCAGAAAGCAGCAGAAATTGAAAGGAAGGCAGAAAACTGACAATTTTTTGCTGTGGCTATATCTGGGAGGGATCACAAACTGCTACATAGTATTGCTTTTATGCTAGAAAGTAGTCATCCTTACCATAACCTATTAGAGAAGAAAAATTTACTTTCATGCTTCTTGGCTAATATACATGCTAGGCCTAGAAAGGCTTATTTGGTCTTCTCACAAAAAGAGTAAGAATAAAGCAGACTAACAAGTGACATTTTTAAGGTCGGCTCATGCAAATGCTAATTCTTTCCCACCCAGATTATTCCTCTTTTCTAACAAGGCTGTTGCTTTTTAAGCTTTGGCTGTCTTTGAGTGAAGTTATATTTTACAGTTGAATTCAGCATTGAAAAATATCAGAAGCAATTAGACTGCAGCTTATTTCACCAGTCATCAAGTATTTCCTTGCTTGCACCACAAAAGCTGCACTACAAAAAGGACTAGACTCCATCTTAGGTGATGTCACCTTGGACAAAATTGCCTAATCAATCTTTTTGATCTCTGCTCTTGCATGACTAATACACTGAACTCCATAATTCTCCTTCCTCCCCCACAAAAACACTTCTGACATGTCTTTGACCTCAGGTATCTTGGGTCATGTGAAATTAATTATCATGAATAGCTATAATTTTGCCTTTAAAAAGATTTATCACAGTTGCTAAGGGTCAGCAATGGAGGTGTGCAAAATATCTTCAGAAGTACAGGACCCGACATTTACCACTATGACAAAACAACCCTTAGAGGAAAGAAAATTAAGGAGCAGAAATGGAGGAAGACATCTATTCAGCACACCACTCAAAAAAGCTAAAAGAAGACTTTGCAGTTACCAAATGCATTAGTGCCCGGTATAATGAGGAATTAACTGTTTCAATTTTAAGATGCATACGAAGCCACAACTCTCCAAAGCACTCCAAGAACAACTCATCAGTTCTCCTACTGACCTGTCTACTCTCATCTTCCCTTGCTATCCTTCCAGGGGAGGGGGCACATCAGAGCCCAGGAGAGGAAATGCACAGGAGCCCTACACTGAGCACTTGCCTTCTCAAAGGCTAACTTGGAGCTCAGCCCTGAAAGATGCATTCTGCTCTCAAGCTGCACCTCCTCCTCTTCTTTACTCTAAACCTAAAGTCAAACTTATTTTTTGAAGACCACAGAGTAGGAAAAAAGAGCTTAAGATGCTGTAAAAGTGTGTGATATCTGGTTTTATTCACATGGCAGATCCTGGCCTGGCTCCAAGCCCTGTCAGTGCTGGCCAGTGCAGATGTCAGGGCACTAGCACAAGACCTGGAGGTGCAGAATCACAAATACATGCAGCAGGAACACTGCAAATGCACAAGTAAGACTATATAAGGCTTCTGTACATATAAAAAAAAAAGAAATTGAGCTTGCATTGGAAAGCAATGGGAACACATGATGGAAAGCAAAGAGGGGCCCAGCACTCAGGCATGCAAGCGCTTTGAATGCAGGTCCTGACACCTTGGAACAATGCCCCAGCTGACTCCATTCAACACCCTGCCAGATCCAAGACTTATAACTGATGGGCAGGGAAATCTAGTGTAATTTTCACTGAATACCACAAATCTGAGCTTTTCTGCTCTTTTTGCAGAGCACAACCTTCCTAGCAAAAAAAGCTTTTTTTCCCATCCCTGTGGGAAAATTTCCCAAACTCATTGAAGAAACAAGTTTTTGGTAAAAAGACACTGCTTCAGTTTGCCAATGCTGGATCTGTAAGCTTCCTCTAGTGAGTGACAGCACTAAGTTCTGACAGGCTGTGACAGACCCGACTCCATGGGTCTAAATTAAGTTAGGGAATCATGTTTCTTGTGCTGACTCGGTGTTCCACCTGCCAAGCTCAGGAAGAGCAGAGGAGGAGAGGAACCAATCTGAAAGCAAACTTGGAAAAGTACCACCTTGGAAAATGAGAAAACTAAATCCAGCAAAGACTGAATCCTGCAAGAAGGTGAAAGGAGGCCAAGATTAGTACTGCTGAGACAAAGGGAGATGCAAAAATAGGACTGACCGCACAAGCATCAAATCCTGTAAAGGCAGGAGAGGGGAACCGAAGGGCAGATGGAGCAGATCTGGAGTTTAAAAAGAAAAACTGGGTCTTGATGGGAAAAAAAAGTATGGTGAAAAAGGCAAAAGTGGATATGAAACAGGCAGGGCAGCCAAACTCCAGATTTGCGAGGATTTGCCAGGCAAGCAAGGCTTCTGACATGAGAGGGTGTAATTGTAAGTGAGGGGAAAAATACAAACAAACATACCAACCAAAAACAGGGTCAGAGAGTAGGAGTAAAGAAAGAAAATGGGGCAGAAAGAATTGTACTTGCAGGGTTCTAAAGTGGGACACAAGACTCCTGAATTCCTTAACATGCCTATCAAGTTTCTAGAAACCTTCTGGAGTTGCAAGTGTGAGTATCCAACTACTTTGCTCTGTAATTATAAGCTGAAGCATCAGAGATCTGCAAGATGCAGTTGAAACTCCCAGGCCTGCTGATAAAACATCTAAGTAGATAAAGACTGAAGCTATTCAGATATTTGGACAAACTAAAGTTGATTACAAAACCTTTGTTCACTTTCTCTTTACCTGTGTGAAACAAATAACATTGGGGTATTGGAGCACTACATTATCCTCCAGACTCGAATTCAAGCTCCGCTGTCAGCCAGAAGCTCCCCTGTAACTCAGAGTCATTTAAAACACAATTTTACATGCAATTACTAACTGTGTGCCAGATTAAGAGACTTCCTTAGATCACTAAAGCCAGTCCTTGCCGACACAAGCATAATTATCTTCAAGTCCCTTTTCTATGCTGATCAAGCTCCATTTGAAAACCAACTAGATATTTTGGATGATTTGATTAAGTTTGCAGAAGAGATGAACCCTCTGAATTCTGTCATAAGGATCAAGAGCTCTGTTTTATATCAAGAAATGCCAAAGAAATGTTAAATCCTCTGTGACAATTTAGCTGAAGTCTCAGACTGGGCACTCAAAATTAGTAGCCAGTTCTAGTGTTTACCTTTATTTGCAGTGGCTAAAAACTACTGTGACAAGATAGCACTTCTGCACTGCAGAAAGGTGTTCTGAAAGTAACACACTGGTAAGTATTAATGAAGATTAATATAGAAAGGGATAAAAGGATAGAAAACAATCCTGCATTGTGTAAAGAACATATATCAGCTATCCATACAACTAGATGCTTTAATTGGTAAGGCTATACCACAGGAAAACAGCTAAATCAGACTCTCAAAATTAGACTGGACAAACAATGGAAAAAAATACCGTAAGTAAAAACGTCACATGGCTTTATAAACATATGCTGAAATGCTCTGCCTCAGTATTTATTTGATCATAAACTACCCTATTGTTTAAAACTGGGTAACAGACTATTTCTCTAACAATTTTTATTCCGTTTAATTTTAACAAAATATCCTTACTTCACAGCCATCATAGGCTGTGAGCTGTAGTGTGTACAGCTCTCCCAAGGTATGTCTAAGAGAGCACTAAGTAAGTCTCCGCTAAGTACATTTATTGACCTTACAGCGATCCATTTTAAATGTTTGTGCCTTGATTTCAAACAACACACACAAATAAAAGGCATCATTCTAGCAGAGTTTAAACCAAGAGTGCAAAACCAAGGTACTGTACTGGGAACTACACCAAGAACTCTTATCTCACCCATCAGGGTACTAAAGCAGGCACCTCACAGCACACTTGAGATACCTGAAGTGTTTTACTCACTTAACTATTCTTTGATGAGAGAAGGGAAAGATTGCTCTCTCCCTAGATCCTTTGTAAAACCCTATTGAATTGACTTAAATCAAACTCGGCATTATGCAATTTTACAATTTTTGTATGCTAAGCTAGTTTACAAAGGCTCAGATTACTTATTTGGCCACATGAAGGGCAAGTACAATATATTAACATGGAAGGACAAGTCAAATTTTTTGAATGAAATTTGCAATTCCACACAAAATACCTAAGTTACCATTTTATTTTCTGCAATGTAAGTCAGATTACATTTAACTGACCTCTAAAATCTCTCTACCCTACTAAGCAGCTAAATCAATCTAGTTGACAGGAAAGGAATTTTAAACAATCCAAACTACTTGGTACATAAAAAAACTTTGGCACAACAGGACTGAAATCAGTCCCTTTCTATTTTTAAGGTACAGTTGAAACTAGACTTTCTTACATGAGGTAATTTCTGCTTAACACCATTTTCCTTGCAATTTGAACATGCCAGTCCTAATAAATCTGTGTCTTGTCATGCCAAAAGAGCCACGCTCAAGTCTGAATTGGACAAGCAGCAGTTGGGAGTATGTCCTTTCATAGGAGTCTCTTTAATCATTAGCAAGGCTTTCATGGCTTCAGGTGTTTAATGGGCCATGAAGTTACAGAGTTACAAAGCTACAGTTACTTCAAATCCTGTGAGTATCTGACCATACCCTGTGCCTGGGAAATCCAGGAGCTTAGCAGGATCTATCTGATTACACAGTATAGAAGGAAAGACACTGTCTAAGATATACCCACGTGACAACAAGCAGAAGGAAAACAACTTTACCTTCTTCAATACAATGCCTACAGCGCTCACAGGTGAGTCACCTGGCATATTCTCAGTATGACTGTCATTCATTCTCAGTATCACTGTCACTTTCCTGTTTATGCCATCTCTGTGCCAGCTACATGAGTACAGTCAGTCCTTTTTTTCTCACCACATTTTCTTTCCTTACATGATCCTGCCCTGCCCAACACTCCTCCTGCAGAACCACCACTCCTCTGAGCAGCCGTCAAAAGCTGAGTGTAGAGCAACCAGTTATCCACACACACTCCTCTAAAGAGTAAACTAGCCAAGAATGCATTGGATGAAGAGTGTGGGATATCAGCTTTCAACCAAAACAAACCCAAGCCAAAATGATTCAACCAAGGCCACAAGCCTTGCATTGCCCAGTGTCCTGTTGCACAGGAAGGAAAGGAAGGTAAAAATTCCTTACATTACTGATCAAGAACTTCAGAAGGGCAGCACTCCAGAAGCAGCTACTCATTGCTAAAGCACTGCTGCAGCTTTATTTTAAAAAAAAACAAAAAACAACACCACCAAACCACACACACCTCCTTCCTTTATATTTATATCTGCTTTCACGATTTCACACACATGCCACTTTTCAATAAGAGCATGCAAAAGAGTAGTTATCCCGTTTGCAGCACCACGCTAGGCAGAAAAAAACATGAGTTTACTCTGATAATATTACAGGTTCTTTCACACATTCCAACTATGAAGCAGGAAAACTTTCCACAAACGTTTATGTTTCTGGGCAAAGTGTAATTTTTCCCTATCAGCAGAACAGTGTAAAAAGCAGGCTTTAAATAGCATTCCAAAGCAAATGTCACTTCCTTTATCATCCTAAACCATTAAAGATCCTCCATAAGGTTCAAGCCAGTAAAGAGAATTAAAATGAGAGCTGTACAGCATGAGAGCTGAGGAAAATTCAAAATGAGCAAGCAATTATATAAAATTTCAGTCAAGGCTCGAGTAGCAACACCAGGTGGCTTCAACTAGAGGTTCGCAGAGCAAGTAAAGCTGACTCAGCAATGGAGGAAACACAGTGATGAAGGTTTAAAATCTGCTGCAATGCACTCTGAAAACTGCACTTAGAAATGAACTAAACCAAAACTTAACAAAACCAAACAGACATGCTCATGCAAATAAAGATTCCATTTGTTAATGTATCAGAATAGTTCATTTTTTCTTAAAATATAGTATCAAATGTTTATGTGCACAAGGAAATTGAGGGAACACTACACTATTTTATCTGTTTTCACTACACACTGACATTTTACTAGGAGTATTCAACAAGAATAAGAGCAAAATATATTTAATCAATTATTCTAAACAGTGAACCAAAACAAAACAAAGTAGTACATCCAAACCAACATTACCTTGGAAAATCGAGCATTTATCCATTTCGTAAAGGTTTTTTTCTGTACATCATTGTGTTCATCTGGAGAGAGAAAATTAGAAAACAATGAGTGAAATTGCATTCTTGTTAATCCTAGATTGTTCAATAGAAGTCACATTAAACACTGTCCTGAGAAGTGGGAGAATTTTTTGCCTTATCTGTCAATAAAGCTGTAAAACCATCCACAACACTTCAGTACTTGCAGAGGCACACAAATGTTCTGCCTTTGCTAGTAACCACAGCAGCTCCTTTGCATTAGAATCGGCCTCACAGCACCTCCCAAGCGGGTTTCTGATGCATAAAATTCACAAGCTTCCCATCTGGTGAAAAACAACCTATGAAACCATGGGCTTTTAATTAACAGACTTTGTCAACACCTTTTTGCCTGAATGCTTTACCCCAAAAGGTGCTGAGGCCCTTACTCAAGCCTCTGATGCAGATAATAGCCTCTGAGACAAAGCTACTAGGACAACCCTTGAAACACAGGCAGCCTTACGCACCCTGCTTTTGCACCTAGGTTCAGAGGCATGTTAGTGATCACAGACAAGTTCAGCTAAGGTGTGGGAAGGGCTCAGCAGCCCTTCCCTTCAGATGTCCTGCTGGTGTGACACCAAAGTGCCACCACCTAGGGTCTGCGAGACAGCCAGAAGGACACAGCAGGACAAGGAAGAAGGGCAGGCAAGTCTGTAGGTCAGAGCAGAGGGAGGAGCACTGGCCTCCAGCTGGGCAGAGGGAAGGCAGCTTCCCAAGATGCCTAAGGAAGCCATTTAGGAGTCACCTGCAATTTTACAGAGCCTGTGCCACTAAACCAGAGTGAGTCACCTCCAGCACAGGACAGACACTCCTGCCTCTATCACAGGACCCATCTAGGCAAGGGAGGTTCACCCAGAACAGACTTCCAGGTATGCTTGCTGCAGACAAGAAAACACATACATGTAGCCTGTCAAAGGTTTCGACCTCCAAATCCCTGCACAAATCACAGCCAGGGCAGTCAGAGCCTTACACCAGGAAAACTGCTGGACAGCTGCAGCCCAGATCAGGAGTCTCCAAGAGCTCTTCAAAACACCACCAGCTTCTTGGCAGACCAATCTTGAGATGCCCTTCAGGCAACCACAACACACCGCTGTCTCAAACACTCTCTTGCAGAACCTCTTGGTGGCAGCTGGCATCAATTTTCCCAGAATCTATTCCACAAAGCAGCAAACCACAATGGTTTTCAGACTAACAGTCCCTGCACTTGGAATGAAGCCATAGAAAAAGCGTGATTGCAACTCAAATTTTCTACTTCACACAATCACGAAAATTTATGCATTCTGAAGCAATATCAGATTATGATTAAAGCACCACTTACAAGATCATATACCTCAGCAGCAATTGAGACAATAAGGCTTCATCTATAAAATCCAGATATTAAAAAAATAAATTTAAAAATCACAGAATACAACCAGAAGATTTCTTACATAGAAAACCTCAACATTTCTCATTTCTGGCCAAACATGGAAGCCGACACTATCTATGTATTTACATCTAATATATCTAGCCAAAAAAACTGTTACACACAGAAACCAACAACCAGGAAAGTCTCACCTAACAGCAAGGAATAGTGGCTACAGCTCAGTCCAGATACAAGAAGTCACATTGCTAAGAAATAAAGTGTCATGATAGTGGAAAAACTTAAACTGTATGAAATTGTTCATTTAAATTAAAACCTTAGTTCTGGGCTTCTTTTAGGCTACAGCTGAAAAACCTGCTTAGGACACAAAGGTGCATGTCAGCCAGGAGCCATTGTTTCACCCTTCCATACCTTTCCTCTTTGGCAGCTAAAGCTGATCCAACAGACCCCACTCTTGAGTCACACCTCAAGCTCAACTGAACATCAAAGACAGCCCAATGACTGAAAAGGTTTTTCTGAGCAAGCTTCAAGATAGCTGTAGCATTTGCACAGCATGCCATACTCAGAATGATGGAACTCAAGGTGTTGTTTCAGTGTATAATTACCTAAGACACCTTGTTAACCCTGTCTTTTACCCTCAGTGGCCTACAGTTCCTTACCATCAAAGACTGATAGAACTAAGTAATTTCCTGGTAGATCCTGAGTATCCATCTCACAGGAGTCTGGCAGACAAGATGAAATTTAAAAAAAATTGGTTTTAAATATATTTAATCCATTTTTCCCCTACAAGTATTTTCTTTTTTCCTTTTAAGACACAGGAATGGACCAGATTGGTCCAACTGCCACTGTTGGAGCAATGTTTTCCATTAGCTTTAACTGCAAATACTATTTGTATTGAACAAAGTGAGATTTAAACACCATTCATTAACCACTCTGCCCCTTTTTGTGCCAACACCCCCATCTACATCCCTATGTACCATGATGCTTTCCTAAGGCTCTATCTGCCTTCTTCCTCCCTTTAGCATCTGTGAGAATGAAGAGTAACACCACAGTTCCAAGTATCACATTCTTTTTACCTTATTACTCCTTAGCATGATAATGGCAAAGAACAGAGAGGCCAAAAACAGTCATATGACTGTTCAAAAGTTATGAAAAGGGTCCTGCATTTATAAATCCTGTGCAGTAGGAGCTCTACACATCCCACTCTTGGAGGGTTCAGCCTCTTCCCGAGGACATGCATGTCAGGAGGCGACAGCTCTTCTCAGCATTCCCAGCTTCAGCCCGCCAGGACTCCCTCAGCAGGCCTTGCCCCTACAGCTGCTCCCCAACACCACAATCTAGTTTGTGGCAGTGCTCCTGCTAGGTGTGCTGCAGTAGCACACACATCACTTACTAAAACTCCAGCCCCTTTTCGCTCTTTTCAAAAAAAAGGGTTTTCTAGGAAGGGGAAGGAAAAATATCCACCAAAAATCACCACTTTGATAATCACAAAGTACTTAGTCATGACAAAAGATTTGGTGAATGAAAGAACATGAATGTATGTACCCCTACTATCCCCTAAGGAGCAGTGCATCCTTTCTATTTCTTAAGCAAGGAATAAGAACCCCCACAAGTCCCATCTTCCTAAAACATCCTGGTCAGTTATAAAATCCACAGACAACCCTTGCCAGTCAGACTCTACTCTTATGTTTGCTTTATAAAAGTCTCTGAAACTAAGATTTTTGTAACTGGCTATTACAGCTACAGCCTTGTCAAGCTTTCTCCTATAAACCCATGAAAGAAAAAAAAAAAACAACCAAACTGAAATGCTGATACTTGGATAGCAACATTGACAAGTTATTTTATCCCTCAAAGTAATTTTCTATAGATTCCTACAAATTTGTAAGGCTAACCCCCGGAGGCTGGCATTATGATTCAGATAACAAATTAGCCACATTCAGTAAAAAAACAATATCACCATTCAGCAAAGCACACAGCAATCCAGCCAGTCAACTTCTCACACAAGACATTAAAAATGTCAGCAAGTTACAGCCCAGTGAGAAACAAATTCACCAAGTTGCTAAAACATTTGTTTCCTTTCACACTGCTGCAGCCTGACAATAAAAGCCAAGGACTGACTCAGGGCCAAATTCTGCTTCATTACCTACTGACTGTTTCCTCTCTCTGCCTGCCCTCCAGTCACTTAATGGACTAGTAATGGACAATGTCAGAACAGTTTGTTCCTTTAAGAGGAAATAAAAACAAACCTAAACACGCACACACACACACACAAAATTAAACTCTTGTGATGACAAAAGAGAGAAGAGGAGCTTCCTATCCCAGATGCCTGCTTCTGTTACACAAGATGATGTATGCCCACCCAACTGGGGCGTGCTTGGAACAACTGGCTCCTGTGATCAGATGCCCAGGCTGTGTCCTGGCACTCAGTCGCCCCCCGCAGCCGCTTCTGTACCCTTACACACCTCCTCCACCCACAACACTGTCCTTTAACTTCATTTGAGGCACCTTGAAAACACAGTTCAAGTCCAATCTATTACCTCGCGAATATCATGTTGGAGAGCAAAGAGGAATCTAAATTATCTAAAAATAGAGGTAAAAACAAAACCCTCACTGGATTGTGGTTTGTCCTCTACTCAACCTCTGTTTCATGCTGAAAGAGAGCTTTCTTATTTCCCCAAAACACATTACATGCTTGCATGACAGAACTGCATCATTTAGCTTTTGAAAGACAGAAGTTATCACACCCAAAACAGCTGGCAGAACAGCACTAAAATGAAAATGCCCTGGAGAAGCATAGACTTGATTGGCAAATAAAGTACAGAAATTGCCCAACCACTCCAGCACACATTACCAAGGGTCATCTCACATTTGAAGACTTAAATTTGCCTTCACAACCTCATTATTTGGTTCTCAGCAAAGGAATTTAGAAATAAAAGAAAGAATTAGCCTGTGGGTTTCAATTAAGACACTTGGAATGTAACGAAGTTAGAAACATCCCTTTGCTCAAGCCTTTAGGCAATGGGGAGTATCTATCGTAGATACCACCCCTCCCAAGACTTGCACACCTATGAAACCCTGACAACAGTAACAAAAAGAGGCATGAGGTTTGTATTCCTGGACAGAAAAAGCCTTTTGAAAGCAACTATCATTTTGTTAAACTCAGATTAATCCATATAGCAAAAGACACAAAATAAGCATCTAAAATTCGAGCACGGAAACCAGTATCGTTTTTATCCCTGTTAGCAAGAAGCAAAAAGCCAAGCCATGAAGCACCAGTTTGCAACCACCAAGCTCAAAGAAGAACCCCTGAGCTCATTGTGAGTACTGGCTGCTGACTTTATCAACACAGAATAATCTTTATCAGCTGGTTTTGGGTTGGCCCTTTTTTTAAGGACTGGGGGGAAAGGGGGAAGGTAAGATGTTTAGGTTTTTAAAGGAACAAAAAGCAAAAGTTGAGACTGTAATGCATATTCTCTCTTCTCCTGCACAACCAGGGTAGAAAAAAATAGCTCCAGCAACACATAATTTGCTTGTAAACTTTCACCTTTGTGCTGCAATTTTAATTTCTGCAATCAGTGGTATGCACAAAGCTTTCCCTCATTGCTTTTCCTTCTCTCTCTAACTTCAGCAGCTGGGCAAAACTAGAGTAATATTAATAGTGTATCTAAAAAAAAGTAACAACAGTTATCCAAATTGTAAGTTTTCTTTAGTGACCAAACTACAGAATACAAGCATTAGCCAAAAAAAAAAAAAAAGGCAGAAAGTGAAGTCATGCACCTCTCACTACCTGCTGTTTCCCAACAGCAGACACCACCAAAAACAAGACACCATAGACAAGTAATGAGGACCACCCTCTGGTTCTCACCAAAGTGTACTGTAAATTTCAGCTAAATTGTGTTTACTTCACAACAAAAAATCCCCCAGCAACTGATAACCTAGAGGAAGGCATCTTCACAGCTGAAGGAACATTAAAATAGCTGTTTCCATACCTCCCAACAAAAGCAACCTAACACGCCACGCTGTCGTCTCAGCACATTGGAATGATGATTAAAAGGGAGGTATAGATAACCAAGCTCTCAGGAGACAGAAATAATGCTCAGCCCACGCTAGTCAGCCAGTGACCCTGCTGTTTTCAGGGGATGACAGTGCAAACCCAAGAGCTCTAAGCAGCGTCCCGAAGCTGCTCCAGAACTGCAGGCAGTACACAAGGCTGCTCCAGTGAGTCACCAGAGCCAGAAACCCCACATGTCACTGCAACAGCTTGCAACGGGTCCCTAACACCGCGTCAAACCAAGCAGCTTCAGCTCCCACTGCAAGACAGCCCTGTGAAGCTTTCACATATAATACAAATACATTTGAGCACACATTTCACAAAATGCCCAGCACATGGAAAGAGGAAAGAAAGGCAGATAATTCCTGCCAAAATCCACCAAAGAAGATGTTTCTAAGCAACAAACTTGAGGAAGGGACTTAAAGGAAAAAAAAACAAAGTAAATGTATGAACACAAAATCACAAACTAGATTTACTACAGCTGGTTTTGTTATGAGCACAGATTAGGTCTTTGAATTTCTAAGTGGTTATAAAGAAAATGGAATCTACAAGTTGGTGTTAGCCATCTGCTCCTTTTTCTCTGCCCAAATTAGAACTGTTATTAGGCCCTCTTGCACTTGTGGAGGTGATTCACAGGATATAAGGTCAGAGGGATCGCTGTGCTCAACTAGCTTAACTTCTGCATAACAGAAGAGCCATCCCCACAAAAAAGCCCCTCCGCATGCCAAAAATGAAGTAGAGACAACAGATGTCAGAGACCCTGCACAGGCACAAGTAAACAAGATTGCTTGGACAGAGAACGAATCCAAGCCATAAACTGTATATATGCAAGTAGCTCTCTTCTAGTTATGGCAGAGTTTCAAACCAGGCAGACATCACAAACAACCTTGTTTGAACATCTTCAGGAAACAATGTTCACAGTACAAAAGACAATGTTATTTTGTTCTCAGTGACATGCAGGTAAAGATAGTAGCACTGAAAAGTTATTCGCAACACTAAATTTTTCTGCCACTCATAATTCCAGCGTCTCTTCTATCCCAACTCTTTCAGTCAGAAGTTTTCCTATTTTTCTTTTCCAACAACCTAATTTAATTTAGGCTGCAACCCTAAAATCTCCTCACTCCCTATTTTTTCACTCCAAATATTAAAGCCCTTCCTGATCCACCCCCTCAGAGCTGCCTCTCTTTTACCCAAGTTCCTAGAGTGTATCATCACTCCTTTCTAAAACTCTCTAGGTCAACAGCTAATTACGAACAAAGCCAATTCCTGAGATTTAAATACTAATACCTAGCTCCCACATATAACTACATGCTCCAGTTTCCTAAAGTGAAGACTAAGAACGCTTGGCCTCCCACTTATCAGTGGATGCCCCATTAGTGCCAGCTGCTGGCATCTTCTCTGGCCTCTCACACCATCCCAGCGCACAGGCTACACGTGGTTGGGTATGCCCCAGGTTGTCCTTCACATGCACATGCTGCCTGGCATATTTGACTGGTATGTTCACACAGCCTCTAGCTGCTTACTTAGCTTTATAACACACAATTAGGTTTATGAATACTGGATTAAACCTCCACTAGTTACTACAAGTTGAACTAGTTGTGCAGGGAAAAAAAAGACAGGAAGACAAGTCTAATAAGAGTATCCCACTTTCTTTGTGAAAATCGATTTAATCAACAGATTTCAAAAAACTGTATGCTGTTAACATTTTCAAAATTACACAAGTGCTATTCAGATGTTTCCGAAAGGAAGTTAACCAAGCATCTCTGGATACAGACCATGTAGGACCCACTTAAGTGGCAGCAGTGTGCAGACTACAGTTATTTAAAAAGAAATGGAATTTATAACCCCATGGAATTTAAGTCTTTCCTAGCAGTCCAGTGTAGAAGACAATCACAACACCTTGAATAGTTGAGTTACACAAAGAGAAGGTGTTAGCTTTCTGTGCTTGATTGCTTCAAACATCTGACAGTATTTAGAAATCCAGTCTTAAGACCAAAAAAAAAAAATAGCATATGTGTCCTAAGGGGAAAAAAAAAACAAACCACCCACTTGATTTCATAGTTGTATTTCATCTATGGAAGGTAATAAAAAAAGAAACTTTCCAATTATAATTAACTCAGAAATTAAGAAAAAAAGTAAAGAAGTGTCCTTACAAAGTCTTAACACACTACCACTTGGCATAAGATTTGTAGACCAAAAACAATGAGCATGTATACTTTATACATCCAGTGGAATTCAGTGACTCTTATAATCACTGTAATATCAATGTAAGTTTTTTGGCAATTTCATGTGGATGTCTCAGGGATTAAGCAAGCTTTCACCTCTATGAATCCACCGCTTTTTGCATTGTTCCCAGAAAGTTCAGTAAAATTTTGAGTGAAGCGTTTTTGTAGAAAGTACAATATGGTAGAGGCCAGGAGGCACCTTTGGAGATCATTTGTCTAATCCAACTCACCAGACAAAGCAGGCTGCCCAGGGCCATGTCCAGCCAGATTTTTAACATCTGCAGTGACAGACACTTTGCAACCTCTCTGAACAACCCAAAACAGGGTTTTAACAAAAAAAAAAAAAATAAGGAGTTTCCTGTGTTTTAGTTTGATCCCCTTCCCTCTTGTCCTTTCAATGGCCTCAGAAGAACCTAACAGCCTTCTTTCAGATATTTATAAACTTCAGTAGCATCCCTTGGATTCTGATCCTTTTCTTCTTGCTGAACAGTCCCAGCTCTCTGTCTTTCCCCACAGGAGAATTGTTCCAGTCCCTTCATCATCATCGTGGCCCTCACTCCAGTATGTTCTTCATCTCTCCTGTAACAGGGAGCCCAGAACTGGACCAAGTACTCCAGGTGTGGAATCACCAGCTCTGAGTAGATGAGAGAGCACAGCCAAGGATGTGCAGCAGGCTCATGCCTAAAGGAACTACAGAGAAAGGAGGCAAGCTCCTTTTTCACAAACTTGCCAGCAGTATGCCCAGGTAGCCAAGAAGGTCAGTGGCATCCTGGCCTGTGTCAGAAAGCATGGCCAGCAGATCCAGGGCAGTGCTCATCTCCCTGTACTTGGCACTGATGACACCACACCTCAAATCCTGTGTCCAGTTTCGGGCCCAGCACTACAAGAACGACATTAAGATGCAGGACTGAGTCCAGAGAACAGCAACAGTGAAGTGTTCAGAGCTCAAGTCTTACAAGGAACAGCTGAGGGAGCTGGAGGTGCTTAGCCTGGAGAAAAGGAGGTTCAGGGGAGACCTTATCAGTAGGCAGGTAGGGTTCAGTCTCTTCTCCCAGGTAACAAGTGACAGGGCAAGAGGCAATGGCCTCCAGTTGCATCACAGAAGGTTTAGACTAGATATTAGGAAAAACTTCTTCACTGGAAGGGTGGTCAAGCATTAGAACAGGCTGCCCAGGGAGGTGCTGAAATCACCATCCCTGGAAGCATTAAAAGGGCGTGTGAGCATAGCACTTAGCAATATCGTTTAGTGAAAAGCTAAATAATTTCACTTCAACTATGTAACAAAGCTTCTACACACTTCTGTCCAGCTTATAACAATTGACTAGCACATTTCAATTCTTCACAACTAAGACTCATACTGAGTGATGCTACCCTTACAAATTCCTGGGCAGGCAATGCTTCGAAGATAGAACTGGGGGAAACTGTTGCATGCCAATCTTGACAACCAAGTTAAGCTCAGTCTTCACAGGAATCAAATAGACAAAGGAAGTTAAAAAAAACCAGAAATTGTTTATTTTGTTTCCAGACAGGCCAAGTCTGAGCTTCTTTGGCTATTCCATTATTTTGTCAAGGATCATTCACTGATACCCATAAATTATTTACCTTAGCCTATTAACCTTTGTTATTACTAAGATGAAACCTGAAACATAGAAGGTTTAAAGGAAGCCCCTAAAAGTCACATAGTGTAGTAGTGCTCTAAAGATGAAGGAGACGCAAGCAAGCAAAAAGAATAAACAGGATAACTAAAGAATTTAAATCCAAAGTATCTGTTAGTGCAAGTTACACCAAATACTCTCATTTCTATCCCTAAAATAATCCAGAAAGTTCACTACAGGCAACTGTAAGTTTGCCTGCTTTTAGCTCCACATGACCAACACAAAGAATGCTAAATGTCTTATATTGCCACCCAGCCCTAGCAAGGAAGATTAGGTGAAGGGCAAGTCTAATTCTTGAGATAAATTATTTCCTTTCCTTTACATTTCCTTTATTTACATTTACATTTCCTTTATTACATTCCTTTGCTGGCCAAGGAATATTGCAGCACTGGGGAAGGTTCTGCACCTTTGTGCAGAAACCGAAATGCTGAGCAAACCTTGAGCATTTTTCTCATGACAAAATTATGGTTCTTCCTCTAGACGTAAGAAGAAACAGTCATAAAGGTGTCTTAGCCACTTCGTCTTTTTAGTGAGACATCTTAACAGAGGAAAAAATAAAAGAGAAATTGGAGTAAAGTATTATGAATGGTCCCTTCTTATGGCTTCTGGCAAACATAAGATTTTCTTTTGTCATTTGATCAGAACAGCAGTAAGTTGAGGCACTGCTAATCCTATATCCTAATTAAACTCTCATTTCCTTCCCTGGCTTAGTCATTAATTAGTCCCCAAAGCTGAACCCCCTCCTGATTAACTGCTCTGAAAGTACATAAACTCTGCTTGGCAACTGCAGGACAAATATCTGGAACACATTAAACCAGGTATTTATGCAATCAAGCAAGCACTCATCACCAGTGTGAGCCCACCGAGCATTTCCCACTTCAATACAGAAAGACCCTTAAGGATATACTACTCCCAGTAGTGTCAGAAAAATTGGAGAAGATAGTCTGCTCTCCTAAGACTCCACCTGGAGTACTGCTTCCAGCTCTGGGACCCCCAGCACAGGCAGGACAAGGACCTGCTGGAGCAGATCCAGATGAGGCCACAAAGATGATCTGAGGGCTGGAACATCTATCCCCTGAAGACAGGCTGAGAGTGCCAGGGTTGTTCAGTTGGAGAAGAGCAGCCTTCCAGTACTTAAAGGGGAGCTACAAGAAAAATGGGGAGGGAGACTATCAGGAAGTACATTGATAGGGCAAGAAGAAAATGTTTGAAAGGGAAAGAATATATTTAGATTACACATAAGGAAGCAATTCTTCACTATGAGGGTGATGAGGCACTGGAACCTGTTGCCCAGAGAAACTGTGGATGCCCCATCCCTGAAAGAGTTCCAAGCCATATTAGATGGGGATTTGAGCAACCTCATCTAATGGAAGCTGTCCTTGCCCAAGACAGAGAGTTTGGAACTAGAAGGTCTTTAAGACCCCTTCCAATCCAAACTGTCATATAATCCAACCAAGTCAAAAGGAGTCCAAAGTTCAAAGCCTACCAAGCCTTTGGTAGAACCTGTGCCATAGGCTTTCAGCTGCCCACTGTTTAGGCAAAGGATTAATGCATACATCCCATTCCCCATGTTTTTAATTATTTAATGACAAGCTTTGAACAGAACTGTGGTAGAGCCTGTGCAAATGTAGACTTTGATTTCTGTCACTCTAACATCTCAAGTGGTTTTGTGTACAATTTGGAATAGACACATCACCTTTACCTATACAGAAACTGGCTAAACAACAACAAAAAACCATCACCTAATGAAAACTGATATTTACGTGTCATATTAGTACTGCTGCCTCTGGCAACTATTCCAGTACATCACTCACAGGTATAATCCTGTCCTGGGTGCTTTTTTCAGAGGGGATTCTTTTGCATGCCTTCCCAGTGCTAAAGTCAGGCAACAAGCAGGCTCAGGATTCAGTTTTTTTGCCCTCTGCCAAAGGTCAATGTCCCCGAAGCAGACAGGTGGTGTCTATGCCTCAGCAAGGACAGAGCTTGCAGGCTGAATGTTGCTAGCCTGAGGACCAAAATGATGATAACCACCAGTGAAACAAAAAAAACAAGGGCACTAGTATAAACTGGCTAAAAAAGCCAAGACAAGCTTATGGAATTAAGAGTCCACAAAAAGAGAGACATAATTTATGGCTGGAGAGATCCCTGAACTGCAAACCAGAATGTGAAAATAAGGTATTTTAGAGGAAACACCATTAAAGAAGTGCTTATGGAGGAAGTATTAGCTCATGGTATGTACCTGTGGACACAATTACATAAAATGATGAGGAAATTATGACAAGTGCATGGGAGATCAACTCTTTGCCAGCAAGAAAGGCAAGCTATACAGCAAACCAAGACATCAAGTACAGCCTCTGCAGCAGACAAAAGGATTTGATGCAACACAAAATCTTTTCCTCAATTCAGTGGTTTATCTTTAAACTCAGGACATTTTTAATCAATAAAAATACTTACAACTTTCCGGTGTCATAGTAGACTAAGATCAGTCCTTAACCCCCATCCCAGAAAAAGCCAGAACAAGATCACCATCTCTGGGTCACATAAGGCAAGGGGGGAAATTCTTCTAGAGGCTTTGACACCCCCATCCTCACCCTACCCCAGAAAGAAAAGCTATTTGCAAGTAGTGTCAAATAATATTTCTAGCTACAAACAGTTCTACTGAACAAGTACTTCCCAATCTTCCAAAATGCATGCTATAAGCATAGCTAGAACAAGAGCTGTGCTTAAAAGTCGGGTTCAGTACAACATCCCCGTCTGAAGTTACCCCTCAGCACCTTCTCTGCACACGCCCAGCTCTCCAAAGAGCCAGGCACACATGAGTTCTGTCAGACCTACCCATGCAAACACTCCCAAGTACCAGACAGCTCTGGTGAGGCAAAGCCAACTCCTCCAACATAGCTTAGCGACTTGTAAAGTTGCTACTTTACAAGTAGTAACTGATTCACTACTGCTCAGAGTAAAGGGTCAAATGAGGGAGAGAAAAGAAACAGGCTAAGGAAAAGATGTACTCCCAGAAGCATACAAAAAGACTGGCTCCATATGAAAGAAAAGAAAAACTCTTGTGGTTCCCCAAAGGGTTAACAGAAGCCAGTTTGCCAGTTTACTATTTAACATGTTTGTGCACTTCTGATGAGAAAACTACTACAACAAATTAATTTCATATACATTTACAAGAATTTCAAAGTCTCAATAAAATGATGCATTTAATTTACCACAAACTTTATATAAAGCTCAGTGGCAAAAAAAAAAAAAAAAAACCAGCAACACATTCCACACTCTCAGGTTATGCAGATAAATGTAATACCTCAATGAAGGTCATAGAAGACAGATTTTATTTCTGAAACTAAAACATTACCTTTCACAAAAAGGACAGGTGGTATGGACAGGGTCAAATAAACAGAACAAATCACAAGGTCATATCCTAAAGACGCTGCTGTCGTCACATGACTTGCCTTTGAATCTTTAGCTTTGTGTACTATAAACTTGATGTGGGGAAAAAGTGGGGAATGCATCTAGAAAGTACTTTTAACTCCATTTTTAAAATTCATTTCTATAAGTCAAAAAGGAAAAAAGTTTACCTTCAACACTTTGCATTGCTAACTATCGCAAATAACTTCAGTACTTCTCACAGTTTTACCTACATCACACAGGGTAAAAGCAAAAACAATGTGATTGATGAAATTTGCTACAACTTTTAAGTTGTCCCACTTTAACATACCATCTTAAACCACTAATATAAATACAGTTCAAAAACTTTAACAGCTTTAATACTAAAATTATTACAAGATTTTTCTTCAGCTGTTCGTTCCTTTGGACAACAGTCCTAAAAAACTAAATCACAAAACCACTTTTTTTTTAAGAAACATCCCAAACACCATTTTCATCCCTGACACAATGACATAAGAAGCTGAATTCACATAATACAGGTTAGACCTTCATACCTGAAGACCTTTAATTTCACTGTGTCAACTACCATTTCCAATTTTCCACAGTACTGCTACACTAAGGCAACTCTTAAAGTTACAGTATTTTCTTGTCAGAACACAATAGCAAAGCAGCAGCACAAAAAAAGAAACAAAACTTTTTAAGCTGCAAAGAAGCAAGGAAGTGGGAAACAGTAGTAAGGGTGTATGTAAGGGCATATGAACTCATGCACACTGCTGTCTGAAGATCATGGAACAAGCTGCAGTACAGTGCTCATATTTCAGGCTGCCCACCACTGACACACAAGCAGAAGAATGATCCCTCACAAAAGCCAAGTGCTCATGAAGCCTACCACAAAGGGAGAAAAGAAAGAATTCCTGCAGCTGTACACACATCTGCAAGCTGGTGCAGCAGAACAAAATGCATCCTAAATGTCAGTCCCCTATCTACCTGCTACTTACCCAAACAGCACAAGAGACATCATCACTGTCCAACAGGCTTGGAAATGAAAATTCACATTGATGAGCAACTCAAGTGGCCAGAAGCACACAGTTTTCTTTTGCTTCATAGAATGATTCTCCTAAATACTGCCTGTGCTCCATCTCAAAGTTACAAAATTCAGCTAAGAAGAGCTCTGCTTAAAAGGCAATACAGATATGATTTACTCTGCAGCATTTCAGTCCATCTATGAACTGGCATGACTGGCTTCCCAAAATGGCACTTGCAGCCTTCAGTTTATTCAGAAACAGAGGCCTCGAATTTTGTAAATGACAAGTGAAAACTGAGTGAAAGGGGAAAAGTGCAAAGGAAGAGTCAGAGTGGACTTCTAAAGAGGCTAGGGAAAGAGGCAATATATGTGAAGATTTTTGCTCTCAAAAGAATTAGCATAATTTAGAGATGACTTAGCAACCTTTATGCATATTTCCATTTTGGTGCATTTAATTATAACCTTCTACATGAGAGAGAGACTTGTCTGCAGCCCTGCAGAGATAAGTATATATTATAAACAACAACTTGCTAAAAACTGAGCAAATAAAAGCTCAGAAACTTTAGTCTTGTCACATTGTTGCACTCTTTCTATTCATGTGACAACACTTCACTGTTATTCCTCAAGTCTTTACATGGCTGCAAAAAGGAAAAGCAATTAATACTGACTACCAACCTTCTAATCCCTCAGAAGCAGAATAAAATCTGGGCTCAGTAAGGGAGCATTAGAGGATGACAGAGAACTCCAGCTGCTCACTTGTAATAACTGCACCTCTTAGACATGAACATTATAGAAAAATAAAATATTGAAATCTTCAAGAAAAACTTTAATTTCTACCTTTTGTTCTCTAATTTTAACATATTAAAAGAAGCCACACAAGAAAACAGTATATGAGGATACTCATTTTTGGGAGAGAAGGAAGAATTAGGAAAGACTAAAAGTGCCCAAGGATGAAACATGCATGTTTGTATTTATTTTATCAATTATGACACAAGTTCTTCATCTGGATCATGTCAGTCTCCAAATCACAGGACAGCAGAAAATAATTTGGGGAGGAGGAAGATGCAGACAGAAAGCAGGTATCAGTAAAGACAAAACCTGAAGAGTTAAGACACAAATGCAGAAGTGTCATAAGATCAGGAAAAATAAAACAAGCCTGAGAAATTGAAGATATTTATCAAATAAATTCAAAGAGGTATTTAAGCATAACAAAAGGAGAAAAGCTGAAGGTTACACAAAAAATCACCACAGCAGCAGCAAAATCATAATTGTGCGAAGTTAAAAAACACACACTGTGTCACTTACCTATATCAGGGAGATTTCCCAAAAGAAAAAAAAAAAAAACCCAGTTTCTTTGACAACATAAGAAACTGGTTTGGAACTTTTAACTTTCCTAACTGCACTTTTGGTTTGTTTCTTGCAAAGGTGAAGGCTCACTTATACTGACATGAGAACACAACAGGAGAATGAATATGCAAAGACAGAAACAAGAAAAAAACTTCCTTGATTTATCAGACATGAGAAAGCACTCTTCCACTGCAAAGCAGTCAATAATAAAACAAGAGAATCAGAGGTTATCTATTTGTCTCAAAAGTCTTCAAGAGCTAGTGCTAAGCCAGTAGAGCATTTCCCCAAGACCTGTTGCTGTTTGAACCATTTTACAAGGAGCTTCTACCAACTCTAGCATCAATTTTGCTCTGCTCTCCCAGACCACACTATGAAAAATAAGATGGCTAGAAATTTATTTACAGTGTCACATCCAATTTTGAATTGAACAAGGAGCAATGGCCCTGGCAGGACTGCATGCTAAACTACTGAACTAATGAACATGTATTTTTCCTAATTCCTTCAGCCACTGATAATTTGTATACACAGATCTGTTTGGTTCTGTTTGGATTTGGTAGGGCTGGTTTTTGTGGGGTGTTATGTTTAGTGGCTAGAGTAAATTTTTTGGCTAGTCTCCCATCTTACAGAAAAAGAGCACATTCACACAGTCAAAACAGTAGCTAATTATTTACCTGATATTACTCTGCTGTGTATAATGTTCAAGGATATTGAGCAGGACAAGGCTGATAGAATATACATGTTGTCACTGAGTTCTGACTCACCCTCTATCCCTCTGGAGGGATAGTAAGCATGCAGAGGGGACTGGAAACAGGGCAGCAAGCAGGAATAAGGAACACCATGGCAGGACTTCAGCAAAAGGGGCTAGCAAACATCCCCTGCTCCTGCTGGCTGTGAGCCAGCCTCACTGCTCCTGCAGGCTCCTTCAGTTGATGCCATCACAAGCAGCAGAACACTGCACTTGCTTAGCAGCTGGCCAGGACCATTTCTAAGATGCTGCAAGCACTCAAAGCAAGTCTGCATGCCTCAAACATGGGCTTCATTTGTGTAGGTTTGAGAGTCACACACTGTAAAGAAAGGCACAAGGACACACTGTCAGCCAAACCCTGGTCCCACAAGCATTAACATATATGCTAAACCAAGCTTTGAATCATTTTCAGCTATATCTGAAGTTTGTTTCAGACCAATAATCCATTTCTACCATCTGAAAATTTTTAGACCATAGGGTTTTTAATCTCATACTCTTGCTGAGAGTTGACTGCAAGAGTTGACTGTATGTCTGCTAAGAAATTCCAGCTTTTTTCTCAAAAAACATTCCAGATGAAGATGCAATTTAAATAAGCAGGCACTGGGGGAGGGTGGCAAGGATTTGGGAATTAAATAGTGAAATTGAGTTCGAGAAGAATGGAGACGGGGAGGTAGAAAGTGTTTTCATTTTTTCTTCTTGTTTCACCCTATCCTATACTATTTTTCAGTAAGTTAAAAAAATTCCCCTCAATCAAGTCTGTTTTGCCCACAGTTCCAACTGGCAAGTGATATCTCTACCCCTATTTCAACCCATGAGCCTTCAGTCTCATTTTTCTCCCTCTGTCCAATTGAGAGGAGAGTGAGGGCATAGTTGGGTGGACATTTGGCAGCTACCAAAGTCAACCCACCACAGGGGCTGAACAGCAAACTTGTTATGCAGAGAAAGACAATATTAACTTCAAGAAGGCACAATTACAGCAATTTATACAGAAAAATCTTCCCCCTTAGCTCAGAAGGATGTCCAATAAGATAGCAAGCTAGTTTACCTGGCCATAAAATAATTCCAGCTCAACTCCTAAGGCCAAACTCTAAGAGTTATTTTTATTACTTTAACTAAAACAATAGAAGACACCAAAAAAAAAAAAAAAAAAAAAAGCCACCAAAGACATTTTAAAAAACCCAGAGAAGCAAGGTGAACGCTCTATAAAGTCTTTTATAGTATTGCTCACTATAATGCAAATAATTTCATTCTAATAATGAGTTAAATAGCACTGTTTTCTGATATTAATCCATTGTAAAACAAAATATCTTGGAAAGTTAGCATCTTGCATTATCAGCAATACTTTGGTTTCTCATTCAGATACAAAACTAAAAAAGCATTTCGTTAAAATAAGCTTTTTTCCCCCCACTTAGTGACAGGCAGATAAATTACTTAAACCGAAAAGCACCTCCAACAGAAGGCTGGCACTGTGCACTGAAGCGGGAATAACTGACAGCTTCATTATTGTCAAGAATATACCACAACTATATTAGAGACAGGAATCAAACAGCATCAAAATCAACTAAAAATACAAGAAGCATACCGTGATTGGTTTAATTCTGTCTAGGTATTAGGACTTGCAAGTCTTTCTGCAAGACAATGTAACAATTTCTGTACAATAAGTTCTGTTCACAGATCAAAAACTGAAAGGATAAAATACGTGCTTCTATTTAACTGTACAGCATATTTATTGCTTCTTAATGCAGCAAAGTATACCATCAATACACCATCATTCGATACTCAAGTTCACCAACTACATTTTCTTTCACTTTTATTAAGGAGAAATGAGCTTGAACATTGTGGGAGACTCTACTTGCATTCAAGACTACTAAACAAAAGGTTGAGGCATGTTCCCACAGGAAAGTTATCTGCATAACCCACACTCAGAACTTTTTTTTCAAGCTACTGCAGTTAGTGCTTGTAGATAAGATAAGGAATGCTTCCATGAGATTTTATGGCAACAGGTATGGAAATGACATCAGGTGACAGTTTTATGGCTTTCTTGTACAAGACTAAGAATTCCAGCATACTATCCTTCAATCCCAAATTGTCATCAGCAAGCTAAAGCCTACAACTTTTCCACCGAAAGAAAAACCACAACAAGAATTAGTAGCACTTTTTTTGGTAAAAAATACAATGCAAAACTTACATTATAGAAAATCAGAAAAACAAACTGGATTCTATTCAGTAATACAAATTAGCTTTCAAATATCCAAGTTCACAATTACTTGCAGCAACTAAACAGATCACATTAATTTGCTTTCTTCATTAGAAATGGATGGCAACTAACCTTTTAGAGAGGGTTGTGCCTGAACAATTTTGCAAAAATCTGCATAAAGACTTTAGAAGGGTTTTAAGTAGCTTTAGAGGGGATCTATTATCCTGCTTTCAGAAAGTAACAGCTTTTTTTGCTACCTTAAAAGCAGCAGTGGAAATGTTTCCCTTGTGTATAAGGCAACTCTGGTCACACAAGCCAAGTAAATATTGATTTTACTATAGCTGAGAGGGGAGCAGAAGTTAATTTCAACGGTCTGCACAGAATGTTTTATGAATTGCTTTAAAAATATTTTGCATTACAAGGTATTAAACCAGCTAAGAACCTTTTAAAATAATCTGAAGCTTAAAATGATTGAGCTGTGCAATTTTTTCAGGGTAGAAAGTACAGCTGAGAGAAACAGTATTAAAGGCTGCACATCAGCAGCTCATAAAGCCAAGCAGGATGCTTTCAATCCAGGGCAGGCAGTCCTGAAGCCATGATGTTGGAAGACAGCTCGAGGTAACCTCACAAAAGCACTGGGCTAGAACCAGTCACCAGCACAAGAGGGAATGGGCAGGGGTAGGACCTGTGTACTCCAAGTTGGCATATCATATCACAGGCCTTAATTTGGAGTTAATCACACCCAGGACAGTTAACCCTGAGCAACATCGTATCTCAATAAAGAGGAGCTGTGTCATAACTACAGTACAAAATCCACACTGCAGTGAAATTCAGCAAGACAGATACAACCACTCTGCTTCCACCCGCACAAGGGATCCGGAATGCTCTGTTGACTGTCAATCATTAGCGAGGGCTGCCAGTGCACACTTGTGTGACAGCTTTGATTCGGGCAGACACAAGGACAAAGCTGCTGACTGTCAGCCTGCCCCGCACGGAACTCGGACAGCACATTGCCCGATTTCTGCAGAGAACCCTCGAACCATTTGTTGCTTTTCTGAACGCTTCGACAGAAATTCATCTCCGCACGTAACAAGTGTCAGAGTAAAGGCATCTGCTTGCCCTGCAGCGCAAGCCCGGGTTTCACCCGCTGGAAGGCTCAGCCAGGGAATTACTGCAATTCGCTTTCTCAGCTGCTCGCCCAGCGAAGATCAGGGCGCGCTCCACCCAGACGCCACACAAATGAGGTCACATAGCTGGCCACACTGCTGCCAATTCCTGCCCTATTCATCGGGGCAGGAAGCAGATGGAGCTCTCAAGTTAAGGGTCGCAACATTTCAGTGAGAACATTAAAGTGAACCAGCGGCAGACAATTCACGGGTGCGGGGAACGCGGTTTCCCCGCACGGCAGAGCTGAGTCACGGGCACCGCTCTGTCCCACAGAGCACAGGCTGCGGCCAGCAGCCAAACACTCCCCCCATACAGCTTCAAAAAGCGACTCCACTGCAGGACAACAGAAAATATTTTCCACATTTTCAGTACCTACGTGCATTTAAGAGTTTAATATACGTGAGAGTTTTATAAAGTCCTTCAGATCTTGAAAATAAGTTCATTTGAACACCCAAGAGGCAACGTGATGTAATTACTATGTAAGCCTGTTTCTATTTACAACCATGCTGTATTTCAGAGCATATACTTCACCTGCTGCCAAAAAGGAAATATACCATTTCACGTGTTTAAAAGCTAGAGCTGTTTGAAATCAAACAGATTTGAGGTCCAACACAGCTCTACTAAACAACTAACAAGATCAGAGTTTACAGTAATATGAACAACACCATAAATATTAGTTTGACTATAGTAAAAGCTTGTGTGTGGTCTCCATTTCAAGCTGCTATCAGTGCATATATCTTGTGGGAGCACAGACAAATACTTTCCTACCTGAAAGAAAGCTTATTGTTTACAGGCTAGTGCTTCTGAGATTTCCAGAGACACAAATGGTAACAGAAGCTAAATGCAGAGTTTCAGAAGATATGCTCTCAAACTATCTATCTGTTTGCAAAATACCCCAGTCATGTCATTGCCATTGCCTTCTACTGCTATTGAAAAGTAATACTCATTTCAATCACTGGGATGGTGGCTGCACAATTAATTCACACAACAAAATGTAAATTCATCTCTTGCTTCTGTTTATAACTGTATGAATATAATGACAAAACAATATCTAGTCACATAATGCCAAGGTGCTAACATAGATTATTCAATTACTGCAGAGTGCTTTACTGGCTTCAGGAGTTGACATTGTACAGAAAAAGTTCTACAAGGCACCCCCTTTCAGAAAGTGTAATAGAACCAGCATCCTTTTCTGCTTCTGTAACACAGGTTAAGTAGCCTCCCCTCCCAATAACAGGGTGATTTCCATCTGGGTAATGAGGCAATTGAGGTGAAAAAAATATTTTATTAAATAATCACATCAAATAGTGCCACAACAGTAGAGTATGTACATGTAAACACAAAATAGCCCAATCATTTTCCTGGAACAGTTTCAGAAATTTTACTAGAAGAACAAATTAATCTCCCATGGCATGGAACAGCAATGAAGAAAGCTCTTTTGTTCGAACAGGCAAAAAAAGTACAAGATCCCTTCTTTTTTCTCCTCTTAGATAAAGAGTAAGCTTTGGTTCCAGTTAGGCACCACTAGCCTACCAGTACCACCACACTCCCAGTGCCTGTCACCAACTTGAGAGTTTAAGAGGCTATCAAGAGATTAGACTGTTATAAAGAAGGTCATCCCACCAGATGAGCTAAATTATTTAGAGTGTTTAAGACCATAAATCAATCTCTGACAAAACTTAGTTGTGCTGTTTAGGCTTCAGAGAACAGCAGTCAGTCTTAACCACTTTAGTTTCAGCCAAACTAATTCATTTACAATTGGATACTTTATCAGGTATGAGCTTCAACCTCCCTTCCTCCAGTCCCTGCCAATTCTCACAGCAAGCACACAACCAAAAATGCCAAAGCCACACCTCTGCTGACTGAAAAGCGTCCCTGTTATTTATATTCTAGATTTCTGTATAAAGGACATGAAGAAACAATTACATACACACCCCTTCCAACTTCTCCACCCATTTTTTCCCTGAGTATTTCCAGTACTGCATCATTAAAAATCCTGTCCTGTCAGAGAATGGCCTCTCCACCACAGCACACACACGCAATTTATTTCACCTTGAGGTTTTTTCAACATTTTCCTTTCCATGCCTCTTACCTTCTAGCTTTTTTCAGATTTTTTTCCCTCCTATGTGCATTTCCAACACACTAAGAAGTGTTCAAAGCCACAATTTTCTCTCAGTCTCCAAATACAGTTTTAAAAAAAGTGAGAGGATGACAATGAATGTGAGACTATGACTCTCTTGAAAAGCAAGTGCACAAGGCTGCACTTTATGAACAGTTATGAAGATTATAATTAAACAAATTTCTTTTAAAAATCCTGCTGCTTGATTAAGAAAAATCATAACTGCAATTTATCAGCCATGATCTATGTTCTTTTAAAAACTGAGAGTTCAACTCAGATTTAAGCAGGTTTTAAGAAACAATCCGTAAACACTGTGCTCAATCATATGAAGCACCTGAGCAGCAGGTAGCTGCTACTCACCCAGGAGGTTTACACCTTAGCCTAGCCACCTAGAGCAAGCATCAGAAAAATCATCCATAGACACACAAACATAATCAAATATTAAATGTGTGCACTTACACGTTAAAAAGACCTGAAGGATTGAGATATAAAACCTCAGAGAGACTGACCCTCCTATTATCCCACAGACAAACGTTCAGAGGTTTCACAACTGAAGTGTTCGTCAGTTAACTACATGGCTGGTTATAACTCCTGTCCTAAGTTTATGCTCTTCTAAAAATATGGCAAAAAAAAGAAGAAAGGAAAAAACCCCAAGAAATAGTCCAAAAAACCTACACCAATACATGCAGAGCCAGAACAAACAACTTCCACGAACAGCAACCGAGGTTAAAACCAAGCAAATTGATTTTCTCCTACTGCTATCCTTCCAAGAAGGATCAACGGCAGATGTCTCACATTTGAGGGTTGAATATGTGCAGATTTTGAAGAACACTATATCTCTCCAACCTATAATTTACTGAGCTCTCCAGAGTCAGTCAAAAGCAACTCTACTCACATTACTGAGTTTCTTAACATTTCTGTCAGTTTCTTAAGGAAGTTTGGGCTGAGCTACAAAGGAAAAGTTTCTGCTCTCAGCTAAACTGGCATATATCCAAATCCACCTCATTGTTCTAGAAGCAAACATACATGAAATCAGAATCCCAGCCCATCATTTTATTCTAAATTTAGCCATTACATTGATACATCTTCAGAGGATTTTAGTTTCTCTTTCTAAAAACCCATCTTCAGACTCCAGCTTTGTAACAAAAAACCCACATCAAAAGTCAAGTGGACCAAATTCTTCATTGATCAACACATTCTGCTTTCTCAAAGTTCTGACACCAATTTACAAAATAAGCAGTTTCCATCTGTCAATTACTGTATCTACATAGCATATTCACAGGTACCAGGAATAATAAAATTGTCTTTTCCTTGCCAATCTGTGTTATTTGGCCCCAGCCAAAAAACAGATGAGACAACCCATGAAATTTCAATCAGAATAAGTATGAAAGCTGGCAAAAAGAAGAGGAAAGAATAATACCCCCAATTTCTTCTTTTCCAAAGCATCCCTGCACAAAACATTCTTTCCAAATTACAGGAAATACGGCTCTCTTGAGATACCACCAAAATGAGGAGAAAAACTTGTGGGGTGTCAAGGAGCTGCTGTAAGTTCATACATTCAAAAGTACCAAAAAGCACACTAGACAGAACTGTAAAGAATCAAAACAAGTAAATGCTGAAATCACCAAAATTTAATGTATAGTTTAAGAAAATTAGATACATGAAGACTTGCAATCAGACAGAACAATGCTAAAATTTCTGCCATTAACAAGTTACTGTTCTAGGTGAAAGGGAAGCCCACAACACAAGCATTACCATGAGGATCTTATGTCAGCAGGTGTGACACAGCCAGAGCTCACACAACCCTTGCAACAGAGCAGCACCACAGAAGACAGCCTTTCCCTGCTCTGTTTCCTGCCATGCCTTCCACGACCTGCTCTGTTAGTGTAAATAAACTTTTGCAAAGTTAAGAAAAGCAGCTCTCATCAGGTGTAGAAGATAAAACCAGACCCACATGCCTGGATCCTTTCATCTACTACAGCCTTCAGAAGATAGGGAAGCACTCACCCAGCGGAGCGTAACAGGTCTGCCGGTCAGTATGCCGAGGCGCAGCAACCTTGTACTTTTTCCACACGGCTTTCTGGGCTGTTTGAACACTCATGATCAAGCTCAGATTTTGAATAACAGGAAAGTGAAGATGGAGAGGAAGTACACGCTAGTACCCACGCAAGAACTGCATGCTGGGATTCAAGGGGGAGGGAAGCGCTGGTTTTCCTCTGACGGTTTGACACATTCAGCCACACAGTGACTAACAAAACCAGTCAGGAAACAAACCTTTAAAAAAGCTGCACGTTAGCAAATAACAGACTTCAAGCTAATTGAGATTTCTTTTCTCTTTAAAATCAGATAAATAGGCTGTTTTGATACTCTTTATGAAAACAGGAGGACACTCCAGCTTTCAGAGAACTGGTGAGTTAAATTCTATAAACTGAAAATAGGAAAGCTGATGGTAATTTTCCTTTTCTGCTCAAATCAAAATATCTGGTCAAACACCATACTCATTTTAAAAATCCTAAATATTTTTAGTATTCATTCTGTAAAAAAGTTTGCAGTATCATTATGACACTTTTTTCACACATTCAACAGAACATACAACCAGAACAACTCTTCAAATTAAGCAATCACATCTTTTAATGGCCTTTCAAAAAACACAATAAATTTTAAACATAAGATTATAGCACATAAAGGAAGTTGTACAAATAAACCTCCAAGTCAAAAATTATAAACTCTGATTAGACATGCCCTCTCCACTGTGCAGTAATTCCAAACAAGACACAGCAAGGAACAGTAAAGCAGAAAATTGGTAATTCAGGGCTATGATAAAATGAGAGCTATTTTCAAGTGGGCCTTTCAACTGTGCTTACCACCAGTACAAAAAGCAAAGTGAATCCCTCTGTCTTCAAAAGCCTGTTGCCAAATTTATAACCAAATTAAGAGGATTTCAAATACTGTAGTTATGAAAGACACTCCATATCCCACACTTTCGGATACTGAACTGGACAGAATTCCAATAGTCACAACAAAGTAAGGCAAGAAGAGATTAACTAGAACACGCAAGTACAGGCACTTTGACCAGAGAGGAGTGTTCTAAACCACATAATTGGTTTCAAAAGCAGAAAGACAAGGCTGTTTGATTTGTTCTGCCTGTCTCATTGTATCATGCTATAAGACAAATGTTCTAGATACAGCTCTCCTCTCTTCATTAAAATATAGTCAGGACAGTTTCCCGTATCACACCTTGGACACTATTCAGAGAAGGGAAGGAGGGAGAAATCAAGATCAGATTTTTCTTTAAATTTTTGTGGGCCAGAAGTTGGTCTTACTGTAATTTGTGGGTTGGATGTTTTTTTCCCAAATTCAAGAATTCCTCAAAGTTGAAGGCTGAAAGGCTTCACACAAAAGGAGTTTTGTTTCCATTAATAAAGACAACCATACATTCAGGGGGCTAAATCAGACATTTGTATCCAAACATTTCTGTGAACCATGCAAACAAGACCAAAGTGGAAAGGTAATAAAAGTTTTAAAGCTAGGATTTCTATTTTAGAAATAAACAAGGGTGTATTTTGTAAATATAAATACAAACCTTACTGTGCCAAGCACTTCCCAAGCACAAAACAAAAAGACATTGCCAACTCCACCAAGCAAATGATGAGAATTAGCAGACAGACCTGCACATATATAGAAAGTCTTACCAACAGCACCACATGTTCCTTTTTTCAAGTTTTGATGAGACTGGTCTGAATTCCCTAAGAATGCTCTCCTGGGTATCCAATACCTCACCTTAGTCCCTGCTGCTCCAAGGCTCACCCACACTTGGCAAGACTGAAGAAGCAGCACAAGTTTCACGGGTCAGCTAGTTTGTGACAACAATTCTGGGTTTACCACTTCTCAAATGAGGAAGTTATTGCAGTCAGTGAGAGCAGTTATAGAAACACCACTCTGACTCCATCAGCCCCTTGAACTTCATTCAGTGTGAAGGTATTAGTGAAGCTGAGTAAATCATTCACGCACCAGAGCTTCCAGAGAAGCTCAGCCTCCAAGCTCTGCCTGACATCTGCAGCTGCCCCATGAACATCAGAGAAACCACTTTTATCTAACAGCAGGTTTTGCCTCAAAAATCCAACATTTCAACAAGAATGTACACTGAGAATATGTATTAACTTCAGGGGAGGCAGGGAGGTGGGAGGTTGTTGCACTATGTTTAAATTTAAAAAACAAAAATCTCTTATCTAAATGGAAATAGAATTACTAGCATGAAATAGTTTCATATCTGAATCCATCTGCAAAGAAGTTAGCTTTAGGATAGCAGGAATATTTTTAAGCTATATTTTAAAAGTGAAACCATGGCCTCTGTGAATATCTGAAGTGTTGGGTGTGAAATCCATACATTAACTGCAAGAGCAGATAAACAGAAGATAAATGGAAATTTCTGGTCAAAGTAATCTTTGAAGGTGGCAAAGGAAGACTTTTAAAAAAGTTTTTAACCTACCTCCAGAGCTCAATGTACTAGTATATTCTCTACCCATAAACCACTTCATTCATTAGGAGGAAGATGGTCTTATTTCTACTACTACTGAATTCAACAGGCCATTTATTTAGTAGCTCTCTGACTGGAGTACGTGCTCTCTTCTATTCTCTCTGTTGTTGACAGCAGTAATCAAATTTTGTACATGCCACTGGCCCTATTATAGTTCCACAGCAGCTGGCTGGCTGCCTAGGCTTCTTATCATGTATGATAAAAAAGACCAGCCAAACAGACCAGCAGAAACTACTGTGGGAAGACAGAAGTAGAGGGAAGCCTAACTAGAAGCCTAGTAAGTAGAAATCATGTCTCTTTATGCTTGCCCATGTATTACAAAGCATGAAGAACAAGGCAACACTCCACACATGACAAGCTTGCTTTAACAGTTTTCCAAAGGACTGGAGCTTGGATGACAATTCAGCCCTTGTTGAAGAGTAGGTCTGAATTCCACACTTTATCTGTGAAACATTACTCATCTATAGCTTAGTCCACTGTATGGGAAAGCAAAAAACCACCTAGAGGAAAAGGAAAAAAAAGAGGGGGGAAAAAAATTCAGATAACTGTACCCATTCATTTGAAGGTGAGCTCATAAATACTTAAGATCACTTTTCTATCACTCCCTCAGCATATACACCATCAGCACAGGGTTCAGTGTAAAATTAAAGTTCTCAGAGGCAAACAACAATGGGAGCAGAGGGCAACATCCTTTAATTATCAAACTCCCCTGTATGCAAGTCAATCTGTAATGAGACTGGTTTCCATTTCTTCTTTGCCTTCTGGGAGTCTTCCAAGAGCCTTGAATGCCTTGACTCTGAGAAGAGGAAACTGGCTTCTTTTTCACAATCTGCCTCCTTCCAGCTGTGTTCCAAGTAGGCCTTGGGTAGCCCTGCTCTGAACTTCCACTCTTCCATACAAATCCACAGAGAAAGGCTTGGGTTCAGGACAGAAGAAAAAAACAAATCTAAGGGACTTCTTATGGGAGCAGAACAAGGAGGTACAAAGTTTCTCCTTCACTTTTTCTCCAAGGTGAGAGCCAAGTAAGCCAAGAGTTTTCCTAGAGGGGAAGCTCAGCCTCTCTCAAGGTTCCTGTGTTACCTGTCTAGTCCTACCCTTTACAATACTGCTATAATAAGCATTTAGTTAAGAGCTTCTTATGCTGTGGGATTAACATCCCATAATTTTGTTCAGGATGTTTTATTCACCACAACAACCTGACAACTTTTTTTGCTGGCCTGCCACACATGATCTGAATTAGCAGGCCACAAAATACTTGTTCCAACAAGCAAAAAAGAGCATCTAAGGAGATACTAAGAAGGATGGTGGAGGGGCAACAGGAACTTGAACAGAAAGTAATGCTCCAAATGCCTCACATTTTGATGGAAACTAGTTATTAGTTTAACCCCTACTTCAAGGAAACCCACAACACCAGCAAATTCACATGGAGAAAACTGAGTTTTTAGCATTTCTGTTAAAACCTTATTTCACACAAACAGGTTCATGTCAGCATAAACCTTTCTAATGAAAAGAACATTACCAATCCAGTAAATGCCCTCACTACTGTGAAAGAGGAACAGAGTGTGTGGCAGCTAGTGGAACACTGCAGTACAGATAACACACAGATTATTCTCTCCGTGCTCTCACAGACGGCTCCAACACAAACCTCTCCAGCACACAGTGCTTCAGGCACTTGACACATGGGTCTTGTAAAACTGCATGTCTGTGGCTGCCACAAACAACTGACTCATCCTGCAAAAGAAATAATAGTAGCAACTGTACATAAATTGCAATGCTTTTCAAGAATCACCATAATTTTACCCTTTTTTGACGTTCCTCTTACAGCTTCCCTTTTCCTTTTGTAAAAGGGAATATTTTGAATGCAAATACTGAGGAAATTTGTGGAGCACATTCATCTTCTGAAAGTGTTGTTTACATTATGATCACACCTGTAAAACCCAGCCACATCCAAACAGTACCTGCTTTTCACAAAACATCCTGGGCCACCTGTTTGCAGCAACTCACAGGAGTGACAGGAGGTCCCCAGGAAAAGCAGAAGCCTTCTGCATTTTGCTTCTCATTAAAAATACATACATTCCAAAACAAGGCTCCAGACCATTCACATGCATTTTTATAAAAGAAATCCCAATGAAACCATGACAGATGCCCTGCTTGACACTTGTGTGCTCATATGCTGGGGTGCAACATGCATTTCAGAAGAAGCCCAGGCACTGAGCCCTGAATGACAGCATGCAAGCCCAAGCACAGGAGAGGGGACACCACTTGATCTGCCCCAGCTCCTCCAACAAGCAATCTTGGTGGTTCACAGTTTTCAAAACCACTTGCCCTGTTGCAGTGGGACAGACTGGGTTCAAGCCAGCAGCCAAGCAGCTGTAAGAGCTGCTGGTAACCAGCTCTACACAGGACAGGCAAACACCCTCAGCACACCCCACAGCACCAGGGACTGCTGCAGAAAAAGGCATGGCTTCCAAAAAACATCTCATTCTTCTGTCCTTCATATGCCAGAACACAACCCAAAGCCTTGGAAGGAATGGTTTAAGCAAGCATACAAATAATTTACTTGTAAACTTTCCTGTCACTCATTTTGTAAATGTCTGTTTGGACCTCCCAGAAAATAAACATCTCAAAGCTTCCTTGTAAATCCCACAGGGTTTTTTCCTCAAAGTATCTTCTGACAGATTCTTTTCAAACTCTTCCAGCTTTCCCCATCCAGACTCCACAGGGCTGTGCATTGATGTCTGCCTCAAGCTGGGCAGAGGGGAAGCTGTGGGGCAAGCACATCTCTCCACTTGCCCAAGTCTTCAGGCCTTCACTCTACCAGCTATCACAATCTTCATCCTAAAAGCTAAAACTCTTATCTCCTACCATGGTGGGGAGAAGGAGGGGACATAATCACAGTTAAATATAATCACAGGCACATTTCAAGAGTGGCGCACTCCAGCCAATGACCACATTCGTGGTCAGCAGGGTTGAACCAGCACTGCAACTCCAAAGATCTGAAAGTTTGTTTTTCCTTTTTTCAATTCCCTGTAACAATGCATAGGTGATCAGACAGCACCCTCTAAGACATTAACTCTTCAGCTGTACCATTTATAACACGCTACTTATTTCCAAACTGACACTGTCACAAGCATACACATAACCAGTCTTCTTAAAATTAGCAATCAATTTCTTCAACCCAGACAGTCTACTTCCCTTCCTGCTTGCAACAACGTATTCTATTCATGCTTTCCCACAGCAAAAAAACAGAGAGGACAAAGAGGGACAGCATTGTGCAGAGCCGCCCTGCTTTCTGCAGGAACTATTAACAAAATTCTTTGGACTTCCCAGTCACCATGCTGGGGATGGAAAGTTTTGCTCACCTGGAAAAGAGGGATCTGCAGATAGTCTGCATTAGGAGCTCCAAGGTTCCCTATTCCTTTCTGGAACAAGAATACTGAAGAGTGCTCCCTAAGTTAAACAGGCTGTCTTTTCCTAGTTCAGAGAGCTAAAAATCAGTAAGAAACTATTAGAGTCATGCCAAAACTAAGTCTGTTCCCAATGGACCTTGGTCAGGTCCAATATAAACACATCTCCAGTTAAACTCCCTGCTCCTTAGAGGACAAACCTGTCTCCTGCCAAGGACAGAAGGCAAACATCCTTCTTTCTGAAATAACATTGCTGTTAAAAAAAAAAAAAGGAAAAAAAAATCAACCCAAAACACACCTACTCAGCTCAGTGCAGAAAGGCTGCACTGGCTGTTCAGAACAGCACAGTGACACAGCACCCAGCCCAGTCCTAGAGCAGCTAGGATGAGGGCAGACATCACACCATTCCTTCTGCATGATGCCAGAGTGACAATGTAAAATTCTCTAAACTGCAGAATACCATCTTAGAATTACCTACTGCTGCCACTGTATAAGCCTTTATTTTCATGAAAACCTCCTTTACCAAAAGGAGGGGAAAAGCCCACACAAAACATACTCCTGTTCAATCCTCTTTAAACTCTTCAGTTAACTTAATATAGACTTAATATATCTCTTGTTAATTTGTCCCAATAGTTAAATTTACTGCTAAAAGCTTACACAGCATTCACAACCTTTTGCCACTGATCTCCTTTTAACAGCTACAAATTGCAAATCATTGTGTGATTGAGGTTATCAAGACTTCAACAAAGAGGGTATATTTCAACAGATAATCCGACATTCAGACATTTTGGTAGGTATAACATTCTACAAAGACTGTATTAAAGAAAAAAAAAATCATTGCATCAACTGTCAGGTACTAGAAGTGCATCATTAAAACTACTGTTATAATTAATGGCCTTCTTTCTCTCCCCCCTCCCCAATTAGCACAGAAGAAAAAGAATGAGGTAAAACCATGTGCTTTGTTAAATATTGAACCTACTGGAACCTGCAAAATAGCAGATTAATAAACTACTCTGAGGCTGAGGTCAGTTTACAGAGGAACCATCACACAGCAGCTATGGCAACACAGAACCACCACACTGCACTGCCAACTAGTAAAGAGAAACACAAGAACAAAGAGCAAAGCAACAAAGAGCATCAGCCTGCTTTCTTAGGGCCACAGTAGTGAAAATTAAAGCTCTCAGAGGGAGTGCTCTTCAGTTTAGCACAGCACTTCAGTGTATCAGGGGACTCGGGAAGGAGTATGGAAAAGAGACAAAGCACATGGCACAACTGAACTGAACCTAAAGAAGTAACAGGCCCACACAACTAAACACCAAAAAGCCTCAAGTCTCTCTGACAGTAATGCTACACACACACTCCTAAACAGAGATCCAACAGCAGTAAAAATTATAGTGCATTTTATTTGAGACAGAATGTGCACCCATCTATCTCAAGCCACCTGCCCAGGTTCCCAAGCAGAGACTGGGAAACAGCCCACTCTGAAAAGGCTAAGCAATAGCCAGGTTAATAACTCAGCTCCAAACTAGCTAAGGAAAGCTCACACAAGCCACAATCAGCAGAGATGTGGTGAAAAGAGGACTAGGAGTGGTAAGCAGCTGAGGGGTAGCAACTGATTCAGTTTTGCAAGCCAGCAAAAGATTGCATGTTTACACCCTTGCTTGTTTTCAAGAAACTTTCAGCAAGCTTTCTGTGTGTATACTTTGCAGGCTTCTGCCAGGTCAAATGGAAAACACTGAGCTCAGTTATTTAAGCTCAAGTGTGCGGAGGAGTAATTACCAAAGCTCCACTGGACAGAAGGATTGCATTCTTTTATTCTTCAAATGCCACCACCCACTAAGATATGATAATAAAACTCTCAGAAACCTTGTAAGCAAATCCAAACACTGTGCAGAAGTTAGCCTGCAATCACATGGTACCCATCTTAAAAACTCCATCTGTGCCACTGCCATCATATTGGCATCACCATAACCAAGTGTTAGCTGCATTTAAAGCCTAAATCACGTGAAGGTTGAGATAGAGACCACACGTACAGTATATTCTAAAAAGTCTTTTTGTGCAAGATTGATTAGCAAATCATACCCATTCCTAAGCCAGACAAATGAAGCCCCAAAACACAACTGCTCCTTCACAATTACTGTGATGCAACAGATTCAGCACAGCATTCCCACATAAATATTTAATGTCAACAATGTGTTCATTAGCTGATTTTGAAACAATTTCAAATTTTAAAAGGGTTTAAACCAGATGCACATACTATAGTAATAACATTATTGGTCACCTTACTGACATATCACACCTTGAACTTGATGTGTGATCAGGCATAATCTCATCCATGGTCTGAAGAGCCGCTTTTCAGCTATTCATTTCACACCCTTATTTTGTACTACTGGTTATGAAGCCATCTGACATTGCCAGCAACAACCAGCTCAATAAAATTTCACATTACTTCAGCAAAACATTTTAAGGCTGAAGCCTTTAATGTTTACCTTTATTTCCCTTTGAATTTAAGTGTTTAAATAAACAATCGCTATTCTCATGTATTTCAAAAATATGTATACCATGCCTATACTTACAATGAGAATGTGAGTATGTAATATAAGCACCTTTGAAGAGAACTTTTTACACCAAAGTGGACAGATTGAGATTCTGAGACACCATGCACTATCCTGCATGTTCAAGACCCTCACTCCATTTAGCAGATGAGTTTTATAACCCCCATCCCCCAGTCTCCATAGCACAGGAAACCAAGTGCTCCAAATGCCACACATTTACCAGTTTGTTCCTTATGTTGTCTTTTTCCCACTACCCTACTTGCTTTTGTTGCTGCTACCAAGAACAGAACAGGTTTTATCATAGGGTTATTTTCTTACTAGTTTGACTTCTGCATAAGCAGCAACAAGTTGCTACTAAAAAGCAAGCCTTGTTTCTCTCTGCAGGCCGGCAAATGCATCCAGGCAAAAACCACTTCAATTTCACAAAGTTAACACTGAAGCAACTTGCATCAAACTTGTTCACGTGTCTCCTTAAAAAAGAAATTCATTATAGGTTGGTAAAACTCCAATTCAAACAAAGGAGATGGACAACAAAACACAAACAAGTTTAGTTCACTCAGACATGAGCATGCAAGTGTCTGTTACTCTGCCTTCAACTTGCCCTAGATTTGAGCACTTCTCTATGTTTAACCAAACATAATAATGCCTTCACTACCAATCATTGAATATCTAACTGTAGTATTCTTACAGTTAACACTGTCACAAACTTTTCTATTTTTGTGCAGTTCCCTCGCTTTGACTGGACTGGTTTAAGACAGTTGCACGAACAAAGCATTATAAAACTTCACTGCTGCTTGGTTGGTTTTTGGTTTTACTTTGTAGCATAACCACAGCATTGATACCGTTTGTTTCCTTGTAGGTGACTGTTTGTTTAATTTTAAATCACAGATTCTGACACATTCTCCTTCCTACAACAAAGTTTGCCAGAAGTATTTCAGGTCAGCCACAGAAAAGAAGATAAATCCCCGTTACATATCTTCATAAATACCATTTGAAAGAGAGGATTCACCAAATAAAGATCTTTACAGCTTACACTGTGAGATAAGCAAGGCAGTTTAGGATATGGGTGGCAAGGTTCAGAAACAGAATTTCATACAAGTGCAATTAAAATGTTTACGAAGACAATTAGAAACAACCTGGCACAACCTACCTTTCTGGGAACTTGTGTTACTAAGTGCATGTGAGGCTCTGGGTCACTGAAAAGTAACTCTAGCGTACATGCAGCTATATGACCAAAAAGAGTCAAGAAGTTGCATTACCCAGGGGTTTTCAGACATTTACCTTTACACTCAAATAACCTCCCCAGCCCTGCAGTTTTCCACCACCTTTCTCCTTACTTGCCTCCAAATACTCATTCTTCCTGTAAATGATCAAAACACCACTACTGTTACAAAAGAAAGATGATCAGCTCTCAAAACAAATCACAGGACAGTTCATTCAGTCTTCTCACTCCCACATGACCACCAGGTGCTGTCACACTAACAATTTTGTACCTACCATTCCACCACAACAACTTGATCTTCCTTGTTCTACCCCTGATCTACACAGCTGTTCATAAGTCTCATTTCCCTTTGTCAGGAGGGTCAAAATCGATGAGGCAGGCCAGTTCATAGCATTTCATCCAGTACAATTCCAGTGAAGTCAGTATAAATCCCTACCAATACTGCATAGAAAACATGCACGTCTCCTGTTTTGTCTCTGGCATCCAAGATCAGGCAGCTGGGATGAAGAAGCAGCAGAGAACGGGACATGTTCCTGGTCAGGATCAGATGCGACCACTGAAATTCTCACAGCAGCACACAAAAGCAGGAATAAGTAGACATGGGGGTAGAGGGGAGAAATATTTTCACAAGAAGTCTAACTTGCATCAGATGTCCCTATGATGGTATTTTAGCTACCAGCTGGATCATGACTCACAGATCCCCAGTACCAGGCTTCTGACTAGGCCCAGCTCAGCCAGGGAGCTTTGCTACCTCCATCAGACAAAAATGACTGGAGAAGCTCCCAGGGCCTGCCCCAGCCTTGTCCAGGAACTAGGAGGAATTGCTCCAACACATTTCAACCTCTGTATTTCAGTAATTGGTAAAGAAGTAGGACAGTACAAGCACACACATCCAACAGCAGACAGCAAGAACTTTGTGACTACAATGGGAACAGCTGGAGCGCCTCTCAGTTCTTATCACAACCATTCATTCAGCTCCCCCCACACCGTACAGCCTGTCCTAGCCGAAAACACCAAGAAGACTTCTATGACTTGGCTTGTTTGCCATTTATTTCACTGCTTCCAAAAATCAGTCTCACCAACAACCTATTTCCCAACTAAAAACAGGAAGTCTGCTGGGAAGCCATGCCAGGGCAGCAGTGATGACAGGAGTGAATTCCTCATGCTTCATTTCTTAGCCTTGGCATCAGGCCAAAACCAATTCTACAGCCCACCTGTCTCTCAAAACCCAGGACTGGATTACAGTGAGCAAATTGAAGAGTTCTTTTGGTAGGTTTTCCCCTCGCCTAAACTCCATCTCCTATAACAAAACAGAAGAGCCATGAGACTTGTTATGATTTGGAAGCCTACAAGGCATGTTCAGGTTCTGCAGCTGCTGGGGAGCAAGAAGGTTCAAACAGCAGCAGCAATCCCAAAACAGTGCAGAGCTTGGGAAGTAGAGAAGGTGAGCAATTCCAACCCAGCCCACTGGTTACAGAAATTATACAGGGCTCTTGAAGATATCAGAAATTTCCCAGCTTCAACCTAGCTTTTCTCTGAAGATAAAATGGTCAAATTTTATAATGAACTTTCATGACTAATACCACTATGAAATGCAAATTTCCTTCATTATCTGTGAAAAAATTTAACATATATTACATTCCACTCTAAAGAGTGCTGTATCAGCATAGAAAAAGAGGAAAAAAGTCACCACAAATCAGGATAATGTTAGAAAGGCTTGGTAAACATTGCAAGTACAAAACAGCACTCTCATCTACCAGAATTTCCCAGAAGTGCAGCAGAAGTGTTTCAGCACTGTCAACCTGAACGTAAGTTGCCAAATACTCTTTAACATAACTCAGGTTCAAAAATAGGCATTGCCAAGATACACTTACTCAAATAATCTTTTAGATGCACCACTGTAGCCCCCAGGTGCCTTCTAGTTAAGCACTGCAGAGAGTTTAGCCCTCTGTAAACAGCCTCCTCCTTTTCTGGCACTGTAACAGTGCAAAAAGTAGTAAATGACACCTAGTGTGGCAAGGACAGATCACCACACATATAGACTCTGCTAAGTTGGAAGGGACGCATCAGGATCACTGAGTCTAACTCCTGGCCCTGCCCAGCACACTCTAAGAATCACACCATATGATATATGCCCCTTGTGTCTAGATACAAAATTCAATATGAAAGTGGAAGCTAGGCAGAGTAGAACCATGTACCTCATGTTTGCATTAACAAGTTATTGCCAGACCTTTGACTGTGATTTATGAACAATTCATGCAGGAAATGGAACAAAAAAAAAAAAAATATATATCTCTAAAAAGCTAAAAAGTTTAAAAAGCTGTGCACATGGTGGTGAAATCCCAACACAGTATAAAACCACAAGGAAACTATATATGTGACACTTAAAGGCTGAGTGAAGTTTTTACTACCACAAAGCCAAGGTCAGAGGAAGAAGCCCAGTGCAGCCACCAGCACAGAACCGCAGAAGCCTCCCCAGCTGGGTGGGGACCTCTTGCTGAGAGTAAAACTAAAATTTTCCAGCAAGTTCACAAAACCACCACTATCCTTCTTCATTCAGTGGAGCTATTAAACCACAACTTTCACAGTCGCATACACAAGTAAGTACACAGACAGGGAAGGAGCCAAGCATACAGAAAGACAGGAAAATATAGCTACAAGCTTCAAAATTCAGGCACTGACCAGCAGGAGAGCCTTAGCATATCTTAGACCAAGTGGAAAAAAAAAACAACTAACTTTTCTCCAGCAGAGTTGTAAGGAAGCAGTGAATCTACCTGCACTTTTAGAGTCCAAACGCCAATGTTCAGACACTGCACATATAGGAGAAACTGATGGATGGCAGAAAATGAAGACATGTATGAGAAACCTTGGGAGTCAACTTTATCAAATATACAGAGTAGCTGAGCTCAACATTCATAAATAATCATAAGAAGTGTTTGAGATTGCTTCTCATTTGAGACATCAGAGCCAACCAGGAAAGGGGGTGGGCTGGGGATGGAAGGGAAACTAAAAAGAAGTAGCAATAAATTTTATCACACATAGGCTGAATTCCCTCAGTTTGCCTGAGTTGCACTTTTTCTGTATCTACTACATGAAGTCTTGGATCTCATGAAGGAGCATGTCCCTCAGTCTGCCATTTCTGTTCTGAATGTTTCAGCCCCTTCACCTTTTACTGGTTGAGTCAGAAGATTTATTGTTAGTTCAGTTATGGCATTTTAAAAAAAAATTGAATATGCAAGAATACATATTGTCCACATGGCATTCGCTCATCCTGGAGAAAATTATTCCAGTCACAACCTAGAAAACTACCATTCAAAAAAAACCAAAGATTTTACGACAATATACATCAATTCTTATACCGAATTCAGCTAGTTTTTAAAAAATTACCAATTGCCATGTTTCTAGTAATTGTTATCAGTCAAAGTTTTCAAGAGTTATCTTCTATATCCCCAATGCCCAGGAGCTCCCCACACAGTCTGGATGTGACAAGGAAATAAACCCATCCCTTAAGAGTGGCCCAGTCACATCAGTGATGCACTCCTAAATGTGCACACACACTTGTTGCTAGCTGCTTCCAAGCCACCCTTGTTGGCTGGGGACAACTCAGGGGTATTCAGCATGAGTTGCACGAATTCCCACTGCAGCATGATGGAAGAAGTACAGATAGATGCTTTAGTATGAACTGAGGATTTACCATACTCCCAGGCAACTAACTGGAAACACCTCATTAAAGACAGGCTTTTAACAATCTTGGATCAAATCTGGGATTATGCATTGCTCTATAATTATTCTCAACTTGAAAGGGCTGCATAATTTCCCAGGAATATCGTGATCTCTAAACGCAAGTCCTAGAAGGGAAAAGTAGACAAGAGGTCTATGCATACATATGTGTGCACAGGCATATACAGCCACATAGTCCTCCTTCTCTCTTATCTTTGAGTATACACAACAAAGATGACAAAAACCCATCCCCATCTCATCTTCCATCACTTAAAAACCACTGCCTTACCTTGTGGCTGTGCTTTTGTATATCAGGAAGAAGCAGCCAAGCCAGAAAGCGCATAATTACATTTCTATTTACTTTACCATTCAGTTTATGAGGGGGAGGGGTAGGAACAGAAGCAGTTGAAAATATGTCCTTCCCTGAGGGCTGAAACACATGAAACATGCCTTTTTCGAGAAAGAGTTCCAAGGGGAAAAAACCCACTCTAACACTTCCATTCCCTAACCCTTTCAATAACTTCAGTGGGTACATCTAATCACCTTGCTAATCCCCAGATGACGTATTTAGTATTCAGTATTTTATTTGAGCCATTACTGCCACTCAGGAGAAATCTTGCTGCCTTTCTCTCAACATCAGTCACAAGCGACATCTACCTAACTAGTGACTAGTTATAACAAAAAAAGCAAGGTATAGGAATGTATTAATCTTTGAAAGCTCTACCTTCTTTCAATTCTGAAGGCATTATTGCACATCTGCGGTGAGAAAACAGAAAGGAAAAGGAAGTCAGGGTAAGCTTTTCTGTTTGTTTTCTTTTATGATTTGTTTGTTTTCTTAAAGAAGACTAGGCTATAGTGCTAAAGATCAAGGCTGACCTTCCTGGATGTTTTTGATATTTCCCCTGAAAAAAGCACAGATCTGAGTTATGGATACCCCAAATGTTACATTTATCTGTCAAGCCCAAGACCTGTGACAATCAATAGTGCTGAAGAGTGACAAAGATGAGACCAATTTCACAGTTTTTCCTTCTGATTAAGAAGGAAAAACTGTAAAGTTAAAGGAAAAAACATCCCACTCTTCTGCAGTATAAACAGGTCTCATCCACAGATACCTTAACAATTGATAGCTACTGTTATAACATGGTGACCCAAAACTATAGTATTAAGAGGCCTTCACCACTTCAAATTTCTTCTGGATATCCATCTTTAGGAACACCCTGCCCTAACGGGATAAAAAAATCTCTTTGATAAGGTGGTTCTGATGTTAGGTGAATACAAGTTGAAAAACAAGAAAAATACACAGTCATTCACTGAACAAACCCAATACACAGCACTCAACCTGGTAACAGCAGAGATGAACTATTACAGGCAGTTGCCACTACAGACAGATTGCACCCATGTAAAACAAAGATTTCTAAAGGGCTCCACTGGTCCTAGAAACACCACCAAGATACCACTACTGGGAACCAAGTTCAGGAAAACTAAGCTGGGAAGTTTCAGCTGTTTCTTTACTCTTACCATCTCTCAACAGAAACAGCAATAAGAAATAACTAAGGAAAATGAAGAACAAAGTAGTAGAGGGGCAGAGGAACACAACAACTAAGTATTAAAAAAAAAAAAAACAACCACACAACACCTTGCCATGCTGAAATACAGTACTTAGATTAGATTAAGCTACAAGAGAAATCAAGTGTATTCTTAAATAGTAGAGGGGATCTAAACTCATTAGCAAGAATTTAAAAACACTACAAGGACACAGTATATATAAGACATTTCCATCAACCAATATCTACTAGACACAACTGCTTACTAAATACTGTGTGTGTTATGTACAGAAACTGCCTTTTTCTCAGCCACTGTGTTTTTATACTAAGCTGAAAGAGGTGTCTACAATATTTCAGCATTTCCACCTACTCCCCACTTTTATGCATCAACACTGATTCTCTTGCTAGAAGTCATCTCTTGGGGTTAAATTTTAACAGACTACATTATATTTGCATAAGTCTAGTTAATGAAGAAGTGACTGGCAGAGAGTATAATATCCTGACCTTTTGTCATGAATTTTAACTGCCTGCATATGGTTAAGTTTAGCCTTATCTTCCCACATGAACAATTTCTCCCTCACCTTATGTAGTGCACTGGCACTTCATGGAGCCCACTGCTGCGCCCATGAGTTACCTGCAACACATCCTGTGGTGGGTAGAGCAGTGGATCAGGTGTGACCCCTGCATGGAGGAGCTGAAGTGGGTGCTAAACTGAAATTACTCTACCCAAACCCAGTTGAAGAATTCTCCCTGGCAATGCCACAGCTGCTATAAATAGAGCAATTTCTAAACCAGCCTGGTTGTTCTGATGTTTAGGGTCTCCACTGCTCTCCTAAATTCATCAAATTTCTTCAAAGAGAATTATTCTTCATCCCCCACACAGGGTCCCCCTCCTTGTTCTTCAGGTTGCAACCAAAGAACAAGACCATTTTAAAACAAAAACTAGCTTGGAAAAATTGAGGAAAGGAAGCAAGCACTCTTCCATCTCTCCATGAAATTAAGAATTTCACTTCAACTGAACAATGAGAACCCCTCCTCCTACAGCACATCAATGCCAATAAAAACTGAGAATGACCAATGATTTGTCAAACCTGAGGTCAACTTACAATTTCAGAAAACCCTTTAGTAAGTTCTACATAATTCAATTACACAAATTTCAGCAAAATTTAGATATCCATTAGAGGAAGTACAAAGCTTTTTCCCTGTATTAGCAATTTTTAAAATACAGGTTACATTGAATAAATGACAATCCAAAGCAGGACGCCTTTGCAAAAATCACATATTGCCGGATAAAACTCTCAGCACCCTTATTCAGCACATTTAAGAAGTGTCATTCGGGGTTTTTCAATATGTGCTTTTGCAAAGAAACCACTAACTTTGCATGCAGCAACTTGCAAGATCTTCAAAGATTTTCTGCCAAACATCCTCTACACTACAGTGTTAATCCACCATATAAATATTCAAAGATGTTCTTGAATACCTGCCAGAAGGGAACACACTCCTCTGCAGCTACACAGCCACTTCCATGCTTACTTAGCTCACTATAGTAATGCCCTGGGGTGGAAATGAAAACCCAGGCAACAAAGTTCTACTAAGACAGGTAAAAAAAATCCCAAGAAAAAAAAAACACAACAAGCCATCTTGATCACTCCAGGACACTTTTATCCTTTGATATTTAGCTGCCTAGAGAAAAGTAGGAACCCCAAAAGTTTCTTTGTACGTAATGCATGAAGTTTCCTTTGTCTACTGCTTCCACATTTTTTTACCCAACAGTCCAAGACAGTCCTGAAAAATTCATGTCAGGATGAGTTTCTATATCAATAGTTGCAAGGGGACAGAGAGAAAGCTGACTACACTTTATTTCAAGTATCCCTCAAATACAGGGAAAACCACTGGAAAACTATCACAAGAGCTCACCATGTCCCATCTCAGCTAGGAAGTGAAGCTAAACACGCCTAAGGATATCCAACCCCATCCTCCACAGCTGATGACCAAATGCAAAGGTAAAATGAGTTTGGGAATGAACAGGCTTATTCTACACTAAATAGAAACAGTCTGTGAGGCAGAACTAGGCATGAAGGGAAAAAAGCAAGTAAGATTAGATTCTGTTTTGGTCATATTTTTCATCCATTTCAAGAGGCTAATTTTAAGAGATTTAAGAGATCAAAGAACTCAAGGCTGGTTTTGGACCCTTATTTAACCTCGTTTTACATTAAATAAATATATTTTCCTTAAGGATGTCATTTTAAAAGTAGTCTCTTTTGCACATATATTCTTATTTGAACAGGAACTTAAAACAATCTTCAAAATTAAATATGTGGTCATTCATATTTAATTTAGTTGTTTATTCTACAAAAGGAAACTTGAAATAGGACTTTGCAAATTATTTAAAGCAAAGAAATCTAGCAAAGAATTCTAGCAAAGAAATCCTCTCACCTTGTATTAATACACTGCCCTTCATTACTGACTTATAATTAGTCCAGTTTACAAAAAGTGCAGGGCAATATTTTTGCACTTGAATGTTAGAGCAACAGGTTACCTATTTACACCACAGAGATTTAAATAAACAGCAGATTATTATTTATAACAAGCTGGATGATTTTGGAAGACATGATCTGACTGACTCACCCTTCCTCAGCTGTACTCTCACCATTCCAAGCCCTGCAGGACTGGAGGAGGGTGGGGGAAATGTGTAAAGACTGTCAAGGAAGCAATTCTTTATGTAGTAAAACTTGTATGCAATTCCCCTTGATTAAGATACTTCAAGGATGCCTTAGTTAAAAACTTAGCAATTTAACCATAAATTCTCTTTTGTTCCTGTTTTTTGCATTACTTAGGTCAAAAAATAATTGTCTGAAAATTAGGATTTATAACTCTTAACTATACGCACCTTACACAGGAGGTGCAAGCTCTATATCATAGACCAATTTTCACTGAAATTAGATTTTACAGTTTGTCAGTCTTTCCAAAAAGGCTTTTGGGATACCTTGCAGATTCCAACCTGTAGCTGAGTTCAATTTATTCATCCAAAAAGGAGAGCGACAAAAAGAAAGGGAAAAATACAGCCTCTGTTAAGTACAGCACAATACAGATACAAAGCAGTTTAAAATAAAGTCTCACACAACTGACACACATTGCTTTTCCCCTACTTACACCACACTGCATCCCAGACAACAGATCCAGATCAAAATCTGACTCACAGCCACAAATTCTCACCAAGATCAAACATAATTAATTTAATTGCTTTTTAAAGACTTCCAGTAACACCAGTTATCTTAATTACCATTCATCTACTCTGTCAGATGATAACCTTTTGGCGCTGCTAAATTTGGGAGTGCCAAGAACGTAGCATTTCCTTTTTTCCATTATATTGTAGATGAGAGTTGAATCTCCAACTTTCACATTTTTACATTTTTTTGGCAGCACAAGAGGTTTTTAATAGGACATCAAGTTAAGGTCCTTTCTGAGTGTTGGAAGAATATGAAAGGAACCTTATTACCAATGAGAATACCAGTCACACATAATATCCTAGGAAGAACAAAACCCCTTTTTCCACTTTCTGCCCTCCTTACTAGGACAAAAACAATTGTGTGCATTTCAGTATGAAGGGAAATAATTGTCAGATTAGAGAGCATAAAGACCCAAATCCATAAGAAAACAGACTTTTCCAACTAAAGGAAACAAGTTTAAATTCATTTCACAATTTCTCTTCTCCTTACCATACCCACACAAATTATGCAGAATACTTGCATAATCAGGTTGCACTTCTCTAGGCAACATAAATTTTGGTTTCAGATGATCACTATAGTACATTACCAGCTTTCAGCATTGCAGTTTATCCCAAGTACTCATGTTCTTTTACCCCTTCCTTCTTTCTCCAGGCAGCAAAATGGAGTTCAATTGAACATTACACTCTCAACATTTTTTACTATATGGGGACAAATGTAAGTTAAAGTCAGAAAATGCAGGACCAAAATAAGAAGCTACAACAAAAAGAGGTGAGAACTAACATGGAATATAAATTAATCAGCAAAACATTTCTAAGCAGCCTTCATTTTTCTTAGCACTTTATTTGAACATTATATAGACACAGTCCATTTTTACCATCTGACTAGTAGTTTCTGCTCCATCCCAGTTTCCTCTGCCCAACAGCAGCATGGAAGCACTGTGGAAGAAAGGACACATCGGGACTTCCAGGGCAACAACCGGCACCAAATTTAGAGATTTCATTTTCTTTCTGCCCAAATCACCCTAGAACCAAATTCTTCACTGAATACATTACACAACATGAACTAATTTTTCCTAGTCAGCTCCAAAGTTTTGCAAGGTATCCCATTTCCTCTAAAGGCCATTCAGCAATCTGGGCAACTTCAGAAAGGACTCTGCTACCAGTCATAGATTAATCCTGAAACTAGACTTAATCAACTACACTAAGGACACTGAATCCTTTAAGGATGAATACAGCAGCACAAGACTTTTTCAACACTGTATTGCAAAGAGACAGTAAAATCAAATTTGACATGCCTACAACAGGTTAGGGCTTTTAGGACCCCTCACTGCTTTCACACTAGTCCTCAGTTCTTAAGGCACCCTGCTCAGTTAATAGCCAAAGATACCTCTACACCACATGTGATATTTTGCTCAAAACAGAGAAAATAAATTGGCATTTGATTAGGTTCTTAATACATCAAACCACAAGCTATGGGATCCACCAGGTACTATACACTCCTCTTCCTCTTCTAGCCTAATTCCTACTGAAGAAAACGTATCTGCCTCAGAAGGGGGCATTACATGCTAGAGCAATCCCTGACCTAACCCAGTAACCTCTAATTTAGGCGTAGCATCACTGAAGCACTAAGAGCAACATTAAAGTACCTGCAAAATGCAAGAGCTCCTGCAATGTGAGAATGTCCTGGAGCAGAAGTACTACACTTGAATTCCTCTTCAGGGCAGAGTTGCACTTACCAACACAATGCACACAGCATGAGATTCCTGTGGGAATTCAGGAACACCAAGGATAGCAACCTCACCCAGGAAGTAATCAAGAGCCAGACCTCAAATAGGCCAACCACAGCATGCCACATTGCTCACTTCAGGATATGAATGAACACAACACAGAGATCACAAAGCTAGAAGACATTTTACCAGGATAACCCTACATAACGCCCCTCCAAGCACACTTGTTACCTCAATGCCAGGTGCCAGAGCACCACCATCCCTGAGCTAGCACACTCTGTAGTGCGCATACCCAGCATCACAGCACCCACTTTTGCACCAGGCAAACCAAGGAAATAGCTCCCCATACATATCCCCCACATTTCCTCTAGGCAAACATGGACTCCATCTCCTGTCAAAGGGTCCATCATAATCTATGTGGTGACACATTTCCCTTCTATATACAGCCCTAAGCTCTCCTCCTTTTTAAGCATCTCATCTATTTGGACTTCGACACAAATGTATCATGACTATTATCACATTTCAGGTGAACAACTACAGCAATGACATCCCTCTTTCTTCTGCAATTTTTTTTTTTTTTAAAGCAATGTATCAGAATTGTCCCTGTGTGCTGGCCAGCCCCCCTTGCAACACAATGGCTGTTCATCATGATAACACCACATCCTTGCAACCATTGCCAAGGTAGGGGACTGGATAGTTGTCAATATGGGAATGGAGGGGTTTGCTGTGGCTGTCTTATTCTGGAGAAGAAAAAGGAGAGCAACTCTCCTTTTCTCCAGCTCTTAATGTCCCTACAGTGTCTTTCTCCTGGAGGAAGGGTGGCAATCAAGACTTACTGCAAGCCTGCTCTTCCACTTAGACCAGCATTTTTTAGCAGCAAGTTTTCTAGAATTATAGAATCATTTATCTTGGAAAAGACCTCTAAGACCATCCAACGATTAAACTAGCACTGCCCAGTCCACCACTAAATTCCTCCTTTTGGTCTACAGCTTTGGACATGATCATTGAGCAGTACCTATCCAGGACAGAAACGCATACAAACTCAAAAACCCTGGCCCAGAAAGTTTTGGGACTTCCCTAATTTATTACAAAATGCTCTCTGGCCCCTCACTCACTTCCTGGTACACCTTCTGTCTGTGCAATACATCAGGAATGGGCACCATCTCATCCTGTACTACAGTCAGGTGCTCAGTGGAAAGGTCAATAGTTTGAACCCTTTGAAAATTTGTCAACAGTGACAAGTTGGCACAAGGGCTCTAATTACGAGGTAGTGGTAGGAAACACAGGTACAGCTCCAAATAAGACCTCAGTCAGTTTTTGGAAAAGGTGACCCCTTTTGATGTGCATTTTTCAGAGTGCTCAGTGGCCAGCGACCAGGCCAGGAAGCAGGTGCTTGCACAGCAGGCAGATGCTGACAGCCATGCAGTCTGTCTGTGCCAGCACCCCAGCACATGGCTCCACCACAGACAGACCTCTGCAAAAAATCCTGACTTCACTGGAGTTATCTTCTGTGAAGATGATCTAAAACAGCAGCTAAATCCTTGAGGATTCCTTTTTTCTCTGCAAATACCTGCCAGGACAAGAAGGTGAAGCCAAGGATGTAACAGAGTCCAACAACAAAAAAACAAGTATGACATTTTCCACCTGTTTCACTAGATCTTCAGACTGTCTCTAATTGCCTTCTGTTCACAGCACAGAGGAGATGCTGCATGAAAAACAGAAGCACAGGGGGCCTCAGGTGTCAACACACAGCCCTGCCACACATCAGGACATGTCCCAGGGCAGTGGGAACCAGCACTGCCACATTCATCCCTTTACCCTTCCCTCATACCAAGAGGACAGCAAGGGATGGCAGGGGGAAAGCTATCTCCATCCAGCTCTTTTGCTCTTTCCCCATACACTCTGCAACACACACAATGAATCACTGCAGTATTCCTTCAACTGGGAGAAAAACCATGAAGTTGAACAAGGTAAAGGAAGTAACAGAAGACACGCACAGGAAAAAAAGAGCAACTTCTGGAAAGAACACAAATATGTTTTTCAGAAAGAAAGGCTCAGGGCTTTTTAGTTTATTTTGGATAATTATTTTTAACTGCATAACATGTTCAAAAAGTATTATACTTGGAATTGAACAGGACATCTATTTTTAAGTATTATTCATTCAGTCACAAGTCATCCCCAGAGACAAGACAAATAATAATAAATCAATGTCTCCAGCAAGCACAGAGTCACCCTGGCTGTAAATTAGCCTAGCTGACCATTTGATGTTGCATTTTATGTTCATTTTTTACATGCACCCCTGGATTGTATGTGCCACAAACCTTTCTAATACAGGCACCTCTTCAGACTCAAGATCCCACATTTTAAATCCAGTTAAATGCTCCAAAGCATGTTCTTTCAACCCAGATTCTGCCAGCCAAACCAGCTACATATGTTGAGGCAAGTTTGTACACTCAGACAGACAACAATCTAATATATTTTATCTTTATAAACTGGAGTCTCAATTTGAGAAGTAAAATATCCCAGTCTCACAAGTGATAGTAGACCACCACTAGGGCTAACAGGACACAGATGAGCACAGAGTTTGCCTCAGTCCAGTACACACTTTTCCAGTTTGTTCCATCTATTTTCAGGACTGTAATTTATACAGTGTGACACATGAAAAAGGCACATTACCACCAAGAAAATGTCCCACTTGATGCCTCAGACATGCCTGACCATGGGATCCCATATTTTCCCCTGCACTCCTAGCATTAATTTCACTGTTTCGCCAAGAGGGAGAATGAGTCTCAAACTTGCAAGGGTTAATCACCCTCCAAAAGCAATCCATTTTGCAAGGCCAGGTATTGTTCTTTCATCCTATTGCACACACCCTTACCTAAGGGAAGGAAAAATGCTTGAGTGAACACACTTCCTTTTCCTTAGATCATGGTACTCTACAACACACAAAAAGCTGTCACACCACAGCCCTGTTGTGCACCTTGCTCAAAAATACCTGATCTCATAAACCAGAGAGTTCAGGGGTTTTTGATTAGACTTAGTCTGTTTGTTTTTCAAAGTCAGAAAAGCCTGTCTATGTTTTCTTCAAGGAGATGAACACACCCAATACTGTTACTCACTATGTAAGCAAAGTAACTACTATCTTTCACTAATGATGAAATATTTAACACTGTCTGCTGAGAAGGGGAAGTTACTCACCATGTAGTGACAGAAAACTCACTCTAGCAGATTGCAGGTAGAGAAGGTCTCAGTCAGGAAATTCTCAGCTCAAAGATTTGGAAGACAGCCTTAACAATCTAGTATAGAAATTATTTCTCCTCTTAAAACAAATAGGAACAATAAAATACAGTTTACATGGAATCCATCAACTTCAAGTTTCCCAAGTTTTAGCAACCACTTACTTCATTGTAGCCTAAATGAAAACCTTTCTAAAGAGCTACTTTAGGTTAAAAAAGAAAATCTAAAATTTGGTTTCTCAGGTCCATGCCTCACTTCTCTCCAGAGAAGGCTCTACATAAAGACCCTAAGAATTCAGTCCTGAGTCTTCATAGCAGGTTCCCATGCTCCCTCCTGCTACAACGTGTAAGAAAGATGAAGACAGTGCATTAATCCTTTAGGCATAAAAGGGCTATTGTCCAAACTCTGCAGAGGTGTCATTCAAGGAGAGGCTCTGCAGGAGGACTGAAGTAACAGACACCACTGCGGCTGATGCAGCAGTCACTCCATCCCTGCATCTCAACAGCTCTCTAAGCTTTGACTGATCTAGGTTGGGTTTTTTTGGGTAAGAAAGTACAAGAAAAGCATATACACGGAAACAAGTTTTCCAAGTAGAGGTATGATGCACCTGGGCATTGGAAGCTTCTTGCAAGCACTGGTGTATACTTGCAAAAACTTGACCTCTATGTTTCACATGTTGCTCTTCGCTGGGGAGGTGAAAGAAGAGAGCAACAGGGTTCTGGAGCAGCAGCAGTGCAGAACATCGGGTTAGGAGCCTGATATCTACATGGACACTGTAAAACACTTCACTAAAATTATGAATAGCAAAGTTCTTTCAATCTCCTTTCTTTCAGTACTGATTCTCCTGTAACCAAGGAACTTCCAGTTAACATTCAGAGGGCAAATAATGAATTTGAACTGGGTTTCAATAGCCTTGAAAATAGAAATAATTCCAACACAGAATGGTATTATTTCTGACACTAGACAAAACTCCATTTGAACTCTTCCCTTCCCTTTCTCCTTTTCCATTTTTAACATACTGTTTGTGCACTTAAGTATAAAACCACTTCTACATTAATACAATTGTCAACATTTAACTTGCCCTGTCAAGAAAACAATGTAATCTTCCAAAACATGTTTCACAACCTTAATAAATCTTCAAATGTTTGGTGAAACCAGAACAGTGGTTGGCAGGGGTGGGGGTGGGTGTTTCTTTCAAAACATCCTTTTGTCCTGAATTAGCGCAATGCTCCCAATCTCAGTGTGCCAGTGAAACACAGCATCTTCACCAGCAAGTACCTGGGCACTGTGCATGTGACACTGTCAAACGGAGTATTCCTCTGCACAGATTATAAAGTGTGTAAATGTAGTTTTTTGAGTACAAAGACCAGAGTGAACACTTTAATAACTCTCTGATTAAACTTAATAATCTCTAGTCTAAGTGAAAAGTGTATTAACTAAGTTAAGAATTTTTTTTAAAGCTCAATAAATCAAACCAACAAGTTCTAAATTGGGCACAACAGCCAGGTCTAAGAGAAAAATTCCCAAGCATAGAGGAACAGCACTCAGAGCAAAGTAATTACACATCACTGTACCAGAGAGAACAAAACTATATTCAGAAGGACACCACCAGACTTTCTTGACAAAAGACTGTGGAAGCTGAAAGATGCATGATGTTAACACAATATGTTCCCGTGAATTTCTACAAGAAGTCTCATCCAAGAACAAGACGTACATGTAGAAGAAACCAGGAAAATAAGAGTGATGAACTCTCTCTGGAAACGATTTTGCTGACCATAGCTGTTGTTCATTATAAAGCTATAACAGAAGTAAAAGCCTGGAAAGAAGCAATAGAAAGACTTTGGTCTGCTGGCATTTAACTACTACTTTATTTATTCTCTTCCATTAATACAATAATATTTTATATTATAACTACTAAAACAACACAGAAACCAAAAAACTTTGCTCTATTCCCAGTGTCCTCCCATAAAATGTTCAAATAAATCCCCATTTGTTATTCATACACAGACTGCTGCTCTTTGCTCATCCAGGATAATGTGGTAAATTAAGAACAAAAATAGCTGGCAAAACATTTCAGAATTTACTCATCATACCACTTTTCTCTCATCAATAATTTGTAACATAGCATTTTCCATCTTTGGTTCTCTGCCATTATCTAAATTGGGGGGTTGTGGGGGGAAAAAAACACACTTCAGTGTTAGGAAATAAAAGCAGAGTACATGGGAACTAACAAAAGTTATTTGTGGAATGAATTACATAGACCCATCAAAGCATGGTTTAATTGCATGTTTCTCCACAGCTAAATGCATAAGCTGTTGACTGTCCTCACATGTTTATCTAATTCCACTACAAAAATCTTTCCGTTTTTGGATAGTAGGTGCACTTCATTTACAACAAGGTGATGTTGAAGTCCAGAAAAGAACTTCATGATCAATTTATGGCTGAAAAGTACTGCTGTACATTCCCTATAATGATCATCAAAATAACCTTAAGAATACATAACATACCTAATCTCTGTCACATAGCCAGATCCTTTCCTCCCATCATGCGTCCTGTGCTTTTGAAATAGAAGTTGGCTTTTTACTGAAACACACAGACATCATATCCCACCAGATAAGAGATTCAACAGCTCTTCACCACTTCTTCCATATCCAGCAGAAGATCCACACACCTGAAAAGATGCTAGGCTGCTAGAGAATGCTTCCCCAGCACAGGAGCTGCCTCCTTACAGGAGGAGCTACAATTCAGCTACTCTCAATTAATAACTCTCACGTTATTCCTCTCTGGCATCTCAACATGTTTGATGGTACATCTGTCCCATGCAATCAACAGATGAATGAATACCTAAAAAATGCTTTTTATTAGGCAGGAACATATTTCTGAAAGAAACCTTCACAAAGTCACTGCCACAGCTGTAGATGTATCCACTGATAACCAGCCTCCTCTGCATGGCTGCTGCTCTCATCCAGAGCTGGTCAGGCTGCCAGAGGGAAGATGCAGCCCAAAACACACCCAAACTCAACCCCGCCCTTGGCTAAAGGAACTGCCCACACCCTCTGTTAGAGCTGACCATCTTCCATGAGCTCCCCACTGACAACCAGCTCCCAGCCCTGGCCCAGCCTCTGCAAGCACCCGTGTCAATGTCAGTGGTCCTCAGCTGCTAGGATATGCACCTGGAGTCAGGGGCAGTGACTCTGTACCAACTCCTACCTGCTGGTCCCACAGATAAGTGACAACAAAATATAACTGCAAGCATTTGGATTTCAGTTTATTTCCTTTTTTTTGGCTTCACTCAGGGCTGAGCCAATACTCAAATTTTCTCCTTTTATTCTCTCCAAGGCAATATCAGGTGGATGTCTTTTCAAAAAGGCTCAGAGACATCATATCCTAATAAATAAATAACTGGCAGTTTGACTCCTCCTTCTCAATGACCCACGTTTCACCGACTTTGCAGCTGGGTATATTTATAGATCAGTAGCTACTTGCCTCATTCTCAAAACTAAAGCTTGCAACAGAGCCCTACCATTGATTCTGTCAAACCCACAGGTTCCAACAGACTGTTCTATTTCCTTAGGCTGCCATTTCTGTTGCTACCTTTAAAACTTCCAGCTTTCTTCTGAGAATATACTGTCACTTTCTGAAATTACAGCTCAGCTGCATCCCCAGAACACACTGGGAGAGGGGAGAAAGATATAAAACAGACTTCTGACAAGGTACAGGGCACTGTAACTTATTCTTTCATCAACACAATAAGGAGTCAGACAATGAAACTCCTCCCTCCCACCTCACAATGTTTAAACCCTATTATTAATTTTTCAGACTGTTAGTAAGGCATCCAAATAAATGCAGTTCTCCACAACTTTGTGCTAGGAGTACCTCAGTTTGCAAGGAAAGTGGAACCAGCTGTGTTTTTCTAAATGTGCATTTTCCTTTGAAGGAGGGATACCGTGCAACACTTGAAAAGCAGATGATGCAGGCTCCGAGCACACCAATCCACCCTGCTACCTGGCAGCAGAGCAGCTACACTGTCCTGACACAACATCAGTTCAGCTCAAGCCCACGTCCTCTTCCCCTTCCATGCCTGCATTGATGTACCTATTCCTTATTTGTATTCAAAACATTTTAATAACAATACTTCCCTACTCTTCCCTGCTCACAAAAGGCAGCCGCAACACACACCATGGATGAGTGATTCTGCTATGACAAACACTCTTAAGGGAAAATCAAAACTAGGAGCAGTTACTCAGATGTGTTAACGCAGCCCAGCTAATTCTCTGCTAAGCTGCCCAATGGAGTGAGCCCATGATAAATATTTTCATGCTGCTGTATGAGAGTCTTCCTTCTTTCCTGAGACCTGAGGGGAGGAGGGGGGCATGGTGCTCCAAAGGGTGCTGGGAAAGGCATGGAAAGAAACCCCACATAGCCTCTAGTTTGCCTCTTACCTAGGCACCCCTTCTCCACAGGATCCTCATCAGTGAGGGGTTCCCTCTCCACACCAGCTTTTAGACCTCTTTAGGAACATTTAACACACTACACACAGTGCCTCACACAGCAGCTCTTGCTCAGGGTTATGTCTTCCTTTCCTGGCACAGCGCATGCAAATGAACGGGTTGCTTTTATGGTTTGCGTTTTGGGTTGGTTTTTTTCCCCTCCCTGAGGAGCCTCAATTTCTATTCCAAGGCAGAGTCGTGCTTCAAACACACGGAGCAGCATATGTTATTTCTTCACCTACCAATCAAGATGCTAGAAGAAACCAGCCTGGTACTTCTATATCTGTCATTTCATAAATGCTAGGCAATACCCTAGAAATGTCTTCATCGCAGCATCTGATCTGTCCCCAGCAGACAGCCCAAGAAAAGGAAGCTATACAGCTGACAGAAAGGAGCCAGGCTACAGCAACCCAAAGGCTTAGTCTTAAAGTCAATTCAGTGGCTAGAAACAAGGAGAGCAAGTTTGTCACTCGTCTTTAACACCATATCTGCACAAATGTCCCTGAAGAGTTCACACAGTGCAAATCTGGCTACACCAACTCTGCATCCACTTGACAGAATCCTGAGAGTCCACAGGCAACTATGACAGCCCCTAGCAGTTTCACACCAATAGAGCCAAAATGCAAAAGAACCAGCACATTTGGCCTGTAGTTATCTGGAAGCGAGAGACACAACTAAAGGAACTGGTTCCAAAGGCAATCTGTGGCATCATGGGGCAGCGAGACCCCAGGAGCTCCCCAGGAGCCAAGCAAGCATTGCTTCAGAGGGACAGACAAAACAGCAGCAGTTCTCAGAATAAGTTTTGGACTTCGGAGCAAGGCTAAATTACAGTTTCTCAAAGCAGTCTTTCAGTCAAATATATTTGAGGAGAATTAAGTTCCCTTCAATTTAGAGAGAGCTTATATCTTAAAATGCACCAGAGGCACAATCTTCTAAAAATGTTTTTCCTGCTATGTCTTACTGTTTAATTATATATTACCATTTCAAGCTACCATGACAGATTTTAAGTGAGTTTGTCTTTTTTCCATAATTAATCATAGCAAAGACTCATCTGTTTTTCAAGACCGTGATGACAGCACTGTTTTCACCACTGTAAGGCAATCATCCCACAGCATTCCTTCCCGAAAGCTACTGCAATGAGAAAAGCTCACCTATCTGCACAAGATGCCTTTCAAAGATATAAATCAGCTCCACATACATTACTTCACACTACAGGGAAGTTAATAAAAAGGAGAACTGCTTTTCCATAGCAAGCCATTGTACAGACACACAAGCACAGTACAGGCTAATAATGCTAAATAATACAAATTATAAATATATAACCCCAGCATAACCATCCAGGAAAAAGTAAACCCACTAAACACCACTCAGCCATCAGCATCCACCACTGGTACAGAAAAAAGGGAGGCAAACAGATCGTTGGTCTTTCTGAGAACAAAAAGCAGCTTCCTTTATAAACTCAATAACCACAAGTTATTTTATAGGCAGCTTTGGTCACCATCAAATATTATTCTGAGTGCAGAAGAGGTCTCTTCAAAGATTACCTGTAGCTACATGTAGATCAGTACTAACAGACTATGTAATCAAGGAGGAGCCATATCCAAAGCAGAAAACAAATACTAATTGGACAACAGGAAAAAGTCTTCCTTCTTTCATCCCAAGTCACAGAAGTGACATTAAGGGCATAGAAAGTCTCTGCTCTGGAAAAAAAATCAAGCACTCATCACTTGTAACAGATTATAGCACATTCATTTAAAGTTTCTTTGCTGACCACTGAAGGAAAAAAAAGTGTTTCCAATATAATCAATAACATACAGAGATGCCCATTCAAAGTGTTTTATCCTTCATCCTTTTAATTTGAGAGGAAAGAACAAATGAGATACTTGCAAAATTACTTTTTCCCATCTGTGAAATCCTATGGCAAGTCCCCACTTTTTTTTTAAGTGACAAATGGAAATCCTGTTAATTTATTTTGATTGGTCTACAGAGAAATCACGATTTTCTGCAGTTCTCCTAAATCCTTCATGTGGCACACTGGCAGCTGCCCAATTACAAGTCTAAGAAAAAATTACATAGCTTGTTCTGCTAATAAAAACAAGCATAGCTGGGCTCCACACAGCCCTGAGCAGGTGTAAAACTTTATGTGTCTTAATACAGTCTCATAAGAGTGACTTTAGATCAAAGCTCAATAAGTACACTGCCTGTACTGACAGTGCCACCTTTATGGCTTTCTAGCTACTTCACAGTTTTAGAAAGCAAGATAACTAAAGCAACAGCTACTACAAAAAAAAAAAAAAAAAAAAAAATTCAGTTGACAGGCTGCTAAAGACTAAAGTTTACATTTGTATCAAAATATTTAGAACCATTTTTACTAGTACCACTCTTTGTTAAGGCCTGACCCAGAAAGATTCTGGCATTTCAAATTATAATTTCCTTCCAAGTTGTTACAAGAAAAACAACAAAAAAGACTTAGCCATAGATCTTAAACATCACATCTAGAACGTGAATGGTTTTAAATAACCACAACATCCTGACAGCTTGGTGATCTGTTCAGAAGAGATGAAGACAAACATTGAAATAAACAAACAGAATTGCCCAGGAGAGCACAGAGAAAGTCATTTTTACACAGAACATTATACATCTATCTTTTTATTTACAAGAATAGAGTAAACTGTTTTCAGTATGCTTATTTAAAAATGCATAGGAATAATACACACTCAAAAAATATTATGACATATTAAATCACTTGATCACATATTAAACCATGCAGAGTTTTTCACCTACAGTGTTTTTTGTATTTTATTTATTCAGTGAAAATATTCAGTGCACATTTGCATGTGCTCCCTAAACGAAATGTTAAGAGTCTTCCCACATCACTGGTGCTAGGAACTTACAGAGCAGCAAGAAACAGAGCAGCCTATTTTCTGTGACAGCAAATTATTGTCTTTTTACGATCTCTTGAGTCTCAAAAGCCATACAGATGCCTTAGCTACCCCAAATATTAGTAACTTATAACACTTCTTCTGCATTTCAAGTCATTTAGACTGAAGAGCATTTCATGCTGGAGAAATCTTCCCCCAAAAAACCCCCTCAGTTTTCTGTTCTAAGCATCAAAATTAGCATTCTCTTTCCATAATATCTAGGAAAATTAAAATATCTTCTCCTCAGTCCTGACAACTAGTCTTTAATTTGCTGTCATCTGTACTTCAGAAAACTTCAGTCCTTTCATTAGGAAAACCCTCCCACAGATTTACTTGTAGTGAATGGTTCAGATCTGAGCTACAGTAGTACAGTAATTTATTTGAAGAAATCACATAACCAGATCCAAACCAGCACAGTAATTAGAAAAAAAATATTCAAGATCGGTCATCACTCACTATCTTTAAATTAATGCACAAGTCTTTTAGCCTTGTATTCAAATTTACAGCATTTTCTCATGCCATTGAAGAAATTCAACATGGTTGTAACAGGAAATTTACAATCATCTGCCCCAACCAAAACAACAGAACTTACTGCACAATTTGTTCATTCATGAAAAACCTCCAACACATCCACATTTCCTCACACACCTTATAAAACTGTAGTACTTATATACACACATACAAACGGTCTGCAAGCTATCCCCACACTCAAGGCCCATAAAGATACTGACTACACACTTACAATCAAATGAAGTTATGTCCAGAGTAACAGCAGAAAAGAAAAAACACTACAGAATTCAAAAATAAAAACCCACAAGCATCTGTTTCATAAACTGCTCTTCCAGAAGAGGAAGACTCAGAAAGCAAAGGTCTAAGAAACAAACTATTCAAACACCAATGGGATCCAGATCAAACCCACATCCTATGTAATCTGACCTATCAAATCTCAACCAACTGAAGATCTACAGTTTTTAACATGTGGAAAACTTTTTTAAAACACCCAAACTACCGCTAGGTTTGCTAGATATCACAGCAAAATCTTTTGATAACAGGAACATTTTGCATGTAAGAAATGCACAGCCTCAGACTGTGAGGCTGAGGAATCCAGCATCCAGTCTCTGAATGGAGAACAAATTTCTACCAAGGTTTAAACAACTCTCAGCTGTCCCTCCAAAACCTCTGCTCTCCCCCGGCTAAGGGACAGTACCTCACTACCCAACATCCATCAGAGCCTCAGGAGACCCCAACTCACTACAACCAAACAAAATCCACGTTTTCGTAATAACCTTCAGATCTGTTACACGAATGTTTTGCTGGAGGAAATGCCTGAGTGAGTAGCCTTAAACAACTGTTTTACATTAAGGAGGAAGCACATTAATTTACTGCATGAGTACTACCGCGATGCACTTACACGAGGTACAATGTTGCAGCCACAGTTTCCATTTTCAGTGTCTGAGAATAAACACTAAAGCCACCAACACTACGTTGCATAAGAGCACTTCAGGCACATAGCTATTTACGAAAGTAGAGGTAATTATGATGCCAGAGGTGGATCCCAAATAAACACACTTGACTAATACTGACAAAAAAACCCAAAACAAAACAAACCCTGAGATGTACAATTACTGTTACTCAGTAACAGTAGGGGAGCTGCATGAACAGCCTCAATCACTAGCTGTACTACCAACATATGCCAAAAAAAAACCACTGGACAAAGGTGTTGTTTAAAAATGTCAGCTGATATCAGAAGGTACGGGTAGAGGAGAAAAGAGGAAAACACCGTTCCCCTCGACAATTTACCTGATCTCGACTTGATGATGTCGCTGAACTCGCTGTGTCCCCCGCCAGGTCCTTCCTCCTGCTCGGAGACACGGGCCATGCTCGTGGGCTGCGGTGTGCCACGCACGGAGCCTAAATCCGCTGGGAAAAGGCTCCCATGGAGGGCCACGGCTCAGCACCTACAGCACAGGACCAGGAGCAGAAAGGCACGGTAACTCCCCGGGCTATGCCAGGTGTGACTCCGCGTGCGATGGGAGGGATCGAGGCTTGCTGGCCATGCCCACGCGAGTCGCGGGGCAGCCGACCTGCCATTCGCTGTGCCCCTGCAGAGGGACACCTTATGGAGCATTTAAAAAGTGGGATGGCCCTGAAGGTGCAGCAGCACAGCTAAATCCTCAGCCGCGAAAGCCAAGCTTCACACACCCTTGGGCGACAGGGCGCCCCGTGCCCAGCCGTGACCCCCGGAGGAGCAGGACACGGCTCTCGCCGCGACACCACCGCCACCACGGGTCCCCCGGCTGGCACCGAGCGGGACAGCCCCGCTCGAGGGGTGGCACAGCGAGGGAGCTCCGCTCCCGCCGCGCTGGGGTGTGTGCCAGCAGCAAAGGGGCACAGGCAGGCGCGCCGCCCCGGCCGGCCCAGGGCGCGACAGCCACGTGTGGGAGAAGCCACGCAGCCCCTCTCGCGGGTGGGGGGAGCGGAGCTCCGCGGGGCAGGCCCCGGGCACGGCCGCCCCGGCAGAGCGGCCGCCGCCCCCGCTCCCCCGGCGGGGATTTTGACCCGGCAGCCGGCCGGGCGTGCCAGCACCTCCTCCCCGCGGGATGCGCGGCCGCAGCAGCGGCGCCGCCGCCCTCGGGCACCCCTACGGAAGAGCGGCTCCTCGCCCCGGCTCCCCGCCCGCAGGTGCGCCCGCGACGTTCCCGGAGCTGGGGAACAAACTTTCCCCGCCGAGCCCCTCCCGGTGCCGCGGTGCCGCCGCCTCCCCGCAGAGCTGCCTCGCTCCCAGAGCTGCCGGGGCAGCCGCCGACAGCAACTCTCCCCGGCCGCCACTCACCCCTCGGGCACGGCGGCGGGAGGGGCCGCGCTGCCCCACGGCGCTGCCCGGCTCCTGCTCGCACCCCGTCCTCCAGCAGCGACTCCCGCGGCGCTGCGCTGGCGGACCCACAACTTTCTGTGCGAGCCGCCGCCGCTGCCGTCCGTCCTTCCCCTTCTCCTCCCCTTTCTTCCCCGCCCTTCGCGGCCCGGCCCTGCGGCGGCCCCTCCCTCGGCCCCGGCGCCCCCTTTGTTGGCCGGGCCACCGCCGCGGGTGCGGGAGGGCCGCCCCGGCCGCGGCCCCTTCTCGGAGCGAGGGGCGGGGAGGGGCCGGGCCGGCGCGGAGGGGAGGGGAAGGGAAGGGTAGAGAGGGGCGGAGCGGGTCCCGGCTGCGCCCCCGCTGCGCCCCCGCCCGAGGTGATGCGAAGAGTTGTCCCGCTCGCCTCCTCCTCCGGGGCCTTCCCGTCCGCACCTGTGCGCTCCCGCCGCTCCTTGTGCTCCTTTCCCTCCCCGGATAAGCGCAGTCGCGCAGCACTTCGGAGGTGAAGGGCCCCGCGGCCTCCCATGAACACCGAAGTCAGGAAGTGTGACAAAATTTGAGAAGCACTTAGGAAATTTACAAACAGCCGGAAACAACTATCCCAAAATCCGCCTGCTTTGGCTAGGTGTCTGTGTCTCATCTCACGGAGTCACTTGGCAGTTGTCACTTGGCAGTGACAACTCCCGGGTGGTTTTCGGCTGGGCAAGAAAGGAACAGTTACGGATCAGTAAAAATGTGCTGATGCTGGGTGTCTGCAATCATTTTTGATGTATGAACATACATAAATGCTAGTAAAATATTTAGCTGACACTAATTAATTTTTTGCTACATTTGCAATCTGGGAATGAACTTACTCCTGTTTGCACAGGCAAGTAATCCGTGCTCACCTGTACTGTGAGGCTGTAGAACACGTGGCTGTATTTACCTCGATAAGCATTACTCTGAAGTTTCAGCAGTATCAGAGAGAAACTGTAGCTGAGTAATTCCTTGGTGTTACCTACCAGGCCTCAGGCCATGCAGCCCAAAATGTTTTCAAGGTTAGATGCATTCCCAACACCAAGTACTTCACCACCTAAATAAGAAAGGCCAGCGATCTGCAGGAAAGGAGGTACAGAATTTATTAGCCAGCAGAAAGGAGGAAGCACAGGCTTGGCAACATACTTATTCTGTATCTCCAGGTGAACAGAAATTGGTAGCAATGTGAAACAAGGAAGATGTGTCTTTGAAAGTCTTTTTTCTTACCAGTACACAGCTCATAGGTTTACTAGGCACTACAGATAACAAGAGTAAACAATGACTATGTGCATGTTAGCCTAACCTAACTTTGATATTTAACCTTACTTTACTATTTCCCCCAAGGAAAAAAGAGATTCCTCAAAGAAACAAAACCTGAAACCTGTAAATTATTATTATTGTAATTCTAACTGCATTTAACATTTTTTTTCCCTCAACCTTTGATTGGTGCAGTACATGGGATACAGGGACTGGGTCTTTTGCTTCTGTATTGCAGGATGGAAGGCCTTGAAGATAGTGTGCTACATTTTTGCATTTCAAAGAAGCCTAAAAACAAAGATGCCTAGTCTGGATCATTCCATAGCTTTTCTTGGTGATTCAGTGCAAATTACTTAATTCATCCTTGATCTGCTTAATCCAAACCACTGCATGAAGTCATTAATGGTTCTTACTTATACAGGGATAATAATAATGTGTCGAAAAAAATTGGATGACTGGAATTGTGAATCTGTTGAGAATTGCAGCTCATAGACGACAAACACTGTAAAAACATGGACATCGATACCTATCAGTGTCTAACTGTAAGGCAACACTGAGCAGTACACTGGATTTGTTGGAAAGGTATGGTCTGTGTTTATGCCTATTTATTTACATTACACTGAAAAACCTGTACTGCAAATATAATGTTTGTGGTTAGAGGAGCATCACTTGTTCCCTGCTGTTCTTGACTGGCTTTTCAGCCCCATCCCATGCATTCCCTCTGCATGCTGGATTTTCAATGCCCAGTAACAAACAAACACCCAAACACTGGAAACCCACAACCCAGACCCAGCTGCTTTTCACACACTTCAAGAGACATAAAACCCTGTGTAACCCAGTGCCCACTCAAGAGTCAGCACAGATGGAGACTGTCACTTCCCACTGCTGGGTATCTAGCAGCAGTGCAGGGATAGGGATCACAAAGCACAGCATTGCCTAATGCAGGGAAATGCTAAGTGAAAAAAAAACAAAAAAAACTTTATTTTGTGGGATGCACTGAGGGGATTACACCTTCCACAGAGGTTACCCAAGACCGCTATCATGTAGCAGTAACTTTTATTGCTAAAAGCTGTAGTCAAACTGATAAGCAGGAGGGAAGAGCTGGTATATCCAATTTCACATCTCTGTGTCTAAGTCCAAGGTCCCAATTTTTACAATCTTGCTCTGTAAGCACCTAAAAATTACTTCTCAAAAAGAGACATATTTCAGTTTTATCTTATAGAATTTCATATTTTTTCCTGTTTTAGACAGAAGTATCATCATTATGTTCCTTTGAACTATAAAGTGCCAACAGAAGGGTAATAGAATAATGAGACTGCACACTACCTCAAGGAAGCAAGTTAATTTCTTCCTGGTGCCCATCTCTGGAGCCATCCTTACTCTACTGTTGATCAAAGCCTGGGTTTTCTGAGTTAGTTGTTTAGACTATAGGCTTCTCATGCAATGGCTATAATTTTTATATATACAATTGTATATACATAATATATCATTTTTATAGGGTCCTTAGGCACATCTCCATCAGGGGAAAAAATGAAAATACCCTAACCTTTAATATTCTGTACATGTATATGCTTTAGGTCTCTCTAATTTTTTATTCCAGTGATTGGCACAATTAGAAATTGGTGACTAGCACAATTTTAAAGTCAAACAGCAAAGTCTCCACTCAGTTGTATATGTAAAACCTACATTCACCTACAGACCATTAATATCATGTGGATTGTGTGGCACAGCTTACTTTTCTGTATATGCAGAATAAAATAGGAAAATAAAGGAAAAGTCCATTAACCCCTTAGATCATGTTTAAAAAGATTAAAAGAATACAGAAAAGAAAGGGGACAGAGAAAATGTGAGGCACTTGAACTCTGACCAAAATAAATAAATACTTTATTTCTTGGTGCATAAAGATAATGCTGTTGTGAGGCTCTGAACTCATCTTACCTTGTCTCCTTCTCTTTTCTGTGTTCTTAGTATTCCTGTTTTTTAGAATACACTCATAATTGACAGGATTACAATATAACTAGGAATTTTGTGTATCTCATTACCTTGAGATTGACTGCTGTAATAATGCATGTGCCCATTCATCAATGTTTTGTCATGATTTCAGAAAACCATTCCACATTCAGTAAGACAGGAGATACCAAATGGATTGCATTGTAAGTAGAGCATCTTTATTGCCCATTTCTGCATAGCCCATCATGATGTCAGTCTCAGTTATCAGATCAGGCAAGCTGTTGCTCAGCAGACTTTTTTTTCCCTGCAGAAGTTGCATCAGAATTCAAGTTAACATCTCCTTGATGCTTTCGTTCTGATTTTGGAGCACTAACCAGTTAGTACAAGTACCTTAATATTAGAGATAATTAGAGATAATTTTCATTATCTCTAATCCAAGGAGAAAAATATATTAAAAAAACTCTTTAAACATTCTCTCTCTGTATGTTCCTCTAGTGAGAAAAATGACCAAGTTTTTCTAAAAGCTTTGGTCAATTTTATCTTCAACTCTTTTGGCAGTGTCTTTGAAAAACTTCAGTACATCAGAATAACATAGCTGATTTCTCATCCTTTCTTTTTCTGTAATTTAAAATCTTTGGAGTTATCTTTGTTTCAAGCATCTCACACTAAAATATCCAAAGTCAGAATGATTTTTAAAGGTGGGCCAGCATTTTCTACCTCTGACTTTTTAGGATGGGATCTGATTTTAATATTAAATTGTTTATTTTTATTCCAAAGCCAGCTGCCTTTGTGTGCAATCTGCTTGTGATCTCCTCCAAGAATATAAACATAGCTTAATGAATTCAACACTGTTTTGCTACACCAACTTAACCATGTATCAGGAGCTACTAGGTGCAGAGAATGGACTAAGGCAGAGAGCAGCAGGAATCCTGATAAAGACACCAGCCCAGGGTGCAGGATGCCCTTTGAGCAAAATGCCTGTCACACATGCCACCACAGGTCCACCTGCTTTAACCTAAAGAAAAGGCAATATATTCCCCTTGCATACTTCCATTTCTACAAGTTGGAATCTGTATCTTCAGTAGATTTTTTCCACTCTATTTATATTTTATTTGATTTGATATATCTATCAATTAGATCAGATTCAAGGGAATATTGTGTGCATAAAATATACTGGAAACTTGTAGCTTAAGTTTCAGCATTTTTTTATAGCTTCATTATAAAACCCCAGAAAACTGCTCTATATTAATAGAAATGCTTACATCCCTTTAGCTGCAGTGACATTAATTGGAGTTACCATAATTTATCATCATTCTGAAGAATATAACCGCTCAAAGTACATTAAATAAGAGTGCATTAATGAACAATTACAATAATCAATTTACCCTCGCAGCATAAGTCTCTTAACTGCAGCAGAGGATTGAAAAAAGAAAACCACCAACAAGAGAGATGCCTGTTCAAGACAGAAACCTTTGACCAACGCCGCGAGGCAATCCCCTGCAAGGGCGGGTGCAAGTTCTTAGTCAAAGTCACTCCTAACACGAGTTGAACTCTGTTTGTTTATTTCCTTTTTCTGTTTATTTCTCTCACTCATAGCTAATTTTCAGTGCTGTTCCATTCCCATTTGAATAGCCCATTTGCATATGCAATATATTGGCATAGGTTTGTTCAGTGGCTAGACACATAAATACTTAATGCTTGTACAATTATATGTACATTTTTTCATCAAGTTTATCAGTTAAAGATTAGGCAAAGAAACAGAATTCCTGTATTAACACAACATAGGAACTTGGTTAATTTGCTTCATTTCTGTAAATTTTTTCACTCTTTGTAGTAGGGAGGAAAATAGCGTCTTCCGTCATGAGCACATTATCTATTGAGTGAAATAACGTGATAATTGGACAATTTGGAAACATTTTAAAAATGAAAGATCTCACCAGTCTGCAAAAATAATCAGCGGAAAGGATGTTTCTTTGTTAGTCTTTTTATTTTAAGGGTAGGCAGTGGGAGAAGACACAGTTTATTCTTACTAAAATTAAATAGTAGCTCCATAGTACTCCATGAGTGCTCCCAATATGAAATGACTACACACCAAATCTGGGGAAATTAAACAAAAGTTTTCACAAATTGTCATTATTTTTTACATGTATTACCCTCACTTTAGATCAATTAGGTATGTCACCTTTTCTTTGCTGTTTCCTGTTAAGTTATCCATGTGGATGTTTGTATGTGACCCCTTAAGATGTTCCCTAATCAGGTTTTACATTGAAAATTGCCTAAGTGTTAATAACGTGTCTCTCTGCTGGAAAACACAACTCATTAATGTCTTTAGTGAGATAATGACACTCCCTGGGACACCAAAGGCACCAACAAAAACCTGTGCTATGGATGTCCCATTTTCCCACTCACTAAACACTTTCCATCCAAGTAAACACCCCCACAGCTTAGACTTGACATCCTGTGGCTTTTGCCTCCCTGAATCACATAAGGACACAGATTACTGGGACTGAGACAGATGCCAGACTTGAAATGCTTCAGCATGATCCCTCCAGCTGCAAGACCACTGCAGTCCAGAAGACGTGTAGCTGTGCTCCCACTGCTCTGAGCAAATTCATGCATACTTGGCTTTCTGACCACAGACAATGTGGCCAGAAGGCTTGGCCAGGTTTTGCCATATTTGCCACTGCAAGCATGCCCTGAGAGCCTCTAGAAAGCCTCTCTTAACTAACTCTATATGGGCTTGCAAGATTACCACCATCCTCCAATTTCCATAACATGCAGGTGCTAATGTGCTGAAAGCTTAATTGATTTTTAATTACTACCAATAAGTGGCTTTTTCTTTCCCAGAAATGACAAGGATTTCGGCTTTTAACTAAAATAAATAAAGTCATTGTGGTAACACTAGATCTGAACAGTTCAGATTTACAAGTGTGTATAGAAATTAATTTAGTTCTGAGCAAATGAATAGCCTTTTTAGTCAACAAAATAAATTATGCAAATTAAATTTTATACCCACCAAAGTCTTAAGTTACAAGTTTGTTTTTTGGCACCTGGTGTTCTTTGCCTATGCCTGTAAAACAGGAGATGCTCTGCAAGCTGTGGCATCTGACAAAGCCCACTTAGAGATCTCCACACTGCCTAAGTAAACCCTCTCTTGGTCGCCTTTCATTTTCACATTCACTTTATAAGAAGTCAGCCTGAATGACGTCACTTAGCACATGATCTAGTCAAAGCTATTTCAGCTAATGGTTTAAATCATCTTGATGAAGCCTCTCATCCCACGCCCAAATCCCTCCTTGACTGGACAGCAATAGACCTGCCCCCAGTGAGACGCAGGACAGCGATCAGCTGCTTCTCCACCCTCCCTTCTCCACATACCACCATCTGGCTGGCCATGTCCTGGAATGTCTATTGTGAAATTTCCCCTACATGAGCAGGAAATCTGGGCTGCTCCATTAGGGCAGCCCTCTGTCTGCTTTGCACAGCCAGGGTCGAGGTTGTGGTCTGAACTTAGCGAGTGCTGTGGGCTTCCCAGAGGGAAGAGTACTTAAATTTTTTTTTAATTTTTTTTTTATTCAGTGGGGAGTTTGAAATTATAAGATTTCCAGAAGTGATGGGGAGCCACAACACCCAGCACACAGGGCAGCGTTGATGGGGGTGCGCTTCACACCTCAGACAGGCAGGAATGCTAGTGGTGCCCTTGCTAGTACTGCTGGCACACTGGGGCTGTGTCTGCTACCTGACTTACTTCCACAGGAACTATGTGCCTAGTTCAAGGAAAAATGTTTGGCTCGAAGCACACAGTTCTTCAGGGAACAAGAAATTTGCCTGTACCTTAAATTATTTTGCAGCTACTTAAATAACTGCTGTGCTAGAAGCTCTGAAGGCAGTAATTATTCTTCCATTTTCTTCTATTAGGCAGCCCTGAACTGAGCCATGAAAATTGCTTTGAAATCACAGCAGACAAAGAGGAAACTTTTGGATGTAATTTATTTTGGGATGTTCCAAACCAAAGCTATCGTCCAAACCAAAAAAGAAGTCCAGGCCTGCCAAGTCCTTAATCATTGAAATGAAGAGACCACAAAACTGAATGAAAAGAAGATTGAAACAATTTTCCTACTCTGAAAAAGCCCCTTTTTTTTGAGTTACTGTCAGAAGAAAATAAGGGAGCAACAAAATCCCTTAATACATCACTGATGTATCTAACTGGAGGTTACTTGCAGAGGCCAAACCTTTGCAATGGGAGCAATGCTGGAGTTTGTCCTTGCTGGAGAGAGCTAGTATGTGGACTTTGCATTTCAGAAAATAAAGCCTTACTAGCATTTCAAGGGAAATTTCCAGCCATGTGAGAGCAAGAGTCTTCTTAAGAGCATCCATCATACTCAGCCATCAGAACATAATTGTAACATAATATCCAAACTCTTACACTTCCAGCACTTATGGACTCATCTTAAAAATATTTAGCAGGTACAGGATGACCTGTACCAGGTACAGGTATTATTTCTAGCACAGAAGTAACAAAGAGCTCGCTCTGTCAGGATCAGGTGCCATTGAGCTTGACAGAATACAAACACAGAGCAACAAAGTCCCTCAACCATACAGCTTACATCTGGAACCAGGAACGAAGGTATATTTTAAAACTCTGTGAATATGATCTGACAAATAGTGTAACTTCTGTTAAAAGGACCAATGTATATTTAAAATACAAATGTATCTAAGTTCTGGCAAATTCAGAGTTTAAAGCTAGTCTGAAATATACCACAAACATGAAAAAAAAAAGACAACAGCAAACAAAATTGTATGACTGGGACAGCTAGCTGGGAATGAGACATCATTTTAGTAAATCTTGTGATACATTTGTTATGAAATACAAAATCATCTGTACTATCCCTCAAGTGGCAATCAGCATCTAGCAATATTGTGTCAGCATCAAACTGGAAAAAGTCCTGATGAGGATGTGAAGAAGCAAAGTGCAGTACATGCAGTACAAAACCGGTTTTAGCAAGTGTATTTCATCTTGGGATGCGAATGCTCACAGCACAGTTTTGCTCAAGTTACTAAATACATGAGCACAGTTCCTGGGAAAAAGCCCTGCAGGCTCACCTCTCATCCCCTCCCTTCACTGCTGTTTGCTTAAAGCATTTGTGTGTACTTAACTCCCCAAGACATGTTCCTTGGTGTCTCGGGGTGGGATCCAATGAGCACACGGACATCCCATTTGAGCCAGGGACCCTGCAGTCCCAGGCACCCCTGTGTCCTGCACCTCAGTGCATTTCTGCCCTCTCAATGAATCCAATCCTACCTCTCAACCTGCCCTCAGCCAAGTGGGGGGTAGAGGCCAGGGGAAACGCTTTTGCTCCTATTTCATCTGTTACATTTACTAACTTGTTCTTTAACAATCTTTAAAGCCTTTTTTTTTTTTTAAGTGTGTCCTCCTTGTCACATGCATGGCACTAAAGCTCACTTAGCACTATTGAGCAGCATTTATTTCTTCAGGAACCATGAAAGTTTAATTTTCAACAGAAAAAGCTTTGCTATTCTGAGCATGGGATGAGGTGCAGGACTGCTCCTGGAGGTCCCACTCCCAAAAGGAGAGTAAAGCAAAACCCTGGATGCCTCCCAGTGTAGTGTTGAGCCTAAAGAACTCAGAGAAGAGCCAAAAAGGATCTTTTCCAAAAAGGATCAGCAAAGCCTCAATTAGATGTTCTTAATACAACAGAGAGAACGCTTAAAATATCACAAGAGTATTACAGCAGGCTCTGAGAGGGATGTACAAGATACCTGCAGCCCACCATGCTGACCAATATTGAGGTAGATGTGCTGCAAGTGAGACTGCCTGGCTTCCAGGAGTGTTTGTGGCAAGATCTGCAGGGAGCAGGAGCAGCTTTGACATGCCCAGCTGGTACAGCAGAAAACCAGGTGAGTTCTGAGCACACAAACACCTCTTCACATTCACCTGACATTTTGCTGTTTCCCTGTGCTCCACTACATAGCTCCATTTGTTATTTCTCACCAGGAAAGAGCTTTGGGCCATTTCAGTTCTATGTTTCAGCAATGCTCAAACCTTATCTGCCAAAGAATGCGACTCTTCCATCCTACAGTTACACCACAAGTCATGAATAATAATAACCAAGGACCTGGGTCTCTGTTACAGCTGCAGCTCAGTGAGCCTTTTTGTCCTCTTTTTTCTTTGTACTTCCTTGGACATAAATTCTAACTACAGCAGGTCAAAAATACAAACCAAACATTTAAAAATCAGAATTCTTAACTTAGATGCCATTAAAATATACTGCCCACCTCAAACAATAGGTGGTTCATTTGTGAAAGTTGATGATTTATTTATGAAGATGCAAAGTGCAAAGCTGCACCAAAATCTCAGGGCAAGAGAGTGAACCAAGCAGTGTGTTATGAAACCCTCCACTGACACCTGCAGAAGATAAAGTATTCAGGAGAGGGAGAAGCACAACAGGGAGAACATCCTGGGCCTTAGAACAAAAGCAGATAAGGGTTGCCTCAGACTCCTCCATTTCTGTCAGAAATAAATACTTGAATAGCAATTTTTAAAATGGTGACTGGCCTCACTTGTAATATTCTCAAATTCCACATATCTTCCAAAGGGCCTTCCTCTGTTTCCCTGCTTCACATCCTTTCCACTCAAAAGCCAAAGCCTAGATTTTTTTCAGAATATTAACCAATAAACAGAGGAACAGGAACACTAGCAACAGGAAAGAAACATTACCAAATTTAAATATGAAAAATTAAAAAAACCAAAACCATTTCAACAATGCCTAAGGAAGTCTACAAGTCTTAGGACTGGTCAGAAATTTTGTTAATCCAAGGACTGATTTTCAACTTTAGGACACACTTTCAAATTTGGCCGAATCTGTCATTAATCATTAATGTAATACTAATTTCTGGGTGTTCCCCCTTATACATTCAAGATTATATACATTCAAGATTAACCATTCCAGCACTAAATTTATAATTAAACAATACATCTTTATTTGTAGAGTGTTTGCATGGGTGGTGAAGTAATTCAGATGCTCTAAGCATTCTCCTCACAGGGCATCCTGTCCAAACAGGAACCAATTTTGTTGCTGAGCTATGACATTATCATGAGCTTCACCTGCTGCAGAGAGGAAGGAACAACCAGAGAAAGCAGTGCAGATCCCCGAGCCACCATCCCCCATCCTGACAGCAGCAGAAGCACCCCAGCATCCCTCACAGACAACAGGCACAGGGACATGGCACCAGCCCATGCCCTGATCTTCCTATGTTTGACCCCAGCCCATCACTACAGTCTTTACCAGAGTTAAGCCTCTAGTTTTTCTTCCTTAGCAGGAATTTTCCATCAACTGTTTCAGCTGGAAACTATCCACCTTCCTGCACCAGGAGAGGCAGAAAGCAGTCAGGGAGAGCAAGCCCCAAACACTGCATAAGGTTTTACATTTGCCAGATGCCCCAGTAAGTTTGCCAGTCTCCCCCGGCTGCGGGGATGGGTTCTCAGATCCACCAGCAGAGCCAGCCACTCCCATCACAGAGCCAAACCAGCAGGAGGAGTTGTTCCTGTCGGCATCCATAGTTCTGCTGCCTAAGAATTTTCCAGCCCTCGCAGACTGGAACAAAGAGGCTTTTCACAGAGATCCAGATTGCTTCCAGAGCCTGTCCCTTCTTTATTTACAGGAAGTCTCTTAGGTTTAGTCTGGGAAGGTCTGCAGATTGCCAGGGGCCTCTAGGGGAAGAATTCTGTCAAAGAATGTATCTTGCAATGCATGCTCAAAAGGGTCTGCTTTCTGATTCATTTAATCTTCCCTGGAAATTAACTCCATAGCCCCAGCTCCATTGATTTATCTGTGCAGGGTTTATCTTCAGATTATATTTGCCTTTCATGCCTTAATGATCTACTTTTTTCCTAAACAGCTCAATTACCTTGGATTTGTAGAGCCAAAGACAGGACAACTTGCAGGGCCAAGTGGGTACCTAGCTAGGAAGTTCTGTGATGAGGCTGGGCCAGAGGGCAGACTTCCCCTTCTGACTTCCATGTTTTTACCAGGTCTGCATCTCCATGACTGCTGTTCAGCTGACTCCAAAGCAGGCTGCTTCAGCACTGAGGGGAGCAGTGGCAGAGTGATGCCAAGGCAGAGAAGGTAAACACACATTGCCTCATCTGGTCACCACTATACATATCTACTCCAGCACAAACTGCACCACAGAAGTATTTTGAGAATGAGGGCCCAAAGCAGATGTGTGTATGGATCCAGGTAACACTGGTGGTCACCTCAAACTGCTCATCTGACCATATTGTTTTCAGACACAGGAAAAGGATTTAGTAATGTACACATTGGTGCTTAATCCTATTTAGCCACTCAAGAAGGTGTTACATATAGGACTGATGACATACATGTAAATTCCTGAGACAGCAAAATTCCACCTGAAGCTTCAGATATCAGCTCAGATCTGTCAAACACCTATATGGTTCAGGACTGAGCAAAGTTCCCTTGCAAACAGGGGGAAAGGCCATTGCCTCCATCCATCTGGTTGCTGCTGTATACAAGGGGAGAGAAACAGCAATATTACCGGCTGATAACAAGCTCATATTTATCTTAGCTATCAGGTACTGGTTTCCCTCAAATTACACAGGGAAGGCAGATACCTATAATTCCTGTCATCTGGCACAGGCCTTCTCTCTCTCTGCTTATGTACATGTAGGCAATGGGCCCAGCCACTCAAGGTAGTATTATCAGACCACGCTTTTATAGATTTTCTATAGAAAAGTACCTGCAGTCAGACTCCCCAAAATGTGGAGATATCAAATAAGTAAGATAGCACTGAATCCCTGTCACCCATCTTCATCAACCACATCAGGCACATACAGGACTGTATTCAAGCTAAAACAATAATGGAGTATTGGAGGCATGGAGCATAGCAAGGTATTTTTAATTGGGATGGTCTCATGATAGAAAAGGAGCAAGATTTGAAATAGATTTTATTGTGTCACCTGATACACATAGTAGACAAGTTTTCATGCGCAAAATAATCAGGAAGCAGTTGCTTTAATGACAGAAGAGCATCTGGTACAAAATGCTAGCAGCAGCAGTATGGAAATGAGGTAAAAAACCATCATGGAAGAAATTATCCAAAGATTCCAATCAAATAAAAAAATCCTGCATTAGCATGGTAGGGTAATTTGGGATACTTTGGAATTTTATGATCCATGCACATGTGTGATGAAATTGATACTTTTTAAAAACAGTCTTGCTATCATGCTAGGATGAATTCCTGGGATGGTTTCTTGCGAAAAAGTACAGTGCAGCCAGAAAGAACTGCAGCAAAATTGCCATTAACGTTTTTCACCTAAGGTCAGCCAATGTTCTCCTTCACTTAGAAAAAGGTATCCTTTCATACCCTGTATTTAATTTGATTTTGCCAACGGAATTCTATACCAGATGCTGGGAGCGAATCAGCGATGCGCTTTCTTTTGTACAACAGACTGAAACACCTGTCTCTTATAATTACGTAATTTTATTTTTGTTAGCACGAAAATAAAGACAGTTAAATACTAACTTGGTTGAAAGAAATACCTTCACATATAAGGGACAGTAACAAATAGTTCACTGCTTATCTGATTCATGGATTACAAGTTACCTTCATGCTGAGATTAGTTTGGGTGGGACAGCATTACAAATGTTTGAACCATGAGAACAGCATTCTTCATACAACCACTGTGTTTTAGCTAACACAGTGGTTGGGTTCCCAGAGGAAACTATCAAGTAGCATTACTGTATGTTAAAGTAACTTCAGTTTTAAAGCCCTCAAAGCTATAATCATTGAAGGGACTACCTGAAGAAACGAAGTGCTCAGGAAACAATTGTTCCAATGATAAAAATCTTCACAACAGCAGTCATCAAATGTTCATATGAGTACTAAAAAGAAGTGCAGAAGGTTTTATAACAAGTAGAAAACAAAAACAAAGGTATGTTGATGAATGCAAACTACCACCATGCAAGGTTAAGTTACATTCTCCCTATCGTTTCCATTGAGATACCAGGGCTTTCCAGTATTCCTCCCTACTTATCTTTAAAGACTGAGCATGCATGGAATGCAAAATGTTTTTATCTAGAAGCACCAAATCCTTTAAAATACCAGACCTTTGTTCTCTCTGACCTGAAACAACAGTACAAGAACTTAAGAACAGCTAAACGAGCAGTCACTAGCCATGGCACACATCCATTAAGCAAAGTATAAACGTACTGCAGTTCTGAATGACTCAAAAAATAAAGGAAGGGTGAGACTTGGTTTGAGACCAGAATCATACAGAATCAAATTCTTCACCAAAGATGGCAAACTAAATTCCTATTTTAAAAAATGCAAGAAATATGTGTTTTATAGAACCTTTATCAGTTAGTAACTATGAGGTTAAACACAGTGCTGTGTCTCTATTTAAAATGTCACTTATGGATATTATTTAGTCTAACCCTTTAGATTTTTTTGAGAAAATTTCTCAGCAATACAGTATTTTGATAAATTGGAGAGTACATGCAAAAACACCACATGATCTTGACAGTTTTGGCACATACACTTAGGCATTGTCCATGACAGTTAGACACAAGAGGACTGGATAAATAGAGGAGTCACATGCCACACCACCACCCCTCCTGCAAGAACTTCTTCTGTGATTCCCAGTGCCACCTGACTCAGATTGCAAGGAAGGTAAACCTCCTCCATCGCTCTCTCCTTGGCAAGGTATTTCAGGATCATGGTCAGGGCCGTGCTGAAGAAACTGAAGGCATGGGGCATCATTTGGGCAGGATCAAGTGAACCACTGTGTCTCTATCTGAGGGCAGAGAGGAGGGGTCTGGTAGCTAGCAATATTTAGGCTGCTGGTCATCTACCAGAAGCTACCAACACTCAGTGACTGAGGTGATCTTCAGTATGATAAAAGGAGGGCTACATGCCAGGAGCAGACATTCCTCTGGGAAAATGGCAGATTTGAAAATCTGGGGAAGTCATATTTAAGTGCAAACTGATAGGGCTCAGAGCGTGGGTGAACAAGAGACAACATCCACAAGTCACAAGAGAAAACAACCTCCCATAAATAGTTCCACTTTTAGGGCTGCTCTCTGGCTCCGTGTAAGGTGGGACATGCCTGAAGCTCTGCATGATTCCCAGACTTTGTCAACAGTTTTCATATACAGGCAGCCTTCAGATCTCTGACACCCTAAATCACAGGTGATTACCATCTCACACTCTGCTCCTTCCTCTCATGAAGTAACCAAGGAACAAACAGCTCAGTAAAGCTGGAAGATAGACACTACTTTCTGCTCATAACCAGAATCCTGTCTGGTGTTGCCTGTCCATTCCCTCCAACCCTGTTTTTGGGACTGTCCAAACTGACTGTGAAACTGCTGGACTGTCAGAAGCTCCTTTAAATTCCTGTCTATTTGCTTCCTGCACCTGAGGGCTTCCACCAGCCAGGGCAAAAGAGAGCATCAACATGATAAAAATGAATGCAAGCCAATTAAAACACTATTTAAATGGGTGAACTGTCCCACCAACTTTGACCGTGGGGTCATACAAAGAAATGAAGAACAAATACAAAGCCTGCTAGGGTTTTAATTGTAACTATCCCACCATCCTGCCTCAAAGATTCTTCCCAGACATGGTAGCTAAACCAGGACATTTATGTCCTGATGCAAGTCTCTGACAGAATTACACTTCTGCAACCTAACAGAACAAGGGGAAAATTCAGTAATTGAATCATAGAGCTGTACCTCCTAAAGCACCCAGTCACCCAGAAATTCTGCTCTCTCCTTAGCTCTGCCCTGCTTCTTATATAGCAATGGGTTGCACCTGTGAAGAAGATAGGTGTGGTGGCTTCAGTGCTGGCCAAATGTCCATGTACCATCTAGAATTATTTACTCCTTTCCTGATGTGAGATAGGATTAGAAGAAAGGCAAATCAGGCTCAAAACTTTAAAAGGGTATAAAGAAAAGTTTATTAACAATAACTAAAATAAAGAATAGCAAGAATGAGAATAAAACCTTTAGAACACTTCTCCTTCCCCTACAAATTGCTGACAGTAAGCACTTGATTCTTTCCTAAAGCTGTCTCTGTACCTATAGACTAAAATGGGTGCTTACTTCAAGGTATCGACAAGTGTTTGAAACTCAAAGTAAGCAAAAGGAAAGAGATTCCCTCTCAGAAGTGGTGAAGAACACAGATTCGTTTGCCCACTCAGAGCCTGACCTTTCCCACCCTTAAATAGCCTGCACCAATCCCCATTTAACCCTGGGAGGGCATTTCCCCCACACTGTACCCATGGAATTAAACTCCCTGCTGCAATTCCTAGGTGTACACAGCACGGTACAAGAACAAGTGGAGAGTGCTGTGATGTCACTTAGACCCAGTCCAAGAAGAAATCATCCAGTTCAACCTTGTTAATGCCAACTGTGCCTTTATCTTCCAAACAGTTATGAGTTAATTAATGACTTACATAAAGTCATGACCAGGCTCTAATATTCCCCAAAGAATAGTCTGTGGTTTAAATTACTTGATGGCATGGGACAAGGGCTTTTCCAAGAATTTACAACCTACATCTCTTCTTCTGCAGAAGCTAATTGCTTATGCATAAATTCACTTTATCCATATAGATTTATGTCCTTTTCCATCACATAATACTAAGATGACTCTTACAACTTTCCTGTGAGATAGGAAAAATGTTGTAGTCCTGCCCTTGCACTAGAAGCCTCAGGGTACCCTGGACTCTTTACTACCCTTAATGGAATTTTTGCCTGAATGGCTTGTATTTTCAATTTCATTTTGTGTTGGTTTAAAGATCAATACAGGAACGTGATGCCAAGGCACAGTAATTTTAAGTATATAACTATTGTGCAGATGCTACAACTTCAATTATACAAGCAGGCTTCCGTGCCTGTCCAAACAAAAAGTGATAAACAATCTGCTTACACAGTGGCAGCAACAGGATCAAGATCCATGAATTTATGTCCATAAAAATTGGCTGCAGCAGCAGAACTAATTTGGTGTATCCTCAAAAGTGCATCCCTATATAGCTACCTTGCTGAGTGAAATCTACGTTGTTAAGAATTAACTAAGTTACACTCTCTTACATGGATAAAACCCAAGTCTTCAAGTTGCTTTCTCTGTCTCCTTCTTTCTTTCTTTTCTGGCTGAACTTATCTAATGCACTAAAAAATAAGATTTCAAAAAACTAGCTTTTTTTTATAGATCAGTTTTTAAAATTGCCCAAGCAATGACCTATGGATCAGGCGGGTCACTGTAAATATAGATGTGGTCTGGGAGGATGATTCAAAAAGACAGCAGCTCAGGTACTGGTTAACAGATAAACAGTAGCTGGCAACTTCTGGGGCAGTTCCAACATCTCCCTCCAGAGATACCATCTCTGAGGTTTTGCCTGCAAAGGATGTGGAAGTGCTTTAATTATTCCAGAAAGTATTTACTGCCTGGGAAGCAGTCATGCCAAGTCTGTTAAAGAAAAACACTACATAAAAGGAAACAAAGTACTATGCAAACTTAATGCATCCCAGTTTGACAGTTAAGACTACCTTGGTATAGTATTTTTTGTTAAAAATTTAAAATATTCTGAGACAGTTAACATTACAATCCAGGCCCATTTCTGGCTATGGAGGAAAGTTTGCTAAGGACTTGCAGACGAACACGAGGCATAGCCCTTAACTCTAGCTATAAAGGATCCCCAGAGGCTCCATTTGGGGGCTGTGAGTACCACCATGCTCTTGGAGATCTCCTGAGACATTCTCTGCAGAGCTCAGCCTAAAACAGGAGCACTCAAATTCTACCTAAATCCCTCTTGGAGACAACATGACAAGAAAAGCAACAGAAACAGGCATAGAAAAAGAATCTGTAACCACAACAGCTTCTGGTTTTACAGCATTTTAATGACAGTTCCCAATCCCACCCCATTCTTATCTCATGTACTCCTGTACTTCGTAACATGCTCAAGTTTGTCAATATTTCAGCTGGACACAGTCACTCTACCTTCTTTGTCATACAGGTCCTTTTGCTTGTGCTGATGGCTGACCTCTCTCCCTAACAACAACTTTATACAGAGCAGAAACCTTATCTCATCCATGATGTCTCTCTGTACTGCCCAATGGAATGGATTAACTACTTCCTTCTCTTAAAGAAATCTAACTTATGCATTCATACCATACAATTATTATTATTCTACTCAGTGGGATTTTTTTAGTTGTTTTTTTTTTTTTTTTTTTTTTTTTTTTTGGTAGAAAAATATTTTTTTCAAAGACATTGAGTATTCAGAGACACAAACACTGGATCCAGTTGCTTTCAGTATTCCTTCTTTACTGATGTGTCAAATAGCTTCTGGGGCAGGTCACACAAATGAATGCAGCGTAACAGGTTGGGCATGTCTCAGTCTGTTTTCAGTCACAGAACACTATAGGATTTGTTAAGTGGCACGCATACAGCCTGCACTATCATAATGCCATCAAAATAGAGACTGGGGAAACCATGGCTATAAAGCTTGCTACATAAACATTAAAACCACATTTAGCCAAAAAAAAAAAAAGTTATTCTCACAGCAAAGAATACTACAAACAAACAAATAAAAAAATCCAACATATTATGATAAAAGATTGAAGTCACAGTAACTAAATACATAAATTATTTCTATTCTGGATCTAGCAGCTAAAGGACATGGAAAGACTTACCTAAATCGAATTTCTAAATTATATTGATGCTTCCAAGTCCTTATTCAGAGACAGCCTCTGGATCTAGGATGAGGAGTCATTAGCCATGGTACTGGATGAAGATGAGTGCTATCATTTGCATTACCTCCCCTCAACTCAATAGATGGATGTCTATTGGTTGGTTTGCACTGCAGCTACCAGACCATTTTGAATGAAAACTCAGATGAACTTATAGTAGTCTAACCTGCAGAGAACTCTTCTTTTTAAGAGTTTTTAAGAAAAAGCATTTTTCTTACTGTGAGGGTGTTCAAACACTGGCATGGGTAGTTCAGAGAGGCTGTGGTGTTTTTATCCTCAAAGATATGCAAAACCTGACTCAAGCTGACCTTCATCTGAGCTAGGAGATAGACTAGATAACCCTCAGAGAGGCCTTTCAGCCTTTGCCATTCTGTGATGAATAAAAACAGTGGATCTATACTGCCTATGTCAGGGAGCTCAAAACATGTAAAAAAATTGTCTCCAATTCCTCATTTCTTCACAGAGAATTTCTTATGAGATAATATCAGAGATTAATTTTAGATCCAAGTAACATGAAATTAATTGGGCTTTTTGTTACATATTACTTGACAATCAAAGACTGAGGGACTCGAGGGAAGCAGCAGGAATGTGCAGTACAGCCAGGGCAGAGGAAAGGCAGTATCTGTGCCTCTTTTAGCTGCAGCTAACTGCTAGACCAGCTGGATCTGTTTCTTAGTATGCACACAAAAAGCAAAAGGTGGGAGTGTGACAGAAAATAATTACAGATATGTAAGGACAAGTGAAACTAAAATACATATGCTCATCAATCATCAAACTTGGATTAGTTGCAAAACAGTACTCATTAATGCAGTCCATACTTCCCAACAGGGATTCCACTCTCACATGAAAAAGTTTGTGACGCATGATGAAATAGCAAGAGACGAGTGTCACAAATCCGTCAAGTCACATGGTCAGTGAGTGATCTCTTGCCAAGAATTGCATGAACCACTTCAGCAAGCAGTTAGAAATGAGGCAGACGAGGTCTGAAGGAAAGATCTTGCAGCACTTGCAAGCTGGAAAGAAGGTCACAGTTGAGCAGATGGTGAAAGAGAAGGAGCAATCCAGGAAAATGAAGGAATCTGGAAAGTGCATTCTTCTCTCAAAATATTTAGGGGAAGGAAGGCATTTTTTGTTATTGCACATTTAAGAGGACCACCTTCAGAAGAGTGTGCACATTTTCTGTGGTCTTCAGACAAAAGCTCTTCCCTGGCAGCAAGAAAGAATCTATTAATTTAGGTAAGTTTAACACAGCCAAAAATATACCAGACAGTGAATGCTAGTATGCTTTAAGCCCAGTGCTCTAAGATCCCAGAAATCTAAGCTTCAACACTCTGCATTATGCTGCTTCATTTTGGGGCACTCAGGGCCCCTCATAAACTAGGTGCTCTGCCAAACCTTGCTGCTGGAGTGTAAATCATGACTTGTCTGCTCTGTCTTTCTTACACAGGTTGCTGCCACCGCAGCAAAGCTAGCACAGTGGAAAAATGTTCCCAGACTGGAGGTGTTCTAGTGCACAGGCCAGTCTTTTGACACTTTCAGCAATATACTTTGGTAAATAATGCCGTGCTGGTGTAAAGTGTTACCATGTGTATGTATTCCTCCTGATGAGAGAATCTGGCAAACAGGAACGCATGCCCACACCCCTTTACCCCAGGGCAAAGCCACTGCCCTTTGCTCTGCCAATGTAGTGGCTCTGAGCTAAAATACCAGACACCAACCTGGGCAGCTGAGTGGGCACCTGATCTCTTTTGATGGCTGTGTTAGGCCATCCTCATGCTGGGGGTGATGATGCTCTAAGTGACCGTGGGAAGACTTGCAGGGCTCATCTGTCAGTCTTAAGAATGAAGCTACCTCCACCTGCACTGTAAATAAATTGAAGGGCTTTGCACTCCAGTAAGTGATACGTAGATGCTCGTTCCCTTCCATCAATGTTCTACCACAGCACAATTCCCCAGAGCTTGCTGCTTGGACTGAACTAACCAAGCAGAAAATCTCTTCATTTTCCTTATCGAAAGAGAGAAAAATAGTTAAGCAATAAAATGTTGCAAGGATCTGTTTGGGAGCATGTGTTGTAATGCCCTGGAGAAGGAGGCAGGATTAGCTAACATTGCTAATGACACTTGGTGGCTGTGACTATCAAGTCCAACAGAAATGATCCTAAGAACCTGCAGGTAAGATCAGAGGCAGTCTGCTGATGAAGAGCCCAGCAGCTATTAAAAATGAACCTGTATAAACACATGCATAAAGAGAGACACAATTGTCTGCATTAAATAGTGGCAATTATTGAACAAGCATCCTAAGAATGACAGGAATACAGAGAATAGAGTCTAACCCTCTTATTTACCACAAAGGTCACAAAATGAGAGCAGTTCAAAAATTAACAAGTACTTTACATGTAGTTACTCCTGATAACATAAGAGACTAGTCCTGCTTTACAGACTTTAAATGTATTCTGCAAAATGAATAAGAGGGTTTATTGATCATCCTACATACAAGATCATGCAATAGATCAAGAACTTCACAGCCCTTTTTACACCTTTTATTTCAACGTGATATAGTGGTCATTGAGAGAAGAATGTTTTAACTCAAGTAAAAAATTACATGCTTCCATCACATGCTAAAATGCAAAAACAAAGTTGCTGAAAGTTTTTTAAAAAGATTAAACTATTTTGAAATACCACCTAATTATGTTACCAATAGGTTGCCTTCTTCTTGATTTGAGCCTTTTCTGTTTTGAAGTGAGACAGAATTTTGGGTTATGCTATAGTTTGCTGTCTTCCTATAAGACTCCCACCTTGTTTGCTGGCTAAGTGTTTGCTGGCTAAGCAGTTGTTCAATGCTTTGTAAAGTCTTCACAGCTCAAACTAGCTTTGTAGCTTCTTTCTTTCATGTTATTTTTTGAATTCACTGATAGTCCGCTCATGGCCTTGTCTAACATGACCAGATTACCTAAATGTCCATCTAAATTCTTTGCAAACAAGAATGAATTTACTTCACAGCAGCCCATTTTACAAACAGTGTATTTTTATTACTTCCACTTTATACAATGGGAAATTGAGGTATGGAAAGATTCATATCAAGTATCTCCAATAAATTTGACTACTCAAAGTCATATATAATATAGGTGCTTAAAATATAGTTGATACATTGATTTCACCTGTTTTTGCAAAAGCTCTGCATTCCTGCGAATCAGATTGAGGTTCTCAAGACAGAGACCTCAAAATAGGGAACATGAAAATGAATTATTGCTTTTGAAAAATCTATTTTAAATGACTGTCTTCTCATCAGACAGGAAATTTGCAGAGGCATGAAAAACACCCCTGGTTCATCAGGGTAGCATTCAACTATCTGCATATGAATGTCCTTTTTTATTCCAGTTTCTACCACTAGTCATTGTGCTTTTTCCACTTTCTTCAATAAACAAGGCAAGGTTCCTTTAGATAATAACACCTTTAGAAAAACAACTCATCCACAGAATGGAATATAGATTAAACTAAAGGCCAGAATATAAAAAAGTGAAGGTAAGAATGTCAAATTGCAAGGGCAACCACCAAAAATTCATGAGGGTTTAACAAGGAAGCAAAGAAAGGAACCTGCTCAATAAAATAAAAATCTTAAAATAATGCTCACTCCAGGGCTGAAATACAATACCCTGTCACTTCACCTAAAATAGAAACCAATAACCCCAGAAGCTTATACTTTCCTTTATGGAGAAGTGTGGGAAGGGATTAGGATGTACTTGTTGCAAGTACATTCTGTGGGCATTTCTTGAGAGCTAGAACAGTTAAAAAAATTTTTTCTGTTCCATTCCAGATCAGCACATGCTCTAACAAGCTGTCTTAAGAAGTAGGGAACACAGGTTCACCAAAGGACTGAGGGAAGTTCTCTCCAAAACAAGTCTTTTCAGGAAAGAGAAAGGCTGTACCTGAAACAGGAACATTTCTAACCAAGAAATTCAGTTTTCTCTATTGCTTTAACAGAAAAACTGCCTTTTTTCTGTTCAGCAACTATTCTTCTTGAAAAAATTGTGATTTTTTTTACTTTTTTCTTTCTCACAGTGCAGAATAGTCACTATTAATTCATCCTTGTAACTCACACAGCTGGAGCCAAGTTTTCATCAAAATCATCACTGCATCCACAAAATCTACACAAGCACTTATTGTATGTTCAAAAATGTTTGTAAATAAGCACATAAGCAGGACTACACAATTTGTATGCAAAGATGTGGGTTTCCAAGGGCAGCATTTTACCCTGACAACATTACAGGTAAAATGTGCCTTCAAACATGCACACATTTTCACTAATTTCTACCTTAATGAAGAATAGAAATGAGTGTTTACTTCAAAAAACATCTGAACCTGGCAGTACCACTTCTTAATGAACAGTTCCAAAAACTGTGGTATGTTTTGCATTTACAATTTTATTGTGGTAACACTCAAAAAAGACATAGTACATACATTTCCTAGAAATTCCCCACACACCAGGCTTCCCTCCGTAACTCTTGAACTGTCATATTTCTGTGTTTTTACCATGCTCACATGTGTCATGCCAGATCATCTTATGTGGGCATAGAATAAAATATCCTGCCAGATTTCACCTTCTATTTCATATTTCATTGAAGGCCCGCCATCAGTTGTTATCCCTTTCTTGAGTGTTTATCCTTTAATTAGTCTGTATCAACACATGATATATCTGGACTGAAAGTTCAGAATAATTTTTCAGATCAAATTATTTGGAACAGGGTGGCTGGGAATAACCACATTTACCTGTGTTAGAATTTGACCAGCATGCTCTGACAAACACTACTATTTAAAAATGTGTTGGCTTTATACTTCCCACACCTTCAAATATATCAAACATAATGATACTACTCTGTGAAAAAACCCACAAAAGCCAGACAACAGAACCATGTCCCAGCAAATTAAACACCTCAACACATAGAGTGACTGCTTCATGTGTCCTGCCAAATGAAACAAAAGAAAGAGGTCAGCCTGAAAGTCCTGCACGCTCCTTCCGCTTAACTTCGCCTTTAAGCCCTGGCACAGTTTAGGGTACAGCCAGCATGAGGGACCATTCCCCCAGAAGTTGGGATCACCTTCCCACCACTGTCCTGGGTTAGCCAGGGACACCTCAGCAGGCGGGACACCTGCGGACATTCCATACCCCAGCGCATGTGGAGCTACACTGACTTTCCGGGATGGCATGCAACCTCCAAAGGGCTGGGAACTGGAAAAAAGGAAAACAAACCTATAGGAAAACAAAAAGGAATTACAAACAACAAAGTCACAATCTGGGGACGACAAAGCTGGAGGTGACTGTTGCCCCTGCCCGAGGCTCCAGCTGAGTGTGTACACATATACACACATATGTGTATGTGTATATATATATATATATATATATTTAATATATGTATAGACATATATATATACACGCATTTATATATGTATAAATGCGTGTATATGTGTTTATATGTCTATGTGTTTATGTATATGTGTATACACATGTATATATACATATATTACACATACCTATATATGCAGACATTTATAGATATATATATGTGTGTGTGTGCATATATATATATGTGTGTGTATATATATATATATACAGAAACTATTTTTTAAGAATTGCATTTAATTTCATAATTTCGGACTTTAAAGCTGATGTAACGGGGGCTGCAGGAGGCTCCCGCGGGCCCGCACTGCCCCCGCCGGCCACCCGGGGCCGGGACACCCGCTCGGCTCGCCGTGAGCCGCCATCCGCCCGCTCCGGCGCCGCTCCCCGCCCCCCGCCGCGTCCCGGCGGCCCCGGTTCCCTGCGGCCGCGCCTCTCCCGGCACACCGCGCTCCGCCCTGCGTCGGGATGGCTGTCCCGATAAAAAAACGTCAATTACCAGGAGTGGGGTTCGAACCCACGCGGACATACGTCCATTGGATCTTAAGTCCAACGCCTTAACCACTCGGCCATCCTGGTGCAGTTACCGGGACCGCTCGCAGCCGCTCCTACATTCATGGCCGCGCTCCCAACAGCCCCCCTGGCCGCCCGCGACCCCCGGGGGTGCCCCCTCACACCCCCTCCGCCACCGCCGCTCCCTCCCGCCTTTATTCCCAGCGCGGCGGGCGCCGAGCGCACGGAGCGGCGCGCGCGGGCGGCCTCTCCCGGCGGCTGGAGGCGGACGGGCAAGGCCCGGCGGGGAGCGCTGCCACGGACCGGGACCGAGACCGAGCCGGGCCGACCCGGGCCGAGCGGGCCCGCCGCCGCCTCCTTCCCGCCGCACGGCGCCGGGCCCGTAGCGGAAGGGGGAGGCGGGGGAGGTGCGCGGCGCTGGCACGGGCCCGCCCCTGGGGGAGAGCAGGGCGGGCGGCGCTGGGCCGGGGGCAGCGGGTGCGAGGCCACGGGCCTGGGCAGGGCGGGCTCATCCCCCTCAGAGCGGGCAGGGCCGCGGTGCCGGCAGGCTCGTCGGGCATGAGAGGAGAGGTTGTGCCGATAAGGCACCGACGCTTTATTATTTTCGTCCGAGTGTTTCCTGGAATGTATCTTCTCTCGCTCGTAGAAGGAAAACCAAAACCAACAAAGCCCAAAGCTATCAATTATGCTTAATGAGGAGGAAAATTATCTCAGGGGAAAAATTTTTTTGCTGGTCGTCACTATATGCCGTGTCTCCGGAAGGACCTATGGCAATATTCCCGATTACTGCCTGCCCTGGGACCTCCCCCTTCTTCCCTGCATCAGAGGGGACACGGGAAAGTGTCGCTTCGCTGACTTTACCCCTGGCACTGGCTCCCACTCCTGCTGCTGTTTTCTGGCGGAGGAAATGGACATCCTGCATGGCACCAAACTTTGGCACCTTTGAGGTGTGAGAAACATATTCCACACAGGAATGAGCGCAGGGTGAGGACACGGGCCTGTGCCAGCCTCCAGCACACGAGGAGGCAGGCGGAGGCCGTCTGCTTCCCCACCAGGAGAACAGGAGCACGCTGCCTGCTCGGGTCTTGGACACCCTGGCTGTCCCTGCCCCTCTGCAAGGGGTCTGGGGCTCGCACTTGCAGGTGCAGGTGGTGCCTGACCTCCTCAGCTCTTAGTGCTCAGAGACCCCCGGGACACTAGGCATGCTTGTGAGGGAAAATAGCACGTGTGGTCTCGTGTACCATGCGTGTTATTCACACGCGGGAGCTCGTGAACAGCTCTTCCAATGGAACCTATGCCGTATCATTGCCTTGAAATGCGTGGCATGCCGTAGGTCTCTATTCAGTACTCAATACTTTACTTTCAGCAAAGTATTGAGTAGAGAAACACTATTAGGTTTTTTTACTTTTCTGCTCACATCTAACACCGTTTCGAAGACACACAGTAAAATGTTGTTTTTTCTTGTGCAGACTTGGTGCCCTAACACTGTGCACGGTGAAACTGTCTTCTGCTGGCTCTTACTTGCTTTGGCCTAACCATAATGAAGACACTACATAATATGCTAAAAACATGGAAGAAGATGGATCTTTTGTTGCCTTCTTACATATTAGAGAAACAAACAGCATGGCTTCATGTGGAAATCCCATTACATTTGAAATTTATTAACCAGAATCACCAGATACAGTATCTATTAAATTACACTGTTTCCTGCCTTCATTATATCTTGATACTTTCTAGAGATAGAACCACAACCCCTTGTAGTTCTTTCCTTTTTCAAATCAATTTCAAATAGCTGCCATGGTTCAAAAATCTAGAGAATGTTTTGTTTTCAAGAAATAATAAAAAATACAACATGGGCTGTGCATTCAAAACATCTTTAATGCAGATTAGATTAAAAAAAGCAGCAGCTTAGCATAGCTACTCAGTTCAGCTTCCAGAAAAGACAAAATCTGGATCTTAAGAGCTATCCCTTTACTTCAGGAAGTTTCTCCCAAGACATGTGGCAAAGATACCTGCTTATGTGTGCAAGTGTGTCCAGTCTGGTCCTTCATTTTGAGGAAGCAATTGTCGCACTGCCATTTCTGTAAAATGAAACCCATGCTTTAAATAAAAAAAAATTTTCTCAAGATGAAATGGAAACCCATATGCATATCCATTATATGCTAAACGTTATATTTTGTAATAGGGGACTTTTTTGTCTCTTTTATATGTATGCTGTGCTGTCTTACATATTTTAGAAGGAGCAAAGTGTCCCTGGTTGCCAGTTCTTCTTTGTCCTCCTCAGAAAGGACTGGTTGGTGGCTGATTGGTGGTGTGTGTTGTGAAACTTCAGCTTCAGTAGGAAACAAAACCAAAGTAACAGCAATCCTAAAAGCTAAAACATCCCCTGTCAGATTTTAACTTCTTCGTTCCTCAAACCCAGTTTAAGTGTTTGCCATATGAGGGAAGAGGGGAAAAAAACCCTACCAACCTATAGAATGTGCTACACACATCTGCACAGGAGTTGTGCTGACTTTCAGAAGGAGAAGGCAGCATTCCTCAGAAGATGTCCATTATGCAGCTTCTGTTATTAGTATGCTAACATATTATCAAGCAACTTTTATCATCTTCTTCCACTCTTCCTGTGTGGCATGAGTCCTTGCAGCTATAGTGTGATCAGGGTTTTTTCCAAGTCTGTTCAACTGTGATTAGGCAAGTTCATGGGCTGGCTAAATTTGAGTTCTTACATAACCGAAGGGTAGAAAAAACCCCAAAGTATTAAGCAATGGACCTGTTTTCAAGGAAGAGAATGACAGAATGATTGCTTCAGTTACTGAAAGTAATTTTGAAGTGTCTCTTACAGTGCATCTTAAAAATAGTTTTAAAAGGTATCAGGTTGGTTTTTGACTAATTCTAATTTTTTTTTTTTCCCGACAGCAACAGCCCTAAGTCAGGAGAGAAGGTCTACAATTATCTTTCGGCTCTCTTTCCCTGTGCCTCAAATCAAGCTAAAGATTTGAATACTAGTTTTGCATTATCTACTAGTGAAATCATCAAGGTCTCTCAGAACTGCCAGAATGAAATTGATTTATTTTTTTTTAACAGAGTATCATCTTAGAATGCATGAAACTCATTTTTCTTGGGATTTTTTAGGGAAAAAACAATAGTAAGTCTATCTCAACATGCAACACATTTCATTTACCATGGCAACAAATATTGGGATGCCTTTTTCTTTCTAGGCCTTGTTTAATCTCTTTTTACCAATTCATAATTTAGTCCAGCAACTTTTAAACTAAACTTTGACAACACAAAAAAAATATTCAGAGCTGCAGATTCAATGTACGACACTCTGCACTTTCAGTTTTTCTTATTAAATCTTTTATTTCATTTGTAGATGCAAAAAAAGAACCAGCACAAAAAAAAAGTACATATTTTTTATCAAAAACATCGGCAAGTGCTAGGAATACGCGTGTGAAAGGAAATACAGTATTTCATTCTTCATGATTTATCCCCACATGCTGACTCTCAGAGGAATGCACAGTTCCACTGACTTAGTGGCAGCACCTACAGAGTAAACAACTTTGTCTTCTTGAGTAGCACCAAAGCCACTGGCTGTGGTTGCAGCTCATCACCTTCCTTTCACCCACTTCAAGTTTGAACACCGCACTGGAGACATCCTCAGACAAGCACAACACTGAATATCAAAATATTTTATAGTTTAGGAGATCGGTGTTCCTCACTCTTCCATGTTATCAGAGACAGGTGCTACAGCAAAAGGGACAATCACTTTCTGTGAAAAGTTATCCCTTTAGTTTCTATTTGTGTAAAAAAGTCTGTCTGGCTAAAATTGTTTCCCAGTAAGATATGAAAGCTTGGAAGTGGATTTATTTTGTTGTTTTATTAATACAAATAGAAAGAAATGTTTGGGGTTTCTTTTCACAGATAAAATCAGGGTGCAAAAGGTAAGAAGGGAGAAGTTTCACTGCAACTAGTGCAGGAAGGTGTACATCTATACACATCTGAGAAAAACTCCCAAATACAAAATATTTGAAATGTTGAAATATATTCATTAAAATTGGTACAAATAGGACCATTAGTTAAAAAAAAAAATCTGAAAAAAATGTCCTGCATTATTTCAAAGGACAGCAATAGATCACAGTGTATCAGGAAGCCACCTATAAATATAGTTGGAAAACCTCCAGAAGCAGGAGCTGTGATCAATCACCAGACTTTGTGAATATGTTCCACTGACAATGCTCAGTGCTTACCAGGACAGCACATTTTTTATTTCCTTGCAATACTCCAAACCTACTGGTTTGCCCTTGTGTAAGGGCAGACTCACACAAAAGGAGAGTTTCCTTTTAAGCTTGAAAAGAGCACTGAAATGGCATGAAACGATTTTCTTTTTTCTTCAGGTGTACTGAAGAAATAGTTCTGTTTGCATTCCCAGGTGGAGATTTCCCAACAACTGGAGAAGAGTCAAAATTTTTGTACACAAGTAAAACTGCATATTAAAAAAAATTTAATCCTTCATCTTACTTAAAATAGATATTTTAAAAAATCCATATTTGGTCAATGCTTATAAAAAATAAAAGTGTACTGACAGGCCAGTCATTCCACTAAAACTGCTTCTATATATGTGCTAGGATAGGAGATCCTAAAAAGTTTTCTCAACCCCACAGCTGTTGTCTTATACATGTTTCTGCAGAAGGCTACTCCATGTTTTGCCTCTGGCTGAAGTGTTATTTGGCAGAAAGTGCATCAGAACATGAAAGCATGGCAGGTTTGAAACTGAGAGTCAAGAGTGGCTCAAGTTAAAAGCGAGTGAGTTGCCTCAGTGTTGCAGTGCTTTTAGCCACCTTGAGAAAGCTGGGTACTCAAAATGGAAAAAAGCAGTCACTTGCACACAAATAGAGCAATAAGGTGCAGCCACTTCTGTTAAGGCAGCTGAAAATCAAGTTGAAAGAGAAACTAGTTCTGTGTCATGCTCTTGCTCCAGGCTCAGTATTTTGTCAAATTCGTATCAAGCAGGCTTCAAACTAGTTATAACTGAAACTTCCTGATTCTGTGGTGTACTGTGTTGCCCCAGGCAATAAGACTTCATCACCTGCAGCCTCACTTCGACAAATAAAAATAAAGTTACTTCTTAAAAGTATTCGTCTTCCCTAGGATAAATTTTTCATTCTTCTTTCTTGCCTATGTGAAGCAAATATCACTGTAGAGATTGCACCTCTAGTTACAGTAACAGGACCTTTCAATAAAAATTAGATTAAAAATCGTTTTATCAACATTTCTAGGAATTTATAAATACAAACAGCCTTCAGCACATTTAGTAAACAGGCAATGAACAAAACCAACCGCAAAATATAAAATACCCCCTCTATTTCTAGGGCTTGTCATTACAAAAAAATCTCTGGAAAGAACAGCTGATTTTGAAGACATTCAAGTCAGTCTGTGATAGCTCCAGTGGGACCATCACCTTCTGCAACATGATATGCAACAGCAGAGGATTGTTCTGAGGGGATGTTTTCTCCTGTATTCCAAAGCTTTTTTCACTTGGTCTTTAGCATCTCCTACATAGTCCTCAACATTTTGCATATTTATCTCAATAACATCAAAGGTGTCTGCCTGTTCCTCCACCAGCAGGGCCACCTGAAGAAAGAGCTCGTGAACTTCCTTAATGCGACCTTCTAGCTTCACCAGCTCCTTGTGCCGCGTCTCTATCTCATTCAAGGCTGCGCGAGCTCCCTTAACATCCGACAAGAGATTCTCGGAGAAGACATCCCATTTGCCTTGCTCAATCATCTCCTCAATCTGCTGACCAGAAACGTCTTTGCCCATGATCTCCAGCTGCCGCTGAATTCGAATCTTGCAGTTCTCCCGCTGGTTCATCTCTGTTGCATTGTAATCAAACATAGCGTCCTGAAATGTGTGCATGAGGTCAACGTAGTGGTTCTTCGCCACCCTGGCAATGACAGACATAGCTCCGTATTTTGTTATTGCATCTTCACAGAAATCTCTCATTACCTGCAGTTTCCTGTGGATGCTTTCTCCACGGCTCTTAATGTCTCTGGCAATACAATTAGTATCTCGTTTGATGCTACTAAGACGGCGCATGGAAGTAAGAAAGCGGCTGTTTTGCTTTCTGAGACGGTTGACATCCGCTTTTAGGTGGTCATTTTCTGTCCGGATGCTCTGTATGTCCTTATGAAGGATTTCCAAGGCATAATCTGTCTCATAAAGGAGAATGTCCTGGGGTGAATTTTCATCATCATCACTATCAGAAAACTCTTGGTTGTGTAACCTGGCAAATTCACGCAGCTCACTTAAACGGTCTTTCATCCTGCCTGTAAAACAGGAACAGGAGGAATGAGTTTGAAATCACTAAAATATTGGTAAAGAGAGTTGAAAATTTGTAACTAATAGCTACATCATGATGATAACGAAATCATAGATAACAAACGTAACTCATCAAAGATAACCCAAAATACTAGATTTTAAATTTGTTCGCAATATTTTATACAGTGATGGATATCACATCCAAGACTCTGCTAGAACACTGTTCTAGAAGGTACAAGTTTAGAAACAAAACTGCAGGAAAGAAGACAACGAATCCTGAAGACAAATAAAAAAGAATAGTAGGACAGTCCCAAACTCCCCACAAAATGCCAGTCCTTTACTTGGAGAGGAAAACCAGACTCCCGATACTAAGCCTTCAGCTATCAGCATCTGTAGACATGTAAATTACTGAACATGAACACCTTCCACTACTACTCACTAGAGAAATCTCCTCTAGTTCCTGATCCCTCATTACATCAACTGTCCAAAATGTCACAGGGCTTCCTTCCCTCATTCCAAGTTTGCTTTTCTTGGGAGAATACTAAGAAGCCTCTCAGAAACAGAAATGACATTTACCAATACAATTGGGAAAGAAAAGTTTCAAAAAATGGTGTAGAAAGTATCAAGATAGGGAAAAGAAAAAAAAAAAAAAAAAAAAAAAAAAAGGAAAAAAGGAAAAAAAAAGAAAAAAGAAAGAAAAAAAAGAGAAAAAAAAAGAAGCAACTTTAGTGTCTTCAGATGCTATCATTGATCACAGAGTATCAGACATCAACAATTAGGGGTGTGGAGCATCTCTCTTATGAGGAGAAACTGCAGGAGCTGCGCCTATTTAGTCTAGAAAAGGAAAGACTGAGAGAGTAGAAGACTGAGACACATAAATATGTCAAAGGCAGGTGCCAACAGGATGGTGCCAGACTCTTTTCAGTGGTACCCAGCAAGAGGACAAAGAAAAATGTCCATAAACTAAAACACAAGAAGTTTAATCTCAACATAAGGAAGAACTCCTCTACACTGAGGGTGGCAGAGGCTGCCCATGGAATCTCCCTCCCTGGAGGCATTCAAAACCCACTTGACACATTCCTGTGTCACCTGATTCACATGACCCTGTCTTGGTTATATTTGGACTAAATGATCTCCAAGGTCCCTTCCAACCCTAACAATTTTGCGATTCTGTGAACTTTGTGCTTACCATTCCTTAAACTTAATAAAAATTAAATATCAGCCTTCTACAGAAAGCATAGTAACAACTGGCTCAACAATGATTTAACTTTCTGTTTGTGTTTTCTTTGTTAAGCAAACACTGAGTAAAGCTCCTGTGTAATAAATTTGTAATTTTTTAAGAGTAGGTCTACCCTTCCTTCCCCAGGAAGAAATGGAGAAGCAAATACATAGCAATTCACAACATGAAAATGCTGTAGTAAATTCATGTGTATACTAATTCTGCAGCATCTCAAAAAATATTGCTTTTTTCTTTCTTTTAATACAACAGGAAAGTCAAACAATAAAAGAAGAGTAGGGAGCTGTCAAGTGTTGCCTTGGATTGCACCACAATATTGCCTGGACACAGGAAGATCACGCAATTAAACACTGGCCTGTGCACTATCACTTCCACCAAGTCTCTGCCTACATTCTGTACGTGCTGAATAAAAGTTGTACAACATAAAATTTAATATTCATCATTCAGTTCATGCTATCCCATTGACTATGTTGTTACTGTTCATTTTCCTTGGGGATTTCCCCTGCAAAATCTTTGGAAAGTTCCATAAACTCCTACCAGTTGTTTGGGGAAAGGCAAATCTAACAGCCCCACAGCCAGGTTTCAGCCCAGAGTCCTTAAGGATGATAGTGATAGACTCTTGATAAATTACAATGCCCACTTGAGACACTTCAAGCACAATTCTTTGTACCTGGAATCTTGAGAAGTCAGCCCCTTCTCACTTCAGTCACTGCTGCAAGCCTTGAGCACTTTGCTGAGTAAGATCGTGAAGGAACAAGCTGGACATCAGTGAATGAGCACATGGATCAAGGCCACTTGTGAAGAGCTCCTCTCAAGTGACATGGACAGTGTCACACACAATCTCCGTGATCCAGCAGATCCAGTGGAGTCTAGTTGTAAGTGGAACAGAGGGATCAAGTTGGAGTTACACTTAAGAGTCTTCACCCAGGGTTTTCCCAGCTCCCCAGTACTTAGTTCTAAAAGCCTACATTATTTGTATCTATGTACCAAAACTTACATTTAAGGTGATCAACATTAGTATCTTTTAACTCTGCACTGAGGACCTGTACCTGCCTGAGATATGTCTCCACAGCTAAAGTGTTCACACTTTTGTCCTAACAAGTGGATGCCATCTATTTAAGCCTGACTCAAGAGTCCTGCAAAATCAGGGACATTTTGGCACTTTCTTTCATTCTTCCCAAGTCCTGTCTTTTACACTTTGTTTCTAAAGTGCATCACCTAGCTTGCTTCCCACTTCATCTTCACATTTTTGAGATGCTCTTCCTTACCTACACACCATACCCGGATGGGAAGTAAGTAACTTTATGCCCGTATTTCAGTGTCATATTAGGCCACAAACACCACAAATTACAGAGAACACTTGTTCAGCTTTATGCTGAACATGCTCAAGTACTCCATAGGTCAGCATTTGCAATATTTGGCCAAAGAGGTTTGTGAGGTTTAAGCAAATGTTTAGATTTCAGCTTACTTGAGCACCTTTTGCTCAAGGAACATAGTAAATTTATTTGGAGTATTCAGAAACCGTTTGGGGTACTTTGGAAACTGAGTTGAGAAACTCTCAATTTGGCAGAATTTCAGGATTTTTTACATTAAGAAAAACAGTAGGATGGAATGTAACATCACCACAGAGGTATTTTCCTATTTCCAATTCTCATTTCAAACAAAGGGGAACCAGATCTTTCCCAGAGAGGACAATAATTTCCAAGCTTTCCTTGGGTGGTGTTAGGGACAGAATTGATACTAAACAGCTGAAATAAATAAGGAGAGAGGGCAAGGGGGAATAGCAACTTGAAACATTTCAATTTAACAAATAATGGTTTACAAAAGTTGGCCTCCTCTGTCAGATGCTGTTGTTACTCAGCAGTTTGCATCTATGTATATGTTGATTGTATTGCTTGTAATTTGAACAGCAATATATTAATATATGGTACATGTCTGGTTATTAGGGATAGCCTGAGACCTCAGTCTGTAAAGTGAGTGTCTCTCCCTTCTTGCAGCAGGAGAAGTTGGGCTCTCTGATGGGAAAGCAGATCTGCAGGACCTCAGTGTGCTGGTAGCATGAAGCAGAACATGAGCCATGCATCCCGGGTGGAGCAGCAAAAGTGAGGAAAGGGACACTTGAGAGACCACATCTGGAGTGTTACACAGACACACTGGAAGGAGACCAGGGGAGGAGAGAGGTGGTCAGAGGTGCTGGAGCACCTGACATATGAAGAGAGACTGAGAGAGTTGGGAATGTTCAGCCTGAGAAACAGGAAGCTCAAGGAAGATTTTGTTGTCATCACTAACTGCTTAAAACAAGGCATTTTCCCTTCATGGAAATGTACAGCAATAGTACAAGATGCAACAGGCCTATGTGGAAACAAGAGAAGAGCCAGCCAGGTATGAGATGGGGGGGAAAGTAAAAAAAAATAAGAAAACCCCAAACATTTAGAAGCCATGGAAAAGGTGCCCAGAAAAGTTTTGGAATCAGCATCCTTGAAGATATTTAAAACTCCACTTGACATGGCCCTCAGCAACCTGAACTGCCTGTGTGTGTTTGAGCAGGCCTGGATTAGACAATGTTCAAAGGTCCAGTCTAAACTGTTCTGGTAAATCAGCCTTAGATAAAAGGTTTGACCATGAACATTAAATATGTTCAACTACTTGCACAAGTCTATATAAAGAGACATCTAACACATTAGAATAGCAAGACAGTGACTACTCTGGAGTAACAACTGCAAGTGTATAACTGCCTTTATTCTAAGAGTGTGAGGTTTAATAGACTAGCTGTCAGCTACTCTATTTATTTATTTATTTATTTATTTATTATTTTATTTTAAAATGCTACTTATATTCAAATTGGAACATGTACTTCCATTTGTATTTTTAGGCTAGGTAAATCTGTCCTTGTAAATATGAAGTTCCTTCTTCCAGTCCATCATGATGTGTACACCCAAACACACACACAGGAAATACAGGCCAGGTGATGACTGCAGAGGTTACAACTTTGAAGGCAGATACCCAGCAAGTACAGTCAGCTGAGGGCATGTTCAGTGCTCATCTTTTCATATTACTGTGCTACTTACTGGTATTAATCACCACAGTGACAAGCTTTCCCATGATGCATGAGAAACATACAAATTGTCCTGTTGCAATAAGACTGCAGACCCAGACAACTGTGTATGACATGGGATTTCAGACAAGAAAGCAAATCCACTCTGAAAATCAAAAACTATGCATGTGCATATACCCCCTTTCTGTTAGCCCCATATACATACAAAAGGGGGTCCTACAAACATTGCCTAACATTGCCATGCAAATGTTCTGAAGCCTGTTAACTATGTATAAATAATCCAAGGCTAAAAAGTTATTTCTATAGAAACAAGTGAATTACGCACTTATGTTTATCTCAGCTTTAACATTTGTATATCCACACTCTATCCCCATATGGACCATTCACGCAGTAGTTGGGTTCAATGATCCTTGTGTGTTCCTTCCAGCTCAGGATAGTCTGTGATTCAGAGTCTAGGGACAAATGGTGAAATGATGAAGCAGTTTCAGCACAGCATCCATATTTCATGGCCAGCTGCTGGGAAGGAAGGCAGTGTACATTTTCTTCTTGCAGCATTCATAAATGGCAGCTGCTACTTAATACCATCTTGTGGCTTACCAAAAGTCTAGTCAGTAATCTTTTCAGCCTCGAGTAGAGCCTTACAAGATGAAGCTTTTACTTCAGTTGTTTGAGGAACAAACAAGTCAGTTAAAAATAATTTCTGTCAGTAGTTCTTCTTGCCCTTGGAAGGTAAAAGGAACCCACGTGGCTCATCCTGGCTCTGAATGGCATGTGATTTTTATCTCATGACACAATAGACATGACCCAAAAAACAAGTGGTGAACAATTAGGAAATAACCTGCTCTTAGGCAAAATTACTTCATAGCTAAGTATGTGTCAGCACATTTCAGTGACTTCCCATGTGGCTTGTAGAGCATGGAGTATTGATGGAAATCTACTCAGATGGACTTGCTGAATTGAACAAACTGCATTCTAAGGCAAATAGAGTGCTGCTGTTGCACTAAAATACAAGTCATGCATATGTAAAAAAAGTGTTAAATTTAGCTGAAGCCTTTTGTTTAAGAGTTGGAATTTCAGATTTAATAATTTTCTAGTAACTATCTGTTTTGTAAACACTTGTCTTAGAGCAGAATTAATATTTTTGCTTGGTATTTGTTGCCCAATAATAGATTTGACAATATTGATTAACTTGGGAAAAATACTTTTTTTTAACAGTAGGTTTTAATCTTTCCAGAAGAGTAATTGGCTTATAGCAGAGTACTAGTCATCTTTTCAGTCCAAATTCCCTGTCTTCCCAACCATGCCCATCACAGGTGGCACAGCAGGCTTGATTTTTCAAATTAGTCATCTTTTTTTCTTTCTTCTCCTCTGCAAGAGCCTGAAACAAAAAAAAATTATGATCTAATGATTAGGACAGTTTGCCTTCTCAAGCTGTTCTAAGATCACGTATGTGTACTAATTCCAAGATTATTAACAACTATGACAGAGATCAGCAGTTCAAAATCTTTTTGCGGCCTCATTGAAAGGAAGTTATCCTCTCTGGAATTTCTTGGATTTCATGATGTTTAAAAATAGACAAAATGTATTCAGGAATTAAAATCCATCAGTTAACACTGAATGCCAGTTCTAAAGCTAAAGAAATCCATCAAGAAGTTGCAAGTGTATCTGAAGACTACACTACCCAGCTCATATGCTCATCAAAGCCTGTGTACAGCAAAAGACCACCTTTATAGTTTCTGTCACTAGAGACACATATCTGCACTTGCAAATGTCTCAGGGTATTGGTTTTTTTCCCCAAAATATCCCTGTCCTCTGCCAGGATAAGTTATTTATTACAAGCTAATATATTCAGAGCAGTAAGGATAACACCATTCTTTGCAGGCTACTTCTGCATCTGGCAGAAACTCCAAGCCTCCAGTGGTTCCTTTCCTATCACAAAGTCTAGGAAAAACCTGGGGGGGGGGGGGCTGAAATTAATTCCAATTGTCGCCTCTAATTCAAAGAAATTAGGCAGTAATTTCTACAATACTGATAGCTTTGGAGGTTCTTCTTTGACTTATCTCAGTTTCTTTACCAGTATTTAGTCTCTTCAACAGAAAAGAACTCTCAGTTTTTATATGACAACATATTATAAATTGAAGGATCTAGGGTGCATCTCATACTTCTCAGATGTACTGAATATGGTTAACCATCCTGGTGAATATAGCAGGTTGACCATCCTGGTGTTTTCTGTGGACTGGTTATCAGCTTTTCCAGACATTAGTATCAAAACTAGGAGACACTGCTGGTGTGCATTAAATGCACTATAATATGCCATTTTTCACATATTTATGATAAGACTGAGAAAAAAATCTGATGTTTTAACTTTTTATTACTCCGTAGCCATGAGAGTAAACATTATTCCTGTGTTGGAGAGGTCAGTTTGTTGTACACGGGTTGACTGCTACTATACTGTCTAAATTTTCACTGGAGAGCTATGGATCACCACTGACAAACTTTCAATAGTGGACAGATAAAATGGATTCTCAGTATCTCCTCTTAAAATTTGCCTCACAAGTCACATAAATGAGCACTTGTAACTAGATTTGGTGCTGTTTAGGTGGGGTGGGGAGCAGAGGTAACAGAGCTATAGACAAAAAAGGTTTCTGCATCTTCACTGGTTTGCAACACCAAGGTCTTCAGATAAATTTGGCCTAGATAGAGACAAGGGGAGTGTGAACTGTACCTCCAAGGGCTTGGCAAATGGTTGAGACAGATCCATACCACTTAATATAAACAGTGAGACAGCCATCTGTGCATTTCTTGGCAGTTACTACAGCTCAGCATCATTACAGGTCCCCGTGCAGGGCAATTAGCCAGCACACTCACAGGCAGTGCTGGCACTACAGCACCATGAGAATATACATTATCTAATTAATCACCTCGGCTTCCCTGGAACACATTGGCTCAGCGAAATAGCTGTGTATATGCCACAGGTATATAACTACTATTGCTACCACACTGTAGTATTTGTAAGTGATTAATACATTATGTTGGTATGTAAATAGAAATATGAGGTCTCATGTGATCATCAGTCAGAAGAAACACGTTCTACTGACGCTTTTAAATTAGCACAACTGCATTATTTTTTGAAAAGCACCTATATTTAAGACTTGTTAGAAAGTGTTACAATCTGACGCCAAGTACTTTTGACTTTAAAAAAATTCCTTTAAGGTTAAATACAGGGTTTTCTTGGTATTTGGTCATGTGGGCCAGTACACGTGAGGCTCAGTTTGGGATTCTATTGCAAAATGTATACAACTGTACCAGCACCAAACTAGTTCCAGCCAGGAAATAACCCTTATAGCCAGCCACACATGCACACCCACAGCCTCAGCCCCAGGACATGTCAGGCTTTATGGCAGTTATGCTACTTAGCAGCTCATGGGTGTTTACAGGCCCATTCAAAGCACCCGTGAAGTTGAGACAAGATATAGATGTAATTAGGGACACACCTGGTTGGGCATATCAAAAGCTCAAACAAGCTTTATTCTTGCTTTCAAAAATAAGTGAGTTGCAATACCACAAAATCAGCACAGAGAAAAGACATAGCGGGAAAAGCTGTCATGCAGTAATTCCTTCACTTTTGTGAACACAAGCTTGTTGAGAATAATCCTGGCAATTAATGGGTTAACTGCCATAGCGGATTAGGCAAAAGCTGCACACATGATAAGCCTTCAGAAGTCAAGATATGTGACATCATTCTCTCTCTGATAAAACTACATGTAGTTTTATCTAGATGTAAGTGCCAAGCACTGTGTGAGAGCTCTTGCTGATTGTGTAGAGTGTCTTGATATCTCATCTAGCCTATCAAAGCAGAGATAAAAACCAAATTGTTTCGCTCCCCTCATGTGGAACCCCCCCACTACCCAAGAGGGGGTTCCCAGGAGCCAGCCCTAGGCTGCTCCCTGGGAATGATGTTCCTCACCAGAGCTGGTTCATGGCCACATCTTGGGGAATAACCCAAAATGTAAGCATAAGCAAAAATGGCTTCACTGCAAAAAGTGGTAACCCCAGATTTGGCATTGAGATAGGTTTACTGGATCAAGTTAACATTGCCTCGGTTACTTCTGCACTGTGTTTTGTCATCCTTGAACTACAGGAAGGACCAGAGTCAAAGAAAATTGATGGGCCAGATAAAAGATAATAGAAAGTATCTGGGCCAACACCTTCATATTTGACACAGCAGTTGTCTTCTCACCATCAGAACTGGTTTTGAACATATCAGCATTAGGATGGGTATCTGTCACACTCAGAGATTATCCATATTTTTCATTAGTGACTTGGAGAGTGAAACCAAATATGAGCTTGTACAGTCTCCAGGCAACACTGAACTGGAAGGGAGTAGAAGCAAGTGTTTGGTGAGGGCAGGGAAGGAGAAATTATGAGAATTTAAAGAGATCTTCACAGTAAGAGAATAATTAACAAAAAGAAAAGGAAATTCAATATAGTCAAGTCTGGCACATTTAGATAAAACTATTCACACAAATATAAAGTAGGAAATACCTAGTTTGGCAGCAGGAAGGCATTGGTGAGGTTATAGCTGATTGCAAGCCACAAAACAAGCTCACAATATAGGGTCATTCTAAAAAAACCAAAACCTAATATCTTAAATGAGAGATGGCTTGGGAAGGACTGGTTTTACTCTGCTTGGCATAGATAAGGCCTCAGTTGGAAAAGTATATTCTGAAACAGTTATCACATTAGGAAAGCCAAAGGGAGCATATTTGGCATATAATTGTCTCCAAACATTTTAGAAAATACACTTCTGGAGAAAGAGGAGCAGAACGAATTATCTTCATTTAATTCAGAAGACCAGGGAGGGAGACACAGTACTCCAGGACATAAAAGGAGTTTTCTATGGAAAGGGAAATGGTGAGTTTGATCCCTGTGTTGACACTGGAAACGGGTGAAGTAATCAATTTCTTTCACTAGGCCTATGTTGAACTGGCTGTGACTTGCTGAAAATTGGACCATTTCTCTGTGGAAGCACTGTGGGACCTTCTTCCTTGACAGAAAGAGAGAAGATACAGAAAGCCCTCTCAGGCCTGGTTTAGGTGCACAGCTCCAGTGCACCAAATGGATAAATCAATGTCTTACAGTCCCACAGTGGCCCTGCATTCCCAGGATTTGTTCAGTGCCCCCACCCCCAGTGTCACTGTGGGTCCAGCACAAAGTGTATGTTCACACAGTGCTGCCCATGATGAGGAGAAGTTTAGGGGACTTATTTCATGCAGCAGATTCTCTTATTTCTCTATTATTTATGCAACTACCATTTCTCCTTCTGAAGCAGGTTTGGTTAACACTGTTAGTGTTAGTATAGTGAAAGATGTCAGACATGGAACCCAATCCCACAGCACCCAAATTCTCCAGGACTGATAGAGCATGCAGTTGCATTCCAAAGCATCATGTTTATCTGCAGTGCCCAGAAGGTACTACATTTTACTCATTTTAATGTCTCAAGAGACCTCCTGTACCATGATCACTTTCTTCATGGAGATGTCTTTCAACAACAGTTTGACTTGCAGTTTTAGCCTCACACAAAACACAAGATAACATATGACAGAACACACAATTTCAGTTTCAGGGCAGTGGGCACACAATGCAGCCAGAGAAAAAAGGTCATTGGAGGAGTTGGATACCTAAACCATCCTTTCCTAATGATGACATTTATTCTGTTCATCTGTTAGACCTCTGGTCTCTTTTGAATTAAAAAAAAAATTATGGTCATCTTGTTGTCTCACCACTATTTAAATAGTGAGTATCAGCACTGGTAAAAAAGCATTATTATTCAAATTGTATTCTCATCCTAAAAAGTAATAGATTGCCATTTTGACACCTGACAGCTTAAAAGACGGTTGCTAAAATACCCTCTACAGAACAGGAACAAGAAGTGCAAGCGTCCGTTTTTGGCCAATGCTGTTATTGTAGTCATTTCCTTTCTCCGTATCAGAGTGACATGTAGTTATCTCAGACATACACGAGGGCCACTTCTTGGTAGGAAGGAAATGAGTATCAATTTAATTGGAAGCAATCAAAGAATGCTAACTTTTGCATCCACTTCTAGATATGGTCATGATGACACTCAAGAACAAAGGAAAAGCTATTATGTTTTGCATACAAACCAAGTTTTCTGTAAAATCTGCTGTGAAGCTATTCATAACCATGTATGAGCACTATGAATAAAATGTTAATACTCGTTAAGCCAGACAAACAAGGCAGTGGACATGCAGACATCCGTTGTGACTGGATGAGAAGACACATCCAGTGTCTCTGTTTTTCTCTCATCCTGTGAAAACCTAGCCATCCCTTTTGCATTCCATGAGGACCAGGGCTAGGCACCTTCGGACCCAAAAGCCCCGTCCGCATTTCCTACCATCTCTCCTGCCTGCGGGCTTCAGACTTCACGACTCGATTCAAAAGGGACAATTTCGTGTACTCTTAGGCAAAACCGAGGTGCCGAGCGCCCCGCACGCCCCGCGGTCCCTTCGCCTCGCCGGCTGGGCTGGCTGCCGAGCACCAGGCGCTCCCCGACAGCCCGGGAAGGGGCGGCCAGCCCGGGCTCCGGCGCTGCCCAGCACTGCCCTCCCTCCGGCAGCAGCTCCGGGCGCCTCGTCCTCCGGGAACTCCAGCTGATGCTCAGGGGAGCTCGGGAATACGGTTGTGCCCCCGTCCCGGGAGCCAGCACCGGCTGTGCCCGGGGTGAGGAAACCAGCAAACCCTGCCTGGCCCCCAAGGAAAACGCTGTCTCGTCCTGCCCCGTCCCGGCAGGTACTCACCCCCGGGCAGGGCAGTCCGGCCGGTCCTGTGTCGCTCCGCTCCGCCCGCGCCGCTCCCCGACGTGCCGGTGCCGGAGGTGCCGGTGCTGCTCCCCGACGTGTCGGTGTTGGTGTCGGTGCCGGTGCCGGTGCCGGTGCCAGTGTCGGTGCCGCGCCGTCGAGGCGAGCGCTCATCCCCGCGGAACGCCCCACCCCTTCGGTCGGCTCGCCCGCCTATTGGCTGTGAGGACCTGATTTGCATGGCGGCGCCCCGCCCCTGCCGGACCGCGCCCTCCCGGGCCCGTGGGTAGACGCGCGGTTCTCGTCGCTGCCCAGCGCGGGGAAACTCCGTCCCGTGGGTGCCGGGAAACGTGGGCGCGGTGAGCTGGCCCGTCTCTTCGCCATCGTTCACGTGGACGTCCCCTGACCTTTCTTGTCCTCGCCTCCCCGCCGGCAAGCTGGGGCTTTCCCACTCTGTGATTCTGTAATTCAAATTGCCACTGCTTAGCGTAAGGAAAATGTGCTCTTTCGTTTCATGCTTCAGAATTTGGGTCAAATTAAGTCCTTTTTTTGCGTTGTGACTTCCTGAGGAATAAACCCAACAGCTTTCCCATCATTCTAACTGAAAAGAAAACCTAACAAAACTCTGGTGTCACAATGTTTGGTACACGGTAATCATACATATTAATGAGCCACACAAGTAGTTATAGAGATTGTTCAGGTCTTTCTGAAATGGGAAGCTTTTGCTTTTCTTGAAAATCTTGGACATGTACTTTTTTCTCCTTTTCATCACAAAGCTTGAATATAATCTGAATCTGAAAATTTTAAAATATAGAAGTTACTTTTTTGGTGGTGCTAAGAAGTAGCTGAAAGAACAACTTTGCTTTCCTGAGCAGCCATCAGTTATAAGGCTCCAAAATTTCTTACATTGCTTTAATCCCACCCTGGGTGACTGAGAATAAATTCTGCCATGATGGAGACAATTGCAGAGGTGTAGGAAGCTTCCTCCCTCCTTATTTTCTATGCCGGTTTTGTGTCAGGAAAAAAAAATGTACATAAAGGGAAAATATTTGAGGTTTAATGGTTAAAAGTTAATTAAAATATATCTGACAGAAAGGCTCTTTCACCTTGAAAAATCCACGACTGCCCTGGGCACTTTGCTGGGATTTTTCTCTTAGACCTTGATGCTGGAGACAAATTTAATTGGAATCAGTGTGAGTCTCACCAGCTCCCTAACACTACCTGAAGATACTGAATTGTGAGTGGGTTTTCTCTTCCAAGCTGCTGCTTTCCAAGACCAGCTGCAGCATCCCCCCATGTGTGCAGGCAGCTTCTCCTTGTCACTGGACCACAGAGAGCAAATGGGCCTTTAGTGTTGTTTGGTGCTATTAATGCAATCAGAGCTGGAAACAGAGCTGGGTGCTAATGTAATGTCACGGGTAATCAAAGGTACAGGCTGCTTTGTGTGGCATGGAGCAACAATTACAAACTAACCTGCTGTTGTTGCAGCAGAGGCAAAGCTATGGGTGCATCAATTGATGTGTCTGATGATCCTGTCAAGAGCAAAATGCTTATCTAGAAACATCTGGTATCTTCCCTGTAATTCAGGATATGGAGGATATGGAAGACCAAAGAGATGACTGTCAAGTCTTCCCTGCTTTGGGAGAGACTTCAGTCAAAACTTCAGTAGCTGAGTAACAGACAAAGTAGCAATATTGTTAAAATATTAGTTTTCTTAGAAACTAATAGTGAGTGAGAGAAATTTATAATTTCTACTGATTTTGACACCTAGATGAGATGAGGTTTAAAAAGGTGCAAAACTCTAATAAAAAGCTTGCTAATTAAGCTACACAAATAGGTAGCTTTAAAAAAAAAAATCACCATTGCCAAACAAGTATCCTGAAGTATTCTTGAGTGTATTATGTTGCTAGATCTTACAAAAGGTGTCCATTTGCATGGTGTTATAAGAAACAAAACCAGAAGAGTCATATGAAAAGATTGTTGTGTCATCATATGTACCGAAGACACTTGTTTTGGGTTATTATGCTCATTTCAATCTTTTCTGAAATAACGTGAACAGTGTAGATTGATAATGGAAATTATTAGACAGAAGTAAGTGATTTTCCAAAATAAGAGATAAAGAATTTTCAGTCTTGTAATCTTATTCTCCTGTGAGTCCTGAGCAGCATTACATACCAAGCTACAAAAGTAACAACGTATTTTTTTCCACTTTCTGCTATGTCTTATTATAAGAGAAACACTTTGTAGTTTACCAGTGAAAGTAAATACTCAATTTACATAGATAAAGGCAGAACTCATTAGTATTGGGATCACAGATGCCAATAAGTTTCTAAAGGAGTTTGGGCAATATAAATGTACAATACATCTGCAGACAGTAAGCCTCTCTTTCAGTTAATTTTTCTTTTTCCTGAAGAGTTGTTGCATTTCTTTTTTTCCTTAAAGACTTCTAATCCTGACCTAGGTCTTGAGTGATTGCTTTGAATGAGCCAGGTTTTGCTTCCAGTTCTCTTATCTCTAGAAAGAGGACAGGCACAATTACTTTCAGTTCTCGTAAGTGTTTAGTGAAAAGTAATATATAAATGAATTGGACTCTCAAGTATGTTAAAATACCATGAGAATTTGTTGTATTTCAAGGACAATTCACTGCATGAGAGAGACCCATCATCTTTCTGCTGTGCTGTGTGTCACTTCTAAAGACCTTTCCAACCAGGAAACTGAGTTTCTTCCAAAGCCCAAGAAATTAGAAATTATGTGGACATGTAGATTTCTCTTTGCTACCACTTACCAACATCTCAGGGCATCTGGGAACTCTGGATAATGTCAATTTTTGGGAAGAGCAGTTTCATGGGGCAACTTACATACAGGTGACATACAGAGTCCTGTGTTTCTGGAGCTTTCCCCTCTCTATAAAAGCAGTTTGTAGCCATAACATCTGTATTAGTTTCAGTATGAAGTTATAGTAGTGTCAGTCTATAATGATTGACACTTGTGAAACTTTTGGCTAAAAATAGAGCAAATTGCTACCAGTTCAGTTGTGTGTCCTAGAGCCAGTTCTCAGACACATAAAATTCACATACACTTTTCTGGATGTACACATGAGCCTCTTCTAAGCTAGAATCAGATCTGATGTAATCTAGCTTGCATTGGTTCAATCAAAGTAATGATTCATGGTCCTGGGCAATTAACTTTTTTCTTTTTAACCTCATAGATCAGTAGAGTCATTCTGACAGTACATAATTTATCAATTGTCAAGATTAGTTCAAGGGAGACACCAAAAGACTGATGCTAGAAAATTCTTTCACTATATTCATTTGCCAGAGAAACTGAGTCTTCAGCTGTGATATTTCCAGCTTGAGAAAGGTCCAACATTCCTGCTCTGTCTTTCCACATTTCATTGTAACCTCTCACAAAAGCTACTGATGTTACAGAACAGCTTCATCAATAAATGTTGCTGATGTAAAGAGATTCTCCCTTGCTGCATGAGGAATAGAGTGCTGAAAAGAATTCAGAAGCCAAGTATCTCCACAGGTGGCTAAATCCACCTTAGTTCTTTGTTGAAGCCCATGGAGATATTTGGATTTACATAGGGATAACATAGTGCTCTAGGTACTGAGCCCTGCAGATGTTTTTCTTTTTGCTTTTCTTTTCTCTCCTTCATTAGGAAGGAAAAGGAGTGCTACAAAAGGATGAAGTGCTGAAAGCTGTGCAGATGTAATTGCTGTGGAATCAGAGGATGCCCTGTGCCAAGGCCCTCTCTCTTGCTTATTTAGGAGATGATTTAACATTCTTCTCCAATTATGCTCCAAAGGCATGTGAAGCCAGCCCTGGGTGTATTGCCCCCGAATTCCTTGTGAACCACAACTTGGCACTCATGTATGGCTCTGAAAGTTCATTACCCATACACGAGTTCTTAATCTAGGTAGGGCTGTATCAAATGCCAGATTGGATGCACAGGAAATAGCCCTGGGACTTCTGTTGACTTCAGAGATGATGGCAGGTGCCAGCACGTTTTATTAAGCTAGTAGCCAACAAATTAACAAATTCAAAATATTTTCATATGATGGATGTAAACATTCATGGTTAACTGGAGCCAATGGAACAATACTGACTTCTGGGAACTGAAGGCTTGGTTGATTATCAAGCAAGCCACTGGATTTCTCTGCTGCTGTCACAGCTTTTGAATGCAAGAGAGTAGCCCACATGTATGATGTGACAAAGGTCGGGTCACATCAGTTGGCCTAATGAGAAGCTTTACCTAACCCTGTTCCTGTACTTCAGTAAGTGTCTAACTCCTGTTATCAGACAGGAGTGAGGTATTTCTTTCTCCTGTACATTTGCATGCCCATAGACTGAGATCAGTTAACTTCTGCAGTACAGGAAGCACTCTGCAACCTGTCAGAGCTGAGACAATTACACCTTTATGTGATTCAAGAGGGATAAAAGGGGAGGAAGGCACATAGCAGGCACTCAGACTTGGGTATAGTCCCAGTAACAGCAGATTCTAGGGCAAGTTCATATTGACAAAAACCACATGCTCTATTTTTCCCTCATCACTACTCTCTGAGCAGAAAATGGCCAGATTGTATATTAGGTATGAAGGCAGAAGTACCTGGGCAGTAATAAAAAGGGTTGGGTTTTTTCCCCCCAGAGGTTAAAAGCCTTAGATGCTTAGAAGGGTGAGACAAACAGTAAACAGACCTTCACAAAAGAGCTATTTCAAAATGAGGACATTTCCATAGCTTTTTTTGAGCATCCTTTTTATACTAGCCATTCATAGAAAAGGTGTTACTTTCTAAAACTCACCAAGTTTTGATGAAATAAAAAAAGTCTATCCTAGAATTGTGTGAACATAAATTTTATACAGCCATGTAGATGGATCACCATATTCATGCTGCCAGTGCTTTTCAACAAGCAATATAACATCCAGAAAGTGGTGGGGAGCCTGCCCAAAGTGCACAGGGAGTTCCTGTACCACGCAGACTACTTTCTTCTGAAGGCATGCTGCACATGTGGAAACCTTTCAGGTGGCTTTGTGGCTAGATCTAAATGTCTTGTGGTAGACCTTCCCAAGGGTATCATGGTAGTGACATGCTACAGATCTGAGAAGAAAAAGAAAAGCTTTTTGTTTAGTTGAAGGTGAGGTAAGAATTATTTGGGATTATTTAACTGAGAATACACAGCCAGGGAGCAATTAATTTCCCAGCCCAGTAATGACCAATTGCTGCCTGGAATCCTCTGTGAATGGCAAGGCACACAGTATCTAAGCACATTGTACGTGACACAGTAACAGCATGATAGATTTCCTTGGAATGAAACAAGTCACTGCTGATGTTTGCATGATTTAGCTCAAAAAAAAAAAAAAGCCCTAAAAAATTAATGGTACTTGTCAAAGCAGAAGGGTATTTGTCAAACACCTTGCAAAACTTATCTGAGAAAAGTGAAGGCTTATATTTTATCTTTGAAACCTGTCTGACGGCTCTGGCAAGTATGCCAGGATTCTGAGAGGCAGCTGCTCCCGGCCGCACTTCAAGCCTCGTAGTCAAGAAATGCAAGAACAGGAAGTACTGGGGCACTGAGCAGCTGCACAGTGACGCCATGGGAGCCCACGGGTGCTCCCACTTATCCCAGCCAGGGAGAATCTCAGTACCCAAGGAGTGAGTAAGGCAGAGGGGCAGCAGAGTACCTGTGCTGCTTTTATACCGCTGCCAGCTTTTGATGGATGCAGCTGCCTTGGTGGCTACTCACAGAAAGATCTAACCTGCCCAAATCTTCTGGGCACCTGGGTGAGTCCCAGGTCCTTCCAGCTCTCCTCAACTGACCCCGTGCTCAGAGGCTGCAACAGATGAGTGAGAGGCTCTGTGAACAGCAGCTATTAGCTTCCAATCAATTTAATGTGCATCCATTAGGATGGAGCTGAGCCCTGTCAAACATATCCTTTAACTTCTGGATCTCTGAAAACATGAGATTCTGGCCTTTGCATTTGTCAAGTTCATAACTGAGTAAGCAAAGTGATGTGGAAATCCCAACAGATGAATCAAAACCAGAGCACACAGCCTCTCCCAATTTGTCAATGTAGAGAATTATTTGGTCTGTAAATGGGTTTTACTGACATATATATATACACACATACATATATACACACACACATATATACATACATGCACACTTTACAGGTTACATCTCTGTGTAGGTTGTGTTCTGCTGTGGCAGAGAAGGAGGACTGCACTGTGCACACAGGCTCAGTTCTTATTTCTTCCTTGTAGTCTCAGCTGCAGCAATGCAACCTAGCCTGCTGTGCCTCTTGTTAAGCTGGATAAGTGTCTACTAGGAATAATTCAAGTATGGCTGATTTTAAATTGAGGTAGGGAGTGGATTAGATGACTTCCTCAAACTTATTTTAGCCTGATTTTCTAAATCTTATTGACACATGTCAAAGATATATAGATATATATTCTATATTCTATACATATTCTACATATTTGTAGAAATGCAAATATTAAAATACACTAAAACATAAGACTATATCTTCAGGGGGGTAAATCAGTTCTCCAAAATTCAAGCCAAACATTGGCAGTGGGTATTTTTTACTACTAATAAACAATCTATTAATGATCATACTAAAAATATTGTAAGGAAAATCTGGTACTGTTCTTTTAATATGGAGAAGTTAATTAACTTTTTTTTTTTTTTTTTTTTTTTTTAACTGGAAGAAAATTCTGGAAATATCCATCATCTACTGTGCCTTTATACCATGCCTAACTATATAAACCTTGCTTCTTGGCCAAAGTAGCAGGCAGTTCCCCCCAGAAGCACCACACAGGCAGGGGACAAGCACAGAAAACAATGCTGCACACTGCTTACACTACATGGCTTGGAAACGTTGGTTTCACTGAGAACTTGGTAGGCAACACTGGTAGTGTTACACTTGTATGTTACAAGGATGGTAAACATGGTTTCCATCTTACAGAATAAATCTTTACAATGTGATAAATGAAAGAAAACCCAACTCACATTTAATTATGCAAAGGAAGAGCCTACATAAATAATAATTTTAAATACTGTCCATATTTAATGTTAACTACAGCATATACAACTGCTGTGAGTACAAATTTGGGTGAATTTAAAATGAAGTATAACTAACAAAATAATTAAATAACAGATAGACAAAATTAATATACTGAAGCAAACTCAATGCAGTATTTATTTTAAAATAAATTAAAAATTGTAATTGTAATTAATATACAACAGCAAATTTAAAGTTCACCAATAATCAGTACTACAAGTAGAATACATCTAGAGAAGTGAGTCTCTACTTCATTCCAAATAGCACTGAATACCTGCATATAAAATTTCCACATGCTCAATACCTGAAGATGACAGGAGATAGACACGTCAATTTATGATGAAAAATGTTTTTTGTGGCATGGCAAGAAAATTTTCCAAGTGGTGCTTGAAATCTTCCATATCTGCAGCTTTAGTGACAGTTAAATTAATTTCATCTAAGATAATCTTCTTTAGAGACTTTTTCTCCCTCTTCATTCCTCAAAGGGGTCAGGTCACCCATTCAATAGATACCATGAAGTCCTTTTAACCCTGTAGGAAACATGGAGGAGGGGTGGGCACAAGACACACTAGGATGGCAGATTCCCTAAGTTTTCATCTCCACCCATCTTGGAATGCACAGTTTTCTTAAGATTATTCTGTTACCCATATGGCACTATTCCTCTGTCTCCCTCTGACTGGATTCTCCACACAGGATTTAGCCCCTTGTGATTCACAGAGAAGAACTTAACTACTTTTGCAATTCAAAGTCACAGCAAATCTGTGGGGCTACTCTGGTCAGTGAGAATGTATGGATGTGAGCTTTGGAAACCTGAGTAATGTTCTCTCTGTTGCCTTATGCTTTCCTTCCTCTTGGGAAAGAGCAAGCAGATAAATGACCCTCCCTACTGCTATAGAACTGCATGGCCTGAAAATACATTATAGGAAGAGTTCTTGCTCCCTTTCCTTGATTTTTGTAAGAAAGTCAACAGATCTGGATTCCCAGTATCAGGAGGATATAGACGAACTTGAGTGAGTCCAGCAGAGTCACCAAGATGATCATAGGTTTGGAGTGTATGACCTGCAGGGAGAGGCTGAAGGAACCAGGTTTGTTTAGCTCAGAAAAGAAAAGATTTAGAGGATCTAACAGCAGCCTTAATGTACTGAAGAGATTACTGATATAACTGAAGTGTATGGCAGGAAAATGAGAAACAATGCTCATAAATTGGGATGAAGTTCCAATAGGAAGTAAAGAAAAAAATCCATATTATGAGGGCAGTGAAACACTGGAACAGGAGATTGCCTGAAGAAGCTGTGGAATCTCTGTTCTTGGAGATTTTCAAAATCCATCTGGCCAAAGCACAGAGATCAGTGTTGACTCTGAGAGATTGGAGCAGGAGATTAGACAAAATTACTACCTGATATCTCTCCTAAACTGTGATTCTAATGTGGTCCAAAATCCACAGCTGTAGAGGCCCGATCTTGGTGCTGAAAGATCCCTCTAAATAGGAAGCCCTTAAATCCCACATCCTACATACCACAGTGCAGGAATAGCCAGGCTGCCCGTGCAGTGCCTGAACAGTGTCTCAGGTAGGCTCATTAGCCGCTCCAGCAAAGCCAGCTCTTCATAGACAATGTTCTCACAGCAACACACCTACATTTCTTGGCTACTGATCCACTGCACTTATTTTCCCAAGATTTGTTATTTCCAGTGATATGTATCTGCAGTTACAGCATTTGCAGCTTGCTTCGAAAACAACTCTGTCTTCATTCAGGTGCCTGGGCAGAGCAATCTCCCCACACTGTCTGTCAGTGCAAGAGATAAAACACACTCTCCTGGCCCCAGCTGCTGGCCTGACAGGGAGCACTGCCAAAATCTTATGGGATTAGTAGGTGCTGAGGTGTATCCAGGCTTTCAGGGACTTGGTCAAAGAACTGTAGCAGGCAGTGTCACAGTGTAACATGTGCTTGCACTGTCTTTCAAGTGATAAGAGGGATTGATTAGAAAAGCACACTTCAAATTCTCTTACACACCCAGTAATATGCCCATCAGTCTTCAAACCTGTACTACATGGGAATTTTCAGAATCTTGTTCCATGAAAATGAAAGGAAATAGGTGTGCCAGTTGTTGAAGGACAACATCAGACTTGAAAGATGATTTTCCAAGTAGCATTAGAAGCCCTGCCATCCATGCAGCTTTGGTGACAATTAAATTGATGGACTAAGCTAGGTTTTTATGTGACAACAATAATAATATTGCATTACATTTATAAAGTATGCTCCACTTCAGGCTCTCTAAACCAATTTGCAAGCAATTACTTTAAAATACTGCTGTGTGTATTGCTACCCATGTATTATAGATGGGAAAGAAATCACAGAAAGTGTCAAAATGCCTAGAGGTGTACAGCAAGTCTTGATCTAACTAGAAGTTGCATCCAAATCCCCTGAGTGCTAGTTCTCTCTTTTCATGAAAAGATTTCATGTCTTTTCATGTCTCTGCTTTTTTCTTACAGATATTTTGTTTCTCTAAAGGCTTGTCTCTGTACAGCCATCTTTCTACTTAAATAATTCTCTCCCTTCGATAATTATTTATGTATGAATGTTATTCAGATAATGTGGAAAAAACTGTGTGATATTTAATGAGTCTATACCAGTTAAAATTAATTACCAAATTATGCTTTCAGTGAAGTCAGTGGAAGTTTGAACATGGCATCAAATGAGACAGGCTCAATATTATAAACTACAGGAAGCATAACATGGAGGATAGACAGTGGGCTGTTTTCTTTCTGGTATAGAGGATAATCAAACTTTTTATAAGGATATTAGTGATAGCAAAAGAGGAAATGGCTTTAACCTGAAAGAGCGTAGGTTTAGATTAGATATTAAGAAGAAATCCTTTGCTGTGAGGGTGGTGAGGCACTGGAACAGGTTGCCCAGAGAAGTTGTGGAGGTCCCATCTCTGGAACTGTTGGATGGGTTGGATCCAGTTGGGTGGGGCTTTGAGCAACCTGGGGTAGTGAAAGCTGTCCCTGCCTATGGCTGGTGGGTTAGAACTGAATGATCTTTAAGGTCCATTCCAACCCAAAGCATCCTGTGAATCCATGATAAGAATTATGTATTCAGGTGAGTGAATAGACCAAATGTGTCCTCTAGCCAATGACCTTAAGACAAGTACCAGAAAGCAAAATGAAATTAATTATATAAATGCTCTGGCAGCTGCCTTTGGCAGTTAAAGCTTTTTTTTTTTTAATGCTTCCCAGATCCTAGAGACAAGCACAAACAAGCCCCCAGAAGTCAGATATTTACACAACTGCAAATCGCAACCAGACTTGTTAGTGTCTCGCCTTCCTAATGAGCTCATCCAAGAATCCCAACTCTGATGCCCCAAACCTTGGGAAAGTAGGGGTTCACACCCAGATACAGGCAGAGTAATTCAAACCCAATCGTTCCACACATCTGTAAGAAATGTTTTGTGCTAGTGTACCTCTATAAGAGTAGAAAAAAGAAAGAGTAAAAAAAAGAAAGGTACTACCTACTACTAAAGGTCTGTCTAAACCCAAAGGCTATTTCTGTTACAAGCCATTAATACCATTCAGGAAAAAAACTAAAAAAGAGATTGAAGGTAACCTGTACCTTCAGACAGCTCCCTAATAACCAACAGCTGTAGGATTTCTGAGATGAAGGTTGCATTCAAGCATTTAAACAGCTGAAAATGTACCATCAGGGTCAATGCACAAAGTTGTTTGTATAGAACATACCGGTCAAAGCAATTGAAAAGTGTATTCAGATTCATCCCCACCTCCCTCCAGCTCATCATGGGCAAACAGAATTTCTTTTTGATTTAGGTAAAAAAGTAGAAATTTTCAGCTTTGCTACAAAAATGGTAGAGCTTGTTGTGTTTAACAATATGACTGTCTGCATGCAAATCAAAATGCAGCTTTCAGAGGAGCACCTCAGCACAGTGTGAGAAGGGCGAGAAATGTGTCAGCATGAGTGTGGGCTCAGTTCAGACTCTACTTGAGTTCGTAGGAGGAAACAGAAACCTAACTGACAATAAAATTTTCCAAAGGGCTCATTTAGCTAAATCAAGCCATTACAGTCATAAACAAGTCTCACCTAGAGGTGATGTGCTGTGCTGTGCTGTGCTGTGCTGAGCTGAGTCAGTGAAAAACCTCCACAGAGAGCTGGAGCAGAGCTGGGTGATGGGCACAGTGCAGTACTACCAAGGAGCCTGCTCTGACACTAGGGTCAGCGTGGGGCTTCTGGCCCAGGATTTCATTGCCTGTCTCAACATCCTCATCTGTTTGATTAGGACAGTATTTCCCTTTCTTAGTATGGCCATCAAGAGTTAGTGCTTGTAGGATACTATACAGTTCTCAGAAGAAAGGCTACTGCACTTTCTAATACGTTTTATAAAGGAAACAATGATATCCATAAAGTAGATGATTGCCCTCAATGTTTTGTTTTCTTTTCCCTCTAGATTTAAGGCTAGCTTTTTCTTAAATCACACTTACATGCTTCTGTTTCTCTGGCTGATAGAGCATCAGACAAACAACTCTCAATGCAAAGGTGTTTTCTAATTCCTCCTGAGCAAAAAATATTCTTAGCTAAAAGGTGATTTTCTTCTTCCACAAACAGCAAGTCAAAATAAGGTACCTACACATACAGGAAGATTTTTGCTTATGATTTCTCTGCCAACATTTTGGAATTCTACACACACATAAAAGATAGACCTTTTTTCCTAAACTTAATTTACTATTGAAAATAGTCTTTTAAATGGAGTAATAATAGTCCCCTAAAAAAAGTGGAAATACAGGTGCTTGTTTTTTGATTTAAGCTCCGCTGGAAGATCTGTTATGATCATAATGGTGATGGGTTTTAGTAGTGAAGGAAAACACAAATAATTTTTCCCTCCTGTGTGAAGGGAGAAGCATTTGGCCACATCCCTGGGATTATGGGAGAAGAATTGAACAGCAGAGTGTATTGGGAGGAAACATTCCATGGGTACCACTGAAATGATTCAAACTGTAATTAACAATCCCAGCAGTTTCAAAATACAGGTGCATGTGCTTTTGGGAATGAGAGGAGGATCAAATTACAAACTGAGTCACTCGACAAGCTTGTTTTACTCTTTCATTTATGCAAGACAGTTTGTGACTCAGCAGCTATAGAAGTCTGTTCTCCAATGACAAGACAAATCTGTTCTGCAGCTGAGTCACTCAGAGCAGCTCTTTTCACACTGATAAATTCAGCAGTCAGACATGGTACGGAAAAGACTGTGGAGCCTTTTTTACCTATATGAGATAGAATAAACATATTTTATAGGAGAATAATCTGCAGCTCATCTTCACACAAGGAATTTATTGAATGGGGGAGAGAAAAGCTGTCATGGGATTACACTGACCAATATTCATGGTCCTTTAACTAAAGGAGATTAGATTTTTTCCCTGATAGCGTTTTCTGTTGTGTATTCATCCCTCACTAATAAAAATCACCCGACAACTTGCTGTAATTGCAAATGTAGTTGAGAATTAATTTCTTTAATTGTCTTTGACTTTTTTTCAAGGTTTGCAAATAATTTCCTACATGTTTGCTTGTGACAAGGTGTCATGACAGCTACAGGCAGACACAGATTCATGCACACATTGGTATGGGAATCTCTGCCCCAACCTGTTCCTTAAATGCTGACTTTTTGCTGGCACCATCAATAAGATTTCCTTCCCCTTCAGGCTTGATCCTTTTGAGGTGCCAAGTATGAATGATTGGTGCCAATAGTCTTAGCCCTTGAAATATCTAACGTGAGTCTTAAGTTCTTAAATCTACTGGCAGAACCTCTAGACTACATTTGGAGCTTAAAGTGAAGAACCCACTGGATAGACTGCCCTTCTCTTTCTCTGCCTGTTAAAAATATATCCCGTTAATCCTGTTCAAAACCAGTGTATTTATTCACCAGAGGTGAATATCACAAATAGCCACAAGAGCTGATGCAACAATAGCACCACGAGGCTGTGAACAAGGCCCCATTGGGTGAGTACAAACACTGTAGGAAAATGCCTTAGCCAAGAGGAGCCCGTTGTTAAGTTACAAAAGGCTGGAAAAGATAGAGAAAAAGGAATGGACAGCTATGGTTTTCAAATGCTTGCATTTCATATTGAAGGCTTTTCCACAAATGGGCTGCAATACACAGCTGTATGTGGATACCAGATCATCTGTGCCTCACAACAGCTATTCTGAGAGACGTGAGCTATTCGTCATTGACACAATCTACACACATCCTGTTGGGGCTCTAGATTACACAGTGCTTTTCTTAAAGCCTCTTTCCCTGCAATCAAGTATGTGAACGTTTCAGCTTTAATCTTCTAAAATTAGGTACAATCAGACATCATAAAAATAAATACTTTCAAACATTTATGGAGAAGAGCAAATACAAAGTGAAATACAGAAGCTCAAAATGCAAAAAGAAAAAAAAAGAGAGCAAACAATACATGCTACTTAAAAACAACAGCAAAAGAAATCACTTCTTTGAAAGCTTACTTAAAAATGCCCAAGTTCACATGATTTTTAGTCAAGTAGTTTTTGGTTGGTTTCAAGGTTTCTTAGTCTGGATGGTGCTGAGGAGGTGGGTAGAAATATTACAGTCTAAAGAGATAATGTCTTTTTGCTGTACACCTTAAATGTTTGCTTTCCAAAATCAGCAACTCTCTTTCAAGCTCTCAAATCACATTCCAAAATGTATAGATGGGATGGTTATCATCATACATTACTAACATTGCCCAGTCCTGACTATAAATACCTTGCTTCCAGAGGCTTATTCTTTGCCAAGTTCTAAACTCTGGGTTTATTTTTTTATTTTGAGGATCTAGTAATTTAAGCAATTTTCAGCTTGAGATGAACAAGACATTCTCAACAATGAAACCAGCAATCAAAAATACATTTATTATGAGTTACTAAGAGTTGTGATTTGAACATATTAATTTGTCTACAGTGCTTGGTGTTGTGAAAAATTATGTTCTATTTGCCTTAAAAGTAATAAATAGCAATACTTTGATAAAGCTGAAGGTGAGATGTTGCATCATCTTATTAGTGAGAGCTTTACTTTCACAGTAAATGCATGAAGCTTATGTAAATTTTTTATTTCAAATGAGGAAGTTCCCAACCCAGGTTGAGAAACAACTGGTTTATATAGCAGCCTTCCAGTACCTAAAGGGGACTTACAAGAAGGCTGGAGAGGGACTTTTTAGCAGGGTATGTGGTGACAGGACAAGGGGAAAAGGCCTTAAACTGAAGAAGACTGGGCTTAAACTTGATTCTATAATTCTGTGGTGAACTGGTGGTGACTGGTGTGCCATTTCCTAGAGATGCACAGAAGGGACAGTTTTCTTCTTCCCCCTGCAGTGATTCTAATATCCTAAATATCTATCGCTGCTCCTTCTCTCCTTTGCTCTTAGTCCCACGAGCAATCCACTGTCTGAAATTTCACAACATGAATTAGTACAACACACACCAAACAGGTAATCTGGTGACTCACTAATATCAATGGCTCCATGGTTCTCCTGCTCTCTTATTTTTTACTTTTATGAACTGACTTGCTGTGCAGTAACAGATGAGCTGTCCTTGTGCACAATACAGATGATGGATTTTTTGTCTAGATAAGGGTGATGACACCAATGTCCTCTGTGCTTACTGCAGAGAAGGAGGTGAATGATGAATACTTGTGCACTATGTGTGATGGGGGAAGCTGGAGAGAGAAAAGACTGGCTACAGACAGGTCTGCACAGAACACTTTTAAGCACTGTTCGGAAGAAATCAGTATTTTTAAAACATGATAATTACGTGGCAGATAAAAAAAGAAACAGCTGCATTAAGCATCTTCAAATCAGACTTAAAAAAAGGAAAGTCACTTCCTCTGTCCTTACTCTTTTTTGCACACAGAATGCATACAGTGATACGATACACAGGGCTACCCAATGGCCAAATCAATTTCTTCTAATTTAAATTTGTATACATTTCTAATATTCAAAATATCGGCCTATTTAAAGATGTGCCTTTCATCACTGCTACTTTTGTATACTCTTAATAGCTGTATTAGGTGTGGCACTTTATCTGGAGTGAATGAAGAAAAGAAATGCAAAGAAAATGGGCAGAATACAGCTGCTTCCTGGAGAGTGCTGTGTCTTCCCCAGTTTTGTTCTGTTTACTCTTATTACTTCATTTGATTTGCAAATGCATGACAAGAACAAACCTTTCCCGTTACAAAAACGTGTATGGACACAAGTAATTTCAACTCACCTGGAAGACTATTATTGGCCCTATTTTTAGTCTGAAGAGGTAACTAATCATATTACTGGACAGACTTTTATTTTCAAAGTGATGGCTTTGGAATAAAGAACTTCCCTCTAAACAGCAAGTGAGAGCTGCTTCTACCAGGCTTCCACTGTGCTCCATCTCCCTCCACACCACATTCCTCAGATCACCACATTATTTCAGTGTCTCATCTGTAAGCACAGTGCTAGTGACTCTTACTGCCTCTCTGCTTTTACGGCGCTCCTGCACCTTGCTAGGAAGCCCTCAGTGGCACCTTAACTAAGCTAATTCAATTGTGCTGTGCCCCTAAGGCACACAGCTGTTATTCAGGCCCACACAGAAGGCTAGAGCACCACAGTGATATTCACAAGCAACTGATGGAGTGTGAAGCTGCAAGGCCCAGTCTCTGCGATCCCTAAGCTGCTCCTAGGCAAGACCATTAGTGCAGGTCACAGGTCTCCTCAGCCTGACAATTTTCAGCAGTGAATTTCTCCAGCTGCAGTCTGATTCAAGATAATGTGATTGATTAGGTTGATACAGAGCAGCATAAAATGTATGCATTCAGTGGTGGGATACACAGTATTTCTTCTCTCCTGATTTTTTACTCCATTCTTGCAATCTATAGCTTTGGCAGAGAATCAGCCATACAACCCTAAAACAGCTTTCAGATTTTGGAGTATTTACACGATATAAAATCAAAGCAATAACAACACATAGTTTCTAATAGTGGAAGAAAGTTTGAAACTTAACCATACTTGCAAGGACTGTGTTTCCTCTGTCCTAGAAGCAGCCCGAAGTGATGCCCAGTGTGATGGCATATTCTTACCCTATAGCAAAATCCTGATTCTGACTACAAGGCAAAGAAAGAAATCAGGGGAATTTACAAAAAACAAGGCAGAAGAAGAGGCTTGCATGTGAAAACACTTTTAAAAGGATCTTTAAGAAAAGCAGCGAAATTGTCTTCCACCTCTTACAGGGCCAAAATAAGGGCTTTCTGGGGCTGATAATGTTCATAGGCTATTACAGCATTTGAGAAACTGCATCTCAGTTCACGACAAAGCATGGGAAATCTGAAAAAACCCACCAAAATACGCAAACATAACTTTTCCAGCCTAAAATTGCTAAGAGGTAATGTGACCTCTGCAAAAAATGGTCTAAGAACCCTGTTTTAGCAGAAGTAACATATTTTTAATGAAAGATATACTTAAAAGAAAAATCACATGCCACATAGACAATGGGTTTTTATCATTATTTAAATTCCAGCAGCATTCTTGCCAGGCTAATGCAATCTCAATTTTTTTCATCACTGTATTTGTAGAATAAATCAATATAGTGAAGAATAGAGGAATTTCTGGGGGGGGGGGGGGAAAAGGTATGCCTCCCCATTTGATCATCTTTCTGGATGTGTGTTGGTTTTATCTTTTATGATTGTCACACCCTTTGGTTTGCAGGGTATTTATGTCTTCACACTTCCACCCAGAAAGTCAATAGGGAATTAAAAAATTTGGTTATATCTTGTACTGGGCAGCCCCTGACACAGTCTTTCTTGGTCCAGCAGCCCCCTCTACCCTTTTTCCTCTACATTTCGGAAGTGCAACCAACCATTCCATTTTTAAGGAAGAAGAATTTTTGCAGGTCCAACCCTGACACCCAGTGGCCTCTGCAGTTCCAGCTCTTACAGCCTCCCAGTGTCTCAACCTTTTGAAACCTGGCTTGAAGGGATACTGTGTTACTCTCCAAATAGATAATTTCAGCACTAAAATCAACACATTTATGTGATTTCCATAAGTAAGCATCCATTTTTGTGTATTCTGATAATGATATTCAATGTTATTCAGTACAAAAACCTTGACATATCTGAAAATGCTACTTTTTCAGGAATCCTAGTCATGCAAGCATATTACCACTGAGCAATAATTCTCTCTCTATATATCTGCATCTCCTTTCCCCCACTCATTTAGTATTCCTCTAAACCTGAAAGTGCCCTAGGGCAGGCATTCATTTTGTAAAAAAATAGACCTAACAAGAAAAAGAAGGTTCAGAAACAGATTTTATTTTTGTATAGAATAAGAAATGAAGAGAAAATGAATATAATTGAATATGATTCTTGAAAGCTAGCAGATTAAATTCTTTCTTTTTAGAGTGAAATTGAAGTTAAGTAATTACTTGCAAATAATTGTTGCTTGCCTGTCAGCTGGAAATTCTACTACCTATTTTTTCTTCCTTGAATTAGTAAGCTTGTCTGGCAGTCTCAGAGGTTTTTGACCAAAGCCAACATAGAGTGAAGTTTTGGTGTGTTTTCCCAGAGCTCTGGATGCCTGAATGCAGCATTTTAATCTGGCCCAGTAGCAAACTTGCTGAGAATTTCACACTTCCCAGTCAGGTTTGGGGTTTTTTTTTGTTTGGTTGGTTTTGTTTCTTTGTTTTTGGTTGGTAGGGTTTTTATTGCTGTTTCATTGTTTTGGTTGGCTGGGGGTTTGTTGTGGTTTGTTTTGGTTTTGTTGTTGTTTATAGTTTTGTTTGTTGTTGTGTTGCTGTTGTTGTTTTTAAATGAGAACTATTACACCTGTTTGATTTAATGCAGTTATTACTCCTAGAAACTGCAACATCTGCAAGAGATGGATAAGTTTCTGGGAATCTTTTATGCTCCAAAGACTATTTTAATCAATGCATCTCCTCGTTTAGAGTTTCCCAGAGGATAACTTCAAAACAGCTGTGAGGGCAGCCCTGTGTGTCACTGTGTTGGCACAGAACATCTATTAAAAGCTAGCATTCTTCTTGCTATCCCACTCTTTAGAAAGATGCCATTTAAAAAAGAAATGAAAGCTCTCCCTGGTTGAGAATATGTCTTTTTTTTTTTTTTTTTTTTTTTTTTTTTTTTTTTTTTCTTTCTGTATGCCAGCATAATAGAAACTCCTAAAGTATCATGTTTGTTTATTTTTCCTCTCCCAGTCTCTCTGAGAGCAACAACAGAATGCAGCTGCTGTATCCAGCTCTGTAATCGGCTTCCAGCTAAGTAAGCCTTGGTAGCAATGACTCAACAGACCCTCATAAAAACAACAAAAATAAAAAATTATAGTCCTCATTTAGCTCTTTGCACTGAAGGGTAAGAGCTTCAGTGCAAAGAAGAACTTCAGAACGTTGTTTTTACATTGCTTTATATGGCCTTGGTTTTGTAAGATGCTCACTTTTAAACAAGGAGCATAAAATCAGCTGGGTTTTCACACAACATTTCTGTGGATTTCTTTTTAATTGCACAGCATTTACAAGGACAGGAAGAAATAGCTTAGTGTCCTATTGAAAAATTTCTGGCAATGTGTCTTTCCTATTTTAAAACAAATAATTAAAAACACTACTAGCATATGAAAGCATGAATCATTTCATGCATTTAAACTTAACATTATGTAAGCTCTTGAACTGAGCTGGAAAAAAACTATTTTGGTGGATGATAAAATTTATTTCAAGCTTGACTTTGACCAAAAGAAGACATGCAACACAAGTTATATTTTCTGTGGGTTTTATATCTGCTTGTGAGTTTAACATTCAGATAAAATACTAGCTGCACTGTAAAAAGTACTTTTCAACATTTAATTTTTACTTAAATTCCCTGACCCTCCTGGGTGTTTATCTTCCTGCCTGGGGAAGATAAACTCAGAGCTCTTCAGCTTACAGAGGAACAGGAATGGGAGGACATACAGGACTTTCCTCAGCTGTATGCAGCAGAAGTAACCTCACCAAATTTCTTGTTTTGGGAGGACCTGCAAATGCTGTGCCCTCTTCAGCCCTTCTTGCGTGAGAGTGACCACGGAAAGCGCTGCATTGCCCTCGCACCAAGCAGAGGGCTAATGAAAAGGGGGGTTGTGCTGCTCTTGGCACCGCCTGGGTGTGTTCGTGGCAGCTTTTTCTTTCTCGGGAGCCAGGCTTCCCATGTCGCTTGTTTGGGAAGCAGCACCGGGTTGCGGTTTATACAGAACCAGTGTCAGGAGCTGGGATTAAGCTGTGCCCCGAAGCCTGAGCCCCGGGGCTTTGCTTTCCCATTTTCTGACACCTCCGGGCATGAGAGACTTTGTGATGTTGTTCCCCTACGAGGGTATTTCGTAGCCAGATTTGACAGTGCACGTTCCTTGGATTCCAGGTGAATTGATCACTATCAAAGCCGCATCTTTGCTTTACAAATCGACGGGAGGCTCGAGGCTTTACACGGAGGCTGAGCTGAGCATGTGCCCCAGTCTGAGGCGCAGCCCCGCTCCCGTGCTCGGAGTTCGAAATGGGCTCTCGAGCCGGCCCTCAGCCCTCACGTACGTGCTTTAAAATAACCCTGCGTTACACATGCCGGCCCGGCCTTCTAACTTCCATTTGCCTACAATGGGTTAGACAACTGACGTGATCGGACCGAGAGTCAACTATTTTATTACGACACCAGTATTTACTTATGCCGAGGCTCGCCCCCCAGGGCGCGGCGGAGAGAAACTACAGCTCCCGGCAGGCCCTTCCCGGTGTGCTCCCGTCAGGCACTGCGGCAGGAAAAGCAGCGGGAATCGCTGCTGCGCCCGCCGGAAAAGGTCCCGGCGCCGAGAGCCGTCCCCGCCGCTCAGGCCTTTCCACGCCGCCCAGGCCCGTCCCCGCCGCCCGCCATCCCGCGCTCCGCGCGCCCTGCCGCCTCGCCATGACGGACCGCTACACCATCCACAGCCAGCTGGAGCACCTGCAGTCCAAGTACATCGGCACGGGGCACGCCGACACCACCAAGTGGGAGTGGCTGGTGAACCAGCACCGCGACTCGTACTGCTCCTACATGGGCCACTTCGACCTGCTCAACTACTTCGCCATCGCCGAGAACGAGAGCAAGGCGCGCGTCCGCTTCAACCTGATGGAGAAGATGCTGCAGCCCTGCGGGCCGCCCGCCGACAAACCCGACGAGTCGTGACCCTCCTCCTCCTCCTCATCCCGGCCCTCTCTCTGTGTTGTTCCCGCGAAGGACTGACCGGGAGAAGCCTCGCAAAATGCCTGCTTCCGAACTCTTGACTGTGCAGTCGTTCACCTTTTTTCAAGTGGAATATAATAAAGCTTCCTGGGCATTCCTAATGTTTGGTTTGATAGTTTCCTATTGCGAGCTTTTTGTTCCCAGAGTGCCGGCACTCGGTGTTGAGCGTTTCAGTGCAACCTTCCGAGGTGAAAGTCTCGGATACTCCTAGGATACAGCATTTTCCCGACCGGGCGGATTGATGCTTGCTTACAAAACTCAGTTTTGGGGGGAGAGAGGGGAACTTTGTTGGTCCTCAAAGGGTTTGATTTCTTGGGGTGGTTTATGGTGTAGCATAAGTCAGTTCCTCTAGTACTTAAAATTCCAAAATGGTTTTCTCCAAACACTACTTTCTTGCCTCATTATTCGTCTTTCCTGTACTTTTGAGTTTTTCAAACATCGATTATTTCGGATACAAATTAGCTACTTCCCCCCTCCCCCCCTTACGCTTACTAGTAACCTAGCATTCAAGTTTTTTCTCCCTTACATCAAAGATACTAATATTGGCTTGGGCTTTGTTAATATGGAATAAGAATATAAGGATTATTCACTACTTAGAAGTAAAATGCTTTGAGGTGACACATATCAGATTGCATACTGAACAGATGTTGATTCTGATTTTTCACTTAAAATAGGCTTTCTATTCACTTACCGTAAAAATAAATTTTGAGTTCTAATATATGGAAAGACCTCAATCCAAAACTGAGATATGTTGCTTGAAGAAATAAAATGTTCTCATTTATGTTATGTTTGTTTGTATTAATATTGGAGGGGAAAAGTCCAGCGTTTTGTGGTCCTAAGTGTTAAGACACTATGCAAGCTTATCAGTGATTATTCTGTGAAATCGGCGATCTCGAGTCAGTACATCCATCTTCTGAAGGATTCAGATGGCATTTTTCAAACTTTGGTGTGCATGCTAAATGAGGGCATGGGTGAAGCAGTCAGAAAGACATTTTACCTGCAGGTTTTGTGGGGAACTATTTCAGTTTACAATAAATAAGGGGGATGTGCAGAAAACTGATTTTCAATTTGCCTGCAGGCTGGTGCAGGTAATTTGAAGAGCATCTGTTCCTCACTCACTGGGAAGCACGGCTGAAAGTTTTCTGTAAGTTGAATTCAAGCACTTAGGCATAGGTATGCAAGGCAGCCATATTTTTCATATTTTTATTAAAATTGGCTGACTCGCAATTTTCATTTATAACAGCCATGCAAAGATTGGGCAACATTTACATCTAAATAAATCAAGTTTCCCGTTCAGTTTAACAGTTCCTGTTAAAAGTCTGCTGTATTACCAGCTCTTAGAACCTTGCCTTCCATAAAGCATCTCCTCAGCTGGCAGCCAGTTGGTGTGTGCAACGGGGTGACTAAGGAACTTGAGCCTTACTGCTGGGCCTTGGCAGCTGGGAAAGGTGGGCTGAGGATAACAGGTGCTTTTGTAATGGTTTGCAAGCTGAACTTGCAACGTTTTGTGAAGTCTTGAATCTCCTACAATAAGGATAAACAGAAGCCATGCAGTTTAATCACTCCTACATAAATTAGAACTTGAAACTGTTTCACAGGAGATTTCTCTTGTGATAAACTAACAATGAGCTCTATCTGTGCATATTCTCAGTACATTTTAAAATGTGAGCAACAAATATGTGACACATAAGTAAAGATTAATGCTCTTTTGCAGGCCAACTCTTCACTGTAAAGGCCAAACAGCCCTCAGGGACAAGTGAAGATTTATGTGGTGAATGAACTTGCTAGTTCTTCTGGTTATGCTTGCTTGAATCCCTGTTAGGCACATACCTCTGTTTTAGCATGGCTGAAAGATGTTTTTAGAGTGTCTGTACTAAGTAATGATTATGAAACATTATAAACACTTCCTTAAGAAATTGAGAAAACGAAAGGAAAGCTCTAATTCCTAAGAATTCTAGATAAACTTGAAGTGAATTGGGAGACACTGAAGAGTTTGTTTCTGGACGATTTTTCCTAAATCCCAGAGCATTTTAAAAACCAATAAAGGCAGTGAATTCTTTTACATTTTATTACTAAAAAGGGTAAACCCTACAAAGAACAGAGTTAATTACCTGCCCTATTGGGATGCATCTGATTTTTATCTCTATCCTGATTGAAAGATGACAGATACCATTTATAAATTGGCTTGACGTGTGCATTATGTTCCTTTTACATCCAAGCAATATGGTTTTTAATGAAAAAACAGGTGGATACTTAAAAAGTTTGATAAAGCTTTCCAATAGAAAAAAGTCATTAGCTTTTTTCAGTGAGATAATTCTAAAGTTCCAAGCGTGTATTACACCTTTTTTCAAAGTGGGTGAATAGAACTGCATGGGAATCCTAGCACAATTCCATCATTCTGTTGCTCAGAATACCTTGATATTTTTGTTTATTTTCTGATTTATCAGAATGGTAGCACTCCAGTAGTTAACATTGGCACAGTGAAGCCATTGCATTAGTGAGCTGTTTTCTGCAAACTGTAAAACTTGGGCCAGTTCTTTCATTTTACTCATGTTCAGCATAAAACTCAGTTGCTTTGATCACTTGTATATATTTGACTTTCATAGACGATAACATTTGTAGTCTGTTTTAGCATCAGGATTTTACTTCAGCACATAAGATAATTCCTTTTAAAAGATCAGCTATTTTAAGCAACACTGACTTTTACCGTCTTCACCACAAATCAATTAATGCAAAACCAGCACAACTGGTTTCTGAATCCTCATTGGAGTTCTGTTGGTTCTGTAATGTACCTCTAAGTCCATTGACTTTTTTGTAGTAAAATGAAAAAAAAAAAACCCAAACATCATCCTTCCCCTCCCCTCCCAAGACCTATTTGGTTTCATGGTACACAAATTTGGTTGTTAAAATTTAATCATGCAGTATTTAATTTTAGTACTGTTGTTATAATACATCCATAAATGCATGCTCTATGCACTTTTTACTGCCCTGGTGCTAGCTTAATTGCCCCAAGGAACTTAGTTACTTTTAAAATGGATTAAACTGGCACATTGATGCAAGTTAGACAATCTTGTTTGAAAATCCTATTAATGTTCCTTTATTCCTTGTCTATTTGCTATTTTCCTTCTATATTTGTCTCTCTGTTAACTTCAGTCATATATGATTTGGGAAAGAACCCCTGGGAATGTAATACATTCATACAGTGTATTCTTTGTTGCCTTTTGAAACTGAGCCATCATTCTATGCTATCATGAAGAAATGTGTAAGGATGCTGACATACCTGAAAGCTTCTGACGGCTCTAAAAATAGAACTAGAATAACATTTTTTCCTGGGTTCAGAATTTCACCAGTTTTCATTCTCATTTTCATACCAACTTAGTAATTACTTTTATTGGAAAAATCACAAAATATGCTGGACTTCCCCTTGTAACATGTACCGGAATAGTCCCTGACACAAATAGTTCACAACTGGAATTTAGTTTGAAATCCCCATCAAATGGCTGGAATAGTCCACCTCAGATACATCTACTTAGACTAAGTGATTTTTGTGAAAAAGAAATTTAGTCCAAATAATTGGTACTCTGATCAGGGATAAATGACAGTTCAAACTTCTTGTAAGTTGAAAAAAAAATGCATTTTGAGATGATACATGTGAAATTAGAATTTTAAAGCATGTAAATTACAACAGCATTTACTCAGATTCAAGAGAGGCATAGTTGCCCCATGGTTTTTTTGCTGGACAGTTGTCTTAGAAGCTCTCAGAATCTGATGCCTCACAGATAATGCTGACATCAGTGCTTGTGGGGCTGCAGTGTAAATCTCATTGCTGAAATGGATTTAAGATTAAACTTGCGAAGTTAAGGTTTGCAAATATCCTACGAAGCCCCATGGTAGCATTTAATGTTTCTCTTCTCCCATCAGGTTTATAGCTTGACCACACGTGGCACTGGCATAATTGAGCAGTGAGCTGCTGTGAGCAGACGGGGAATAAACAGCTGGATGTGAAAATGTCTTAAGTAGCCTTTGCCCAGAAACCTGGGCCAGAAGTCATTACAACCTGTGCAGAAGCTATGGGCTAATAACCTGCAGGCTGCTGCATGATTTGCTACATGCACAGCTGAGCACACGTGTAAAGCCCAGAGAATCAGAATTAAACATGATTACAGTGCACAACTGAGCAGACATCAGCTGGCATAAACAAACGAGTTTTGCATTTTCTCATGCTTGAGTAGCATGTAAGCAATGTTCTTTTCATACAGCATTAAAAGAAATTGAATCTGCTTTCTAGTTTTTGTTGTTTTTTTTTTTTTTTTTTTAAAAGGGAAATCCTAATAGTTACTAGCCTGGCAATTTTCCCATCATGTATCATCAACTACCCTTGATCCTTCAATTTTTAGTATGCATCATAGACTGAAAATTTATTATTTTGATTAGTCAGCTATAGAATTAATGGAGAAGCCAGGGATATTTAGAGGAGGTAGAATGTTTTTTTAAAAAATATAATTTTCCAGAAACAAACAGTGGGCTTCTAATGTCATGTTCAGGACAAAGATAAAATTAGTTAAATTAGAAGCATGTTTCTTCACATAGTACCTTTTCCAGTGATAGCATGGCCCCAGGGTTTAAGTATTCACCTTACTGTTCTGATAAGATTTCCTAGAGGAACAAGAAACATTAGGAAACTGGTGACTTGAACAGTTACTGTCCTAATAACATTGGAATGAAAAGTCAAGGAAGAAAATAAAGCAGTCTCTTTCATCCTGTGCCCATCCAAGTTTGTGGGGGTAGAGAAGCTAAAGGGGGCTGATAAGAAAGATAGAAATGGACTGAAAATCAGGGTCTGTTGTGATAGAACAATGGTTTTAAACTGAAAGAAGGTAGATTCAGACCAGGTTTAAGGAAAAAAAAAATTCTATGAGAATGGCAAAACACTGGAACAGGTTTCTCAGAGAGAAGGTTGTAGATGCCTCATCCGTGGAAAGGTTCAAGGCCAGCCTGGATGGGGCTCTGAGCGGCCTGGTGTAGGTGAAGATGTCCCTGCTCATTGCAGGAGGGTTTGACTAGATGACCTTTAAAGGTCACTTCCGACCAAACCACTTTCTGATTTTATGATTCTACTGTGAGTGGGAAAAATCTCGTCTATCAAAGTATCATAGATGGTACCTTTCAAGCTGAGCGAAATAAAGAGTACTCTGTTTTGCTCTGGAAAGGATCAAAGCTGTTGCTAAAGTTGTGGAAGTGTTCTCAGTGTCTCTCTCATGCCTTTGCAATGCAGGGCATGTGATAATGTTACTTTTCAACTGTAAAACCCACAGGCTTTCATGTCATTGTGCTGAAGGATACAGCTTTTTTTTCAAATGTCCTTCTGCTAGATCACTGTCAAGGCAACATTGCATCTAAAACAGGCCTTTAGCTGTTACTACTCTGATTTCCATTTCATAGAATAACCATAGCGTGAAACTAATAAAACTAGTTAAAAAATACTGAGGATGAAAGAATATGTGGCACCTGCCCCTCCTTACCTCTTTTGTGGAAATCCTCTTCACGTTATAAAACTCAGAAATGCATATTCAGATTCTGTGCTTCATCTTTTAAAAGCCTAAGAGTGCCTTTGGCATTATCAGACCACTGTTTATGATGGTTTAAGAGATGGCAATAACTGGGACAGCTAAGCTCACTGCTTCACTTGCAACTGCTCCACTGTGCCTTTTTGGGACTACTTTGTCGCCCTGATTTTTTGAGTTTTTCTAAGCCTTCTGATGTTTATATTCTTGTAACAAACTTTCTCACACACTTTATGTAAATAGCTTATTGTTTTGCATTCTTTTATGGAAGAAGAGAAATTTGATAGACTGTTGGTTTGTCCAGTGTCATCGGAGGGGTGGCATTGTCACCCTCCAATCCACTGTCACTTTTAGAAATCTATTAGAGTCAAAAATTAAAAGTGCTCTTTTTACCTTGGAAGAGCTGCATGTCCGCGTCATGTTATTTTGTGTCCTATAGCAACACAACTTTCTACTCATAGGACTGGATTCTGCAAGGTATCACTGGGTCAGACTTGGCTGAGCAGGGCCCCCTTGGGCTATCCTGAGAGTGTGGCAGACTGAGAAAATGCTCTGTGACCACACCAGAGCTTCAGGATGTTGCTAGTCCTTAATACAAGTGTTGTTTAAAGAACTGTATTCTGGTTTTCATTGCTTGTTAAAATGTTTTCCTTGTAAGGCACTGATTCTGAATCAGATATCTGCATACAAATCAGTGAGCACTGCAGCTGGCCTGGGGTGAACCTGGGATATTGCAGTGAGTGAAGGCTTTGGCAAACAGTTCCCCCAGTGCTCCACTTTGTGATTTTATTCCCAGTATTTTGATTGATGTTTATGATGAGTCAAAGGAAAGAGACTATCCATATAGTAAAACAAGTCATAGGAAGCAAGTAGTCCTGTAGGATCTCAGCAGCAGGATGACTGTTGATGTGGAAAGTGAAGACTTTGCAGGGCAGTGCAAGCCCACAGGCTGGCTCTGTGAGGCTTTGCTCCCCTGCAGGCTGGGATTTACCAACCTGCTGGGCAGGGCACTTGAACATTCAGCCTGGTAGTCAGCCTGACCTGGATTGTACTCAGCTGTCACCATCTCATCTGGAGATTCTTATTGAATCACGGTGTTTAACCACTCAGTGTCCCTCTGGGTCAGGCCTTTATGTTACTTTTCTTCTCTGCTGATGAAAGTTTCTACCCTGCCAGGTGCTTTGCAAGCAAGGGAGGAACCCCAATAGGGCCTGCAATCTAGTCAGAAGAAATGTGTGAAGCCCAGTGGAAAAGAGGATCCCTAAGAAAGCTGATGGAATAATGTCCAGGGACATATCTTTCTAGGTGCAGGAACTTACCAAAGTTTTGTGGCTGTGAGCAGCAGAACATGGGCCTCATCCTTCCAAGGATATCACTCTGAGATGCTGCTTGGCTCTCAGAATGAGAAGCATGGTGCAGATGAGACAGTGAAAAGCCAAACTTAAAACACTGAAAACAAATTGAAGTAACATTCCTAACACATGCCAGCACTGGCAGAAAGGTGGGCTGAAATCAACAATGTACAAGAACTGTATTATCTGTTATACATGATGTATGTTTTCTAGGAAATGAGGCAGCAGCATTGAGGGATCACAGTGCTTAATAATTCTTAGAAGAAGAGATTTTATTCTTCATGCTGCCCTTATGGCAGTTAGCTGTAAGCCTTTTTCTGACAGCTTATCTACCTCCCCACACTTCTCCAAGGACATTACCAGAAAAGCTAATGTCATGAATCAGGAACAAAGCATTTTTCTTGACAAAGCTGAGCAGGGAGCTTCAGGCATTGTCTACAAAAAGAAAATAAAGGAAGATGTGAATGCAAAGTAAAATGCCTGTTCCTGGCTATCACTTGTAGGAATGGTCTTTTCCTGCAATAAATGTAGCTTAAACTGAAGATGAGGGCTCAAGAACAAGTTACTTGTGGTAAACAACAATGAGGACATACCTGCTGTGCTGTAGCTAGTGGCCACTGCACATCCTTTCTTTAGGGTTAAATATGGGATTTTCTTCCCCTTTCTTGGAGGAACTTTCCTTGCATCACTGAGGCACTATAAGGAAAAAATAGGGCAGAAAAAACTCCCTCAGGAAGTTTCCCCAAAATGGGTAAGTATTGTGCTGCAAGTTCAAATTGAGTTCCCTGGCTGTAAATTCCACGCCTTTGGCATGAGCCATTAAGAGAATCAGTTGCAGTAACTCAGGCTAAGTCTCTCCTGTGGAAGGGTAGAAGTGCCTTGACAGACTGGAGAGCAAAGGGTTGCAGAGGATTTACCAGAGCTCTGTGGGTGTGTCCCATAGTGCAGGGGATAGCAGCCAAGACAGCAGGGTGTATTCCAACAGCACCGTGACCACCTGCGGGTCCCCACCATTGGTGTGAACAGAAGCACTGTATAAAATCAAAAAGGTTAAATGAAACGATCTTCTGCCAAGGGAAACCTCTTTAGTCTTGTGAACAACTTTCTTTCTAATGTGTTAACTCCAACTCAAAGTCACATAATGGTAAGAGACAGTTCATCTTTTGGGAAAGGAAATGAAATCTTGTGCAACAAAAAAGAAAGACTTACAAACCCTTTGGAAAGGGAATTTGCTTTGCTTTGCTTTGCTTTGCATTGCATTGCATTCACATGTAGATACCTTTTACAGTCTTTGGTTGAGTCTGGGGCAAAGTTTGGCACGGGAATCCACTTTGAACCCTGTGACTCAATGGGAGACTCTCCCTTATTCCTTTTAACTCTCACACTTTCTTATCCTTACCCTTGTCCCTGTCTCTGCATAGATAATTTTTGGGTTGAGTTCGCTTTTGTGGTGATTTATTTCAGATTTCAGATCTCAGTTTGCTTTTTCTCTGTGTTCTTTTACCATCCAGTAATCTGTAGAGCAAACCTTGCCAATGAACTCTATCATGCTTTCTCTTTTATCTGCTTTTACAGATGACAATTTTTGGGGATTTTAATATGATGCATCTGCTACCTTCTTAGTAACAGCCATATCTGATAGCTGTCACTAAGAGATAGTTTACAGAAAATACCAACCTTCGATTTTGTGATACTTTAAGTGTGATATGGAAATTGCTCAGATAAAGGGACTGTTAAAAATCACTATTCTGGAGTTAAGAAAGTTCCATATAGAAAGCTACTGTAAGTCAAGGTTTGATGTGCTGATCTGAAGAAGACCTTTTTGCCCTATGTTACTTCTTATGAGGGCCTTTGTCTTACAGTTCTTCTGATATACTTCCCGTAGTGCATATGATCTGGTGATTAAGCTGCTCCTGAGGATGATCATCACACTTCCATTTACAGCTAAAGATGTGGCAATATGTATTCCAGTCTCAGTATCACAAGTCTATTTTTTTTCTGTTTCCTGACAGTAAATTTTTTTTACAATATTTGGACTTTGCTTATCATTGCAAAGGCAATGGAAGTCAAGAGCAGCTAAGGAATCCAACCTGGGAACCTGTACAGATACGAAATAATAGGATGAGTTTTGTCTATACTTTGATGGCTGTGAAACACACCAAAAAGAAGAAAGCATACTTCTGTGGTTGTCTTCGAGGGTCTCAGGAAGAGGGAAGAGATGAGAATCTTGACTCCATGTTTCAGAAGGCTGATTATTATATTATATTATATTATATTATATTATATTATATTATATTATATTATATTATATTATATGAATTATATTATATATGCTATACTAAAACTATGGTAAAAGAATAGAGAGAAAGGATCCATCAGAAAGCTAGAAAGGAAAGGAATGGAATTAATAACAATTGTGACTCTCAGAGAGAGCACACAGCTGGACCATTGTTGGTCATTAAATAGAAACAATCTGCATGGACCAATCACAGATGCACCTGTTGGTAAACAATGTCCAGACCACATTCCACAGCCATCAGATAGTTATTGTTTATGTTTCTTTTCTGAGGCTTCTCAGCTAGACTAGGAGAAAAATCCTAGCAAAGGATTTTCATAAAAATATAATGGTGACATACTCCAAGCACAAAACATACAAACACAAAACATACTCCAAACATCGTGCCCAAAAGCAGAGAGAAGTTTGCAGTTCCTATTCTGCTAGAAGAGGATAAGCAAGACTTTTGAGAAAGAAAGAACAGTTATTATGGATGCATGGAGTATTTCAGTGGATTCAAAAGCACATGCTCACTATGTTCACCTCATTTTTCAGTTGTAGGGGCTTCCCTTTATCTTACATTTGGTATGTATGTGAAGTAGAAAGGGACATGAACAAGATGGCATATTGTAGTGTACATCTAGACAGTTGGTAGATGTCAGGTGTATTCTGAAAATCTCGCAGGAATTCTAAAATGATGAACAATAGATCAAGGTTTTTGTCATAGCCTAACTTTCAACAAAAGGTAAAATCTGTCACATGCAGGGACAGCCTCTAGGTGTCACTTGAGTATACAATGTAGGAACAAAGTTTGGTGTTGGATAACCTAAGTGCTTTCAAGACATGGTGCTATTTTGGTAGAAGCTAATTGTTTAACTTATTAGTGGATTATCTTCTCATGACAGCAAAATATAACCAAGCTTCTGGTATTTGGCATTCTGAGCAAACAATCTAATTGTTTCACATAAGTTGAAGCTTGAGTAATTTATGGGGCTACAAAAAGAAGAATTTTAAATATATGATATTGATAAGAAAAAGAAGTGTCAAAAAGTTAATCACCTATTTCTTTAATAATTAGAGATCAGCTGTGCAAGATGTTCTGCATAATTGCATCTAGTGTTCTAGATTTCTAGTGCTTTGAAAACAAGTCATAAGAAGTAACTATGCTAGAAAGCTGGTGTGCCCCAAATATGTGGATATTGGCAGTAGAAAAGTTTGTAGGTGTTTTTTTGGAAACCTAAATGTCTGTGGTGGCTTCTCAGAGATCTGAAAGTCTTTGAACTGAGAAAATTTCCATGTTAGTTCAATCCTTGACTCATCTCCTGCTCCTTAAGTGAGTGTCCTCATTTCAGGGAGGTGTGTAAGCAGTCCTTCCTCAGAAAAGAGTTATGCATGTGTTTAAGAATGCCCTTTATTCTCATTAACTTTGTTCAGCCATGTTACCGTCTCAAAATGTTTCCTGTAGTAGGTGCAAGATCAGTTATGACCAGGGGTCTTCTTGTGTTTTATCACCTTCATGTGAATGTTGTTCTTGATTGTTCTCATAAAACAAATTCTGTAATGCAGAAAACTTATTTCACAGTCTACTACAGTTTTTACTTATAGGCCAAATGCAACAAATTCTTACATCAAAATTCAGCAAAACCCTACTATTTCCCCCCCTCCCCCCCATTTGAACATATTTCCAGTTTAGGGTTTTAAAATGTTTTAAGGAAATCAAGTCTTACTCATCTTATTTATGCAGAGACTTGAAGCAAGGCTGGAACTGTGAAATGGCACAGTCCTAGGATCTTATATGAACAGGAAATGTAAGACTCTTTTGATTTTAAACAAAGTTATTAGGAGAGTCACATGAACACTCCCTTGTATCTCAGATTGTGTACCAATATTTTCAACATACTAGAATATATCTGTTTATTTTGCAACATGAGGAAAAGAAGGTAAACTCATTTAATTTCATTGCCAGAAAACTAGGTTTCAGAAGCCATAGGTTCAAATTTTGTGTCCAGACAATGAGGTCATGAGCCCTCTGAAGAAAAATTTTATTGTGTTTTCACTATAGTTAGTGCTTCTTGAGCAGCATTTCCTGAAGTATAGCTAAATCTCTACTGATGTTTTCCTGTCTTCAGGAGTAGAACGTTAAGTCTTTTTGAAAGGAGGTTATAATTTGGAAAACTCTATGTTCGCAGAAACCTTCTGGTACTTTGCCACAGGATGGCAGTCTAACAGCACATGATGTTCAGTCGAATTGTTCTGAAGTGTTCTTGAAACACTGAAGACAGAATTTGTCTGTAACTAAGTGCGGCAATGTTGCTTTTTAACTTTTCAAAATGCTATTGTTCCCCTTGTATGGTTAGTGCATCTTTGCATATGTTTTAATTACATTGTTTTCCTTTTCTGCCGTTTATTAGCGATACAATAAACTTTAATAAAGAGTAATGAATCTCCTGAATATCCTTATTGTATCCTATAGTTAATGGTATTTTATTTGTAGACTACTCTCCACCGTATTTTTTTTCCAGAAAAGTAATTTATTCTTTAAAATGTGCTTGTTTTGTTTCAGAATGTAATTGTTGATGTGATTCATCTGGTGTCTTCTTTTTTTAAAAGGATTGGGGTTTTTTAAGAAATCAGTTTGGAGAGTATAGTTTGTAGGTAGGTTCTCATAATCTTCTTTTTCAGTCTTGAACCCTATATTTTTAAACATCATTATTTATCTCCCTGGGATATTTTATTCTTCAGTATTTTATTAATATTCAGTTCTTTCTATGCTTTAACGGCTTTGAATTCTTATTCTTACTTGAGTAAGAATCACTATTGTCAGCAAAAGAGTGGCCATTTTTTAACTTGGGGAATACTTTAATAGTTCTATTGCAAATATGATGTTGTGAATCCTTCCTGTTACCTGTTTCTAATCAATCTGTTGTGGAGTCTTGCTAGACCTTCACTGAAGATATTTGAGAGGTAAATGAACCAATTTGTTTGCCTTCACAACAAATTTTCAAGTCATACTTATCAAAAATATAACTGTTTTGTGCAATTTATGTTTTTATATCAAAGCCATTAAAATTTTTCATCCTTTTGTGATTAGCCAAGGGCTAACAAAATTTTGGAATTGTACTGAAATCAAAGTCCTTTCTAGATGGACTCTGGTGATCCACTTGAATGTGTTGCACCTTGCCAATGCATAAGATGGAGCTGATGTTTGTAGACAGCACTTTGTGCTTGAACATGTCTAAATAGCAGTCAAAGGAAAGACAGCTTGCAGCAACTTTTAAAATTTATTCAGTCTCCAAGAAATATGGAATAAGTTTTGACTGGGATAAAATAACCTGAAAAATCTCATCTTAGTTTTGTACTAAAATTTTGCATTTAACCTAACATGCAGTATATTTTTGCAGTGATGGGTACTGAGTGGTAATGTGGTAATTCTGCCTCTGCTAGGGTGATGTGCTGGTACTATGCTATAGTCAGTTTTAGTACCTGCCAAGCAAAAATAAAAACTTCAACTTTAATTTGTCTTACTTATATGTACTGCTCTGTCAAAGTTACATGAGGTTTATCAAGATACTTTAGAAGTCAGTGTAAGTTGACATTCAGAGTAATTTCTGAGTAATATGAACTCAAAATGAAAGTTAGAATTACTAATTAAACATGTAAATTGTTTGATGATTGAAAGAAAAAGGAACAGAACACTATTTTTCATTAAAGGTTTCTCTTTAACTACTGTGTGCAGCAAGAACAAAAATTACTTGTAAAGATGCTAGTAGTTTTAAAAAAATCCAGCAATTCAGATACTCAACATAGACAACATCTAAGACTGTTCTACCTGTTCTGTTGAGCAAGAGATGAGGAATTGACTGAAGATACTTTTCTACTATTCAGTTTTCAGTGTTAACTAACCTTGCAACCTTCTATTGCCATCCCTAAAGATCTTTAAGAATCCCATCTTGTCAGGGAGTTTTAATATATCTTTACCCTGTCGCGATTCATAATGAGTATCTATTTTAGCTATTGTTTCTATGTACATTTTATCAATTGTACATTTTCTAACTCCTACTTACATGCCTGTCTTGATTCTGTTACCTTCTGAGAATAGGCAAGACTTCATTTATAAAAGACATTATTGACAAAAAGTTTTTCTTTTCTCTGTTTCTCATTTCATTGTACATTTATTAATTCAGTTATTTTGTTTCTGAAAGCAGAAATCTTGATCCTTCTTCTTTTACTTCTGTGTGATGTTTTTCTGTCAGGGTTCTCTGTCTACTCTTTGAACACAGACAGAATTTGTACTTAACACAGTATTGCCTCTTTTTTTTTCTGTGTTTGTAAATTTTTTTCTATCCTGATACAACTTCTTATAGCCTTTCCATATCTTCTTGCTATTTAGTCAGGTAATCTAAAGGCAGCTACTCCTTCTTCTTGCTTAAGTTTTTCATTTCATGATGCAGAATTTAATATCCATGTGTTTTGCTGCTGGCTTCTTGTCACTACAAAAAAGGCTTTTTAAAGTAAGGGCATAGCAACCTGACCACATCAGGGACAAAGATCTCAGATGCAGGTACATAAATCACTCAAATGAAAAACCTATTACATAATACCAATGTATTGGAAAATAGCAGGATTGAGGTTAATTGATTTACTCCTGAAATACTTACTAGATACTTTTACTTATCTCTTTGGTATTTTGATGAGCAAGGTTTCTTCCTGAGTGTTTTTATGATTTTGCAAACTGTTTCATGGCTAAGGTCATATTACTAGCAGTCTTTTCCTAAGATCATAGGTAGTCTGGTTCCACCTATCAAATGCAGTAATTTTCTATCATTCTCCATTTCAGCTCTTGATTCAATTATTCTACTTTTACATGGTCAGTCTCTGGTCTCTTGATAATTTCTCTTACTTGGGCCTGCAGATCCTCAAAGAACTAAAGATTATTTTTGTAATACCCCAAGTCTCTCAGGCTTTCATATACAGCTTATTGAATCATCTTGTCTAAATGGCTTTGGTTTTCTATTTCCCCACTGCAACTCACTTCTCTGCATTATTAGATAAAGCTGGAATACACTTGAATCTTCATTCTTATATACATATCTAAGTCCAGTTACTAGTGAATGATTATGAAATTGCTTATAGTTCTCACTATGCTTATTACTGTACTTGGAATTATTATGTAATTTTGATGTTTCATAGCTCTCATCTTTTGTTTGCACTACCCAAACTTATTTCTTTTTAAATAAGCTGGTAGAGCCTGACTTTCTCAGCCTCACTGTATTAATTCTACTTAACACTTTTATTAGTTGCAGCAATTGGTACTAATCAAATGAGCTGTGGAGAGAAAAGTCTATTTGAGATGCTTGCCCAAGAATCATAGAACACAGGACTCTAAAGTGATCTGCAGACTCTTTGGCCTCTCTAAGGCAAGGCAAATCATGTACATATCATCACAGACTGTTGTTAAAAAAGTTGGAGTTTACACATCCTCTTCACCCTCTGTGTGCTACTGCATTTTTACTCGTGGTCTGAAAAAGTTCACAGAACAACATGTGTTGGAAAAGACCTCAAAAGATAATCTGGTCCAACTTTTCACATGAAATGAAGCCTACCTAGATGGGCTTATCTAGTATCCTGTCCAGTCACGTCTTGAAAAACTCCAGTAGTGGGCCCTCTACCATGTCCATGAGGAGGCTGTTCCAGTGATTGACTGCTTTCACAATTTTTGTTTTATATAGAGATGAAACCTCTCCCAGTGCAACCTGTACTGATTGCCCTTTGTCTTTTCCATGTGGCTCTTTCGGGAGAGGTCCTCTGGTCTTCTTGTAGACAGGCACACTTTAAGTACTGTAACACTCTGATGAGGTCCCTCTGAGCCTCTTTTCTCCGGGGAGAAAAGATCTACCTCCTTCAAAATTTGTTCACCTGTGTGTCCCTTCTTTGGACCCTCTCTAGGCTGTCTGCATCTTTCTTTGTTGGGATCAGAATTGTCCTGCAGGTGTGGCTCCTGTCAAGTGCTGAGCAGAGTGGGACAATTGCATCAGCTAATAATGCCTTTTTTGCTGCCATGCATATGCATATTACTCCTATTACCTGCAAATAGAGTAGATTATTGCCTTCCTCTATGCATCAGTCAGGAGGAGTGTTCTTCAGAATTTGAACACTAAAACGATTTTTCCCCTTGGTCTCTTCTTCAGCCTGAACAATCTTGGTGCTTTTGGTCTATCCTCAGAGATGATGTGTTAGAGATTTCAGCCGTGCCTGTTTTTGAGAGAACCTTGTTTTTGTTAGGCTCTGGAATTTGTCCAAATCTCTCTTACAATGTAGCTGAATTAAACACAGTACTGCAGCTAAGCCCTTAGAGCTGAAAAAGGTAGAATAACAACTTGATCAATCTCTTGCATGATAATCATGTGTGCTTCTTACCAATGGCATTGATACTGTAGACCAAGCCTGGAGTTTCAGATCCTTTTCAGCACAGCTGACAGCTAAACATTCCCCCACTTGTATGTGTTATGCTTGTTGCTCTGCACCTACATCTTGCACGTCCTTACTGAATTGCACTCTCCTTTTTCAGATTTATTTCCTGTTTGTCAAGATCCCTTTGAATTATAGCCCTCCTGCCCGAAATGCTTGCACTTCCTCACAGGCTGGTGTAACTGCCAGTTTAAAAAGCTTCCTCTTTACTTTACAACCCACTTCAAGAACTAATGCATCAAACGGTATCAGTGCCAGGGCAAGCTCCTGCAGATTTTGTATTGGTAGTGAAATAATGATACTTCTAAAGCTACTTCTAAATAGGTTTTCTACCAGTTTTGTATCTCCAGTGTGCATATTTCCTTCAGAGTATGTAACATCTGCATGAGCAAACTAGGGATATGTGAAAAAGTGTCAAAAACTCTACAAAAGATGGATATATGGCATCTGCTGCCTCTTCCTTATGCACAAAGTGTTACCCTCTCAAAGCATGTTTCTCATTTCACAGAAAGAAACTATGATCTGACCCAATTTATTTTCAACACAACTATGATTAGTGCTACTTCAGTCATGCAGTGGCTTGATTATTCATTCCATGATTTGTTTTTCTTTTTTAATAGGAGTTGCTGCTAAACCGGTGGTTAGGTAATTTCCAAACAACACTTTTAATCTTTCCCCTATGCTTCTATATTTGTCCTTGCTCAGCCCTGAAGTTCCTTGAGATGGTTCAAAGGAGGATCACAAAAGCAGAACAGCAGAAGAGTTACAAGGTAGGACTAAATTTCTTTTTTAGAAGGAAAGTTGTGCTGAGGTACTTGTGCTGAGGTACTTTCAAGGCTGAGATGCTTACTAGGCTCATACTAATATCTGCAGAACTGGGAAAGAGTTTTGTCTCTGGGTAGACAAGAACTTTTGCTTCCTTCAGCAGTTACTCGTATGGTTGCCTGCTGATATCATCCATCTTGGCTTAGCTAGCATCTGTCAGTACGGAGAGCCAAACCCTTGTCTATGCCTGGGATATACAGCTTAGTTATCTGAGAATGGAAACATTTTTATGAACTGATTTATGTACAGGTAAAATCTAATGTAGAATCAAATTAGATGATTTAATGCTATTTTAATAGCTTCCAGCAATTAAATATTATTAAGTTAAAGAATAATATATCTAAGAAAAATTCTTCAGATTTTCTGTTTTTTTCATTTCCTGGCACTACCAAGTATGCCCCTTTTGAGTATTTACTCCAAGTTTATATTAATGCGCAGTTCTGAGTTTTGCGGGAGACATCCATATTTCACAGAATAAAAACAAATATTTCTGTGCAACCCCTGATATGAAGCCACATACTGGCAAATTATAGTTGTGGATTGCTGATTTGGAAATTCTTTTCATGCACTTCAGCAACACAAGATCCATGTTAGAGGCAAATAATAATTTGGGTCAAATTCTGCTGGTTCAAGTAAACAGAGAGACTTTCTTTCTTGCTTTACAGAACTAGTATTTTACATGTTAACTTCTTAAAAAGCATGGATTTTTACATAAAGCTGAATCACAGAGTCTGAAGTTAATTGTAATATTAAATATTAATATTTCTTTTATGCAAAATAAAGTCTGAGTGCTGAGATATTTTCAAGGTGGTGAATAGTATTCCAATTTTTACTAATTCGTAGACAATCTAAAAAAATGCTGGGAAAAGAACTCCAAAGGCATACTTTGCCTTCTTGTAATCACTGCACTGCAGTTCCACAAGGCCCTTTTTGTGGAGTAAGAGAGTTGGCCTCATCTCTTAGAGGCACGTTGAAAAGGAAAATTTTCAAGATTGGCTACATAAAATTGGAAAAATATATGGAATTTTATATGTTTTGGTGAATTAGTGGCTGACCTGGAATAGCTAACAATAAGATACTCCAATTTCACCATCCTCTTTGCTCTTAAAAAATAAAAAAAACAGCAAAAAACTATACTCAAAATATAACCATGTTCCTTAGACAGAGCAGTACTAAATTGTCCCCTAGTACGCACCATTGTTCCTGTGACCCACACATGCTTGTGGAACTTCATAGTCTTTTAAGCAGTTTGCAGCTGACAGCATTTGCTTGCTTCAGTCTTAAGTTTCTCACTGTTGATAACTGATAAAAACAGTATTTTCAGATAAAAACAGACTTTTCAATAAATGCATTGCTTATTTTCTTTTTAGTAACACAGAGATATAAAATTATATCAGAAATACGGGGAGGGAGGTATTGTTCACTGGAAAAACTTTGTTCTTTTAAACTTTGCTTTCCTTGTGTCTTTACATATTTATCTCTTTTCAGTTAAAAGACTTTAAAGAATTTCTGGTTTTCTATGTTTTTCTGACCTGTTTTGCTCAACTGTGATGTAGGGCAACTTGAATGACAGAAGTATGGATGTCTTGAGCCCTTGTGTCAGATTGGTTTTGTTGGTAATACATTTAGTCAAACATTTCATCAGCTTTGTGCTCAATCATACAAACCTCATGCTGGCCCAAGACCAGAGAGGGATAAGAGTTTAACCTGCTGTTATCTGCACTGCTGACTGTCACAATGTTTTAATGAAATGCTGGGTTTCAGCTGAAATGGTGGTGCTGGTTCCAATGTCTTCCCAAGCTGTTTGGAAGAGCATCCTCAGCCCCAGGCCAGGCTTATCCTGGTCATCTCTGTGGTGTTTACAGTGTCTGGGGAGACAGGCCATGCTTGTTCCTTACCACTTTGAGGCCTGGATTGTCTCAAAGCCAGAAAGAGATAAGTAAAAGAGCCTATCTGCCTAAGGGAGTTGTGTTTTTTTCTTAACCTGTGGCTGATAGATTGATTTTCTTCATCTTTTTCATCCTGGTATAGAAGATGAAATGTTCTACATGATAGCTTGGAGAAAGTAGAGGTGAGACAGAGAAGAGTAGAATGAACTTGGGGGCAAGTTTGGTTTGGGCCCATATACTTGAAAAGTACAGAATTACAAACTCTTGTTACAAAAACTAAAATTTGGTTTCTTGCTGAGTACATATTTGGAATAAGACTAGCTGTAATTAAGATACAGCTAATAAAGGTGTTCCTTACCTCCATCATTTTCTCATTCATGATCGCATGTTAGAGGCAATAGAAATACTATGCAATTATACAACAGCTCAAGTAGCTTAAATAGCTCAAGTGTGTACAACTTAGAAAAATTATGTAGCGAAATGAGCTTGTGTGTGCAAATTCTAAAAAATTATCTGTTATGCTCGGTTTACACAGAAAAGCCAGTATAACTATGTGTTTCTTCGTTGATAACTGAAGTATTAAACCTCTCGAGAACAATCCAGCAACAGGCTTCTCTTTAGGGAACAAACTATATTCCATTTGCAGAGAAGCTGAAATTTTTCTCTATTAAAATAACTACCAAGATTAAAGATTACAGGAAAGATACAAGGCTGTATTTCCACTCAGGTGGGTTTTCTTACTATTTCTTCCATTAGTAGCACTTAAGAAAGCTGTGCCTGGGAGTGCAGCTCTTTCACGGACTGGGTCACAATTTCTATCATGACAAAAATATTCCACTACTTTTAGGTCTTGGTTCTGCCAACTAACCAGAGAAGAGACATTCTAAACAGAGCATCCAGAGAGCACTATATGTATTTTTGTCATTTTTCTTTATGTTTTTCTCCAAATGTAGTAAGTATTCTTCATAATATAATCTTTGTAATGTATTGACATAAATTTATTCTTATTTTTCTCACACAACTTTTCTGGTCCCTGTTTTGATTGGATGGTGAGAAATAGTAGATTTCCCAAGGGTGAAGTCCATCAGCAAGTCCTGACTCCTCTTAGAGCATCATGCCATCATAGAGGTTGAGAAGTCATAAAGAATCCAGTGGAAACATCTCAAGTGAACTGAAATGCCCTTGTAACTACTGGCAGCTTGGGTGCCAGATTTGGAGAAAGAAGGTTCTTAATGAATGTGGGTAAATGTCTGTCTCTGGAGAGAGAAGGTCTGATATTCTGGGATTGTCTTAGATTGTCCTGTTCGTAACCAGCATAAGACTTACAAGTTAATGAGCAGACATATGTCTTCCAGAGAAAAGAAGGTGAGGAAAAGTGAATTAAAAAAATTTTTTTTTTTCTCTTGTAGTGTTGGACCACTTCTACTGTCCATAAATACTCAGACATGTTCTCTCACTTTTCCTCATGAAGGATGATATTGTGGAGACTGTAAAACCTAAGCTTTCTTCAGGAAACAGAAAAGTGATTTTTTTCTAAAAAAGAGAAATCAGAGTATTCATGTAGGTTTCTCTGAGGCTAGGAAAGGTCTAGAAGTGAGCCAGGTGGGTGTTTTAATGATGTGAAAATTGTTTATGAGAACCTCAGGAACTCCCTGAGGAGTGTAAAGATCTAAGAATGGACTAACTGGAGGAAGAGTTATTTGCAGTTCGTCCTGGTTTTGGTGTTCACATGGCACTGGGGAGATGAAGGGAGGTCTAACCTGAACCCTCACAACATCTCCTTACTAAAAATATCCTTCAGAGCAGTGAGAGGACATTTTGGTGGTTCTAGTTCACTCTTCTCATATGAGGATCACGCAAAGGCTTTTAACTTGGTCTTTCAGCAGTTTTGCCTTGCCTTTCACATTTGGCACATAATATACACATGGTGATGTAAACTGAATTCACAAAAATCCATAAAGAGCCAAGTTTCCTTTGCAGCAAGGGGAATGCTAAGCCAGCATTTCTTGTGTTTCTGTTCAAAACTGCTAGAGTTTTTAGCAGAAACTGAATACAATAATCTTAAATTTACTGTTTTTAGAGTGTTGTTGTCATCTTGGATTCTCTTTGCATTTCTTCTCTCAAGGGAATGAAAACAGATTTTTTTTTTTTTTTTAATTTTTTTTTTTTTTTTACTTTATGACAATTTTGTTCAGCTCTATCCAGTACTAAAATGGATCGTGGAAAAAAACCAACCAACTGACCAACGAACCAAAAAAAACCCAGCAAACAAAAAAACCTGCATACTGCCCAAACATACCAAAAAACCAAGAAAAAACTGACTCTCCTCCCCCCAAAAAAACAAATCAAAAAGTGAGCTAATAATTCTTTTTAAACAAATAGATTTTATCTGACTGTTATATTCTGAATGGAAGAAAAAATCATAAAAGTATTGATCCTTTTCAAAAGAAGTAGGAAATGGTCGAAGTTAAGAAATCAATATTGTTGCTCTTTTGTGCCTAGAGGCCTGTATGAGCAATAATTTAAAAAGACAATGTATTTTTGTTTAAAAAAGCAATTTATTTACAACTTTTATGTGTGGCAGTCAAGTAAAAAGAATTGTCACCTTTTTACAAATTTAAAACATTGTTTCATATTCATCCAGCTTTTGTTTAAATGCCAACCCTTCTTCTCAAGTGCTGCATTATTATTTTCTGAACAAAAGTGTGTTGATCAAGTTCCTGAATAATTTTTGTCCTGTTTCCTTGTGATTATCTTATTCATTTCCACTTATTACTTTCAAAATGTACTAAATGGAAAAGCTGAATAAAAGTTTAAGTGACACTTTGTTCTTTTATAGTGTCTTATGACAGACATCTATACTGTAGTGTAGAGAGAAATTAGCAGGTATTCTATAAGGTTATGAAAGCTGTCTGATTTTCCTGGTTTTTTCTCTGGGTTTAAGTTTGGTTTTGAGTCCTTTATTTTCTGAGGCAAACAAAGGAATACTAGCACCTTGGGGAAAACGTTGCAGATTTAATGCAGAGATGAAATATTTTCAGCTTAAAATAGTCATAATAACTTTTTTCCTGCAAATATTTAGTATGAAGTGGGACTAGGTCTTCACTGATACTGAAGACTAATGAGCAGTGGTGAAGCAATCCAATAGTAACTTGCTTGCTGCAGTTATTTGTTAAATTTTTCATATCAGTTTTGTCACCTTCAACTTTTAAAAAAATGGGTTACAGGTGTAAATTAATCCATTATTTGATTTTGCAAGAGCTTTGTAAAACAGGTTTATGAAGCTTTCTTATTATCTCTTTCCTAAGGTGCAGTAGTGATGTATTTGCTCCCATGGTCTTTATATTTGGACAACTTTGCAGTCCTACTGGGTGAAATAAAAAGACCGACTCCCAAGTATTTTATTAAAAGGAAATGAGAAAACTGCTTTAGAGGCTTAAACCTTGCACAGTGAAGCAAAGCAAACTCCTACAGCTCTTCTGCCTTACATCCTAAGCATAGCACTCATTTTATTTTGGGTAGGAAATTTAAAGTATCGAGTATTTTGCTTCATATTTTTCTTCTGCAGATAAGCTGTTTTGTTCCATTCTCAGGATCTCCGGTAGGAAAAGTAACTTTAAAACTATTTACTAAGGTTGCTTTTTTTTTTTTTTTTTTAAAGGTTTTTTTTGGGGCATTCTAAATAGTGCTATGTGCAGTTACAATTTCGCTAGGTGAAAGGAAAAGCTGGTCATTAGTATTTTGTAATGTGCTTTAATAACCACATACAGTAGCATTATCAAATGATATTTTATAGTACTTGTTAATACTCTGACTTACTGAGAAACTTTACAGCCCACAAACTAAGAAAACGTGGCAGGTTTTACTGAAGTCTCATGGTGCTGTGTTATTCAATTAATGTTGCTCTTAACACAACTTTACCAGCACAACTATGTCAATACACACATAAGTTGCTTCTTGACAAAATCATCCTAAAAGGCTCATGGTGTGATGCATTACAAGACTTCAATTTTCAAGTTCTACAGTGAATTCTTTTAGGTGCATACAAATTGGACTGTGTGCCATTTGACAGCTGCAGGCAGGAAGGAGGATGAGCCAGAGCCAGTCCAGATCACCTCGCAGAGCCTGAGCTGAGATGGGCCTCCTGAGCCAATGGACAGGGCTTGTGTGAGAAGTCCCCAGGTGAGGCCAGTCATAGCTATTGGGCCCTCTCAGAGCACTTAGGGCGCTGGCAAAGGCATCATATAGTTCTCCTGAGCCAAAGCTGTGTGTTAGCACAAGTGTTTACAACAGTTCAGTTCTGTGCAGCATTGCCCCAAGAATCTCCTTAAACTCAGCAAGCAGCTCAGCTTCCACAGATAAATATCTTTTACACACTCAGAGTTTGAGAAACCTCAAAGATTTTCACTTTATATGACAGTGACATTGGAGATGTAGAACGGGCCTTCACAGAGCTTCTTCCTTCCTACATTCTGCTATGCAATGAACCCATAAGAGGAGTCATTCCAAGCACTGCATCCCAGTGCACTTCTGAGCTCAGTACGTGCAAACAGTGTCCAGGCCTCTTGGGCTCACTCCCTGCGACTATGGAAATATTTGTTTGTTGTTGAAAGCAACAGCAGAAGTTTACTTTAGCCCTTAGTGTTCTAAAATATGTGTTCTTGTCCCTACTTACATCAAATAGTTGTATTTTCTTTTGAAATGGCTTTTGTGCTAACTAGTGCAGGCTGGCAAACTTAATTTCAGTTCCATGAAAAATGTCAAGATTTGGAAATATTTACCACCCCACATTGGGACAAAAATGTCTAGATGGTACTTATTTGTGAAAAACTAAAATCCCACTAAAATCCCCAAATATTTTGCTTTGGAGAAAGTATGTCAGAATAGTATATTCAAAACTGTTGGGTGCTTAAATTAAAATTTTTAAATCTTTAGTGGCAAGACAGGTCTTTCCTCACTGCTTCTGTTGTCTGTGACAACTCCCCTGTTTTAAGAAAGTAGGTTTTTTTTTCTTTGTAAATTTAAGTTCCAGGTTATTCTGAATTCTGAAACTAAATCTGAGAGGATGCTGTGGCAATGATTTTATGTGTCATGGGCAATTCATTACTCCAGATGTGCCTCCTGATGGTATGCAAAGAATATCAGTTCAGCCTCATGACAGAGATTTTTAGTTCCATGTAAACTAGACAAGGCAATGCCTACCTGTAAAGTCAGAGGGCTGAAAGTATGGTAATGATGAATCATTGCTCCTCATTTTTCTGCATCTTCTCTCGTTATTTATGAATTCTACTATATACAATGAACCGCATTGTCTCTGATGTATGTACAAATTCTATCAATAGCAATGTGAACTGCACATTCCCCAGTCAAACACTGCTTCTCTTTCACTGTCTTTACATAACCTTTCACATGGCATAGTTTAGTTAATTTTAGGCCTTTCTTTATTATTAAATGCTCAGTTTATTATTCCACTTCATTTTAAATGAGGCTCTTGTATTTAAAGTATTTTTTCCTCCTTATCATATGTGAGAGTGTATTTGGCATTCTGGATTAGAAATATTTTTCATACACTATTTTCTCCATCCCTTAGTAGTTTGTTACAATCTAAGAGTTTTGACATTTATTTTATTTTATGAGCAGAGCTTTGAAATGTTGAGTTTTATTTTGTTTTGACCCTTTTGCCTGGAGAATTACGTGAGCACTGTAAAAAGATACAAGAAAAATATTTGGTCACATTTTTACCCTATCGCTTCTGACGATATCTGTCTTATTCTAAACAGGGTGTCAGTATTTTAAGCCAAAGTCTACCCATCATTGTGCAGACAACCTTTTCATTGCAATGGGAGAAGTATATGCATATTGAAATGACATAGCATAACCTTTTATATATAACTTTTCTTTTATAACATAGTTCCTTTTTTGGATGGCTGAGATAATTTTTAAGTCCAAGGAAAGGAAAAGTAACATTTTAAGAAACTTACTGTCTTTAAGAAACTTTTCTTTTGAGTAGTATGATAAGTATTAAAGATTAGCAATGTCTGGATCCTTACACTCTCCACCAAAGGCATCTTAGGAATTTAAGAGTGACACACTTGGGGTGCTAACAATACCACATAGGCTCTTTCAAACCAACTGCTCGTGGAAAGTAGAAAATACGAATCTGTCATAAACATTGAGTGATGACTTCTACAGAAATCCTATAGGTTTTTGGATGTTACAAGGGCAGCTGCAGCCATGAGCTAAGTGAGACCTGCTCAGAGAGTGTTCAAGAAGTTTCATGGTCTCATTAGCAGACGCTCTTGGTGTGGGACCTTGGTGAGGTGCAGAAGATTTCTTCACCAAAAGGGCTATCCAGCATTGGAGCAAGCTGCCCAGGGAAGTGGTTGGTTGATTCTCCATCCCCAGAGATATTTAAGAGACCTGTAGGTGAGGTGCTCAGGGATGTGGTTAGTGGTGGAGTTGGCAGTGTTGGGTTAATGGCTGGACCCAATGATTTTAGAGGTCCTTTCCAAACCAAGGATTCTATGATTCTATGCCTGTGGTGGGTTTCCAGTTACTGTGGATGTGATGTGGGTGTATGGTGATGGCCTCCACAACTGAACAATGCTCTAGGGCTGGTTTGCCAGGCTTGATTTGCAAGAAGGGACACAACCAATGAGGCTGTGAACAGTTTCATCGTGGAGTGACTGTTGCCTGTGCTTGGCTTCCAGCTGCTGTGAGGGCAGTGCAGAGGGGGGGATTGAGTTCATGAGCACACTGCTGTCAGGACGTCTAGCCTCATGAGGAGGTACCCCCTGCTGGAGCCAGGCTAATTCTGTAACAGCAAGGTTCTTTTGGGAACAGAGCAACAAGGAGCTGCAAAGAGGGACTGGGCATTCAGAGTGGCAATTCATGGGATTGGGAACATGCCATGGAGCTGGGGAACTTCTTGGCCTCTTCCAATGCTTGCAGCTTGGTGAGCTGCTTTGGACTTCAGTTCTGGATCTTCTGGGATGTTTTTTTCTGTTGTCCTCAGTTCCAGACTCTATTGCTGGGAAATATTGATCCTGGTTAAAGATTCAAGTGTCTATTCAGCTCATGTGCAGTCCCAGAGTTCAGGTCCCAGGGCACAGCTCTCAGAAGAAGCAGTTTGCTCAAAAAGGCACATGGAAGGGGTCCAGAAATCTGCAGAAGGCCATGTGGGACTCAGCAGCAGCAGTGTTGCACCACAGGGCACAGGTCCCACCACCAAAGAGTTTAGCTTTTATATTTTTCAGATTCTGAACTGCTTTAGTGTGTAGTTCTGAGCTTCATATTAGGGGATTATAAGCTCTCTTGATGGAGAAGGGAGTCAAAACAATTCCTTCTCTAGCTGGGGACCAAGGGCAGCCAATCCAAATCTCAGGCCCAAGAGCATAAACAACAGTGGACTGAAGAGAGAAAAACAAGAAGGATGGGACTTCATAAGCTAAAGCTATAACTGGACAATTAACTCCAATATGCTAATGGACCAGAGCTTATAAAAGTGAGAGACCTTGGGACTGATCATCCATTTTGTGACCATTTTGGGTTCATCTTGGGTGCAGCCCTGGCTGGGCTCTTGTACTGCCCAAGGTGTATCCATTGAGGCCTTTTAGTAAATCCCTACTTTATTCTTTCACTCTGTCTAGCCTCTGTTCTAGGTCAGCCTTGACAAGGCATCGCTGGCACAGCAGAAGCCTCTATTTGTGTCACAGCTCCAGTGGGAGAATAAAGCTTTTCAGACTGCAGAGCACAGCTGGTGTGTCTCCCCAAGGCTGGAGCAGGAGAAAATGCCTTTGCCTGCTCAAGGTGTGTGCTAAATGGGGAAATATTTTGCCACAACAGGGAGCTGTGGGAGCAAGGGGACAAACTACACAGCAGCAGGGAGAATAAATGACATCATCATAGACATCCTGCAGATGCAAAATCCTGAACCTGTAACTTCAGAGAGGGACAGTAGCCAGAAACAACAGTCAGTTGTGGGAGTCAAGTGGAAAGCCCCAGCCTGGGAAAGACAGGAATCAGCTGGCTCCTGGTGAGGGGAGGATGGCCAGCCTGCATTTGCAGGACTGGTTCAGTGTGCTGGTGGCAGGCAAGGTTAGAGACAGCCATCCCTGGGGAAGAAACACATCCTCCTGGTGAGCCATGCATTAGCACCCAGGGGAAACCACGACTGACAGTAGCATAGGATTCACCTCTAGGGGTGCAGAAAGCTCAATATGTTTATCCAACTTGCTGTCTAAGAAGTCCAGTGCGTGCTGGGAACTCAGATCCAGCATGCTGCAAAGAAACTGCCAAGGCTCGTCTGACCCATGTGCTATTTCTCTTCCTGCTTAAGTACGTTGGCAGCACTAATACATCTGGAGCAGGAACCTTGAACACATCTGGAGTGATCAGACAACTGTGGGAATGAGGACCAAAGTTATGGAGACCTAGGTGGTGTTATGTGAGCCCTGCCAGTGCAGAGGAAAGGCTTGGAGGGGCGGGTGGATTCCACAGGTCAATGTCTGGTTGCACAGCTGATGCCATTGACAAGAATTTGGATTTTATGAGCATAAGACCTACTTTGGACAGTAGGAACTACTAGTCAGTGATGGTCAAAGCAAAAAAGGCCATGAGAATGTGGTCAGACAGCAAGCTGCACATGAGCCAGCAGCATGTCCTGGCAGTAAAGAAAAACAGCTCCCTTTGCTATGCTAACAGGATCAAGAGAACTAGCCTTCTTTGCTCAGTACTCATGAGATCCCTAGTCATGAAATGAAATCTGGAAGCCTAGTTTCAGACCCCTCCATTTAAGGAAAGACATTAATAAACTTGAGCAAGTTCAGCAGAAGACAACCCAGGTCATCAGGAAGATAAAGCACTTGTTTGCAGAGAGGCTGAAGGAGTTGGACTCGTTCATTCTGCAAGAGAGAAAGATTTGCGGAGAAAAAACAGCCTTGCCCTTGCCATGATCAAATTATAATGGAAAAGCAGACAGACCCTTTCACAGTGCTGCATGGTGAAGGAGGAAAGACAGAAGGTATAAGCTGAAGCAAGAGAGATTCAGAATAGACATAAGAAAAAAACTTTTTGCCCGGTGGGGCTGTATCTTCTCCATGACCTGGATAGATAAAGCCCTGAGAAAACTACTCTGGCCTTACAGCTGATCCTGCTTTGAGCAGAAGACTGGAGTAGAAATCTCCTGAGGTCCATTCTAGCCTGGGTCATCTTGTCATAATATGAATATGCTATTGAAATAAATGGGCAGGAGATCTTTCTCCTTTTTAATGCCTTTATTAAAGAGATTCAGCTCAGGTGGGGAGAAATCGACAGGTCGTGCCCACGCCGCCGCTGTCCCCAAGAGTGGCACGGAGGAGGAGGGTGATGCAGCTCTGTCCGCTGGTCTGCAGGCAGAGCTGGGGACTGCGTCCTCACGGGAGATTCGCAGATTCCTACTTTTCGGTCCAACACTTCGGGTCCCCTCCTTAGTGAACATCCTTTCAGGTCAGGGTGAGGAGCAAAAAGGATCCAAGCAGGTACTGGACTACGCGCCCATCCTTAGACATCACCTAGGGTCCCCTAATTCTATATTGGTTCGTTGTTTTTAGGGGTTTTCCTGGAAAACGGGAAAATTTGGAGCAGTGCATTTCTCATCTGCATACGTGGTCTCAGGCCACTCCTATTTTCCTGGTGCTGCCGAGTCCAGGTGCTGCTCCCGGGCAAGCATCAGGAGGACAATGGCTAAATCACCAAGCATTGATGGGCAATTAAAGAAGAACTCTTAACAATTAAGCTAATTTAACAGCAATTGGTCTAACCGGGTTTAGCTCTGTAACTTTAAACAAAAATAGATAACTTTTTATTCATAACACTATGAGCCAATGGAAATTAAAAATAATGAACCAGTAAACTCACTGATGAACACCAGAGTATTTACACACTGTACTTTAGGTTTCCCTTAATATCTTGTTGCAGAGTTCACAGAAAAAGAGCATATTGTCTGCTCACATTCAGCCTGGAGGCTTGGCTTTAACAGCAGGGAAGGGGAATTCACTCTGAATTGATGGATTATGCACAGTAATAGCTGAAAAGTGCACGTGTCTTCCAATTTACCAAGTCTGCTAGGCTTCCATCAGGGATGTGAGAGGGATGGATAAAAGGGCTAGCATTTTACATAGCCTGTTGTAGCAACATCAGTATTTCTCTGCTAGAAACCTTTCCTTCTGTGTACAGGAAACTAGTTTAAATGAATATTAAATTGAGAAATACAGATGGCTTGAAAAATAGTGGTGGAGAGCAGCATACTCTGCATCACTCATGAATTTTATAAAGGTGCCAGAGAGAGACAACTGTGATAACTTACATGAATGTATTCATTAAATTAAGAATTTGGGCAGAAACATGTATGTGTTTACCCAGAAGTATTAATATGCCTTATTAATATTATCATGCCAAGTGGTGCATTCAAATAAACATAAGCAAGTACTGGCACTTGTACCGTTTCCAAAGCTTGATAATTTCATTTGAAAGCACTTTGTTAAGAATTAAAAATATTTCTCTTTGTTTAATTTGTAGGGAAATTGTGGCACACTGAACTGATTTGTTGAAAGTGTCTTGGCACAAGATTTTCTGAGCCTCAAACCTGTGCTCTGTTAAACTGTAAGGAGAAAGCAGATTGAATCTTTGACATGAAGTGGTCACCAAGCCAGTAGTTGGATATTGTAATACATTAAGTTGTGTTTTTATTCAGTGATACTGGCACCAGTTAAACATGGAAGTTGAGCAATAACTGCATTACAGCATTTGACACTGCCTTAAAATGAGTTATCCATTCATCTGATGAGTGTCATACTGACCTGTTTACATATTTCTTACAAAACTATTCTCTCTGATTTGCAACAGCTTAAAACCATGAAATTTTGGACAAAGTATCCCAAAGGATGCCAAGTCTTTGACAGGCTGTTTAGCAAAATGGTATTTTCCTTCCTATTCTCACTCTCTCATCTACAGTTATACTGTCCCTGTACATATGGGTAGATATTTCCCGTGGGAGAATTTTTTGCTTGATATGGCATGTCCACAAGACCTCCCCCCCCTTTCAGCTCTTTGGAATGAAGCAGGCAATACTCAATCTTTTTTACTGTCCTCCACTGTTTTTTAGTCTGAACTTTTAAATCTGTGACATTCATTGTTTTGGATGAACATTTTGTTAGTTCCCTTTGAAGTTATCAAATTCTCTTTGTAGTATTATTCTCAGGAGTCTCTTCTGAACAATATAAAATATTAATTTTTAAGGACAGTCCATGTACTGAAGTGGGTTTTCACCTACCATCAGAGCAGCTTTCACTGGTGACAAGCAGTGGCTTTCTCAGGCCAAGAATGGCTTTCTCTTACATTGCTGTAGCTGTCTCTGTCATGGCATAGTGAAGCTCCACAGTAGCTTCTCTATCACATTATGTAACTGTACTAACTCTGCCTCACCCGTTCTTACCATGTCAGTTACATAAAACAAGGAGTGTGAAAAACTAAGTTATAAGACTCAAATAACATTATGTACACTGCAATTTACACTTGTTTATTTCAAAAGCAGTTACTTGTCTATTAAAAAGAAAAAACAGAAGATATACACCTTTTCCATAAAATAATTATTTCCCAATGCTGAAATGTCTGAAGAAATAAAATGTAAGTATTACAGCCAAATTTTAATTTTCTTATGTTCTCAGCTAGAGAGGATTGTTGGACTAAAGGACTGACTTAGCTTCTTATTTTCCAACTTTGCTACATCAAAGTAAGTGACTAATAGAATTGACAATAAGCAGATAGTCAAACCTCTGAACTAAACAGAATTAGTTTAAGCTGTCAGCACAGCACCAAAGAGGACACATCCTCCTGTGTATCTTATTCAACTTGTATAGACTTAAACAAATTGGAAAAAATTATTGTAAAGCTATAAAGACACTAAAGGCTTGTGCTTTTGACATACTTTTTCAGTTGTCATTACAGGCAGGGCATGTTGATTTTCTGTTTAATTGTGGGCTCAGTTAGAAGCTTTGGTTTCGGATTTCCCCCTTGGTCACTTAGTTCAGTTCCTATGAAGACCAGCAGAAGGGTGTTCACATAGTAAATAGTTTTGCAAAACCTCTTTTCCAGATTTCTCTGACTCTCTCAGTGGCATACTTTGGGCCCTTCTGCTATTTTTAAGGAGGCCTGAAAGGATGGAATTTGGGAACCACAAAAGCTCTCTGGGATGGCTGAATCAAAGGAGAAAACATCGGGAAGGCAAAACTCCTGACTTACTGTAGTGGTGAAGAGCAGAAGGGTCCCCAAAGGAAGCAGCCCCCACGTGGATGAGGTGACAGTGTTCTTTGCTGCACAAATACACTAGAGACCACTGCTCATCCCTTTTTTGTTCTTCCCATCCTTCCTGTGCTGGAGCTGGTCATCCAGGGAGTTCTGCTATCCTCAGCACTGTCTTCATACACCAAACCATGGCCAAATTACTCCTTATTGTTCCTCATTGTTCTTTCCCCCTATGCTGGAGCCAGCAGAACCAGAATTCCTTAAAGCCCAGAGTCTGTGGTACAGCCCTGAAACCACAGACCTATTCCAGCTAAATATCTGGCTCATTCCTGCTCACCAGATCCTCAGTGTGCCTCTTCCAGCTGGTGTGGCAGATTTCACCAGCTCTGTTAACACTTCACAATGCTTCTGGAAGCTCCCAGTTCCAGAACAGAGGAGTGCTGATAAAGAGGAAGATGAGGAGATATTTATAAAAGCTGTTGAATGAAGTCAAAACTCCTTTGCTTCTCTCAACTATGTTTTAACAGGGATGACTAATAAAGACTCAATGAAAACTGTCTCTAGTATTTGCTGTTGTATTATACCTCTGAAGGAGTAAATCATAACAAGTCTGTACAGAACCTGCTGTTTATTTCAAAATGCAGGTCAAACTCGGCAAACCAAGCTGCCATGCGATAAATTTCTCTTTGATACCATATGTTCCAGCTCCTCTTGAAAGATATCTATCAAAAGTGATGACTGTAGGTTGATACGTTGTCAGTCAGGATGCAGTATGATACTTTGTGGCAACACACAGGAGAGGGGGAGAAAGGAGAAGTGCCTCAGGATGAGAGAGAATGGGCATTGTGTGCTTGGACAGATAGGGAGGTCACCTTCTTCACTTCATAGGGGCAATACTGCACATCCCTCCAGGAAATTATACTCTCTACTAAATGAGTTATTCCTGCATTGTAGAATATTTTGGGAAGTGTAGAGCTGCTTTAACATCTCTTGTAATATTCACTTCCATTTTCTGTGCAGGCAGCAGCATTATTTCTGTACTGATGAACCATACACTTCTGAAAAATTGCTCTAGCCTATACAGACTAGGAAGTGTTTTTCCCTGGATTGTTCCTGGACTCATTGATTAAAAAATGGATTATTGTTCTTTGCAAGTTTTTTTTGCTTTGAGCGTCTTCGTGGATTCACACGGTAGTCTCTAGAACAGCAGTTCCTCAATCTAAAATATGGTATATTGTCAGTACAACCTAGGGGATAATCCTTCTGCTTCACTCAAGAATTCAAGAGTTCAAAATCTGACTTCATCTCACATTGGGCAAAATTCAAGTATTTTGAAATTTTCAGAAAGAAAAAGAGAAGTAAAACATATTGGTCAAAAGATTTTAACCGTAGTATTTGTACTGGAAGTAATTTTAGTATCTTAAATTTGATTAAATTTGTAATTTTTAAACAGAAAACCCATGCTTTATATAAGGAACATGCTTGTGGAATATTTTGAGGCTCTTGGAGCTGCTGTTTCTTATAGGAAGTTTGCATAGAACAAACATGGATTTGAAAATATTTTAATTTTTCTTATGAAATATGTCTGTTAATTTGTATTCTCTTTGTTTGTTTACTAGACCTTCTATGAACTATCAGAAAAATAGAAAGCATTGTAAGGCTTTTTTCTGGAAGCTTGAACATAAAATGTGAAACCGAACCTCAGCTGAAGTAAAAGCTTTACTTCAGCTGAAGTCTGCCCTCAGAATTCCAGTAGTCCCTGATTAGTGTTTTAAACTTTGTGCATCTGAAATAGCAGGAAGGCATCATTCCTGCAGCATTCAGTTAGATAAGCATTTTAATATAGGGAGTTCTGTGTGTGTGAACATGTGCTATCTAATCATGGGCACAAAGCTTAAAGTGTGACTTTGACTTCTGTGTGGGCAGCGTGTGTGGTGCAAGAAGAGAATCTAAGTTATATTGTGGTCAATATTGCAAATGGTCAGAAGTTTAAGCTTAAATATTCAGGATTTACTTTTTAAAATTTCCAATGAGCCAATTAAAGCCACAGCTGAAATATTATTTTACATCTCAAAATAAAAAAATTTCACTGCACAACACCATAAGTATGCAGTAGCTCAAGGTGCCTCTACTAAAAACATAGAGAAAATGAAGACATATAAGGTATTTTGATTCCTAGAAATACAGACCATTAAAAAACTATATGTGCAAATTTTGGTAGCCCTAAAAATATGCAGTATGCACTTTCTTAGTGCTACATTTTCCTATTGTCTGAATTTAAAGCTGCTTTGCAACAAACCTAGAGTTCACCTCTCCTGGCTGCCTGCAGTAACTTCTTAGTAGGGTTGTGTGTGGTGTGTGTGCTTAAGAAAACAACATTAGGCTGTGCTATCTGATCTTAACATGCTGTACTGTTGTGGTGAATTTCTTAATGCACCAGGGTGTCCATCAGGCCCCAGATACAACCACAAAGCCAAGCCAGTGACGCAAATCAGCAGCTGATATAAACAAGTTGACACAAACCAGAAACTAAGCTAGCAGTAAACCTCCAGAGATGCTTCTTTCTTCCCTTCTCTTCTTCTTTTTTTTTTTTTCCCTGCTGTTTTTTCTGAGGGTTTTTTTAGTGAAGCGAAACATTTCTCAGCAATTGAAATCCTTTTGCATTTGTCTACAGCCTCACAAGTAACCTAAATTTGGCTCTGTAATGTGCAAGTTTATGAGAAAGAATGAATGCAGCCTGCTTGTAATTAGTTTATAGACAGAATGTGTGTCCTAGACTTAGTGGCTTTGGTGATTTTTAAAAGCACCCCAATCACATCTTTTCCAATTTGTATGCCCCTTAGTAATTCAAAAGAATATTCACAGAAGAGACCATAGAGCTTTATTTAAATTTTTCTATATATATTTTTCTATAAATTTTTCTTCATCTCCTTACCATAAGTTATTAAGAGTGTAAAATCCCATTCTTTATAGTTAGAAATATCTCTCTCACTTTCTTACTTTCCAAACTGTATCCTTTTTTTACGGTTATATTTTTAGCATTTTATTGTTACTATTTACTTCTCACTCCTAAGCACAAGCATCATCTCATATGGACTTACACCAGGCATGGTTTGCCACTGTATTACTGCAGCTGTGTGTCAGTAGCATCGCGTGTGAATACAGCTTTGAGTAGCAGAAGTACTTTTGTTCCTTGAGATACCTTGTCCTGCTTTTCTCCTCCATCCAGGCAAGGAGGGTCTTCCAGCCCAGGTTTGTCAGTGTAACTGCATCTGCAGCCAGGCTCTGCAGCTGCAGTGTGGCAAACCCCTCACCTGGCAAACGCAGCCAAGCCTGCAGGAGCGCAGGGGAACATGGTCAGAGCTATCCACCTTCTCTCTTTTCCCAGAATAATTACTGTTTATTTGGCTGTGTGTTTTTATATAGCCATTCAGCCATCTGATTCTGTATCAATAAATCATTATTAGATATAACACTATTTTCCACCATTTTGTGAATTGTACTAAGTAAATTCCTTCCTGGAAAGCTGCAGTTTTATTCTACACATGTTTTTCTGAATGCGCAATACTCTGAATTTGTTTTATTCTTCTTCAAGTTTTGGTTTCTCTTAAAGGGTATGGGACAAACAAAACAGAAGATGCAACCTGATCCTAAAGGCTGACAGTATTTAAAGTCATGGCAGCATGAGATGTATCAGAACTCCCCAATTTATTTCTGACTGACACTCTTGTTTCACATGACATCAGTTGAATTGACTAGCCTTTGTTTAAAAACTAGAAAAATTGTATTTACAAAGCTTAAAGACTGTACACATATTAAATAGGTAGCATTCATTACCAAAAATTATTTCCACAAATGAAAATTATGTCTGTGGACATATAAGTTGCAGTGGAAACTAATGCTTGTCTCCTGCTAGGGAAATGCATGTATGACCTTGCTAATGTGTCTCATCATGCTACAGATCTGTTCCTATTAAAGGGATAATAAATAGGATGTAAAAGGTCTGGTTCTCAGAGCTTCTGTATCATGTATCCAGGCATGCTGGAAAATACAAGAAAAGTTGTCAGTGAGGCCTCCTGGAAGTAAATGTCTTCTTTTTCATAGTCCAGATAATACTGTAACAGGAAATTGCTTCCATGTGTGGCACACACATGTTACGAAAACCAGGACATTTTTTGTATCTATTAATAGACAGATGTCATCTACTGGATATTACAATTATTGAAGAGTTCCCAAGGTTAGTTAGGAAATGCTGGCTGTTGTTGCAATCATGGCCTTTTGCAAAATTGCTTTTAATGCTTTCCCATAAAATTTTAGGCTTCTGAGAGAAAGTGGGTTGATATACAAAAGATAAGGAAACAGCAGTTCATATGTCATTTTTCTTATGACTTGCATTCATTAAATAAATTACAGATAATAGTGCCTGCATTTTTTTTCTCTTCTGTCATTATTGTCCCTTGATCACAATGTAATACAGAAGATGATGATAAATAGGTATTTTTAGAGGCAAAAGTGAAGACTGTATTTTTTTTCTTTCCCATCCAACTTTAATGGGTTTATTATCAATTTTAAAAAGATCCTCAACAACAACAACAACAAAAAAACCCCAAAACAAACAAACAAACAAACAAACAAACAAACACCAAAAAAAAAGACAAAAAACTAAAACTTGAAACCACTGTCATTAGCTCTGATCAGCTTTGGAAAAGGGTTGCAGGGGCTAAAATTCAGATCTACAGACTATGTGTGTAAATTCCAAAATCTCCTCGTTTCTACTTAAGCACCTATTTTGCCAACTGCTCAGTTCATTGTGGCATTTGTAATATACAGTATAGTACCATCTATTTATTATTAGCAAAATAATAACATTATCCTCACTGTGTTGTTGCTTTTAGCTCTGGATTTTAATTTTTATCTGTTCTAAGAAGTGCTCTTGCAGTTTCAGGGGGACTACTTCTTGTGAATCAAGAATGTTTTCATGTGTGTGGACTCAGCTGGACGCTGTCAGGCTCCTTTGCCGGACAGAGACAGTGCAGGCTCGTCGAGCTGCGGTCCCTCAGATGCAGATGGGAGGACACTGGAACTGTGGCTGGCTATAAGCATGGTCAGACTAGAGATGGTGTCTGCAGAGGCAGACTGAGAGGAGTGGCCAAATCATGTCCTTAAAGAAAGGACTGAGAGGAAGTGTCATCCTGAGCTGCAGTTGTTGCAGTTCAACTCTGTAACCAGGTTGCTTCAATGGGGCAATGACAGCAGCAGAGCAGTTCTCCTAGACAAGGCTCTCACTGAGCAGCCCCAGCACAACCTGCATTTCCGGGTGCTGGTAGTCCTGCAGTGTGCGTGCTCAGCCCCATTCTGCATGGTCCTCATCTCCAACTCTTGCAGCTAAAGGAGAGGTTGTGGAGCAGGGGAATAACAGAGCAGTGGAGGGATGGGGTATGGAGCCAAGGGCAGTCACCCTGCCTTCTCTATGTTCAGTTTTGATGAAAAAGCTTGAATTGTCCTGACTTACAACAATGAGGTAGCCACATCCTTCATGTAGTCAGTCTTCTCCAGAAGCTCTGCTGGGGACAGTGGTTTCAATGTGGAAATCCCCCAGAAATGAAGACAAAGAAACCATGGTCTAATGCAGAGTCTTAAAAAGTGAACTGCTGGCAGGCTGCAGTGGATGGGTGGAGGGGCAGCTAAAAACTTTTATCTGAGCCGTCTTTTGGTAGTTGCCCTCAGCACAGCAGGATGCCAGCTACTCCCTGTGAGCTGGCCGAGCCAAGAGGCCACCTGCCAGCAGCCGTGTGAGTGGGTGGATGGGCTGCAGAGGGTGCTGTGCTCAGGGCCACAGTCGCAGAAACCTGTCACACCCTGTGTTGACCTATCCAGAGAAGCTCTCAGGCAGAAAGCTTAGGCAGAAAAACAGAGATAATATTTTTATTATAATAGGGACTCTGTGGAGTCAGCCAGGAAAGAGGAAAGTATGCTGCATGAAAGGCAGATCCCATGATACGGAGGAGAAACTCTTGGCAGTATTAGGGATGGGTTTGGACTGGATTTCTTGTATCCCAAGAGTCCTATGATCTCACCTGAAAAAATGCCCAATATCAGTCTAAAAACCATCTAGAACAAGGAAGCACATGTACATAATGGCTTGGCCTCCCGTGTTCTTGCAGGATGAATCCTAACAGCAGAGTCTCCAGAGGCTGATGGAGGACATACATACTGTCAGCCCTTGCCTGGAAGTCTGGCCAGGGAGACATGCAGAAAATCTAAGTACAAGAAATATTCTAGAGCAGGCAGGGGGAAGCCAGACTGCAGTTCCACAGCCTGCAGGATCAGGGGAATATTGACAGTATGCTGGCCTAATGTGACTGTGTCTAATACAGTCTGAACAGTCTGCAGCTGAAAGGACCTTATCAGCACTGCCTGACAGGATTTGTTACAGGCTGGGATGCTGTCTTGCACCTGGGACATTATTCTCATGAGGAATGATGCTGTTAAAATGACAATCTGTAACACTGTTTTAAAAAGGTCTTTGGACTGGTATTTTTGTGCAGGATTTGTATAAAGTGACAGAAAAAAGTTACATTGTAAAGTTCTGTGTACTTGTGAGGTGGAAACAATGTCAAATGTGAACAAGAACAGGAGAAAAATTAAGGAAAAGGTCCAGTAGGAGAGAACAGAATAGAGAAAGGTGCTAAGCATAGAAGCTTAGAGGAAGTGGAACGTTTCCAAAGTCTAATTTGGAAGCAATAATGCAGATTCTATATTTTATTAAATCTGGTCCAAAATATCTGAAGCAGTGGACCTTTAAAATTCTGAGGCAGAAGTATTCAGAAGCTTTTTTGTAATCTCTGCTGACTCGTACTCATTAGTATATCTGGGGAATACAAATTGACATAGAACATATTGTATTAATATGTCTTGTTCTACAAACCAAGCTAAAAACTAAGTGCAGTGAAAATAAAATCATTAAATAATGATTGCTTGAAATTTAGCATATAAACTCATTAGACTTAAGACATTTTAGATAAAAGTGGTAAGTGAGATAGTTACATATTTGTATATCTTCTCTCAGAATATAAACTCCAGGGTATACTAATGGCATTTTAAGGTAGTACATTTAAAATAAATTAAAAAATAGTAACAGATTTGAAATTTACTATGTAGAATGGATTTCCACAAGGCAGAATAGTCTAGAATTAATAAGAATTCATGATAGCATAAACTAAGAATACAAAAAAACTTTCTAAATGAGATTTAGAAAGTTAAGATAATCAAATTTTGCACTTTTCTACATCTTTTATTCTGAATCTGCAGCAGATCAGCTGAGTGGTACTGAAAATAGAATAGTAATCACAGTTCCTACTCTGACCACCTCTTCTGATTTGGTAAGTAGGTTCCTATGTTCTGTGTTCTTCCTCCAAAAGCTCTTTAGGACTGAAAATCTTTGTATCAAAGTATTTGAACATCTGTCACGATTACAAAGCTCTCAAGAATTTTAGGAGATTCCTTTAAAAATGTATTGATCTGGCAGTGCTGTCCATCTTGAGTGGTTCTTTCAGTGGGATGTGGATAGAAGTTTTGCCTGTACTTGCTGCTTCACTGAAGCTCTCCACAGACTGTGTTAGCTTCTTTTGTCAGTGACTAAGCCCAGCTTAGTTTTTTCAAAGATACATAATTCTCTGAAGACCTAGTCTAGCTGCTTTTCTGGGAGTTTTCATCTTCATGCTTTACAGTCATAGAAAATGACTGAGCTTTTTTACTCAGTTTTACTGAGCTCTCCATACCAAATCCAGTCTCTAGTATGGGTGCCATCAAGAAGCCATGGGAAGATGCAGTTCTGTAGGAGAACAGCTAAGTTATCTGTAGAATTACATAGGTAGGAAACCTGTAGGGTGGTTATGGGTTTGTTTTTTGTTTTGGTTTTTGTTTTTTTTTTTGGGGGGGGGGTGTTTGGGGATTTTTTTTGGTTTATTGGGGTTTTTTTGTGTGTGTGTGTGGGGGGGGGGTTTGGTTTTGTTTTGGTTTGTTTTGGTTTTTTTTTTTTTTTTGGGGGGGGGGGGGTTTGGGGATTTTTTTTGGTTTATTGGGGTTTTTTTGTGTGTGTGTGTGGGGGGGGGGTTTGGTTTTGTTTTGGTTTGTTTTGGTTTTTTTTTTTTTTTTGGGGGGGGGGGTTTTGGGGTTTTTTTTTTTTTTTTTTTAATGCCAATCTATAATTGTATTTAAAAGAAATTATTTTTTTTACATGATGGGTAAGAGAAATCAGCTTACCAGAGGCACCTTGGAGTTTTAAAAGAGCTGAGGTATTAAAACAGTGAACTAAGAACCGTGTGTAACATGCCACGTGTAGCAGTCACCATATCTGAGGAGGTTACGGAGGGAACCTGTATGACGGCACACTTTAAAAGTCCTTGAGTACTTTGGCAAATTACAGACTCTGTCTTCATTACCAGCATTACCAGCCAAATCTTTATAAATCATAATAATGAATAAAACTAATACCCAACACCAAAACCCTTTTGTAGAGGGAAGCCACTCCTGCTCAGGTATTGGGCTTCTTAGAAAGAGTCAAAGCAGGTAAATGGTGGTCTAATGAGTCAAGCATACTCACATTTAAAAATAAGTGTTCACAAAGTCCTTCACAATGGCTTGTGAAAAGGCAAAACTTCTGCAATATAGATCCTTTCAAGCATAATGATCAAAATATGAGTAAGTTTTCATGATGTTGAGAGATTTCCATTGGAGTCTCACAAGAGTATGTGCTGGAAAACTGTCCAGCTAGTCATAAGGGGACCCAAAAAAGCGGAGGAACAAGGATATGAAGAAATTTTCCAATAATCAAAAATCGTTCAGAATGGCCAGAACTAGTTGCCAGAGGACTTTGTGATCCTTAGCAGTGGGTAAAAAGATTACTCCTGAATCTTAATATCTGTAATGTACGAGGGTGGGAGGAAACCTCAATTATGTTTGCAAAGCAATCAATTGTAAGTGAGCATACTTTGAAGGAAAGACATCTTGGACTCCTTGGGCAGGCCTCTGAAAACATCAGCTCACATATTAGTAGCCAAAGCCAAGAAAAGAATGAGGAAAGCAGCGGAGAATAAAATAAACAGAGTCATTACACCACTAAATAAATCCAGGACATGCTCACATCTTGAACATGCAGTCACAGTTACCGCATTTCAGAGAGTGGGTATTAGGATATAAAGCACAAAAGTAAGGGGTATGAAGCATGGTAAGGAGTATGGAACACAGGGAGTTAATAGGCTAGGAGAGATCCCTCTGGTGTGGTAAAAGACCAGAGGTGAGTTGGGAGGAAAAAGCATAATAAAATCACAGAGAAGGCGCATAAGGAATTGTTATGCACTTTGTAACACAGGAACTCTGAAAGCAAAACAAAGGAAGCACTCTTTCACACAATGCATAGTTAAGTTGTTGGATTCACCGCCACAAGATTCTGAGACCAAAAATATGAATGTTTTCAAAATGAAATTTAAGATTTATATTGCCAGTAAACATGATGACCCAAATACGCCTTCTGTCTCAGAAGGTCCCTTACTAGATTGCCAAAATCCTTTCTAGAGAAAGGATCACTCTGTTTGTCTTTTTTATACTCTAAGCAACTGCTGTTGGCTATTGCCAGAATTATTTTTGGCACCAGTGTGACCACTCTGCTCATGAATTCTCTTGTTGTTAATTGAAGTTGAATACCTTTTGAGTTTTGAAAATTTTAATCAAGGATTTGAAAACTGGAGTTCATAGAGGCTAGGCTTTTGTATACTTAATGGTTTAAGGATTCTGCTTATCAGAAAAGGTACGAAAAACATCTCTGAAAAATCTAGTCCCTCAAGCTATTGCAAGGTAAAGACATGAACCTCTCTTTTAAAATGTTTATTTTTATTTATTTGTTAAAGCATATTTTCAGTGTCTGTGTATAGACCTGGAAATATTTCCATTCAGTGTTAATAGTTAAGTCTTGTTGTAGCCATGTCAGAAAAATAGTATTGTTTCACTACATATTTATGAATGTCTTCAAATGATAAAGCTACTGAATTCTGCTAAGATTTTTTTTGTGTCCCACAATTTCAAAAAGTTTTCAGGCTCAGCTGGATTTGTGCAATAATCCCCATTTGAGCTGGGGATCTGCAGAGAGCAGGAACTCTCATGAGACTGCTGGTATTTCCTGTTTCTCATCAGAGCAGAAATACAGTAGCAGAGGAAGAGCTCTTCTCTTAGCACTGTATTTGAGCTTCTGCCTGGATGTAGGAAGTGCCATAGTGCATAAAACTGAAAGAAAACAAACAAGCAAATTTAGTATAACCTTTTCAAACCCCAGAAAACATTTCCATTTGGCTTTTGTTTGGACAGCAGCGGTTCAGCTCTCCCTACTCCTTTGCTCAGAATTAAGAACTAATGTTGCTGAAGTTCATGTTCCTGAAGTTAACTATGTGCTTTTTGTACATATGTTGGCTATAAAGGCTACTAATAAAGACGTATTTTATGTTGTAAAGATAGAGGTATTGTACAGTGGCACTCAACAAACTAGTGTATATCTATCTTGTATGACTAAAAATACTTGTCTAAAGATATCACCAAATAAGTTACACATTAAATTAAAATAGGGTGTAATTGATTTTCATGATAGCTGTCTAGCCATGTTTTTTTAAGATGTGCAGTTATGGATATAAATTGATATATATGTAGATTTTAAACCCAGAAGGTCAAACATCAATTTCAGGCAGTTTGGGAGTAGACAAGTTTGAACAAGCACAGAAGGTTTCTGTTGACATAAAGGATTACAGTATCACAGAATGACTAAATTACATTTGAATTCTTCCAGAATATACACATTTTACATTGTAATGATTTTTAAAATTCACATTAAAATAGTTGTAAAATTCTGGGGCTTTTTATAGTTGTTTCTTTTAATTGTATGTTTATGTGTATAAATTATATATTCATAATAAAATATAAGTTTTTCTAGAAAAAAATAATGCTGAGGAGTAGGTTGCTTTGTCTTTTTATATTTCAAATGTATTCCAGCTACATCAGGCTTCAGTTGTTATTTTCACCTTGCCGACCACGTGATTTTGCTGTGGTGAATATGTGCGTAAGTGAGGTTTGTCTTGTGGGTTTCCTGCAGATACTGGGGAGCTACACATTGTGCAAAGGTAGCAAGACAGTTTATTATTCCGGATGTAAAGAGATGTAGAAGGTTTCTGAATTTTTTTAAAAAAATATCCTTCTTTTGGTATATTAGAGGAAAACCTACTGTGAGAGCCCAAAATACAGTACCTAATTATCCTATCTGTGTTGTGTTGCTATGCTTTAAAGCCATTTCCTGTGAATAAATCAGTAACAGAAGCAAATTTCTACTGCTACTGCTAAGCTGAAACATTTTAGAAACTCTACTCAAGATCTTTTCTTTAAAAAACCATAAACAATATATACATTGTCAGATTCTTAATTTTCTTTTCATTTGTTTTACAAGATAGGAAAAAAATTCTTCTTACAGTTAATGTTGGGAAGACTTTTAAATTTGGGTGAAACATATCGTTCTTTATCAAAATTCAGATAGCAAAATTTTGCTATACTGTGCAGTCACTTTTGTTCGCCTCAATGATAAAAATTCTTTGGCTTGAAGAACATAATTCAGTTCAGTAATTACAGGAAATGACTAGTGAATCTAGAGAAGATGAAGGTTCTTTTCTGTCTGGAGGTGGGCCCTCCCATGCTTTAAGCTGCTTCTCAGTTGAATTCAGAATCTGCACTGGCCAAAGTTAGATCCATCTGTTACTTTATCATTTTTCAGTCCATTTCTCTTGGTGAATTCAGAACACTGAAATGGCATCATGTCTCCCTCTGCGGTGTTTCTGGCAATGCAGCGCACCAAAACAAAATTCAAAACCTGCATCAGTTTACGAATGGGATTGCCTAAAATCAAGAGGCAAGTGCCTGAAACCAGCAAAATGGTTGGAATGCTGGAAAAAGAACTGCTGAGAGTAGACAGCTTTTTGAATGTTTCCCCTTTCTGGAGCCCAGACATAATCTGCTCTGGACTTTCAGAAGGATCTCCTGCTCCTCTGCAGGTCCCCTCTCTGAGCAGAATGCAACTTTGCTACCACATTTGTAGAGACCCCAGTGCTCCAGGAGAGTTTCATGAATGCTTTGAGAATACCAGCCAGACTGGTGCCTCACATATTTTTGCAGAAACAGATGTCTTCTGGATCCCAAAATTGATCTAGGCATCAAATTATCCAGTTCATTGTGACTCAGAAAATACTCATCATCCTTAGAAGAATGCAGAGGATTCTAAGGGAAAGTATGAAGAGTGGAGCGTGCCTGGGTTTGAGAATCAGATTTAAATACATAATCACCATCTAAATCCTAGGTCCATGCTAGGGACCTAAGTTGTCTGTTGCATCTGAGCCACAAAGCCATTTTTACTTGCTGCTTTGCTTTCTTTTTTCTTCTTTTTTCTGTTCTGCCATATGTCTGTTTCTTCCATTTATGATGGATTACTGCAAGGGCTTAAAAAATCCTCAGATCTGCATGTATGTGCACATATGTTAAGTCATTTTATGCTCCTGCAGAACTTCTTTACACTGGATTGTATGGATTTTACTTCATCAGCTCAAATTTATTAGCTAGAATACGTGTGCTGTAGCTTAAACTGCTTTATCATATCGTGAGTGTATTGCTGGACAGCATTTTCACTCTTAGTGATTTTAAGATGGCTTCATTTGTTGCAGTACTAATGTGAGGAATGTGAGGCTTTTAGAGGGGCAATTCCCAGCAGGTTGGAGCCATATGAAATCATAACCAGATATTTAACCAAACTAATGTTTAAAAATCTATAATTTTTCTCATGTGACTCCAGGTGCTCAAAACCAGACAATATGTTGCTGCTCACCTGGCAATCCTTTGTAGGCTTTTAGCTCTAAACTCAGTAGCGTGCTGCCTTTGGTGTCTTCTTTAAAGGACACGATATAACCTATTTTAGCAAAGTGCCTCAGTTTTGGTGCAGAAGGAAGATGCAGCAGGTAGGCCATATGCAAGGACAATCTGTATTAATCACTATGTGATTCATGATTTCTTTTTACTGAACTCTTAGATGGCCATTCCTTTATTCAAAGTTTGTCAATAAAAATGTTAGTTGCAAATATCTGCCTTCACAGAAAATTCTCTTTGCCCTCACTTAAGCTTGATTCTTATTGTTCTCAATTACTCTCAAGATATCACTACATGAAATTTTCAGCAGGAATAAAGATTTCATTTATGAATTACTAAAATTTTTATCATCCCCACCCCCATCCCCTCAACAACTAAAATTCCCCCCCAGTATTTTTAAACCAATTCTAAGGTTTATACAGATATGAGCCTTGGAAGAGAGTTTTAGCCAGTACAGAGTATGGCAGAAGGTTAGGTTGTTTGTTTTGCTGTGTCAGCAGAACATTGCTTACTCAGTAGAGTCCAAAAATGGGTCTGGTCTGTAAATGGAAGTACAGCTCCCTGTGCTCTGTGTTCCCACCAGTCCCATGGTAAGAATTTGTAAATCAGTGATTTCCTGAAGTGAGAGAGAAATGAGGTTCTTTTGTGGAAAGTATGCCATAACCTATGGGAAAATTAAAACTCCTAGTTTATTTTATTCTCTCTGATCATATTTTCTGTTCCTGGCTAGAACTATGAGTGCAAATAGGTGAAAAAAGCCCAAACAGAACAAAAGATTCCAGAAGTAAAATACTGGATTGTTGAAGGCAGAAGGAAGGAGAGCTGAAATGAAATGAGATGAGATGAGATGAGATGAGATGAGATGAGATGAGATGAGATGAGATAAGAGATGAGATAATGCTCCAAGTGGAAGCAGTGGTGTTTGCTCATTTATGTGTTTATGTAGAGAGGGGATAAGGGAAAAAAACCAAAGCAGCAATGGAAACAGGAACACCAAGAAGGTAAAAAGCACAAAGTAAGTGATATTTTTAGTATTAGAAGGGTTTTCTCCCAGATTATCTGTTTGCAGAATAAGCAAAATCTTGGTAATATCAACAAACTGTACCCACACCCAGCTCATCCACCTCTGGAGACTGGGATTGAATAGAAGGATTTCCTGGAATGAAATGTGGAGAAATGTTGACCAAAACATTAATAAATGAGTGCCATGTAGTTATCAAACATACATCAGTTGTCAAACTCATCATGCACCCAGTAAACTAATTAAAATGGTTAGTGTACATTTTCATTCTTTTTATGGTAAAAGAAGAGACAGTAATACAATGAAAGGAAGATGTGCCAGAGTAAGGTCTAGAGTTCAAGCAAAATACTTGAGTATCGTCTGTCAGCCTCAGCTTATCTGCAGTAGTCCTAAAGATATTTCTAAATCAACAAGTCTGCCCTCAATGAGATGAAAAAAAAACAAGAGAGAAAAACAGGGGGGACATCTAGCATGGAGCAGAGAAATGGGAGATCTGATTTTTGTTCCGCTCTCTTCTGTTAGTGTTTGGTGGAGATCTCCATCAATAATGATGGAGAAGTAAAGAGGTTTTCCCATATTCCCACTTACGGGAGTATTATTCCCACTTATATTCTTGTCACACCTACTTGGCATCTTCTCTACCTTTCATGCTGATCTAAACCACATCCACGCTGCTGTTGAGGTGGCCAGCAGGTGTGTGCTGCCCTGACCCTGCTCAGCTGCAGGGATGGCTGCAGCCCCACAAGCAGCCTTGCTCCAGGCTGACCAGGGACTCTGTTTGCCTCCCACAAAGGCAAACAGAGCCTCATAGGAGAGACCCTACAACAACCTGGTGTCCCTGTGAAATCCAGAGAGGCAGCGGGGCACAGCATGGCACAGCCCCATCCGCACCTAGAATTGGGAACCAAGGTCCTCATGAAGGGATGGCATAAACCTGATTTCTCTGCTTTGGATGTGATCCCTGAAATAACACCAAGTTTTCTCAGCTGTTCATGCTAAAAAAATGTACAAGGCAGGCCTTGATCATGGACCTAGAGCTTTACTTGTGGAGCAGTGTAGATGCAGCCATATAGCCTAGCAGAACAAGGGTAAGTACACAGTATGACTTCCTATCTGCTAAATAATAATATGCTACATAACAATATTTCCCTCTGCACACACATTTCTAATATTTTCTTTTAAGGGGATAATGCAATTAATTCTGTTTTCTACCTTATAATATTGTTCTTTATATATTTAAAAAAAAAAATTTAAACTTCTAACTTTCAGGAAAGAGTTACTTCATTATTACAGAGTTACTAGCTGTTGTTGCACATCTTGGCCTGTTTCCACAAAAATAGGAAAATAACTTTACCAGATGCTGACAAGTCTTTTGCACAGTGGGAGCAAGTGTATCTGAAATAGTGGAACAACATGAAGAATGATGCCATTAAAAAGTGTTTCCTTAGGAAAACACTGAGACTCTTCCTTAGGGTTCAAAATGTAAATGCACGTTTTTCCACTTCAGTGCTATGAAAGGAATGCTCTGTTCAAACAAGGTCATGGTAACATTTAAAGGTACAGCTACCAAGTAGTTAAATATGAGCTAAATTATTTTTGCTAGTGCTGACTATGAGTGGAAGGTTACATCTTCCTGCTCTGCTTTCTTCCCTTTACGTCCTCAATTTTTCAGAGCAAAATTAACTTCCTGTAATTTCTTTCTGGAAGAGGTCAAATGGCAACAACAGTACCACTTTTGGTACTGAAAGATTTTCAAAGTGTGTACAAAGGAATATGGCATTCAGTAGTATTTTATAACCCCTTTTAAAGAAATGGATAATAATAGTTATGGAATATGACAAAATTTGGCACACTGTGTGCAATTACTAGTTTATTCTTGCTGTGTAATTTCTGATAATAAATTTAAATTAAAAGTGGTACACTGGGCCTTTTAAATGTCTCTGCAAAGATGATTTTTGGTTTTAGTCTCCTCTTACCATCGTTTTGAAGCAGCTTTTGTTCACACATTTCCTTGCTGTCATACCAAAACTCAGTCTGGATTTTAATGCTTATGTAAAAAAATCTTTCATGTTAGTCTCTAAGATGATGTTTAAATTATCAAAAAATGATCCACAGAGTACTACAGAATTTTGTGACAGTCTGAATGGAACCATATAAGTGAATGTCAAAATTGCATTTTGTAAGATTAAAGGACTTGTAAGATTGAAGGACTAACAGAAATAACGAGCAAAGCACTGTAGGTTTCCTACAGTGGGATAACTGGGAAAAAAGAGGAACAGAAAGACAGTCATGCTGGATTTACATTGCATGGATTCGTGACTTCTCTAGGTTACCTGAAGTGGTATCTGAACATCTCTTCCAAAGCTGCCAGTCTCTAGGCAGAGTGACATTACTATTCCGAGACTGTCCTTGGCACATGTGTGAGTGGTATGCCAGTATGTTGAGCCTGGCTTCTTGAGATAATTGGAGTCAGCTTGGAAAAAAAACTGTCAGTGGAAAAGGAAGTTATTCTAAAACACATATTAAGTGCCACTAGCATTTAATACACACATAATTAGAAATACTATAAATAGACACGTTAGTCTTCTGGTTGCTTCAGCTGTAGCAGAAACATTTACAGTGAATAATTGTGTAAGTCCCTTCTTGCCCAGCCATACAATGAAGGAGAAGGTTGGACATGACCTATTCATTAGCATGCTGACATTTGTATCACGAGGTTAGAGTAATGTGAGATAGATGATAACTTACATAATGAGCTCCTGAAAACCTTTTTAGAAAGGTTGGCTTATTTATTATGGAGAATCCAAGGCTGGGCTCATTGCGGAATTTAAACAGGGATCTTGAACACGTTCCCTAATCCTCTTGCAGAAAAGAATTCAGGAAGAGTGTTGGAAGATGAGAGTAGGATATCTTTGGAAGATTAATTACTGAATGTGGAAAAAGAGTCTTGAAGAGTTTCAGTGCTTCCCTCCTCTGAAAAGTACTTCCCATGACCACCAAGATTAATCATAAACTATAGTTCCTCTGTGTTCTGTCAGCTGAAGTCTTGGAGCTTTAATTGTAGGCTGCATTATTAGAAAATAGATTACTTTGATCATTTGACAGATTCATAGTAAAAACAGAATAAAAATTGTAATCAACAGAATTTTGGAGATAGCATGAAACAGAACCCCCTTCTGTTTCACTATAAAAGTTTTATGGGATTTTTCTTTTCCTATCTTGTATTAACCCATTTTCCTTTCAATTTTTTAATCCATGGTTTATACTGTGCATAACAGAATGTATTTCTGATTTCTTTAACTGTCTCAGTGTAGTCATATACAGAGTCATAAATGCATTAACATCTTCAAACCTGTTTGTTAAAAACTATTTGTTAATTCAAATTGTTAACAATGTAGTCATTAAAATACACTACATTGTTTCCTTTCTTCTGATGATCAATAGTTAAATATAGCACAGTTACAACATCAAACATCTGAATAATAAACTGAGATCTAAATTGGTAAACTGAATTATACAAAAGCATGGAAACATCTGTCTCCCACTGTATAAAGCATATCTGCTTTAAAAAAAAGAGATATCAAATCCTAAAATTGTCGCTTGCAATACAGAGTATTATTTTTTTTTCACAGTATGGATCAGTTAATAAAAACAATATGCATATTTTTCTGAGTCAGAATCTTTTTTGCTTTCAATTAAATCTGAGTCTTAAAGTAAATTTAAATCTGAAAATACTGTCCTGTAATTATACTTAGGCCTATTTAACTTTGAATTACAGGATTTCCTGCAAGGAAAAAAAGAGTATTCTTGAAAAACATTTTTGGTTTTGACCAACAAGTCCAAACTTTTCCAGCACCTACAAGTCTCAGGTTAAATAATACCATACCTGGAAAATGGTACAAAATTATTCAAGGGATGTATTTGTAAGGAAAGAAGGTAAAGAAAATTAACAGTGAACATGTACCATGTCCATTTCCCACCCATCTCATTCCCTAACTGATTAAAAAGTTGGATCTTGAACTGTTCACACATGTTTTTAAATTCTTTAAAATCCAACTGTTCTTGTCCTTGAAAATCATCATTTTCTCCAGTTTTTCTGAAAATTTCACAAACTTCTGAGTATTGAATAGTCAAATTGATGTCTTAAGGCAAGACTAAACTCAGCTTTACAATAGGATTTATCTTATTCTCTTTATAATAGGATTTAAACTTTAATTAACATGGAGTAGAAATGGGTGTAGAGCAAAGTAATGTCTCTGCAATGATAAGTCACACAAATTCGAGGACAACGACTAGTCCTGATATTACAGCTCCAAAGCATGGGTTTCTAACCCCCCAGGTAAATGTCACATCTTGGTAAAATGCTGGTTTCAAAAGGACTGTCATGTATTTGGAAGGCTGAAGAAAACTACGTGAAACAATCCACCCATTGTGTGCCACTAAAGTTATTTCCAAAAAAGAAAACCACTTTGAATTAACAGAATCAGAATTTGAACTTCAAGGTGGAGGAGTCCTGAGCAGAAAAGCTCTGTTTAATTGTTACATATTTGCTTTACACATAATGAGCAAGTAATTGTTCAAGAAATGAAGCTTTGTGGAAAGTTTGAAAGGTTAATAACTGAGTTTCAGCATTTCAAAAGAAGTCAGGGAAAGAGAAAAGAGCAGAATCTTAATCTCTGAAACAATAAACCTTTGTGTTACCCAGGAAGTCTCAGTGCCTTCTTGCTAATAGCTTTAACATCTATACCCATGCTAATGTAAAAGCAAGCTGAACATAATCTCTTTTCTCAAAGTACTTGAACTTATACATTATAAAATAACATTTTATGTGGAAAGAATTAAGAAGCACAGGAGGTTTTAGATGTGGGGTTTCTCCTAAACACTCATCAGAGTAACATTTAAGCAGCAAAGCAGTATTTTAGCAGTCTCTGGAAATGTGTAAATAAGTTTGGCCTTGCTTTTTTAGCTTGTAGTTTTACAAATAAATGTTTTGATTTTATTTAGTAAGCTCAGCTTTTGGTAATTAATAGTCTTTGTTAGGAATAATACCATGTCAGAGCTTAGCATGTTGATTTGTTAATACAGACCAAGTTTTAACCCAGAATTTCATTTTTAGGATCTCTAACAAAAGAGACCACATCTGTGATACATCATCCTATATAGAGGCAATTGGCTTTGTACATCAGAAGTGGAAAAGAAAGTACCTTTTTATTTAAATATTTACTTTAGCTGGAGTTCACAGTAGCATCTCAACGCTGTGAGAATGTAAAGGAAGATCTTATATGTATTAACTATAGAATCCATATCTCACTCTTCTCTACATTATATCAACGTCCGTAATTATGATAAAAGTCAGTGTCGCATGAGCACCATGTCAGTTGGTACTCAGAGATGAAATGGACTTTATTATCTACACCCACAATATTGTTCGCACCTAAGTCATCTTGGACTTTCTCTGCTTTTCAAGTAACCCAGCTGCATATAGTAATCAATAATTCAATACATTGATTTTTTTGTTGTTTTTTTAGTCTGTTCATATGGAGGCAGTTGCCATCCATTGTTTTAGGCATAGGCTTTTCCCCATTTTGTGATGATCTTTCCTTTTACTGGAACAGGATTTATATTTCATCTGAAGATGAAGCAGAAGTTTTATTGATATATGATGTATGATGTGTGATGGTTGGATTGCAGAAAATGTATTTTGTTTTATTAGTGGCAGCTGCATGCAAGGACAGCATGTGACTTCATTCCCTCCACAGTATAAAACCATTTACCGTAACTTAAGGATAGGTTCACTTAACAATTTTGCTTTCAGTTTGAAGGCAAAGTTTTCTCCCCCCTGTTAGCATTAACTTCTAGCATTTTTGATACGTCTGTATTTCAAATACTTCTGCCAAAAAAGTTTAAAACAGCACAGCTTCTCTTAACTTCAGAGAACATATTTTCCCCTAGCAGAAGTTAGTAATTATGATAAATGGATGTACTTACATGTACTCTCGTTTAACAGAAGGGCTTTCTAAATTCACTGCCTTCACATGAGCAATTTACTTATCACTGTCATCTTCAGGTTTATCTAACTGAGGTTTAATCTATTCAATTGTAGGAATAGCTGCACAACTTATTTCTGAATTTGTAGTGTGGGATTCAGAGATTCTTTTGATAATAAAGAGCATTTTGCCTTGCAAATTAAGAGCAAATAATCTTGGAGACATAGGCCTCAAATAGATCATTCTAAAGATGAATGTGACTTTGACTTTTGTTAGCAGTTGAATTTCATCCACACTGAACATTAAGACTAACAGTAAGACAATTTAATTCTGAGGGCTTGTCAGATTTAGGAGTGTACCTCTACAACACTGTGGAGCATAGCACAGAGATACTTCTACTTTCTTAAAAATGCCCAGATTCTGGAACACAGTTTACCACTACCAGATTGTTTCAAGACCTTAGCTCTGCCTGCCTCTAGGTTATGTGAATGATTTAGATCAGGTTTACACTGGCACTGAAAGGGCTCTATCACATGGTAGAGATACACTTTTAATCCTTTTGCAATTGCTGTGTCACTGAGCAAACCTTATGTAACATACGGAGTCTACTGTCTTGTCCCTTTTAACCTGCAAGGCATCTGACATGTCTCTGGAGGGTGCCTTGGATGTTGACCAAAACTCCCTTGCATTGAACAATTGTATTTAAATAGTGCTGTGGTTACTGGCTGATAGGATGATAGCAAACACTATTTTAACTAATAGTTTAAATTTAAAAGTTTGTGGTAAGAGTGCCTGGTTTTACATGAGAAACTTTGAGCATTAACAGTGATTATCCATCCTCATAATTAGATACCTGATGCACTACAGCAATAGTTTTTAGGTTACACAATATTTCCTTTAAGAATGCGGATTCCATTTATATTCCATGTGGTTGTCACTTCCACAGTTTATGCTATTGATATTTTTTATACTTTCAATAGGGAAATATGCATAATCTGAAGGAAACTCTGAAGGTCAGCAAAAGAATTAATCCAGTAGTATCAGTAAGGTTTCCTTTGTTTTATATCACAGTGTATTAACCACAAAATGCCCTCCCTGCTGGAGAAAAAATTGCTGAGTATTGTGTGATATCATGCCTGTGAGGCAGCAGGAAGAAAGGCAGGGTTAATAGAACCGTGCACGTGGCCAGCGGGTCGTTACAAACCCCAACAGGTGCCAGGCTGTTACCAGTGGAATAATCTGGCCAGCAGCTGATGTCCTCCTATTTTAAGTTCACTCAGTGCTATGGGTTTTTCAGCCAAGTCCTCTTGGTACGGTGTTTCTCAGGGAAGTTGATTGAAAAGTTTTATAGGCTAACAAGGGCCTGAAGGGGATTATCATTTAGAGGTGACTAAAGACAATATGATTGGTCAGACCACATCTCAGTGTCTCAATTAGTTAGAGATCTTTTCAAAAACTGTTCACATTTTTCGTCTGTGAATGCTTTCTTTCTTATATTCTAGAAAGACAAAAATATGTATTTGCATGAGATAATTATGCTGATGTGAAAAATTCGCCTTTGGACTTTGCTTTTCCTTGTATGCTAGGATCTGCTTGTTTTTCTTAGAACTGGGAAGAAAATATAGAAGCCTAAAACACAGTGAAGCATCTTGCCTTCCCCATTGCTTCTCTGTGTCAGCTTGCTCTTCTGATCTGCAGATAAGGTTAAGTTGTGGAAATACTTTAATCTACAGAATAATTAAAGTGATTTTTAATATTGTATACAATTGCAGAAGAAATAAAAATATTGGTAGGTTCTTAGTGTACAATAATTGATTTTCACAGTCATCCAGAGGTATAAGTACTGTTTTGATGTATGTTTTATTTCTATATTTGTTTTTCCAACAAACCAAGACCTACTAGACCAGCCTGGATAATTTTTTAGCATGCTTTTTATTATATTTATTTGACAATTCAGTTTGTAGCCAAAAAAGAGAAAACTCATAACACTTTCATTGAAACAAAGTCTCATAACATCATTCATTGAAACAAAGTGACTAAAATATTTTCCTCCTTAGCTTACAAATCCTTTAATCTTAAATAATATATCCTTAGGGCATATTATATCCAGAATAATTTTTTTCTTGTACATCTCTGGTATACACTTTGCCACACAGTCTAGAAAACTCTGTAGGGATTGATAATAACTGTTATTCTTTTTCAAGTAGTATATCAGAGTCTCTGTAGGGGCACTGTCAGTATTGTATTAAATAGCTGCCACTATTGAGACAGGAGGCCAACATCACATCCTCCTTTCTTCCATGGGCAACTGACACAGGGGTACCAATTCTATGTCATACCTCTGAAAAGTAATAGCAGACTTTTGAAGAGGATACTCACTGCTAGTTATGTAAAAACTACTACAGCTGCTGCTGGGTTTGAGTTTTCTTCTGGGATAATGCAGGAGACCTTTTATTACCTTTTGGACTCGATGATCTTGGAGGTCTTGTGCAACCTTAATGATTATAATACTGTCATTGTAAGGTGACACATTTATAGCTTTTTGCTGAGGACTAAATTATTAGAGCAAGAAAAAATAAGAATATAAACATGTAACTGTGTGACTTGTTTTTAAAATTTTTCACATTTTCACATTTTTTGTAATGTGAATATTTTTAGGCTCTCTGTTCTGATACTTGACCATAATAGGAGATGTGTAACGCTAGGTTCTTGTGTCATGTTCTTTTCAGCATCTCCCTTAGCCTTTCTCGCTTTTCTAACTAACTCATTAATCTTACTGGACATTTCAAACTTTAACAGGTCAGTATGAGAGGGTGCAGTGAAAACTGTCCATCCACTCTACTGCAAATTATTAGGACTGCTGAATGCCTTTAATATACTGATGCAGTAATTTTTGTTAAAATCTTTTATAAAGTTATATGTAACGAGTGAATTACTAGTTTGAGATGACTTTGTGGCCCTAGTATCAGTCATTCCTACATCTTCTATTTCATAAGCACTGACTTCAAAAAGGCTACATCTGCCAGTTAAGCAGAGTCTGAAGGAAAAAAACCAGTTGTTTATCTTCTTTAACTTGCTGTCTTGCATAACCTTAATTTTCTGAGATGTGTTTATCTATATTATGTCCATATCTTAGTTGTAAGGACCACAAAGCCCTGGTGAAAGAGAGGCAAAACCATGTTTTTATCATTGTCGTGGGATATTTAATCCATGTTATCCCTGTTTTCTCCACCTTTAGAGGACAGTCCCCTCCTTTTCGAATTGCAGAAAGCTCTGTGACTCTTTAAATTTTTAACTCATCCTTCTAAAGCAGCTGTTTCAATCAAAACATAGTTCTCAAACTTGTGCTTGTGTTTCCAGGGACTCATAGGGAATACTTGACCTTGAAGGGTGTGTGAAGGAGTGAAGGGCCAGGATTTCTAAATAACTTCTCTATATCACAGTCTTCACAATGGAAAATTTCCATGTCTTAGGAGTCCCCTAGCCTTTCACTATTCCCAACAATTCACAGCCTCATTAATGTGATGGTTCTTTAAACTGTGTCTCCCTGTATTTAGTCTTCCATTAAGCCTACTTCTTTGCATGCTTGCTGCTGATATATCCTTTCCCTCTTTTTTCTTAGGGTATTTTTTACAGCATCTCATGATTGTTTCCCTGGAGCATGCTTTATCATCTAGAAGCCAAAGCATGTAAATTAATTTAAAAAACAATACTGCTTGATACTACTCTTCTCTATAGAGAGATTCCCACACAAAGTATTGCCTGTTTCCAAATAGATTTCAGACCTATTTCTGGGCATTTCTCTTTGAGAGACTAAACAAATGTGCTTCTTTCAGCTCTGTCACCATCTGAAGGGAAATCCTCTGTGTGCCAGCACTGTGAAGCAGTGTGTTGTAACACATTAGTGAGTGCCAGGAAGAGCTAGAGGTAGCACAAGCAACATGAAAGAGTAACCCACCCCTCCGGAGCAGAAGACTCTGATGTTCTTTGCAAGGCCAGCTGGACACCATCTGATCATTTACAGGAGATGCATCCCATAACTGCATGGCCCTCTGAGACTCAGGGAATGGCTGGAGATTTTGGAGGGTTTTAGCAGTGGGCTCAGTTTCACTGAATCACGATTGTTCTGATTAGGCATCACAGTCTTGGCCAACACCACATATCCACTCCAACATGCTGCTGATTACCAGTCAGAGCTCAGTGGTTTAGTAGTTCAGTATTGCCAAGTCCATCTGAATGGCCATCTCTCCTCCCCTTTATTTCATGGTTATCCTTATTTAATATCCAAGACATGTGCATCACATTCTAGGGTCATGTCACACCACGCATCCCCACTTGGATAGCTACAATACAATTGTGATGGGCACCATTACATCAGATATTATTATAGGATACTGTAAGGGCCCAAATCAGTCAATGCCATCAAAATATGTGAAAAAGGCAAGCTCCTCTTCTTGGGAGCTAGCTCAAATTCAGTGCTTCTCACTAGAAGTTCTAAAGCTTAATGATAGGTGCTTGGTTTATGATCAGAAAATGTCTGGTTGTGCAGACACACCAATGTTTGGGCAGTCATTAGCTTGCCTGCCAAAATAGCTCTGACCTTTGCCTGTCCTCTTTCCTCTGAGTTATTACCACTGCCAGTAGAATAAGGTGTACTTATAAGGCAGAATGTATACACAACAGTAATTTTTCAGAACCATTTGAATATACTTTGACTAGCTGATGTTTCATAATAAACACTATTTAGTTATGATTGCATCTCTTTGCAGGAATGAATCAATTCTGACTCGATTTTGATTAAGAAGAATTGAGTCAAAGCCAGATGAAATTACCTCGCACCTGAATAACTAATTTATTTGTGTTCAATAGTGACTTGCTCTGTGGCATGATAGCAAATAGAAAATGGTCTGTCTTGTCTCAGATTCTGTCAGCTGAAATTAGATAATGTTTGTGGTTATTGAAATATTTAATTGTTTTTGCTATAATGTGGACTGTAGCAGTATTTCATACTTTGGCTAGTGTCCTCAAGTGCGGACAGTGCTCTGAAGTGAAATTGTAATTGAATCGTAGGTTGGTTGAGAAGTCCATCCCAAGTTTTCTGACAGGTTTGTAAAAACAATTGTAGGAAATTTTCACTCGCCTTGTAGCTAAATGTATGTCAGCATATATATAACAGTTGTTCATCTACTTGGACATCTCAGTTATAATTTGGGGGCATTTTATCACTCCTTGTATTCTGACTACAGGCTTCTACATCAGAGATAATCTTGTTTGCAGTGCTTTCGGTGTTCAGTCTTTTTGCTTCTGGCTTTTTTATCTCATCTTTGTAATTCCAGCATTCTTGTGAGACCTGTGCAATACCTTTACTATTTGCTGATGACCTCAACAGGGACTATGCAGATGTCAATTCATTTCAGTATATAATTGCTTTGCAGTTCTTCCCAGTTTTTTTTAATTTGGGTTTGTACATAACTTGGCTGATGCTTCAAAATGAGTGGAGAATCCTGTTAATCTGCCATGTTTTCATGCTTAAAGACTGGCTTTGCCTAAAAAAAGCTGACTTTGCAACTGTGCATCCTAGTGATTTTCTTAGACTGTATTTGTGTAGTTTTGGTATTAAGATCAGAGTGCCTCAGTTTGTGTGCGGCTCTCAGTAATCTCAGTGGTCATGAATCACTAATGATCTCTTTTTCCTTGAGCATAATGCTTTAACATTTAACATATGCAAACACCATTGCATATTAGTTTTTTATAATTGAAAGGCTCTGGGACTTTAAAAATTCTGACAGTATCTTTATTAATTAGTACCTGTAGACTTGTACATATACTGAAATGCCTTTGTCTTTTGCTTGCTGCTTTATCTGAGGGGGTTGCAAGTTTCAAAACACAGATTACTTTGTTTTTGAAAGTTGAGATTCATTTCCTTGCCTCTTAATGGCACAAATAAGAACTTTGTGCTCATATACCAGAAACTGAAAGGTATAGCTGAAAATGCCTTTAGAATGTGTCTAACTGTCAGAAACAACTAGCCACACTATTTGACTGCAACATCACTAAATTAGCAGTCACAGATAACAACAGCAATAGCGCTTTTGTTCCACTGCAGATTTCTAGAATCCTCTTCTGTCTTCTGAAATGAGATGAGGAATGATTTTCTCATCCACTTCTATTTTCCATGATTTTGGAAAATATTATGTTCAACATATCTGTAATATTTGTCACTTGTAGGAATGTAATAGGCATATCTCTTTAGTGCTTTTGTTTACACTATTTGGGCTTTGCCTTGTTTCACAGGATGACAAGTAATCTAAATTGTTGCTCTACACAGGAAGCTTTATTTTCATGTGCTTATCTACGAAAATTATATTAATTTACTCTTACTGCACTCGTTGTATTCATTAACTGCTACTCCTCTTACATATATATTCCAGAATTCATTAACTGAGAAAATAGTATTGGAGGCAGATAATGTTCTGGGTCAATCAATTTATTCAGTTTGAGATACAGGATATCTGAAGATTGAGTTCTTCAGAAACATCTTGACAAATATTATCTATTTTGCTGCAACTATGTCAGGCTGAATTGTTCTCCTGGATGATTTTTGGTTTGTTTGAGTATCTATTACAGTAACCATTTGTCTCAGATTTAATCTTAAATTTCTATGTTTCCTTTCTTTTTTTTTTTTTTTTTTATATTGACTGTTGTAGTTTTTGCACAGTTTTTCCTATTCTTCATACTTGTGATTAATGTTGCTCCTATAGTCTTCTTAAATTTGATTTGCCATTACTATGCATAGATATGCCATCATGTCACAATGTCCTCTTTTGGGGAGATTTCTGCCACAACACTAACTGGGATACAGATAATATGAGGTTTATTATGGCTTCAGGAAATTGAGGAGAAGGTGCTTTTTAGAACCTTATCCAGGTTGATTTTGTTTGCTTTTAAATATTGTTGATGAAACCAGCATAAATACATACATATTTAAGTATTAAATGCTTTATGTAAAACTGATAATCTGCATTTCTATGTCATGTCATACCACAGCAATTCAAAAACATTATTGATAGAGGTAATTATTGTTTGCTGCCAAAATATAGATAAGTGCTATCAGAGTATTCCAGATGTGTGGCTGCTGGGTTACCAAATAGTTAGTGCAGCTTCTGATTCTAGCTAGCCTTTTAGCTGGTAGTTTAAATGAACTTGTGTACCCATGATGTACATGGGTGTATCATTAATTAAACTTGTTTCAAGTGATTGAAATAGAATAACCAAGGGACAATGTTCAGAAACATTTTGGTATCTAAAATCACAAAATATACATTCAATAGTAATTTTGGTGTTTCATTATTGGCCATAGTGTATTGCAAGAGAAAAAATGTTACCATGAATAGAAAAACACTCCTCTAGATACTGAGAATTTCTATATGGCAGCATTTAATACCAGTTATAAGGATTTTGTCTTTTTGGAATATCTAACTTTGTCGGTTTGGAATACCTAACTGTGGAGTTCGTATGCATAGATAGACTTTCTGTAGGAAGAAATTATACTTATTTTGGGTCTGAATTTAACAAACCTTACCCTGGATAACACCTATGGATACGCTGTCTTGAAGAGGAAAACATTTTAACAGGTGGTTTAGTGGTTTATTTATTTGAGAATAGTTCTGGGGAAAATCAGTCTTCAAAAGCCTTGCATGTTCTCACAGACAAGAAGTGGTTAAACTGGTTAGAGAAAACAAACAAACAAAAGAACTACAAAATTCTTTCCCAGGCACAAAAGTCTTTTAACTTTTGCAAAGACAGCAAGGGGAGTATTTTTACCTGTTTCTAATGCAAGAATGAAAGGGTTTACAACTATGTAGCTGGACAACTCTGTTAACAGCATTACTACCCAAAACGCATTGTTTACTTTGTTGATGTTGAGCTCCATTCTTTTGTATTTGGTTTTTTTTTTTCTTTCCTAGGGTGATGGGGTTGAAGCAACAGGATGAGAGATCTCAAGCATGTTGCTAAATATTTTAGTCTGACAAAACTATATGGCTTCCTTTATCAAGACAGCTGTGTTTTTACATAAATAATCCTAATTTGGCCTGTTTAAGGATTATGCCTTGTAGCCAAGTGCACAACCTTGAAAGGTCACCTTGACTTCCCCAAGGAGTTTACTTCAAGGCATTCAGGATTCCAGTCCAGAAAGCCTCACAGACTGAGGTATGTTCTTATTTCCTACTTAAAAGAATGGTACTGGAATGAAAAGGACACCTTTCAAAATAGCAAAAAAAGTTATTCCCCTCTCAGAATCACTTTGAAACAAAGACTGCTGAATGTGCTGCTTCATTTTGACAGGCATACCTTGTATGGATCACAGGGAATACTTAAACTTTCTTGAATTCTTAAATTAGGCTCCCATTAACTAGATTTTTATCTCTGTTAACTGGCTTCCCATTGATGTCATTAGTATTGTTCACAGAAGCAAGATAAGGCTGGGACAATGAGTAATTCACAGTAGTTATATATGCAACACCACAATTTGCAGCAATTAAAGAAATTGGTATTTTATTTTAATAACCATTTATTATAGATAATTTGGCCAATGCTCAGAAAAACTCCTCCTTGGGAATGTCAAAGATGAGCTCAAAGGTACTGCCCTGTTTATTAAAAATCAATGGCATGAATGTAATTATTTCATACTTTCATACAAATCTGTATATTCATCACATGATACAAAAAGGGGATATTTATGAGAGAAATGGATCTATGGCTATTAATGGAAATATGTGATTTTCATTTTGCTTCTGTGCCAGGGAATACCTACAGATGACCCTTCATGTCATGAAAATTTTGAAGATGTTCTCTTAGGTCTAAATGCTGAAAAATTAATTAAATATGGTCCTCTGTCCTGTAACTACAGACTTTCATATCCTCTGAGTTGGCTAGGTAAGATGCTTACAAATCATATGCTTTAGTGGTAGAATTCATAGCTGATCATGAGATCAGTAGTATCGAGGCTTTTATCTGATTTGGAACCTGTCTGAGGCTGAGGACAGTGAAGGGTGCCAAAACAAGTGAAAGTTGGACATGTTTTTAATTAAGTGACCTTATGTAGGATGGAGAGGCTCACAGTAACCCATTCTAGCTTTCTCATTTTCAAGTTGAGATTGAATATGGGTGCAGTGAATTAAACAAAGACAAGCCATGTCCAACTTTTGTTATTTCCAGTTGTTTGGCTTGGTTTTTGTTTACTGCCCAAAATAGTATTTGGACACTAAAGCAGTAGTTTTGAAACCTTCTAGTCTGTTCTTTTCTTTTCTGTGTGCATACTGACTATAAAAGACAACCCAAATTTTTACATCCAGATGCATACTTATTATTTGGAACAAATTACTAGAACACTTGATGAAAGTCTTTTTTTTCAATGTTATTGTTTCATGTTTCCTTAAATATGATGTTTGTGTGGCAAGAAGCAGAAGGCAAGATGTTTTGCAACATAACTTGTAAAGTTTTCAGTATCTTATCCATTTTTTGTGCACAGCCAAGCACAGAAAAAAATGCTCAGAAAGAACTTCCTGAAGTCATGGAAGCATGAGTTCTTTCTTCTGTTATACCTAACAAAAAATGCTGAAATTAAGATGTCCACAGAATTAGTATACTATTATGCAATATTTCCAAAATTTTATGCAAAGTCAGATATAACAGTTTAGACAATGGGGGTTGTAGGAAGCTCTTGAGCACTGATTTGTTTTGTGCACCATACCTTATGCCACCTAATGTACCTCTGCAAACCCCCTCCTTGGGGAAGGTTTTGTTTGCCTGAACCATGCAGGTCTTTGTCTGTTGTTCAGAGTTTTACAGTCTGCACTCAGGAACCCTGGAAGGAAGCTTTGCTGATCTTTGCTGATGAGTATTGTGTAGAATCAGATACATGATCACAAAACAGAAGATTATGCAATATAAACCTATGCCTAAAAGCAGCTGTAATGTAGCATATCCACTATTATATGCTTCATTATTTTTTCTTATAATTGAATATTCAAAGACACAGAGTAGGGGTTTCTTTTGAGGACAGCCTCAAATTAAACACAGGAGCTGAAATTCAATTATCCTGGTGGATCCCCTCCAACTCAGAATATTCTATGATTTGCAGAGACCCAGAGAAGGGCTCTCCAATGAGATGACACCATATTACAATAAGTGTTGATTTCTAAGCAAGAGGGAGTAATTTGTGTCTCAAATAAAGCTTGTTAATAAACATAAATAATTTAGTAAATATTATTAATATACATACTGGAATGTGCATAGTGAGCAATCTAACCTTTTCTTATTCAAAATGGTGTCCCGAATTTGTTAGGAGTATAGTTATTGCTACAATATCTGTCATGAAAATTTTCAATTTTCAAAAATTTGCAGCTAGATGAAATGAAAAAAGTGTTCTCTTGAGTATTCAAAGGTACATCTGCATGCAAAATATAACTTTTCAGTCTGCTACCACAGGGACTTTATTCTTAAAATCAAAAGAATTACTTTATATGTAACTAGATGCTTGTCTACAAGAAAAGAAAAAGATTAACCATTTGTTCTCAAACTTACAAGTCTTTCTATTTGTCCTACAAGGAGAAATCCCTTTTGCATAATCTCAACTAAAGAACTGAAATTTTAAGAGTGATCTTCAGGGAATGATTGACAGAATGAATTTTAAATGAAAACATTTATCTGCCTTAGTTATATCTGTCAGTAATACTTTAGCTAGAGCTGGGTTCAGTGATTCAGCTCAATGTATTTCTTCAACGCTCTCTACCACAACGCTGTCCACTACCTCCGTTATGCCCTAAGTATTATGTAAATTTCTGTAATATGTTGAATGGTCACTTTTAAAATTAGCATAAACTTCATCAGTGTAGACTAATAACATAACATTTTGTTCCAAAAATATTGACTCTGTTGTTCTTTCTTCATGATGCCTTCTTGCTGTTGAATAAACAATCAGGAGAGACAGTAACTACATCAAGGAAAAGTGAGGATTATTTTTATGCACATATACAGAATAAATTAATTTTTAAGTGTAAATTGAGTTAATTTGTAGCCAATTTTAAAATTATTCTACCAGGAAAGATACTGAACTGAGAATGAGGAGACAATAGCTAATCCTATCACTCAAGAGGCTTTGGCTTTTTATTTATATACGGTGTTTCTATCACAGACAAACAAGATGCAATTCCAGAATGCTTAATTTGGCTCTGAGTTATTGGTAACTTAAAATAAGTAATTAAAATTGGAAACTTTTTAGAAATAGTGTCACTTAAATCACAAAATCATATTATTAAATGTCTTCACCAGAGAGAAGAAATAGAGATCCACTGTAACTGTTCAGCAGTTTGAAATAACTAATGGAAAATTAAATCTTTATTATAGTGAACACTAAAAGACAGTTAAGTGACCTGAAGTCTATTTTTCAGTCATCTCCTAATGTTACATATTCTTCCATTAGAATATAATGAAATATAAATTTTTCATAATCAACCACTGGACTGTCTTGCAAATGGAAATATAAGGGATTCTCACATAAACAAGAAAATTGTAATTCCTATCTTCTCTATAGAGAAAATATAACCATACCCCAACAGTTTTACTCTATATTTTATGTCTTCCTTAGGGAGACCGGGCTATGAAGCCATAGGCCATTTAAAGTCTTGTGTATCCCTTCCTTACCAGTATTAGTCCCTGCAAGACCTAACATTGATCTTCCTCAGCTCATCAATGACCAAATGATCTGAAAAACTTTCATTTTTTATTAAGTATGGGTAGGCTGTAAGTTTGGGCACCTGTCTTCGCATTTGAGACAGTACTAACCTACAGCAGTTTTCTGAAGCATTTTCACTGAAAAACTGAAGGGCTTCTTAATGTTCTGTTTCTGTAAAGCACATCTGCCTCACACATTTAAATGCTGACAGTGGCTGGTGAAGTTTCAAGCTAGATTTCATGGGAAAAACTTTTCTTCTTCAGATGTGACTGAATCTTGCAGTACTAGAAATTAAGAACTTAGCTCAATGTAGTTTCTAAGAGTTGGCTAGTATACCTTTTAATTTAGGTACTTGCAGCAGAGATATTTGAAGGGCTCTTAATGTTCTACTATCATATTAGATAAAGGTAAAAATATCCTAGATATAGTCCTTATAATTTGATAAGGAATTTGATGGAATATACTTGAATGTTTTTTCTATGATTACATCAAGAAAATTCTTTCATCTAGACTTGCCAGAATCTGATCCAGTCAGTATCACAGATTTTACACATGTAAACTCTTAACTCTACCTGCTGGTTTCCATCATTATGTCACTATGATTTCTTCTAAGCAGTACTGCAGGAGACGTAATAATGGTATGCAATCAGATCTAACACTTTTCTTCAAGTGAATTATTGCTAGGTGTGAGACCACATTTAAAAAAGCGTCATAGTTAAATCAAGAAAAACATGGCAAAACTGAAATCCTAGGACATCTGAATTGTTATATTTCTGGGCAGTATAACAATTTTTTACCCATTCTTTGCAAATAGTCACAGAGTTAGTGTCACACACTGTTAAAAAGATTTCTTTGGCAACTAGCTGTATTTATGTTGTGAAAAGAGATATTGGAATATGAATTGGTAATTAATGTGTCATTATTCACTTCTCTGGTATTGGAGAGCCTGAAATATTTCAGATATTTATCTGAGATTTATAAGAAGATAATTCATATAAAATCAATAGCTACTGCTTGTCAGCACCTCAGGGCATATCATTGTTAATATGTTAACCTTGTTAATATGTTACCTTAGAACATGTGTAAACCACAGTTTCTGAGTGCTACATGCAATGATAGACCTGAAAGTCAGGTATAACTACTTGATTCCTTAGCAGTCATGATATGATTTAATTTTTACCAGATGCCAAGGAATTAATTGGCACTAATCACTGATCTGTTTTTGTTAAGGGCTTTGTTATCTGTTTTTGTCAATTCTGTTGGGAAGATTACAGCAACATGAACAGGCAAAAATAACTCTAATATAGCTAAATAGAGGCTAAATTTATTTCCCAGTACTTTCATTTAAATTCTTACATGGTCAGTAAGTTGAGGGGGAAAAATGCTCCAAAGCTTTTTTTAAATTAAAGGGGAAAAGTGCTTTAAAGCTCATTTTTGTATTCTGCTATGGTTTACATTATATTGATGAGTCTCTGCTGTTTAGTCTTCAGCAATTAAAAGGTGCATGCAAAGAGATAGGATCGTGGTACAGCATAGCTGATTTTAATGTTCTCAGAGCACCTTTCAGACAAAAAAATTTATCATAAAATCAATGTTGTCACTAAGCTGCATAATATACAAGTGTAAATCGGTGGTCTGAAAATAGAGCAGAAATCATGCAGAGGCACAAAATAATCACAATCTTCCTAAAAGACACATGGTGAGATCCAGTTAGCTTAAATCGCATACAGGCTTTGGCTAGCAGAATTGCTTCCAGTGATGCTGAAAAACACCTTCTTTCCTGACTGCAGAGAAAGTGAAATGCTTCATTTACAAAGACTGCTTCAATATACACCCAAAATCTATCTATCCACACTGGGGGAGAATAGACAGCCACTCATTTCTTAGTCTACTCAAGGCTAAGAGACCAGCTACTCAAGAGGCAAACCAGATTACATATGACCTCACCAATAGTCATGAAGGCTGAAACTAAGGCAGAACCATCACAAAGAAATGTAAAGGAGACAATATTAATGCAAAATAAGTTTACAGAACCAGAAGTAGAAAAATCAGTTACGTTTTAAAGCAGAATTTCATCAGGATCTGTATATGGTGCTCAGACTTCCAACCACCCTGACAGAGAACTGGACAAGGTGGATTCTCATGCAGGAGCATTTTCTCTCATTTGTAATATGCAGTGCAGAGCCTGGGAGTTTAAAAAAACCCCAAAACTAAGAACATATAATAGCAAATAAATACATGAATAAATAGATCATGTACCTAAACCAGGTGTGCTTCCGTCCATCAATATAGCGTAAAGAGGAAATTTAGAGTGCAAAATGTCTACCAATTCCCAGTTAATTCAATACACAACTATTTTTGTCTTCTGTGCTATCAAGATTAGATGTCCTTTTCAACAACATAAAATTAAGCCTGAATAAAGGAATCCCCAGATGAGGTTATTTAGCCTGTGATTTCTAGGATCTCATGAAGTCATCTAATAATTTCTTCTGTCTAAAAGTCTAAATCTAAAAGTGTCATATCTTTAGGTATAATACATCCTGTTTTGTTTGAGTCATGGTTTGTTTCTTTATACATTTAAAACTTAACATTCAATGTATTTTTATTAGCATTATGTTTATTTATTATTGTTATTTCAGTGGTATCCAATGAATGCACAAATGGCAGTGGGCACAAATTGAAGTGCAAGAAATTCCATTTACTCATAAGAAAAGATCTTTTTACAGTGCATGTGATCAAACACTGTAAGAAGTTACCCAGAGTGTTCAAACCCCGTCTGGACATGCCTCTGAGCAGCCTGGGGCATGTTGTTAGGAGTAAAATTATTGCTGCAACTCTGGTCTAGTTGTCCTTGCCTTGAGTAGTGGGCTTGTACTTTGCGATCTCTAGAGATGCTTTTGATGTTTAGTTGATACTATTATTAATATTATGAGAGATTTATATTTGTATTTCTAGATCTATGTAGAATTAATGGCAAGGAAGGTGGAAAATAATGAAAATGCAATTTCATGTTAGAACCCAGAAATACCCTTTATTACAGTACTCACAATAGGTCATTCTGAATTTGAATGCTTTGCAGAATTAGTCATTTTTGAGTCCCACTTTGGGGGGGGGGGGGGGTGTTTGCAGGGGTTTGTACCCAGATGAGAAACATCTCCCCTGTATTGATGTAGCAAGAAAGCAAAATCAAATTTCAAATGTAACTAGAGAGGGCTATACAATGAAAATATGGTATGGACTTGCATCAAAAAATGCAGTAGAACAAAAGAGACAGGAAGGACGTAGTCTAGAGCAAGTATGATCTTGGCACTGCCGGCATCTGGATATTATGAGCAAGTGATTTTTCTCAAGATAGATTCCCAGACTAATTAGTCCCATTTCCACCATTTGTACCTGAGGTCGACATTTCTGATCTTCAAGAATGTTCAGTTTTGGGAAGGATGGCAGAGTGTGCCTGAACTCCTGATGGGCCGCCAGTCGGAAGTGACTGCAGCGTCTGAGCGCCTGTCAGTTCCTGTCGTGCTCCTCCACCACAGCTCTTGGCTGTCTGTTCATGGCTGTCGAAGAGTCAAACATTTCCTGCTTGGCAGCCGTGTGGAAAGGAAGTCCCATCTGCTTCCTGGTGCTGGAGGTGGCATGGAGAGCCAATAAAAGCAAATGTACGAAGTGAGACAGGATTTGGTGACCTCTCAGAGTGAAGCTTTGTGTCTTCCTACTGGAAGGCAATCGTTGTTCCTGTGTATAATTAATTGCATGACTAAAACCATATCCACGGTTCCAAAACAAAGAGGATTAGAGGGTTTAAATATTTAGATATTCCTGATTCTTGTTTCCGTTTTCTTTCGTAAATGTATTTTATGATGCATTACTGGACATGGATCAGTCAGGGTTTTATCACTCGCATATCACCTTAGGGAAGAAAAAGGATTTTACTGATTGTTTAAGGTAATTTAATGCCTATGAAGAGTGCCAGACAAGTTGATTGCCTTAAAGCCTTCCTCTTCTGGAATGATTATCCTCTGAATTATGTGCAGTGCCTTCAGACACTGCTTGAAACCAGTTTCCTGCATCTTAAATCTGTCTCTTTTGCTTTATTTTTTGACTGGTCTTGGACTGTATATTGGTTGGTGTAAGTCATCATAACAATGCATCTTGACTTAGTTACTTTTAAAGAGCAGTAGAAGTAGATTGATTTTTGGCAGTCTTAAGGTAGATAATTTACTATATTGCTCTGCATTTCTTGTTAACTTCAGTTCATTCTTTTTAAAAACTAGGGATTTGAGCTTAGGACTTTTTGCTTGGTTTGGGGGTTTTTGTTTATTTTGATTTGGGATTTTTTTGTTTGTTTGTTTGGTTTGGTTTGGGTTTTTTTTGTTGTTTTTCTCTTCTTTCAGTCAACTTGTGGTTTGTATTTGAAGAAAATTTTTACCATTATCTTTGACTTCATCAGTTATTCTCCTCATCAGTACAGTCAACAAGGCATACAGGAAATGCTACCACTGTTGTTACCTTATGCTGGCATCAGGGAGCTCTTTTTAGCTTTTTCTAGGGAAAAAAGGAAACAGATAAGTTGGTACTATGAACAGTTTTTGAACTAGAAATTTTAGTGTTTAACTTTTTTGCTCTTTTACATAAAAAACAGACAAAACCATGATAGGTAGCCTTTTAAAATCTAGATCACACAAACACTTTCATACCCATTAATTTTCTGTTACAAGCACTTTATCTGTGTGTAGTGTCTATTTTATTTGGTTACATTTTATCTGACACAGATGTTTTGCTCTGCAGTATTTAGCAATATAAGACTTAAGCAGTGGGGAAGAAATATGGATTCTAGTTGCAGCATTCTGTATTTCTGCAAATATGGGCAGCAGGCTGACTAAGGAGAAAAGAAAACCAAGAAACATCTACCAGTAAGGCATAGGTGATCATGAGCACTATTCTAAAGGCATAAGACACCAGATAATTGCTACACCTTAGGGAGGTCTTAAGATGGAAGACATGTGCAATACTACTTAACTCTTCAGTTTGCATCATGGTATGATGTTCTTCAAGAAAATGTTCTCCATAAGATATTTGGAGATCAGGGATGTTAATAAAAGAAGAACAGCATCTATGTTCTCTGGAATTCCAGCAGCCACTTTATTAACAACATATAATAATATCAAAATACTCAGTGGTATCATACTTTTTGGAATCAGCCGTATGAAAGATCAAAATGATACTGCCCATCATTTGATGAAGCAGACACCAAACATGTCCAACAGCAGTTTCTGAAGCTGTGTGTGAGGAGGTATAATCATGGCCAAATTGCTTGTCAGATCTCCCTCAGAGTTCAAAAATTGACCTTCTTGAGATCAAGATCGGAAGAGACCACCTATTAGAAAGATAGTATTTAAAGATATCTCTGGGAGAAGATGTGGTGATTGACACTGGCCTGACTTATAGGTAACTTTATCCTCATGCTGGTGTCAGTTTGAACACTTGAACCAATTTTGGCATAGACTTCTATGTGGTGAATAACCGAGGGCCAAACAGGAATGGAGGCCATGCAGTTAAATCAGGGCCATGCAGTTTCTCTTTTTTGCAGTATGGGGTATTTCTTGGTAAAGGCACTGTCTGAACTTGAATCCACTTGAACTGTGCTGTCCTGGATCTCTTGTTCTGAAATTGCTTGCAAACATTGAAGTGTTTCTGTTCTTTAAACCTGAAGTGCTTGGGTTTAAAAGTTATTTATATAATTCACAGTACTTGCCCATTTTCAATGATTGAAATAACTAATTTACAATGACTCAGAGTGTTTGAATATTTGTTTGTAAAATAACATTTTTTGTCATTGCTGAGAGACAGAAATTTCTCTTAGATATTACCTGAAAGCCATTCATGTTTTCTTATCTAAACTTGCTTCAGCAGATAGATGAATTGAGGTTTAGGTAGAAGGGGAATGAAACAGAGCTATGTGAAATATTGTCTCATCTCTACAAGCAATTACATACAAGAAAGATATATTAAAAAATTAAAACTATTACATGAATTATGAAATGTTAAAATTTAAGATGGTAGGTATTATTATCTTAAATTTCTTAACCCTCTTGTCCAAGACTGTCTTTAATACATCAGTTATAACTATACTGACAATCCTTATCCTTGCCCTCTGAACCATGTTTTCATAGCTTATCTCATCTCTTATTTCCACTCTACTCAGTAGTGCCCCATGACTTACTCCTATCACACTTTACTCCCCTCTCTTCACTAACTCTTTTTTCCCTCTACTTTTAATGCCCTAAATCAAGGGGTATTAATGGGAGACCTAAAGAATTGTTTGCTGACTTCAGGTGAAGTGCTCAGACTTTGTACTTGGAGCACAAGTCCAACATGATAACATCACGTGCAGTCCCTTACGGATGGCACCTCTGAGAAATTAAACTGTTAAAATCTTAATCTGTTGAACAGGTGTCAACTTCCTTCTCCACACACACACATACACACACACACCCCACCCCCAACAGTATGAAATTTAATCAACTAGGGTCAGATTTCAGAGGGATGCCAAAAGGCACATCCTTGATATGAAGTGTGCTTACTCCTCTCTCTGTCCCAGGTTTTAATCTGAAATGTGAAACACTCAGTTTAAGGTCACTGGAATCAGTTCACATGGACAAAACTTCTTTTTCCATAACCTTGTCCTTGAAAGCAGTCAAGGTATTTTTGCTGTAATATGCCCAAAATAAACAAACAAAAATTTTAAAACTCATCCAATGAAGATGGCTAAGATGGAAATTTTTATCTAAAATGATTGAAGCTTGGTAATTATACAAGTACCTGGAAAGAAGAGCCATTAAATGGGAGGCGTCAGGGAATCTAAGTAGGTTTGACTATTATCTTTGGCTTTGAAGTATGTATTAAAACCACTGCTTTACAGTTCCCAAGGTGTTAATCAAATGCATTCATTTTCCTTCACAACTGACTGCAGGCATAGTAGCGTAAGCAGCAGCTCTATCACAGGTAATGGTGGTTAGATGTAAGTGCTAAAACAATGCCTGTGCTTTGGTCCTCTGGTTCTCTGTAAGAAGCCCAGCACTATTTCTATGCTTTGATGACTCATGGGACGCATATAAGTCTTGAATGTATGTGGTGAACTGAACTTTTACTGCTCAAATGCTAATAAGGTGGCCAGATGATGGAGAAGTAGAGGGCATAGGCAGAGCAATCAAAATTACCTGCTGTTGTCTCTGAAGGTCACTAATAAGAAGAGATTCTATGCACTACTGATAATTATCTTGAAAAGATTGATATCTGTGGAGGTGGGGTTTTCAGACATCTTTTGGCCTAAGGTATGGCATGAAGGGTTAAATGCCAGTAAGATCAATGGAACTGCCCAGTGCTGTTTAAACCACTGAGTTTTAACTATTGCCCATGCTAAAAGTCACAGTTGTACAGCTACTGCTGCACAGATTTCAGATTTCTCAGGCTTTGAACACCTTTTGAGTGGTTCTTTCCAAAAACTCCTAAAGAATAATTTTCATTCTAAAGTTTTTTTTAAAAAATAATGTTAATCCATCCCCACCCCACCCTTCTTATCTACAAGAAAAAGAAAATGAGTTCTAGTCTAAGTTACTTTTAAAAATTGCTTTATTTGAGAAACTCCTGGATATGGGAAATTATCATTTGCCCAGAGCATGTGCTAATACGATTAAATCAGAGCATCCAAATGTAAATGCATTGCTCCTTCAGAGTTCACAGGATATTCACATTGGCTCCATTTCCTTAAGACAAGACCTAAACAGTATTTGGTTTTGCCTTAGCACAGCTGATATCTCAAAAGTACTGAACAGGATTAATTTTTGTTTCTTTTTGACTTTTTGGGGTTTTTTTTCCTTGTGGCATGGTCATCTGTAGGTGGTTACATTACTTTTTGGAGAAACAAAACAAAGATACTGAATTTTAAGCACCAGTCTGTCTCCTTTTTTTAACAAAACAAACAGTCCAAGTAAAAGATTTTCTAAACTCTGTAGGAACACTTTCTGTCTCTGTGAAAAATGGTTGAAAAACCAGCTGCTGTAACTCAGTATTGACATTTCCTGTGTCACCTCCCTCCATGAACTGATGGGCAGAAACAATCCCTGAAGTGTGTAAATAGTGGCTAAGATTTCTGACAGCTGTAGAGAATTTATTTTCATCCCAGGATAATTTGTTGGAACAGTAGAAAAGTGACAATACTACCCAAATTATGCCATTTTAAAACCATTTAAACCCTTTTAAATTATCCGCTAAATTAGTTTTAGTAAAAACAATTTAGTATACTTTTTATACCAAAGCTGTAGGCCCTGAAGATGTCAGGAGGTGGGGAAGGTCCAGTTTGCCCAATGCCTGTGGTTTTGCTCTCCACCAATGTTCTATCACGGGGATCCCAAAAGCATTTGAGTAGACTGCATTCAGCTCCAATGCAGACAGTGTCTCATGATCTCACTCACCACATGATCACTGAGGCCATTTCACATACCCTGTCATCATATAACATTCCTCTGGAAGGAATGATTTGTTTACATGGGAAAGATCTCATGCATTTTAATATTTGTTTTTTTCCATGTGATTTAACAGAGGAAAACAAAGATAACAGCCAATTTTCAAAGACAAATACAAACAGGCACCAAGTAGCCCTTTAGAAATACTTTTCCTAGCTTTAATACCATCAGAAACATTTACTTTGGATTTTGGGACATTTGAGAACAGATCTCTCCTTTGCAGTAAGAAATCTGAGAGTGGCACATACAGTCATGCCAATAGCTGGTAGTTCAGCATGGTGTTTCTGACAGGGACCTCTATCAGCTGCCTCAGAAAATGATACAGAATCAACTGGCCACAGCAATGTTCTTCTTAACCCATGTTTGTTAGATGTTGATCTGCCTTGAAGTCTAACTTCCCCCACAAACTCCTTTGGGCTTTTAGAAATGCTTATTTTGGATGTTCTTCCTACCCACACATGTCCAAGATTTTTTTTTTTTTTTTGAGTTCTTCTGGACTCTTGACCTAAATCATACTTCATGGCATGAATCCCAGACTGATTGCATGTTCTTGCTAATTGTTTCATTCATAGTCCATTCCCCACACCACAACTGGGAAGCAAAGTTTAGGTTAAACAGTTAGCTATGTATGCCAGAGCTGCACTGCTGTTTTTTTTTTTTTTTTTTAGTGTAAAAGATAGTTGCCTGTTTTGCACTAGCAGTGCAAGCATCTAATACTTAATATTTGGTTTATGTCACTTGATTTAAAAGAAAAGTTTTTGTTTATCATCATTGCAGAAATCCCCTCTATTTTGGTAGCTTTGAATATTCTGGAGAGAGCTCAAAATTTTGCACCCACTCTGAATCCCTTAAGTCTAAGGAACTGAAGTAATGTTCTAAGCTACAAATTAAATAACTACTGGTAAATATCTACAATGTAGTTAATCAATATAAATATAAGATTTTATTTTGCCTTTGGCCTGAAGATTTTTACAAATGCTAGTTATGAATCTTTCTGTGTACCAATGGTTGAATAACACTGAATTGGCATGATAGTAATTTACACTACATCTGCATTCTATAATGTAATAGAAATATGATGCAGAGCACAGGAGAGCTGTGATTGCTGTAGTCACCTGTATCCACATATTTATTTCCTACTTGATTTGGAGACTGATGCTGCCTCTATATCCAAAGAATATTAACTGCTTATAATGTCACTGCTGTACTAGTATGGGTCATGGGGACATTTGCAGTAGAGACACCAAGACCTGTGTGGCTTTTCCTCAGTGATGCACAAACAGGTAGATTTTCAGGGGGTAAAAATGCAGTTGGAACCTGCCAGTGACTCAGTGTGGCCAAGCAGCCACAGAAAACACTTATTTCTGGATTACTCATCTGAGAGGGTCTGTCTTCTGCAGTTCCTGACTACTTCTTCCAGCTGCCACCTTCCCTGGCTCACCCAATATTCAAACTTATCCCCCTCTAAAAAAAGTCCATTAAACATTTTGTAAAGCCAGAGATAGCTGGGTTAACCTGAATGTTTCAAGAAATCTGTCATCATCTCTTATACTTGGTTCTGTTTGTTTTTCCAGTTTTCATTTTTCAAAAATGGCTTCAGGATGAAGACTCTGTTATCTTAATGCTTGCAAATTATCTAGCACAACATATTAGACTCCATATTTTTATCAGAATTAAGAAGCAAGATATTTTTCAGACACTACAATTCACCACCATTGTCTGTGGCTACTGAAACATGGGATAACACACAATTTAAAAATTGTCTCAGGAGAGCAGTATTTATCCCTTATTTTTTGTTAATTATTAATCTAGATAGTGATTCCATTCAAAACAGTAAACGAAAAATGCCATCATAGCTTTGCTAATTAGGCTTAGCCCGAGTAGAGCTTCAGTGTTTGGAATACTCTCCTATTCAGTTGGCCATATGTTATAACACGGCACCTGTTCATGGCACCGCTGGGTGCCCTGTACTGGCTGTACAAGCCAGGGTCCGCACTCTGCAAGTGTGAATTCTCACCTCGTACCCCTGAGGTATTTCAGAGAGACAAGGAAAGGACCATGAGACAATGCTGGCTGCATAACGTTGACCAGTGCATCCCAGATAAATGGTCCTCAAACAGAGAGGGCACCCTCAAAGCAAAAGGGAAGAATGAATGTCCTGACAGAGACAAGGCCACTGTGCTCACACCAGTACAAAGCCCTTCCTTCCTCTCACGAAACAAGGATCTGACACCAGGCTGTGAATCACAGTGAATGTTGCCCATAGCCAGCTCTAGAGCTCACCTGGAGTCTGCATTCATTGGGGCTTGGCTGTGGAAAGCACTAACCTGGAAGTGGTTATCCTCTCCCAAGACTACTCAACTTCTTGGCTGCTTTCTTTTATTCTACAAGGTCTTAGTTTGTGTGATCTTTTCTTCACTAAGCTTGTGTCACCTTTCATGCAGAGAGAGAAGGAAAGGGGTATGCAGGCACGACTAGATAGTTAAGGTTGCAGACACACATCCCACTGCAAGACTAAGGACCGACAGCTGTGCTGCCAGTGTGTCTGGAGAACCACAGCTCCATGTGGACTGAGAAAAAAGGGTTGGCATCAGCATTTCAGTGCAAGAGATAGAAGGAAGCTCTTCCTCACTAATTTGGGACAGAAACCTGAGGTTCATGTGGGAAGGAAGGTGGTAATGTGACTACAAAGTTTAACAGGAATATTTTCCCAATAAGAAAAAAGGAAAGACTCTTCCTGAGGTGTGATTCTTTTCGTCTATGTTGGGGGTTGCAATAAAGTATTTAAAGTATTGGATGTGATCTTTAAAGTAGTGGATATTGCAAAACTGGCCAAAGAAAGTATTAATGCAGCCTGAGTTTCTACCCTTCAGTTTAGCATTACTCACTGCTGAAATGCAGAAAATTGCATCAAAAGAGCTACAAGAAAGGCTCTTGGAAAGAACCAAGCTTGGAAAAAAAGGGATACTGCATCTCAAACAGTCTCAGATAATTCACCTTCAAAGCAACGCAGAACTATGTTAATAGTGGGCAGCTCCCTCCAAACTAGGATAAGAGTGTGCAGGTTTGGACAATAGAAGGAGGAGAGTGAATTAAGGGTGAGGCAAAGGCTAGGTTAAATATATAGTAAGAGAAGGGAAGACTGGTTCAAACCACTGAATATTTTTTCCAGTTATATCAATAGCACCAAGATTTCATAGAATTTGTTTTGTTTCAATTATTTATCTTTCCTCAAAAAATGTTTGTATTAGTACAGCATTCAGGAAATATGCTTGTTTGATCTCCAGAGCACTAAAGAGGTTTACTCCCAGCACAAATGCGTCAAGGGCAGCAAGAGATCAAAATGTTTTATAATGACATACTTATGGTCTACTTAGGATCTGTTGTCCTTTTTTTGACAAATACTCTGTTTTTCACGTAATCCTTTTGAAGTTGTGGGGCTATCCATTGTTTCAGGGATTCAAAATCGGACAAAAGAAGAGTTCCTTCTAAGGGGAAAATGCTGATTATTTGTTCCACTCTTGATATTTTGGATAGAATACTTCACAGCCATGCTAACTGTGATGACTCTTGTTTTCATGATGTTGAAACTGTTGGCTAAAGCCTTCACCTGCGTAATTCAGCATTTGATTTTTCATCTGGAGGAAGGAGAGGAAGGAAGAAAGGGAAGTCTGATTTTCTTTGGCTAAAGGGTTTTTTTTTCCCCCGCAAATAATAACGAGAGTATTAGCTAAAGAACTAAAAAAATATTAGAGATTTATGTTACTTCCAGAATTCTTTTATGGTGTGTGTTGTTAAAAGCAAGGAAGGCTTGATATGGCCAATGCACAAAATTAGTCTATGCTTGATGTAAACATATGTGGTATCAGTAGGAATTCTTTTTATATACAGAAGGATAAGAAGATCTCTCCGTTTATATATTCTAGGAAAACATTTACATGCTGAGCATCTTACCCTGCCTTTTCTCAGAATAAGCTCTTGTCTCCCTGTGGTTAGCCAAACTGAATACATAGTTCATGTAGTTTAAGGATTACTTAATTTAACAAACCTCTTTCCTTTGTACTTTTCATTTATGTTGCTGGCACATCACACCAATGACCGGATGTGCATTACTAATACAGTGTTTTTCATTTTGATTTTACCAGCTTCAACTGAATCTTATGTTAGATTGTTACTGAGCCTGTACATATAGAAGGGAATTTTTTTTCTTCCTTTCTTATTAATAAAGAGAGATATGGGAACAGTGCCAAAATAGTTTAGTAGAAGAAGAGATAGGGAAGAATCTGGTCAACAACCCCAAATTCTGTCCTTTCAATTTAGCTCCAGAGAGTGGAACTGGCTGGCTGACAGGAACTGCAAAACTTTACCAACAAGTTCATATCTCCTAAGATAAATTGCAAGGCAAGATCTACACGGTTAAGAGTGGCAGCAACAACAAGTGGGTGAAGGTTCTTTTGACCATTTCCATGATGAAGTTTATGAATTGACATCAAAACAATTTGTGTATCAGTAGTTAAAGATTGCTACATTAACAAATCATAGAATCATCAAGTTTGGAAGAGACATGTAAGACGGTCATGCTCAACTGCCAACTCAGCACTGGCACGGTAATGCCCAAACCACTAAACCACATCACGCAGCGCCACGTCCAGATCCCTCTTAAAAAAAGAATGGTGAAGGAACAAGCAATCTGGGACACTAACAGCACAAAACCACTTCAGCCTAAAAAGCTTTATTATCAGAAAAACAATGTACCTGGAACCCAAGTCTAAACTTCAAAGGTTCCTCTTCCTTTATCTCACTCCTTACCTTTAGCTCCTCTGCCCCAAAACAACTAAGTTCTGTATATATCCACACTTTAACCCAGAAAAATGTTTATGGCACAACTCTTTTAGTTACCTATTTTGTAGATGTGCTGCATACACTTTAAATACACTTTCTTGGGTCTATCCATGTTTCAGTTATTCTTACCTGGCAAATTCATAATCCACAGCCTGGACACCTGAGGAGCCATTCTTCATAGTTTGCAGTTCCAGTTCAGTAATGGTCACAAAATTGGAAGTGAGATTTATTTAGGAATGTGAACAAAGGCTCATCCATCAATTTAAAAGCCACAGGGCTTCAATTTATTCAAGTCTTAACTTCCTTAGTGAAGTAGGAAATGATCCACGAGACAGACAGAGTAGCAAAATTATTTACTCAAAGCTACTGAAATTAGATTAGCTGTTAGGAGATGTTGACCTGGAACAACAGCAGGTTTAATGACAGTGCTATGGGAACATAACTACATTGATCGGAACATTTGGGAGAAGTTAGAAAATACTTTTAAAAGGCTGTGAAAGGGGTTAGATGAGCAGGAAGACTGTAGCAGGTGATCAGAGAGCACCTTGTTCTGTAAATTGGGTTTGACAGTTGCCATGTCTTCATACCCTGCTCTTTAGAAAGGTAGATACAGGAAAAAATATGACAAGTCCAGGAGCTGTATGTGTTCTACCCATGAGCTGGCTTTATACATTACATTTTTAAGGTCTTTCTAAGCAAAATTTCTTTCATAAAGGGACTTTTCACATAATATTTGGTTAAGTTCTACTTTGAGTGTGTCTTGCTGGTGATCAACTCTCTGAATCAGGGCAGTTTCAGAATGAGTCTGGTGCCAGTCCTCACCCTCCAGAAACTTGAGGAAGTTGCTGGGGACGTGCTGCTTATCCATCTCCCTGGTTATCAAGTTGCTCAAGGACACAAGGGTTCAGAGAAGGACTATACATGGACTAGCATTCCTTGGGCACTAGGGAACAAGAAGAGAATATTAATATCAAGAAACCCAATACTGGTTTGCAGATCATCAGCTGCCATGTACCTATGCATGAATTCACTTGATGGCATCTGTTATGCTAATCCTAAAAGTTACAGATATCTGACCTAATTTCATCAGACTGGTCTTCATTACCACTGCCTGACTAAATCTCTGGAGAATGCTATAACCTTCAGAAAAGATAAACCACAGGGATAGGAAAGGGAATGGAAAATGGAAAGCTGCCTGCAGTGGAAGATGAAAGGAAAGATTACAACACCTTCTTCAGTAAAGAGGCAGAATACATTAGAGACCAGCCGTGGTCTGTCTAAGGAAACAAATCCAGGAATACACTGTACAAGAGACATTATGGTTGAATAGTAGTATCTATGTGATGGTTGCCTGCTATACAAGAAGTGGGTGTGAATATCTTTTCAAGAGAGAGTAAGAAATACCTCTCAGGTGAATAAAAAAATAACAAAGTAGTGAGTGTTTAAAAAAGACACCCCAATTATAAAATTCAATGAAGACTAAGATTTAATAAGAATAACACAGTTGCCCTAAAACTGTCTCAGAGGAAGCTCTGTTAATCAAACTGAACTTTAGTACTCGCTGCTTTTGCTACCTTCAGCTCTTAACAATTTACTTTGAAATTGCACCCATCCCATCAGATTTCTATGTTAGAACTCAAGTGGCAAAGTTAAAGTTCTTTATTATTAGACTCAAAGATGTCATGCTACCAGCACTGCAGAGGCCATGAAGGTGCAGTGACATGTGAGAGGCCAAGCTAATACAGAGAGACACGCAGTTTCCTTGGATAGCTGAGAAAAACAGACAAGCTTTACAGTTCACATGCCTTTCCCAGTCAGTGCTCCAGCCTAGCTGGGTGAGGGTGGTTCAAGAATTCAGTTCATATTGATGCCTGAAATTGCTAAGCAGAATTCTAGAGCCTGGTTGCTTGCAGCACTGGCTTCCTCCACCTGCTGTTTGCTTTGTCTCCTGCAATGACAAGATAAGCCACTAATGAAGTACTTTTGCACATGAGCAGGGGGCAAATGTGGCAGCCAGTGCTTGTCTTTCATTGCAAAATCCATGAAAGAAGATCACTATAAAAGATGTTGGTATTTATTTTATGGTATTAGTCGTACAGCAGCTGCTAGGCACTATATGACATTATTTGAAATGTTCTCAGACAAAGTTGCTATTTGCTCTGAGCACTGATTGTTTGGATAAACCGTGTGAGAAGTTTGTGTGGGCAGTATGTGTGCAGTATGATCTGGGCAAAAATACTTGTTTCATCAAAAATGCTATTAGTTTCATTAGAGCTATAAAGTATGCTAAAAGTATTTCCTTGGAGGTTTCAGGTCAAATAAGCTGGCTAGGCTGTTAGTCTTGATTTTAAACCTAAGTGAATAAATAATACATTTTGAATAATTTGAACATTACTTCTTTTTCTCCTCACAGGATAATCAAAACATATCCCACCATCCTCAATTGCTTTTTGGACGTATTCAGAGAGTCTGTGATAAAATTGAACTCTAAATTTTATGTGAGCATTTGGCATTTATTACAGTATGTTATTTCATTGTTAATGTCAGATGTCATATGGATTCATTATCTCTTTCAAACAGGTTAAGTATAAAAATGATTTATTGCAAAGAGTATTGTGCTCTGTGATTGTAAACCCAACAGCTATCAGCACTAGCACATTTAATACAATATTTTGTTTCTGATTAAACTTTAAACCACTTCATCCTCACCTTGATGTTCATGGATCACATCGAAAACAAGGGGCACAAATATAAATTTAGCTTGTAATGGAAATTCCTGCAGAACCAGTGCCAGTGAATTATTACAGACTTTTTTGTAGCATTCAATCTTCCCTTCTGGATTGTTTGGTTCAATATTTTGTCCATCCTTTAAAATAAAACAACACTATACTGTGTGTTCTGTGTGAAAATATCCTTGATAGTTGGAATTTAGATTTTATACTCTTCCAGCTCTAGCTGCTCTTCTCCCAGATGCTTCTACAACGGTGAAAAAATAGAAAAGCAGATCCTAACCTGAAGAGCAGATTTACCCAGTCAGTGTCTCCTACATACTTTCAGATAGTAATCTGTTATTCCACAAGTTATTTCTTTTGAGTCCTTTGGAGTATTGTTTTTCAGACTTCATGAATTTGCAAGCCTGTAAAATTCCCTGTCTGTGGATCAGGTGAGGAATTTTATTTTTCCAGTGCTTAATGAGGGTAATATCTACACAAACTATTAGAATCTGCCACCATTTACTTTGCCATTTACCAAAGACTGTGTTAGAGCAGTGATTGCAAACCCCATTCACTATAAATTGCAACACTAAGTTCTGCACAATGACACACTTGTGGGGCAAGATCTGCCCTGGCCCATACACTCCACTGGGAGCAAAACTGTGTGTGTGTTTTAATTCTTCCAGATTTCCCTGAAATGGGATGAACTGCAGGAGAGGACTGGCCACTGAGACTTAAACAGTGCAGAATTGAGCAACCAGCACATAGACAGTAGATATGAAATGTTCAGACTTCTCATAAGATTGGATGGATCAGCTTTGCCATAACACTCGATGAGAACATTGCACTTCGTTGTGGAACAGTAGTATGTAAATGGTACACTCCATAAATTGAGGTGGAATAAGGTGAAATTATGACATCCCTAAGTTACTGTCTCTGTTCAGTACCCATTGAAATTCTGTTTTGGAAAAAGTTTTTCAGAAACTAGGCCCTGAAAAAAACACACTTATTGTATAACTGCGTTTTGTAAATTGATTTTATAAACCTACTGCAGGAACAGATTTATGTAAGGACCTCCAGTAGGCTCCCTTCTTTTCCTGGTTATAGGTTTATGATGGCTTTCTGAGCTCCCAAGCTCGGCACAGTCAGGGGCCTTGGTACCTACTGTAGGTCACACTGCTGCAAACTCAGAAATGCAAATGGGGGATAGTCTCTTAATTTTAAAAAAAAAAAAATCTGTGAATTTTTGGGGAATGATACTGACATTTAATCAAAATCTATTATTTCTGTCTCATCAAACATCTGGTTTTGGGCAGGACCATTAGTGTGGAGTTTAAATGATCCCCCGTGTTTTACAGCTGGTCTTAAAGTGGCTGAGATGTGCAGAGGTTAAAAAAAGTAAAGCATAAAAGGAAGAAGTTGTGGGACAGCTGGTTGAGAGAACAGGGGTGTTAGGGCTCTGGGTGACATCAGAAAGTGGCCTTCAGAAGAGAAATATAAATGCAGCTATTGAATACACCATGCTGATTCATTCCTGCTCTCTGAAAAGGTAAGATGGCCTTAGAGTGCCTTACCACAATGCTAGCCCCAAATTAACATGTCTAAATTTCTACAAAAATTAAATATTTGGAAGCTAGAAATGGTAGTAGAGGTTGATTGTTCATCAGACAAATTTTAGAAATCTTTCTCATAGTGTGAGAGATCTTTTTAAGAAAACACAAACCTTTCAAAAAGGTGCTGATGAAGTTCTGCTTGTTCATGCTAGCAGATGCAGCTCTTTAGTCCCTACAGGAGCCAGGACAGGTGGTCGCTTTCTTCTAGAGGAAGTTAATCCCAAATAGGTTTTCCAGGGACATTACAAGGAGAGCCTGTTTTAGGCAGGCAGCATTCATAGAACCACAGAATCATTAAAGTTGGAAAAGACCTCTTAGATCATCAAGTCCCACCTTTAACTTGGTTCACCACTAAACCACATCTCAAGGTGCAGCATCAACATATTTTTTTGAAGGCTTCCAGAGCTTGTGATCTCACCATTTTCCTGAGTAGCCTGTTCCAATGTGTGACCACCCTTTCAGTGAAGAAACTTTTCCTAATGTCCAAACTCAATCTCCCCTGGCACACCTTGAGACCTGTCGCTTGTTACCAGGGAGAAGAGGCTGACCCCCACCTGGCTACACCCTCTTTTCACGAAGCTGTAAAGAGTTATAAGGTAACCCTTGACCCTCCTTTTCTCCAGGCTAAACCACCCCAGCTCCCTCAGCTGCTTCTCACAGAACTTGTGCTCCAGACCCTTCCCCAGCTCTGTTGCCCTTTTCTTAGACTTGCTCCAACACCTCACTGTCTGTTCTGAAGCCCAGAACTGGACACAGGATTTAAGATGTGGCCTCACCAGTGCTAATTACAGGGGCTAGTATGGGTATGTCTCTTAGTTCTGTCCACTGTGAATCCAGCAAAAAAATGAACTGAGATTTAGGGTTTTTAATGAGGGTCCAAGGGCTTTTTTGGAGGATGCAGTTTCCATTTGTTGTGAGCTGTACAGCAAGAGAAGCTTTGCCTTTGTAAGCCCTGCTGAAATCATGACAGAAACTCTACAAGGGCAAAGGATGTGACCCTGAATTCCTCTCCCTAGGTGCTCTGCCAGTGGGAGGGCTTGCTGCACTGGACTCTGGCCATCACCATCAGTTTGTGGGTGTCATCAGTAATTGCTAATCTTAATAAAACTGAAAATACATTTGCACTTTACTTTTCTTAGAAACCCAGATACAAGAGGCACTGACTTTCATAAAGTGCTTTGGCAATATACATTCCATAGTTTATCCCATCAGATTGGACTACAGCTGTGTGGGACATGCTGTACTTCCTCAAGGGCACTCTTTTACACAAGCCAACAATATCAAAACCTCGTGAGCCGCATGAGCCAGGGCTGCACATGCTTTCAGACTGCACAACCATTTAATCAGCTGGTGCTGCAGTATCTCTGATTAAAATTAGTACATATAAAGCATTTTCTGATTTTGTTTTTTTAGGCATTATGGGGTCCCCTTATGAAATGCAGGCTGTCTCCAGGGGCATACATCACAGGGAGGAGTGGGTATCAGCAGTGGCTCTGACCTAATCAATATCCAAAGCGGCATAGCTGTGATGACATAAGCCACCCTAACAGGTTAATTTGTTTTGCTTCTGCCAAGTTTTATGTTTGTGTTCCGAAGTTTGGAGGGAATAGAATTAATCAGTGAAACATTCACAAGCATTGAGTAAAAGAAGAAAGTTTACATTTCTTCAAAAAGCCAAACTTTTTTTCTTTTTTTCTTTTTCGTATGGAAAAAAAGGTCAAATATGAAGAAATGAGGAAAAGAAAATAAATCTGAATAAGATCATTAAGGTTATAAATTTTGACTAAATTTATAAGCAACTTGATCTGCTCCATTTTGACAATTATTTAGTTCTTTGTTAGTGTCAGTCCATATATTAAAAAGAAAATCCTCAGTGCACTTAAAGGGACACTGCTCTTAAGGCAACAAGGCAACTCCAGGAAATTGCAGCAGACCTGTTTATCAGCAATAGTAACCTCTGTGTAATTTCACATACAAGATCTTGGTTTGCCTAATTGCTATCAGATGCTGCTGTCTGGATAGAACACCTTCCCTGTTTAGGCAGCAGTCCTGTAATCTGAGCAGCTTGAGGAAAATCAAGATTATTCGTTAATCTGCGAATCTTCCTCCTTGAAGGCATCTTCTAGACAAATTCAGGAAGCACTGGTGTTTCCAAACAAAGATGGTAAATATTAAACAAACATTGAGATTATTGCAAGGAACTTATTCTTTGTGATAGACAAACTTAAGAGGTGTTTCAGACTTGCAACTCTTGAGCACTCTCGATTAAACAGTTCCTGACCTCAGAATGATCATAGCCCTTTGGGCTCCTGAATTTTTCTCATTTACAAGTACTCTTGTCTCACTGTCTCAGTTTTATATTTTTATTTGGTTATTATGACATTAAAATAAAGTAGTCTTGGCACTACAGTGACATTAATAAATTGTTTCTTTAAAAAAAGAGATTTTTAATTCAGACTTCACAGCTGTTAAAAAAATGTACAATGACTTGTTAATCAAAAACCTATTAAGTTCCTTTTTATATGGAAAGATGATAAAATGCCCTCACAGCAGAGAAAGAAAGTGGCAGGCTACAGATTAACTTGTTGGGAATGCGTAACACATTGCAAGTTATATAAGCAGTAAGTGTGACAATGCTGAGCTTTTATATGACATGTTCCAAGAAAAATATAGCTCACAAAGAAAGAGATGAAACATATAATTGAATTGACACAGTACACTGAATAAATTTACCAAATTTGTCATATTCACTAGAATAAAGAAAATGTAATATAACGGGAGCCAACCATACTGAACTGGGTAAAAGTCTTAATGAAACTGATATGGAATTCACTGCACCGATCCAAATTAATGAGTCAATAAACAAAGCAACAGAATAACACTTGTAACAAGCATGTGAAAGATACTGAATCAAAAGGAACTGAGGAACTGTGCAGTAAAAGATTTTGCTTTGCAAACTCTGTAGGTGTGTTGGTTTTGAACTGTGTGTTTCATGAACTGTTCAGTACACTGGTACCCATTAGCAGCATACCTTACCCTGTTCAGTACAGCTGGTACCCATTATATTGCATTTTCTTTATTCATGTTACTCTGCTGTGGTAATATATATCTGTCTTTTGATACTGTTCTAAATGAGGGTTCTTACAGTCTCAGATGGTGAGGAGCATTTGTGCCCCATGTAGTTTTGCTTGAGAAGGGTCTGAAGGGGTGTGGATACAGTGCTCATAGAACTTAGGAGTAATTCAGTAATTCACTTTATTTATATTTTTACTCCTTGTAGGCTACTTGTCATTTCAACATTTTAACAAAAATATCTGAAAGAAAAGTTGTTAGTCAGTGTTGGTATTAATTGTTTTCATTCCTTTGAAGACAGTCAAAAGATGTGCCTGTGTTAGACAAGAAATTTTTTCCCCCATTTATTTTAGTTTTACTGTTACAATACTAACTTTGTCTATCTAGATCTTCTAAACAATGTTGAAAAAACCTTATGACCATGCAGCTTTTGGCAGCAAGGCAGAGTCCTGGAGCACAGAACTTGTATCTCCACCTCCAGCACCTCTACCACCACCAGAACAGACTGTATCTCCACCTTCAGCACTGACTTTGGTGAGCGTGGGGAGAAGGTTTAATTGTTCTGTGTCTCTCTTCTCCCACCTTTAACATGGAAGAAATCAAGCTATCAACAGTTTTCTTAACATCTGAAATACATGGATAAAAAATTCTAGCTAGAGTCATGTTCAATTCTAATAAAACTGTACAATTCCAGTGTGTTGGGGAGATCGGTTTTTTTAAACATTCTTAAAAAATCTAAGTAGTTTTCCAGAAGGAGGCTCTGTGACTTCTGTGGAAACTGACTACTCAAACTAATTTTTTTTTCTTTTCTTTTTGATAATTTCTGTACTTTCATTCTATGTCGACATAGTTCATTGTATTTGGTGAAGACAACTTCATTGTCAGTACTGCACAGTATAATCAATAGTATTCTAATATATAGTTATTGTTGGGAATCATCTAGAGGAAAGACTTTGCTAAATGAATTCTTTGCTTTATACCTTGGCATGCATTTTAGCAAGATTCAGTTATAAATGGTTTCTGAAACTTTAAAAAATCCCAAGTGTAATATACTTCAATGGAGACTCCTGGAAACGGCTCATAATTAACGTAGCCCTTAAATCATTATGGCAAGGGCTGCTATCAAAACAAGAACACTTTGATATCACTGTTACATGACTGTTACCTGTTTTACTGCAGAAGAAGCTTAGAGCAAGAAGGGTGGCTGAATGAGTGAGGAGTAATTTTGCCACAGTCACACAATTAGATTTCAGATTACAGCAGAACCAGATCTAGAGTTTCTGGCACAGTGTCTTGCAGGCTAGAAATCTGCTATAAGCTTAAGACCTCCTACCATGAACTGATTTCAGACAGCTGTGTTAGTTTAACACTTCATTATTTTTTTGTTGTGGAATGTGATAAAATAGAGGCAGTGTATTGAATTTTCTCCTTACAAGAACTTTGTAACACAGAAAAATGACTCGAATTTAAGTATTTTCAGATAAAACCAATGTTTTACAGATGAAAAGACAGTTACATATTTAAGCCATTGCCTCTTGATTTTTGTCCACTCTATTTGCGCATAATATTTGCACTACAATATTTAAACAGAGTATTCATCTTTGCTATGATACATATTTGAATAATCATATGAATGTTCATAACAGAAAGAACTCTGTCTTAATAAAAAAAATATTTTTCTCTGATGATTAAATCCAGGAAATAATTACATAGGACAGAGAAATTTAACAAAAGAAAATTTACTTTAAAAAGAAAATTCTCTTCTCCCATGAAGAGCCTGAGGCTGTAGTGTTTGTCAAGTTTAAAACTCAAGGTCTGGAGCAGGTCAGATCTGGAGTAGATTAGGAAGAGTGTCAAAGAATGAAACCAAGCACAATTGCTTCTTGTTTAAAGAGTGGTAGCCCTTTGGCTGAAGCCTCTGTATAGTTCCTGACAACTTGTATACAAGAAGACATTTTCTGAATAAACAAATTACACAACAAAATTACTTATGATTGCTCATAAGTGATTTCTGCTCTGAATGCAAAATGGGTGTGTTGCTCTTCCAAAACATTCATGCTATTATTGTAAACCTTATTGCTTCCTTATTCATTACTGCTTGCTTTCTCTCCCCATTGGATTCACATATTTGGAAATGTTCAATGACCAACAGTGAATCAAAAGATGAACATGTTAACAGCCTAAACAACCCAGAATCATTAACTTTAAACTTGGCATTGGGATATGAGCAAACATCGTATATGAAACAATGGTTTACCAAGGAAACTAAAACAACAGCTTCTAGAAGTTAAATGATTCAAATGGAAGGCCCACAGATACAGCAGTTCTCCACTAAGGAATTATTTTAACTATTTTATCACGTTACAATGTTTTATTTACTTGATGACTTTACTGACTCAAATTCATGCCCCTGGAAAAATACAGTTGTGAAGGACAAAACAGTGGAAATGTTGATCTTGCGAGATCTCATCCCCTGCCCAGGGGAGTAGAGTAACTCGGACAGCAGCACAGCATATATGACCAAAAATTAAGTCTTTTAAAAATAAAAAATGTTGTAAAAAGTTTCCTCCATGTAGAAAAAAAGGAATTTTTATACAGCTAAATAAGTATATTCTACAATTTATCTTAATTAATAAGGAATGTGCCTTAAAAAGTAATACTGAACCAAAATGCACATTTATGTACAAATAAAAATATTACATGGATATAATGTTTCATCTTACTACTAATAATGAGGATAACCACTGCCATATGGATAGGCAGTATCTTGTTATAAGAAAGTAGAGGGGAAAAAATCAGCACAGGTTAGTTAATTGGATTGCAAGTCCTGTACTTGTCGTGGCTATGAAGAAAAGCCAAGATATATCCAGAGAGGTATCTTCTGGAAAAGATAGTCTGTGGAAGCCTTTATCTAGAAAACTGGGTGCAGTTCTCCTTATGTTTTTAGATACATTTTTCCAAGTGAAATACAGATGTAAAGGAGGCCTGCAGTGGCAGTCAAGGACATGGACATACTGTTAGACAAAATGAGAAAAAACTCTTGGCCTGTATACCCTGGCAAAGTGAAGACTGAGAAGAAATAGCAGGTTTTCTCTATAAATCCATGGGTGGGCCAGAAAGAGAATACCTATTAAACTTGTCATAAAAAGCTTAGGCGGGAGATTAGAATAGAATTTCTAACGAGCAGAGGTACAAGACTCTAAAAGAGGATCCCAGTAGGAGTGGTGTAGGTAGGCATTGTAACCACTTTTTGATTCCTTCATGAAAAGGTCGAAATGACATGCAACAGCAAGAGATTGATATGCTTTTATGCTGTCAGATATGTAAAACTAACTGTATAATTCCACCTAAATTTCAGTTATAAAAATTACTTTTTAGTGAGAGACAAGAATATTACTTGTTTGAATAATGGAGGAAAATTCCAGAATGCTCAAGGTTTAAGGGGGAAAAAAGTGAGAAGAACTTCATACAACTTTCTGGGTCAATGCTTTCACAGACTGCTTGATATTTACTAGAAAATACATGTCTGGATACATCTCGGGATTGTGTATTCAATAGAATTTTTATTAGTTTCATAGAAACTGATGGTTTGGGTTTAAAGGGACCTTAGAGATAATTTAATTTCAACCCCCCTTCCATGGGCAGGGTCACCTTCCACTAGTTCAGGCTGATCAAGGCCTCATGCAGCCCGGCCTTGAGCACTTCAAGGGATGGGACACAAGCTCTCTGGGCAATCTATGGCCATGTCTCACCACCAGTGCAATGAAGAATTTCTTCATAATATTTAACCAAAATTTCTCCTTTTTTAATTCAAATCTCTCCTCTTTTGATTTTAAACCGTTCTCCTTGGTCCTATCCCCTTGTAAAAAGTCCCCTCCAGGCCTCTTGCAGGCCCCGTTGAGGTACTGAAAGCTGCTGTAAGGTATCCCCAGCCCTTCCCTTCTCCAAAGTGAACAACCTGGGCTCTCTCAGTCTGTCTCCATAGGAGAGGTGCTCCAGCCCTCTGGTTACCCCTGAGGCCTCCTCTGGACATGTTCCAACAGGTCCTCACCTTTCTGGTGCTGAGGGCCCCAGAGCTGGCTGCAGTGTGCTGGGTGTGTCCCACCAGGGCACAGCAAGGGACAGAATCCCTTCCCTCACCCTGCTGGCCATGCTGCTTGGGATGCAGCCCAGGACGTGGTTCTCCTTCTGGGCTGCAAGATCACACTGGCTGTTAAAGTCCAGCTTACTATGCTCTAGAAGCCCCAAGCCTTTCTCTGCAGGACTGTTCTCAGTGAATTCTTCTCCCAGTCTGTGCTTATGTCTGGATTTGTCTCAAATGAGGTGCATCACCATGCACTTGCAGAGCACTTCAAGGTTCTCGTGTGAAGTTAGAAGTTCTCATGCCCACTCCTCAAGTGTGTCCAGCTTTTTTGTCCTTTCTTCACAGTCATAAACAATACAAAAAATAGTTTCCAATTAGCTAACCTAGCTTGGGATTTCTTCTTTCATCCTTTTTTTTTTTATTACCCAATGCAACTTGTTGCTTTTTTATGCTTTCCATGAGAAAGACATTATGATGCAATGAACTGTCTGAAGATTATTATTATTATAATATGTGGAAAATATTTCAGAACTTCATATATATATTGGCTCCATTCATATAACTCAAAATTGTTTTATTTAGAATTTTTCTGGAATTGAATATAAAATAACAATAATTTAGTTCAACGCCAATGTTTGTTTGTAGTGTTTGAGAGTGATCATATCCATCCTTGTGCATGTATGTTAGCTATTTGGCAGGCATTCAGTTCAGTCAGCCTGAGGTAATCTCAGTGAGCTGTAGGAAGCAATTGTATATATGTAGTGACTCTACTTGTTCTTCTTATTCAATGTTTCTTATTTCATAACTTATGTTTACAAAATATTCTAGTGTTGAGGCCAGGGTGCTGTAAAATGAGCACATTCCAGTATTTCTGGGGAAAGATATTCCCATCTTTGTCTTACAAATGGCTTTGGTCTACTTTGAACACAGACAGGACTTTTTCCCTTTTGAGGTAGACTGTTTGAACACATTATGAGCCTTTGAATTTAAATCAATCCAGAACCCATCCATGGCTGGTACAGAATGTCACACCTGACACTTAACCTCTGCATTTTGGCAGCATACAGGCCAAAATGATTTCTCAAAAATGTCCATGTGAGTTTCCAGATGCAGTTGAAGATATGGATTATTTTGCAAGAATGAATTGGAACCTACACATTTCAGTTTTATGCCCTCTATCTTCCTGACACAGCTGCCCAGTGGAAGCATTCGAGCTGGATCAAGAAAATAGAAAAATAAAGAGTAAAGTGAAAAAATAAAGAGAAAGAACAAATAAAGATAAGTTTTTGGTGGGTTTTGGTTTTGGTTTTTTGTTTTTTTTTTTTTTCCTTTTCAGGAACTTTCAGCTTTGAATTTGGTTTTTCTGTCTATTTTTTGGTCCTATAGTATCAAAATTTAATTTCCTTTTGTGTTGATGAGAGCATTAACCTCTTTACACAGACTGTGGAAAAAAACAAAACATAAGAAAATGGCATTTGTAAAAAATGGAAAATGTTGTTGGATTTTATTTTTATTGCAGAATTATTTTGTTGGTATGAGAGTATAGAAGCAACATTTACACCAGGTTAAAGATTGGGATACATACTCTTCTTTTACATGTCAGATTTTACAATAGAAAAATATGAGGCTGCTTGCATTTTAGTAGGTAATGTGTGACTGATTCCCTGGAGACCCAAACTATCACTTCTGTTTTCCAGAATACAAGGTTTCAGTTATAACTTATTTTCCCCAAGATCCCTACCACTGGTACTAAAAACACCTATTTATTACACTCAGGATATGAACGATATGTATAAAAATCTAATGTCAAGGTTTCTTCTGTTTGTTTTTAATTCCAAAGAAAGGCTCTCATTCTTTCTTGCGTGGGGATTTTGAGGAAGATGACAAATAAATTACAAAGCTTGAGAAAATTGCTTCCAGACAACACTAGAAAAGAACAAAAAGCCACTGAAACCATTTGACTCAGCCTTGGTTTCTTCCAATGTTAAAAAAAAAATCCATCTGGTCTCAGAAACAGAGGATTAACTTTAGAATGAACTGAGATAGTGATGAATAAAATACAGGTTCAAAAAAGAGCGTTGCTTGTGTTCATATGGGTGAAAAATATAGACACACCTAATCGCAACTTTCCAATACCTGAAGGGGACCTACAAGAAAACTGGAGAGGGACTTTTTACTGTCCTCTGTCATGTGGTGACAAGACAAGGGGGAACGTCTCCAAACTGAAAGAGGTTAAGTATAAGTTAGATATTAGGCAGAAGTCCTTTACTTTGAGGGGGGTAAGACACTGGGAGAGATTGCCCAGAGAAGCTGTAGATGCCCCATCCCTGGAAATGTTCAAGGCCAGGTTGAATGCAGCTTTGAGCAGCCTGGTCTAGTGAAAGGTTATCCCAGTCTGTGGCTGGGGAGTTAGAACTAGATGATTTTTAAGGTCTCTTCCAACACAAGCTGTTCTATGACTGTGATTCTAATCAAACGCTGAGTATTTTGGGTGTTTTAAAAGTGTTTATAATCAGTTCTTATAGGAAAAAATATATAGAGAAAAGCCAAACATTGTGGTACACTTTTCTGTATGTGGAGAACTCTGTTAATCGCTCTCATAATTGTCTCTTCATATGTTTTGTGTTGGCAGCTCTGCATTGCAAAACTTACGAATTGCATCAGAGCAATTAGACCATGCAACAAAAGTAACAAAACAACTAATAGGGGAAGGGTTGCACATCTCCTTGCTGCATAATGTACTTGGCTTTCCCCTGTTACCACCTAAAATTCTAAATGCATCTGGTTAACAGGTTGCCAAAAGTGTCTAGCAGATGGCTGTTAGAATATGCCAGAGATGCTTCAGAACTGCATGGCATAATGGTAACAGGTAGGTCTGGATGGGAGAGTAATCTTGGGAGACATTGAGAGTTTCATACTCCATGCATGATACCTGACATCTGGCTTTCAGGTGAGGGGCTTCTTCATGAGAGGGTGATCATATCAAGAAAGATATTAGTATGTTCAATATTTCAGTGATAGTCTCTTCAGAGAAACTGTATTAACTTTAGTACAAAAACATTGATATGTTTTAACTAACCATGCTGAACATAGTACAAAATATATATGTATGAGAAAGTGCCCACACTGCCCAATCTACAATACAGCTTCCAACAGAAGGGCATCACTCATGGAAGCTGGATACAATGAAGCAAAAGGATTTATTTGCCCAAGTAGCTGGTCAGGGATAACACTAGGAATACCACTGCCTAATGCTACTCTCCAATGCAACTGAATTATGGGACCAGAAGTTTTCTAAAACCCGGTCTTGCGTATAAATGAAATTGTAAGAAGCTGTCTTATTCTAAACATGTTCCAGTTTATGAAGCATCAATTTGTCTGGGGGGATTTGATTGTGATTTTCAAGCATAAACTTCAAACTCTTGCCATATTTAAAATAAATGAATTTTCAAATGAAAAATATATGTTGTCTCCTTACTAAATTACAAAGGCAAATGAAAAATGGAAGGTTTTCCTTTTAGCCCGTTCTTCTCAAACCAGAAATAAGCCCCAAAGAGAAACAGCAGGGTTGGCTCTTTCAAAAGCAAGGGCCTGAGGCAAAGTAGAGCCTGGTAGCGCTGCTTTCATCTGGCTCAGCTCAGGCAAACAGACGAACTTCTCAGCTGAGGAATGCAAGGCCCTTGCCACCGGGTCAAGTCCTGGGAGGGGAGCGTGGGCAGTGCCCTTTCACTCCACTTTAACAATGCAGTGGAAAAAAAGACATCCACCCAGGGACTTGCATGCACGTGCCCGTCACACACGTGCACCGAAGTATGAGCATGCACACGTTCTTCTCAGCGTTTGCCAAGCTACCCAACCTGCTTCACTTTCCCCTTGGATTTTTTTATGTAATCCAGCCAAGGCAGACTCCTCTGAGCCAGAGAGGAAGTATCAATAATGAGAGTTTCTGTCTCACTGGAACAACACCTGACAGCTTTACATGAATTGCCTCTGCTGCTGGGTAGCCACTCCTGCTTCACAAGCACATTCTTCTGGCATTATTTCTATTGTTATGAATTTTTAACCATCTTTCATCACCATCTGAAGTGAACTGACATTAATTTTGGCAGAAAAAACAGCAAGGCAGAAAAAACACAGTTCAAGTAAACCTGTTTGAACCTTCAAATCAATTTGATGAATTATCAAAACACAAATAAAACACCCCCACATTTTTCAGAAGAGGTCCAGATTAGATATTTGAAAAAGAAAATCACCGAAGGAGTGGTTAGGCATTGGAATTAGTTGTCTGGGGAGATATTTTCTCTGTAAATATTCAGGAGGTGCCTGGATGTGTCTTTTGGGGATATGGTTTAGGGGTGATCATGGTTGTTCTGGGTTGATGGTCGGACTAGATTTGAAGGCCTCTTGCAGCCTTGATGCTTGTATGATTCTGCTATATGTAAGAAAGTGTTTTACACTTTACTGTGTGATCCTAGAGACACACGTCCTATAAAACACTGAAGCTGCAATGGGGATATGACAAGGGCAGTGCCAAATGACAGCAGGATGCTGTTAATCATGATTCTCATCTAAGCCTATAGTTATTTTTGAACTGTGTGATTTGCCCTGAAAGAATCCTTAGATCAGGTTATTTCTGTAGAGTGATCTACTGTAGTGGGGCACTTAGAAATTTGGGCCTACATTTTGTTGAAAAGTCTCATTGCTTTCTGGTCAAGAATTCTTAGGAGAAAACCCTGAAGTTGAAGATGAGGACTCTGTTTCTGGTTATCAGTGGTGATAAATGAGCAAATGCAAGGCCGGAAATGAGGCATTTGGATTGAGTGAGTTTGATAGCTGATTGTGTGAAATCTTGTTTCCCAAAACAAATATACACACTTATTTCCTTAGGCAGAAGATTTGTATCCTCTCAGCCCATCTCCTTTATTTCACCAGCTGTTCTCCCTGCTTGTATGGTCCTAGCATACTATATTGTTCATTATTTTCATTCTCCCTAAAGCACACAAACTTCTCCTTTTTTTGGTTTAATTTTTATTCAGAACTTTATTAACTCCTGGAAAGTGGCAGAGTACAAAACTGATGCCGTGACTGCTTTGTCACTCCATTTGGGGCTCCATATATTCCCACAGCTCACTAGAGCTGGAAGCAAGCTGTTGGTCATGCTTTCCTTTGCCTTCCCTTTGCCACTCAGTGTGTGGTTTGGTATCAGCACAGAGGCCGTTTTGAAAAAAGGAGGGATGGAGTCAAGATCAAGATCATCAGCATTCTCAAGGAGATTTTGTTGTGGACTTGCAGGATCTTCTAGTATTTGATACTAACTCATGTCTCTGAAGCACTTACTTTATTTTTAACTGTGTTTCATTAGCTATTACTGATTCCAAGTGAATGGATAATCACACCTAAATAGCAGTGTTAAGTCAAGGACAGGGCATATACATTCCAAAAAAAAAAAAAAAAAAGGATGATGGAGAGCTGTAAACATTTTTAGAAGTAGTGGGTATTTAGTTTTTGCCTATAATCACTGCCTTATCTCACAAGAGATGAGAGCAAAAAACAAAGATGGTTTTCATGTGATCACATTATAGCAGCCAGCACAGCAGTTACTACCTTCTGATAAAATGCAGCATAGGCATTCTTTCACTTCCAACCTGCATTTGACAATTTTTTTAAACTAGACAGTGCCACTAAGTTGTCTTGTTTGACTTCCTGCATAAGACATACTATTTCATTTTCTAACTCCAGTAACAAGATGGTTCTATGGTAAAACATATGTTCTTAAAGAGTCACTCAGATATCATTTCAGTACATCAAGAGAGCAATTCAGTTACTTTCCGTTGTACATGGCTGTAAAATGATTCAGTAAAATTAAATATTTATTCTTTGCAATACCTGGGCTCAGACCTCATTATGACAGGTTTCACAGGCAGGTCGTACAAAAAGACTGAATGGATTTCCAGACGGTGTAATTATTCAAAGAAGTGCTAGTCCCTTTCTTTTGGCTAGACTCCTATACAAATCAACTTTGAATTGTCTTTCAGGCTGTCTTGCTGGGCTTACTTATTTCTGTTGATTTAGCCCACAAATTCAAGTTTCAGAAATTCATTATTTTGTTGCCAAATTGAACAGTGTTATAACATGTTTTGTCCAGAGTTACAGATTACATTTTGGGTAAACCAAACTGTAATATGGAAATAATGTTCTGTAGCTGCACTTACCCAGCTGGGTCTGCAAAACCTGATATTTGAAAGAATTCAGTAGCATAGATACAGATGATTGTGTTTCTGGTAAATAAAAGCTAATGAATTGAGTGTACAGTTCAACCAGACAGTGCCAATCATAACACTTAAAACACTTCCAAGTTGCTCAGGATAGAATGTGCTTGTGTTTGGATGGGGCATAAGTGGGGGAAAAAAAAGAGGAAATCAAACAAAACAGCAATATATATTACCTTTGTTTACTTTTCAACACCCATAGATTGTACTCTACAAGCATTTTTGCCTCTTCCTCACAAATCACTGTATTCTGAATAGATAGTCAATCACAAACCCCTCATCTGTGTTCAAATTTCTCAGGTCTGAGTTCATTGCTTCATTGTATGTGAGTTATTTCATGACTGTTGCATTTTTTGCTAAGGGAGACAAGACCACAGTGAAAAAGAAGGTTGTAGCAATGGCAAGTTGTACAAATTTCTTAACAAATTTAAGAAATACTGTGAAGATTTTCTTAGACAAAAAATATATATATAGTGAATGACAATTGCAATGGAAAAAAAAGCAGTTTTGACCATTTATCTGGAACTTGGAGGTCTTCCAGCTTTGCCTTTCAGCATTTCTCATATTAATTATTGGCCCAAAATGATTGAACAAACCTGTTTCAAGATCTCTTTTTAGTTTTGAAAAAACATAGATTTGGAACCTCTGAATGTTTGCTTCAAAAATGAAATCAAGTTTCTGTGTGGTTTATTGTGAAAGAAAATTGTTGCCAAATGCCTCCTATGTTTCTTTCAGTTACTTAATTTGTGGGTTTTGATCTGTGCCACGGACTGCCCTCAACCTTCTCCTTGCTTTGAATATTTCAAAGGAGAATGGATTTAGTTGTGTCGTAATGCCTGCTGAGTGAGAAGTGTTTACTGATGGAAATCTGACCTAGCAAAGCTTTAAATCCTATTGGAGCAAGAATATAGCCAACAACATCTACATACAGAAATAACTTTTTAAAATACAAGGATCATTTTTAGTACAGACTAGCACTTAAAAGTCTAACTTGTTCTAAAAGTTAGGCTTAGATGGACACATTTTGGAAGTCGGGTTGGAAACATTCCACAAGCCTCCTCAGCTGAAGCACGCAAAGGAAGACAATTCTCTGTTGAGTGTTTTCTACGTGTGTATTCACGTTTTGATGTGTTTTTATTTTGCAGGTGATTAAGTCAGACCCTGTTTTACTTTAGATATGCCTGGAAGGTGCTGTTCTTTGTGCACATGCCTGAGTCCCTTGCATCATCTAAGCTGCTCAGCTGAATCAGAACACTTAGAGAGTGGAGAGAAACATTTTTGACAAAACAAAACTCTTTCTGTGTAATGTCTTTTTGCCAAAACAAAACACTTTGCATATTATTTTGTTCATGGGTTTTGGGGTGGATTTCTTTTGTTTTGTTCTGTTTCCTACTAAGTTTTCCAGCTCTGTAAAACAATATGAAGGTTGCATTCAGCTCTTACCCACAGTAACTTTTGTACCCTTTTTGTTTATAGTAACCTGAAATACCCATTCATGTTAATTGATATTTTACCTCTGGATTTCTATCATGACTTTGCCAATTTCTGCAGCTAGTTTCATCTTTCATCATCACCATCTTTTAGAAAGATGACATGAGACATAAGATGACACAGACACAAGTTTAGGTTTTGAATAGTAGTTGCTGTTCTTGTAATTCTTGGGTACAAACAGTGTGATCTGTACATGCATAAGAATTTCTTGGCTAGACACCATTTTATTTTGAATCCAGATAGTCAGTAGACTTTCAAACTGTCAAGGGGCTTTGGTACTCTAGTTGACTACTAATCCACCTTTGTTGTCAGTTCTGGAGAAGACCGATGACCTCAGCTCTGAGAATGTCAGGTCTTTTAAAGGCCGTCTAAACTGTTTTAGAAAAATACTCTTTAGCCTTCTTTCTCCTTCTATTTTCCAGGTAGATAAGAGGGCACTTCCCTTCGCCCTCAGGAGCGCCTGCAGAAGAAGCCTGGACAGAGCTCTGAAGAAAAATGCTGAGGAACCACAGTCACTGAAAGTAAGTTTTCTTTCTCCTTCAATACTCATCCATATGCATTAACACTGTGGGTGATCCCATGCACTTCAGATACTTGCTAATTATCTAAAGGTAAAACTCGTGTTATAGCTTCTTCTGAAAGACAGGGTGGGGGGACAGGAGTCAAAACAGTCATTATTCTGGAGATCCAGAAACTATTCCTACACGATAACAAAGCCAGAGAAGAGATGAGAAAGGAGGGATAAGGTTCTGTTCTGAGTAAAGGGAGAAAATAACTCACAAAAGAATTTGATGAACTCTAACAGTGTGGGAACTTCTCAGGTCTTCAAACTAGTTCTAATCCATACCAAGAGCAGCAGTAAGGATGGGCTTGAAGTGATATGAACTGAAGCTGTTCCTTGAATAAGAATGTTTTACATAATCCCTCAAGGCTCATTGTGTAATACTGCTAGGTACAATCTATAATTGTTTCCTGTTTTTGTTTCCTTAATTTCTGTAAATTTCCAGTCTTGAAACCAAGAACATCAGCTTTTGCTTTCCTTCATTAAACTTTAGTATTTGCTTCTAATCTTTGTGGTTAGAAGCCTGACTCTGGACAAAAATTCAAAGAAAACCAGTGCTCTAGAGAGTAACTAATCCAGTAAAACTGTTTGTGTAGGCAACAGCCTTTCTCTTGTGATAATCTGCAATATGACTTTCAGCAGGGTATATGGACGAGTTTGAAAGTTCAATGAGCAAGTATTCATGTTCAGTGGCAGAAAGATGATATTTAGCTGCAGGTGCATCTCAGATTGTCAATATGCTCGTATTTAAAATTAAAGTAGCATATTGTTGAAAATTTCACCCTGAATATTCATGATTTTTTGAAAACAACTTATTAAATCTCATAGCTTTGGAAAACAGAGGAAAACTTTGGAATTAGGCAATAATAATGAATTACCAGAAAGATTATGTAATCAATCTTATGAAAAATGCCCTGGTAACAAGCTATGGTTTTTCAATTGCTGAGTTTTTTTTTTTTTTCACAGGTCCAGTATTATCTCATTACCACTATTACTAAAATCATCTGCCATCAGGAATGCAAAATAGGTTAATTCTAATTTTTCTTAGGTCCTATGGTCCTTCAAGAGAGAACCTAGTACATAGCTGGGAGTGCATTACTACTCTGATTAGCATTTTCTACTATACTCTTATTAGGATGAAAGACTATGCTAGACTGAGGCCACAGGTGATCTGATTCCAGTGACCACCAAATTAAAGGTCAGCTTGAAGAGCAGGAATCAAATTTCTTTCCTTATAATCTACTTCAGAAATCTATGAAAATGTTGTGCATATTTGTTAACATCATTGCACAGGATTTTTAATCTGTTTGATAATGTAGATCAAATGTCCCACTTTGTTCTCTTGCTTGACACAAACAGATCAATTTAAACTCAGCAAATCATACTGAAAATCCTTAATTTAGTAGTCTTGTCTATGGTCTGATTGAAACACAAATAATTGAGTAGTTGGTGAAAGTTAAGATAGCTAATAAAAAACAATCAACCTTTTACAATTTCACCTTTTTCTCCTAGGAAATAAATATTTGGCACTTTTAAGTTTAGGCAGAAGAGGATGCTTATAAACCTAATTTCTTGATCATGCACAGATAATAAATATTGGGCAACTGAGAAATTCTGGTGGAAAATATTTGGTTTTCAAGAACTGTATCCAAGATCTACTCAGCCACAACAACATTGCTATTTGTGACACTGAATATGGTTTTGAGCTCTGTACAGATGAGCTAGTTGTAAGAATTTCAGATTTCAAGCCTTTTGATGGTAGCCAGTTGTCTACAGAGTCTCTGATACCTGTTTGATGCAGCTGCCTGTGGAACTGCTTAGCAGCATCATTTCCTATTCCTCTAAACACAATCCTAAAAGCAGCTTAATAACAATTGTGTGAGCAGAACACTGTGGATATCTGTGTCCTGATATTCCAGCCTGGGATTATTTGGTACTTATGCCTCTCTCCTGTGTCACCACTGAATTGGCTAAAATCTAGAAACAGAACCACTCTGCTGTCTTCCTTTCTTTAATGTAATCTACAAAATCTCCAAATTCTAATATTACTTGTGCCATTAGCAGAAAAGCAAACACAGTTGGAGAATATGGCTCAGGAAGTAGGGAACATCAGAATACTGGATAAAGGAAGCATGAAAAAATCAACCCCAACCAATGCTTCTTGCAGGATGAGAGTCCTTTCCCCAAATTCTACCAAAATCAGCAGCAACTTTGTGGGTTGAAATAAAGACTGAAGCCTTCTCCCCATTCCTAGGAATTGTTCTCTGGTCTGTTTCCTTTGGAGCTCAGCTTTGAATCTGTAGGCAATGCTGTAGGCAAGTAGCTGTGTCCTCTCAGGAATATCCCAGTCTCTAATCATGCTGCTCACCATTTCTCATCTTGTTTTTTCTATCTGCACTTGAAAAGTTCTGCAGAGCTGAGCTTGCTCTTGAGAAAATAAGCAATTCCCCTCTTCCTTCTCCTTTCCAGAAGTTTCAAATTTACTCAGAGTACAGAAGCCAGTGTGAGGTAAACAGAGCCTTCTTCCTGGTTACTGCCAATGCAACTTCTTTAAGATAACAGAAAATATAACACTAGAGTCATCCAATAAGCTGGAAAAAATCTATCATTTGTAGCCACAGAATTAGAGGAGCAAAGAATTCCAAAGTTAGACAATTTTTAGCAACAGCTTGGATTTAAGGAGACCTTATTGCACTATATAGAAGTTGAGTTTTGTCCACTGTTATTTAACCAGTTCCAGGAAATACTGGTTTGTGCCTTTCGGCATATAGGTAACCTATTCTCATATCTAAATATATTTTTCTTTGGTTTCACAATGAAAAGAACTTATTATTAAATAAAACCCATTCAGTTTAGGTTTCTTAAAACACCATTTGTCCACCACAAGGTGTTATTTGTTGTATGAGTTTATTTTACACAGGTTGTGACCGACATTGTTTTCTGTTGTGGACAGCACCTTTAACACAGAACTAGCAATATGCATCTGAACAATTTATAACTTTTCAAAATCACCTGAGGATTGTAAAGCCCAAGGATTTCCTATTCCTGCCACTGGACAAATAACATACTAGGGAAATTGTTCTTCCGGTGTTTGTCTGTGATACTCTCTGTTAGTCTGTAAATTTTTGATTCAGATTCTGTTATTTTGAATGTTCTTCTACACTATCTGGCTCATGCCTTCATTAGAGTGTTTAAATACAAGAATTAATAGAATTGAAGTGTCTTATTCTGCAAATGCACAACTTGATAAAAGGACTCTGATTTATTTTGTTTGCCAACCTAAATTTTTGGGTGCAGAAAGCAATGTCAGCTTTTTTTCAAACATGGAAAGCTGGAAACTGTGGACATGTTACTAATTTTAACTTTAGTAGCCAGTTTTAAGAAAATTTGTGTTTCCTATTGTTAGACAGAATCTTGTGTACCTCTATAAAGAATTGAATAAATTGAGCTGATCCCATTTATTTCTATAGTGACTATATTAATATGACAGCTAGTACATTCTGGTGTGAAATAAGCACTCACAAACACTTTTAGACCAGCAGTTTTGTAGTCCCATAATGCCAATAATTTTTGGAACTAAATGCAAAAGTAATATCTCTGAATTAACTTCTTCTCAGTAAATATTTCAGCAAAGGTCTCAATTTAACTACAAAACTGATTGGTGGTAAAAGTGAGAACTTTTAAATATACATTTCTGTTTGAAGTGTCAAACAAATTAGAAAAATCTGTTTCAATGTCATTGTCTTACTATTTTTTGTTGAAATTATTGAATTAAATACAAATTATCACTATGCTAGGAATTTTCAAAATTTATTTATAGGAAATTAGTGAATATAATCCAAAAAATTCTACAACTCCTTTCGACCAAAAGGGAGAAGTGGAGCTTTCTCAATACACTGTCCAAATGGGCAGCTGAAATGAAAAAAACAAGATAAAACTGAACCAGAGCGAGGGCAAATGCTTTAGAAGAAAAATGGTTTCTCTGGTCATAAAATGCATCTGCACATTGAGGATAGGCAAGAAAACACTTCAGCTTGTCAACACTGGGTTCAGTTATTCTGTCCCAGCCAGCCCTACCTCAGTTTTGCTGGGTGAGGAAGGAGGGATCTTCACGGCTCAGAATCCTCACTGGAGAGGTGGCTGCTGTCTCTTGGCTCTTGACTGGCCACATGAATGGGTCTGGAGCAGTGTACAACCTTCAGGCACTGTTTTGTCTGGGCCTGGCTGAGACTGAGTCAGTTTGTGCCTTCAGAACCTTTTGACTCTTTCAGTGCTACTGATTACCCAAGTGAGAGCAATAAATAAATATATATAAATTCGAAAAAATTCTCTTAACAGTGTCTCAAGTATTTCTTCACTTATTCTCCGGTATATGTTTTTGTTTGTTTGTTTGTTTTTAGTTTGGTTTGGTTTGGGGTTTTTTGTTGGTGGTGGTTTGGGATTTTTTTTTTTTTTTTTTGTGGAAAAAACCAGCCATCTCAAATATATCCAATATATATTACTGCAGAAATCTGTACACTTGCAGCACTGAAACCTGCAACTCCTTGTTATATAAATGTACCAAACAGCGCTTTCCAAAACCAGTTCCTCGTCTCCTTAGCAACACAGGCTGCAAAGAGCTCACCAGCCTGGTGCTCTGCTGCATGTATGAGCTTCCAAGTCAACTGGAAGAGTTGTGGTTTAGGATTCAAAACCTTCCTGTGACCAGTTCAAGATACAGGTGAGGGAGACTCTTCTCTTGCATATGATCTCATGAAAGCTATAATTTCAATGTTTATCATTGGAATATATAATCAATCAACTAAGTGGAGCTCCTGAGAAAAGAGAATTTTCATGGCAGAAGACTGAGCAATTTATTCTGTTCTCCCCCATCATAACCATAGAACAAAATATTTTAATACTGAAACTAAATTTTTTTAATATACCTTCCCTTCATAACTTATAAGGATACAAAAATGTAAGTAAGATCAGTACTACATCTTTCCCAAAACTTCTAGAAACTAATATTTTTTATTCTTTTACAAGGCAGAAATGTGAGAAATCTTACTACAGACAAACCTGTCTGTGTCACTGTTGTGAGATGCTGTTATAAGACTAACAGTTAATGTTATTGTGCCTGCCTTTAGCCAGTGAACATTTGAATTGGTTCTGGAAAGGAGAATCTCCTTTTAAATCATTCCTCCCCCAGTGCCTTCTAGTTAGCCTGAGGTTTTGTTCATTTTCGTGCTAGTCTGTACACACACAAGGTTGAAGTAACTTTGTTTAGAGTTAATATTGAGTTTCATTTCAGAAGTTATCACTGGACTCCACTGCATTCCATGATGTCAAAAAATTCATGAGGAAATCACTGACGAAGGCAATGTAACTTGCACTTACTTTCAAATATTATATTAGGCAAAATATTCATGGTCTTCTTGATTATTTTTACCCTGTGCTGAGAACCAAGAGAGGAAGCCCAAGATCCCATCAGTCTTGTAGGTCAGGTGGCTTTGAGCTGCACACACCAGGATCCTGTCTTTTCCTCCAAAATAGACTGGTGGGAGAAATGATACAAGCATGAGGTCATTCTGTACTTCTAAAGAAATTACTTTTTCCAATGTATTTAAATACACAGGGAATAATCTCTCTATTAAAGTGAGGCCTGCTACATGAAGATGGGCAAAGATTCAGCTGAAGGGGAAGAAAAATATGTTCTTGTACCAGGAGATGTTCCTGCCTGAACCAGTGGGGAACAGCTTGGTGGCTCATTTGCTAGAAAGCCTTGGGATCTGGAAGAGCGGGTGAGCATCTGTCAAACAGATCACGAATTTCACTCAGCAACACGAGTCAGGATTGTTTTTGTTTTCCTTCAGGGGTTTCAATTATAGGGAAAAGACTTAAAGGTCTGTGAATGAAGCCTTCAAGTGGAGAAGTTACACTGCCTGACTGTGCTGGTGATGCCAGGTTACACATCTGCCCCCCCGAGGTCTGGGAGCCTGTTGTGTTTGTACTGTCTGTACCCTGATTTTTCATCAGCAAAACATGGCTGGGTCTAACATGGCTTTTTTTAGCTCCAAAGCAGTGCAAAATCATCATCCCCAGAAAAAAAAAAATCAATTTAAGTAGATTTTCCCACTGCATCCATTTGGATCCAAGGGACTTGCTGAACATTATGCTGCCTGCAGGTAGTACAAGAGAAGGACTTCTCCAGTCTCTAACAAACTCTTGACAAGAGGGGTTTATTTCTGTTGCTGTAATGCTCTGTAAAATAAAATTTAGTCTGACAAAAAGCAGCTGCAAGAGAACAACACTACCAGTTTTTGATGAAAATTTGAATGAATGGATTGTATGCTGGGTATTATTTTAAGTAAAAATATTTCTTGTGTATAGCTTGTGACTAAATTTGGTTGTGTTACAGCAAAAGTTCAGCTGAAATAAAAGCAAATGATTTTACAAATGGATTTTATGGCCTCATTACTTACAGGATATGTAGCACCTTAAACCTAGAAGTGCACATATAATTTTTCATTCTTAATCTGTAAGTAAATCTGAGTTACTGAGAATAGTTGAAATTGAAACAAGCAAGATCTTTGATTCTCATTTTTCCCTCTGTTCTTCAGATTAATTCAGAATAGGAAAAGTGGTTTGTAGATCTGTCGTTGCAAACTAAACAGAAAACAGAAGAAAGAATATAACAAGTCATTCGGTATGCTGTTTGTTTTCCAGTCTCTTTTACCAGCTTTTGACATTAAGTAGTTTCCAATGAGAAGCTGTACCAGTAAAAACCTGAAAAATGGAGAATGGAGAAAATTTCAATGGAGAAATTTTGTAATGCAGCAAGATAAATGTTAAATCTGCATTGATAAATGGTAAATCATCACATTGATTATTTTTTGCCAGTGATAGCGCATTAAAGAGATCTGCTCATTTTCATTTAATGTTTTGTTTGAATGAGTGATTGCTGCGTAATGACATAGCTGACTGAAGTGAGGCAAGTCCTGATTCAATTGCCTTTTGCTTATGCAAAATACTAGTTTAGAATAGCTATTTGACTCAGTAGTATGTGGTACTCTAATGTATCATTCTGCAAAGTAATTTATTAAAGATTTTTCAAACAATCCAGATGGAATTTTTGTGTTCAGTCTATTTATGAATTAATTTGGTTTGCACTTTATGTTTATAGATCGGTTGGTCTCAATAACAAAAAGCAGAAAAGCACCTGACATTATTTTGGGGAGGTTCAGACAAATCCTTACTTATAACTGACCACACTGAAAAAAACTACCTAATTTTGAGAGCACCCCTAAACCATGCAGAAAAACAATTAGGTTTTCCTCCATGAAAACAAAATCTGCACTGAAAAATGGATATGCACATGGAGTTAGAGACACATTTCCACGTGAAACTTTACTTCTGGTGCATCCTAATTTTTGGGTACTTAATTGTTCTGTCCTCATGTTTTCTTACCTTGGTGGTTTTACTTTTTTGAAAGGAATGTTTATTTGTGCTGGAGACAGATAATGATCAAACACCTGCCTTTGGATGTACTGGCCAACTGCTTGCAGGCTTCACCAAGAGAGGAACACCCCATTTTTGGGTCCAGAAACATCAGCCCCTAGTCAATCACAGATTACTTTTCTATAACTTGGCTATAGGATACATTCTCTCCAGTAGAGGGCAGTGGAATGGTAGGTGTATGTATATAAGACAGAATTTTAATTTAATTTAGAAGAGAAAATTCAAATATTCAGTAAAAAAATTGAAATGAGATAGGCAATAAGGAAGAGAGATCGTTTGCATTCCCATTCAGGCATAATGTGATTTTGCTTTGGCTTTATTCCAAGAAATACAGAGGAGACCTTTTGATTAACAAGAGTATGCCATTAAGAAAAAGATTCTAGTACTTAAGAATTAATAAAATGTGAATTTCTGAACTAGAAAAAAAATGTGTTCTGAATTCCTTAATTACAGAAAGTCTCATTTAAAGTATATTTTTGGCAAACATATTTTCTCAGAGCAAAAGATGAGGTAGTTCTGTCAAAAGAATAAAACCCATTGAGATATCCACAACACTATTGGTTTTAATAAAAAAAAAACAATGCAGACACAAAAAGGACCCATGTCATTAACTATTTATTGTGATATAAGGTGTTGTTTCATATTTCTGACCTTTGCAAAGCTGAAAATGCTCCCAAAATGTCAAGACTCTGTGGCAGGTTGGAAATGGCATGGCTTGAGCCTGCAATTGCATGGTTAGGAATAAGTAAGTAAGACTCAAAGCCTTTACTGATAGCTATGAATCACCTTTTTCCCCTACATTTTCATGTATGGTATCTACTCTGAGGGTTTGATGCTCAACATCTGAACCTTAGCAGCTTTGGTGGCATATGGCAAGAGCTAAATGAACCTGATTCTTACTGTGTAGGCTGAGCTTATTTTCTCTTGGATCTTCCTCTAGAAATATAGTAAATTAAATTTCTCCTTCTTAAAGGAGCATTTAAAGCAAAAGAACAGCAGAATTTTCAGAATTTTCAGTTCAACTGACAGCAGGATTCAAGCAAAGTAGTGCCACAACTAACAGCAGTTTTTGACAAGAATGCATGAAAAGAAAATAAATGTAGTTGTCTGAATCTTCATCTTCTGGTCTCTTTTTGCAGGTGCCTGATTTAATGACCATTTTTTTCTGCAAATGTAGAGGGTTTTTCTTAAACTCTTTTTATTGACTAAATTTAATCTTGGCAGTTTGAAGAGTAAAATTCTGTAAATAATAGTTATCCTGAAACAAAAGAAACTGAAGAAGGAGGAGAGTAATAAAAAATGAGAACCTTCAATCTGAAGTGAAAAGAAATATTGGCACGATATTGAGCTGCCTGTTTTTTCCCTTAGGTCATTATCTTGCAGAATAACTGCATTCCACATCCTCTGAACTGAACCAGTTGTTAGGTCAGAGTGGTACATAGTGTTGGTCTATCTCTGAAGTTGAGTATCTCTGAAGACTAATTGCTGAATATCCCAAAGACTGCCTTCTAAATATGCTATGATGTGATTTCATATCTTCTTGATTTCACCCTCATGATACTCTTTTTTGTGGGTTCACAGGGTGGTCTTTTGCAATTTTAAAAAATTATCTGAAGGTATTTTACATTTTCATATTTTCTAACCTTTTTCTATTTCATTTGCATTTGTGTGAAAGAGATTGATGGCAATAAATAATCAGGGTTAGGAGAAAGATAGTGAGGTCTAGATATGAATGTAAAATGCTAGCTGTGTATAAGTTAGGTTATGAGCTAAAGGTCCTGAAATGCACTTCAGGTTTGAGATACTACTGGTAAGCAAAGAATCAAATTTTCAATTCCAGCTATTTACTTTATATAAATATCCTGGTTGCAAATGAACCACGAAAATGTTGGATGAAATCATGTCCTTCATCTAAAGCTACAGCCAAAAGAAGTATGTTCTTTACAGATACATCTCAAAATTCCTGATGAGCTTCCCATCTGTTTGGTTTTTCATGCCTTACAGTTTCAGCCATCCATAAGCATTGCCCTTTGATGTATATCAGTACTTTCTACTAAAGTAGCTCTGGAGCAATAGATGGAACCTCCTATTAAATAAATAAATCTGCTTTTGACTTCCAGAATTATAAATAACATGAGGAATGTCAAGGCAACCTTGGGGATCAGCCAAGTCTTGGAACAGCTGCTATGACCTTGCATGTCAGCATCTTAGCTTTTACTAGTGATTGGTTTGTGCACAACATGGAATTTCTTAGATTTTACATTAATTTAATTTTTTTTTCCTGCTACATATTAGAAGAATTTTTTAAAATAGCAAATATTTATAGACTGCATAAGATTTCCTAGGAGTTGTGTGTGGTAGGTCTCTAACTCTTTGTTATCCATAATAAAGAAAATGTCAACAATTTGCCCTGGTACAAGCTAATCACTGTGACTGTATTGTAAGATTCTGTGAGCTAAAACCACTGTCCTCATTGTAAAATTTCATCCTCTGTGACCAACCACACAGGACAAAGGGCCAGAAGAGAAGCTTTGCTTATATTGAGAGCTGTGAATAGTGGAAGCTGTGTAGGAAAAATTCTTTTCCCATTGCAGAAGGACATTAATATGTTCTTTAATTAATGTCTAATTTTAAACCTGCAATTAGTCAGAGGGAGAAAAATAGACCTACCTGTGTTAATTTCCTTAATGTGTCAAAGCTGTACTGACTTCAACAGATGTATAATCAAGTTTCTACAGTTCAGTAGTTTCTGGATAAAAGCTAACATATGTGCTCAATGAAAGACTGAATTAAACTTTTCTTTTACAGTTCACTAAGGTTTTCTAAACACCTCTTACTAGGTATGCAGTAACTTTCATTGCCACTAGACTTTTCTAAAACCTGAAGCATCACCAAGATGCTTCTCCCAGTATCTCCACTGGGCTCGGTTATTCCAACCAGTACTTGTTCCGAGCACTCTGCCTTATTTTTATAGTTCTTGAGGTTTTTATGAACTAGACCAGAAATTTTTGAGGAAAGTATATTAGTAGTATTTAAAAAACTGACAGGTAAGAACTATACAACATCATTTTGTCTTTGATTTTTGACATTGTTGATCAAATTTCTATCACTTCTATATTATATAAACTTTTTTGCCTGCTGTGTCCACTTTATGGTTACAGCAAAGGTACTTGTGCTGGGAATAAATGTCTAGATATTGCATAAGGACTAGAAACCCTGTCCAATGAGCAAATTCTTGCATGTCAGCAGCAATATGGATTCAAGGTGACATCCAGAGAAATTCAAGAAGGTACTCAAGAGAATGGTTTGGTTTCCATGTCAAAACTCTCTCTTGTGAAGGGGATCTTTTTTTCTCCATTTACTTTCGATATCAATACTTACTTCACATACATTCAGTCTAGACTTCTGCTTGTCTCATACTTGACAATTCACACAATTAACAATCTGAGTCAAAAGATCAGATCTCCAAATCCTAACAAGGATATTTTAATAATTAAACCAAGAATTTATGAACACATGGAAACCTGTTTTTTAATAAACTTCCCTCTTATTACTGCTGAAGGACTCATCAAAGAAAGGCCATAATTAAACATGTCTGATATGCCTATAACATGGTAGCTCCTAAAGCAGGATCTATAAAACAAATTTCTATGGATGGACTGTTGTTTAAAGATACATTACCCTTTGGAAATGCAACCATGCAATGATTCTGCTGTTGTTTTCTGGGAGGGCAGGGATGCTATTTACCAAAGTATTCCCTGGCACTTTGAGCATAAGTTAAAGAATTTGCTAATGTTTTGAATGAGCGTTATCCACATGAGGCTTAGCTTTACCTTTGGTTTTTCTGACTGTCATAGGCCCAATTAGTGGATGGGAAAATGCTGCTTATATTCTTTTGGATATATTATGCTTTCATTTTACCTCTGATGGAACAAGAGGAAATCTTTTAACTTTAAATTTTATGCAAATACGCTGAAGTTTAAATTGTAGGAGACTTCATTACAGTGCAGTTTTTCCAGTACTTTTGCAGCATTTTTTTCTTCTCAGACTCTGCCTGAAGGCAAATTTGTCTAAAATCCATTCAGCTATACATGGAGGTATCACAATGCAAAAGGCATGTTTCCTTCAGTGAGGGAATTTTTCCTTTGATTTTCTTTCTGTCACTCCTTATTTCTTCAATGCACATGTTCAGGGAGTAGCTTGAAATGTTTGTGTGTCTTATATACAATATTTTCTGAGAAATATGTTTTCAGCTGTGCAAAAGGGGAAAGGTGGAAAACCTTGGAATTTACCAAGTGTAAGAATGTATCAAATGATGCTCACATCAGTGTGGGCAAGCAACCAAAATAAGTTGTATTTTCTTTAAGTATTTGTACTAGTAAAATTTAAATGCACAAATATTTGCCTAAAGGTATGCTTAAAAAATGCATTACTATGAATGAAGCAAATGTACTTAACATTCCAGGCTGTTCTTTTAGGCTGTTCCCCAAAGAGTATGTAACCCTCTCTTAGCCTGCACTTGGCTTCCAGCAACAGTACTACTCAAGGAACGTGCCAAGACAGACATAAGACTGGGTGGCAAATATTTTTACAGGTTGTCCTAGGGTCTTGGCCTCATTCAAATCCAGATGCCTGAGTTTTCCTCCTGTAGAAAACAATATTTCTAAAGACACTTGCTTGAACACCTCTCTGCGACTAGGATACAACTGGGGCATACACAAAGATCTGAGACCTTCTCAGCTGTGCAGCCCAGGCTACACTCACTAAATTCAGGCTTCCAAATATATCTCAGCATACTTGGCTTCCCGAAGCTGTGAAAGGCTCTCCTAGTCCCCAGTAAGGCATGCATTGCTTTTTATTGTAGGTGGTTGTTCAGGCGTAACTAAGGAAAGAGTGAGATTTGATCAGCATTATATAAAATATAGCATTTTAGGGTGGTATTACACATATTTGTGTGAGATGGTCATGTCAGGCAGCAGTTTATTCACTTAATCTAGCTACTTTTTTTCACAACATGTTTTGATGTTGCCACCTAGCTCAGCTACATGGAGTAGCCCATGCAAAGATGAAAAACGACAAAGACGAAAAAAAGGAAAGCAGACCAGCAAAGTGTTACTTTTCCACATGCCTTTTCTCTGGTAAGATGAAAAGCTGCATTTCAGCCACCGTTTTCTGCATGAAAGCACAGACAGGGTGCAGAGGTTCAGTGCCAGCACATCGGCAAATGGAGCAAAACACATGGAACTGTAGGTGTCAAGCCCCAGCAGCGCAATTAATCGTGTGTGCTGCTGCTGCACACTCTGGAGAGGTGATGAGGTTCATTCTTTTTCAGCTGGGCACTTTCAACAGCACAGCTAATTCAGCACAAGCACAGCAGCTGGACATAAAGCCACATTACTGCAGCATCGTGGCCCACTAGAGTAATTGAACAGCAAACTAGATTATTTGCCCTCCTACTTTTCCTGCATATTAAATGGAGGATAATGAGCAATTGCTTATGGTCTGTTTGGAAAAAATGACTGTTTGTTCAGCACTTTGAAATCATAAATCAATATATGCTGCAAATGTGATGTGTCACCTAACAGCCTCATTCAACAGAGAGCCGCACTGGAGAGGGAGAAAGGTGCCCCTCCCTGGCTTTTACATGCTGCCTTCTGCAGAAAATGGTGATGGGCGTGATGCTTTCATCTTAGTTTGAGAACTAATATGTCCAAGAAGGCTTATTCACCACCTTGGCCTAAGTGAGCAGAGCCTAAATGAGGCAAGAGGAAGACAGACATTATAGTTTGCCTGGATCACTTTGACCTCCATAGACATGACTCTTCAGTTAGCAATCAGGTGGTGCAAGAATTTTTTTGGCACTCCTAAAGGCTTTCCAGGCACATCAAGCTGATTTTTTTCGGTCAAGGCTCTAAAAAGAAAAGTGATATCTTTATGGAGCTGTATCTGAGGACTTCTTCCAATGCTGGCTTTTGGATCCAAGGCTGCGAACTCCTGGTGAGTTTAGTTTCTCTAGCTCACGTTGATGGACCAAACAAGCTGGTGCATTCCCTGAAATGGTTTACATAAGCTTCCAGGGCTCCCTGATTCAGTGGTTTTCTTGAGCTTTTTCAGAGGTACAGCATTTCTGACCTCTTTTCAGCACCACACTGCTCCCTGTTTCTAGCAGTCTCCTTTTTCTGCACCCCAGGGATCTTCCATGGGATACTCTGGAAACAGGGAAGATTGTAGGATTGCAGGTGCTTCCAAGCAGCTGCAAAGAAAAGAGCTGAATGAGGTTCCATGAATTTATAACATTCCGTAACTGTTTAACTGTTCATACCACTGTACAACATTCTGTCAAATAACTGGCAAATCCTAATGATTTAATGCATTGCTATTTTTTTAATATGTTCACAAAAAGCTGTATTTGGATTTTCATTTTCAAGATTAACTCTGCCCTTTTGTTTTCTGCCTATGCCATAACCATAACTCTCCAACTCAAGGAGTTAAACTAGTCTTTACAGTGAATGTACAGCATACACTGATCTATGTGATTTTATAACTATAATGATCTATGGGGTTTTTTTCTCTTCAGCTTGCAATAATACAGCTGCATGAAGAGATGGTGGCTGAGATGGAAATTCATTTGCCACCACACCTTGTCCAAAATACAATACTGCAGTTACCCATGACAGAGACAGAAAGAGGGAGGAAAAAGAGTGGTTTTTAAAACTTGTAATTAATAGGCATTTTGCTTCAGAAAATTCCTTGTGAGTTCAGTAGACACAGTTTTATTCATAGTTTATTTTAGCTTTATCTTCTTTACTGTGTGACCTACACTAAGGGGGAACCAGCAATCCTCACAGCAAAATGGAAGGAATAAGGAGAGACTGGTTATGCAGGAACAGCTGCTTGTTTTCAGCAGCATCAGTTGAGAGTTTTCACATTCTCCTTCTCCACCTCTCCCCAAATGTTCAGCCTGCTGTGTGCAAGCTGGGTGTTTACAGTTCAGGACTATGGAGGAGGAGGAAATATTTTGCCTATTGTTCAGTGACGTCAATGGCTTCGCTCCCAGTCACTTGAGGGACGCTGGTGCTTAGCAAATGTCAGTGCACTGCTGCTACTGCATGTGCCTTACAGTCTGCTTGCAGGGATTTAAGGTCTCTCCTTCAAGATAGATCCAGCTGGCAGACGAGGCGGGTGTGAAAGGCAAGGAGCAGTAGCCATGGAAAGCTGGTCTGCTGCTTTTTGCATGCGAAAACCTCCGTACGAGTTTCTTGTTGAGGCATTAATGTGGGGTATTTATTAGCATTAAATCCAGAATTCAGCTTAAAATGTCTTTTATGCTGCACCAAGGTCTTTCTTTTCACATTCTTTTCCTTTGTATTAAGAGGAATTTTCAAACCTTGTTGTATATCAAGGACCTAAAAACCCCCAGAGAATACATCAACAATTTTACAATTAGTCAGGATAAATAGTTCGTTAACTCAAAAGCTGACTCAGTTCAGTGTTTTTCTGAGGCATTCTCACACCTATTTTGTTACCAGCTATTGAAAATTGAATGGCAACTGTATTTTGCTGAAGATTTTTTAACCTCAGGGCTGAATTGAATTTTTTTTTTTTTAATGCATGTTTTTTGAAAGTGTGCTACAGTTGATGTTCCTAACTGCAACTGGAAAGCCATTCTTCAACCACTTTATCTTCATCAAAACATATTTGAAATAATTTTTAAAAAACTTTGCTGTGAATATTTGTGATTTAAAAAATTTATATCTGCACCCTTTGTGCATGTGGGCAGGAAAATGGGGTTTTGGAAAACACAGAAATTGTTCCTTGGTGTCAGTGTTTTTATGTTAAGTTTTTGTGGCTGAAATTAAAAAGCTTGGTTTTGAAGAAATAATTCATTATATATACGAACAGAGAGATGTGATTATGGATGGGACCAGAAGATCAGCTTACTAATTATCTTGATGTGAGACCCTGGATTTATTTCACATTAATATAACAATCACCATGAAAATGTCAAGTATTTTGAGGGTTCATTAAAGATTATAGTGCAGAGTAGCACTATACTGATACCTTAAGATAAAGGGAGAACATAAATAGATGCTGCCATTTTGTAGGAAAAAATGGAAAAGCTAAAAGCAAACACCATTGAACATAGAGTCTAGCATCGGGGTTGCAGTGGAAAATAAAAAGGTGAGACAAAATATTGTCAGTGCCTTTCAGGTCTTAACTTAGCCAGGGATCATCATCCATTACTGACAGGTAGATACAGTCACAAAAAACATTCCATAGGTACCCTGTGCTGAGAAATAACGTCAGATGTTTTGAGATAATATGTACGCAAATCTGCACACTTTACTTTTTAAGCTGCTCATATGCATGAACCATTCACTGATTAACAGATAAAGGCCTTACTACATAATTATTCCACACAGAATTTTTCTTGTAGATGACTGAGGAATGTATGAATGACTTTTTTTAAAATACACATTGAATTATAGGAGCAAATATTTTCTGGAAAAAAAATATACACCTGCTTTATTTGTTTGCTTGCAAAATCTTAATCATCACTCTTTAGATTTTCCCAGATCCAGGTGGGGGTTTTTTCCTTCATTTCTATATACTGTGATTTTAAAGCAGCAAAGAACTACAGAATGTGACCCTATAGATAACTGTTGTCCTTCTGGTTTGTCAAGCCACCCAGATCAGAATCCTTCTTCAAGAGAAGGATAATCAAAAAATCAAATATGATGGGTTTTTTCCTGATATACTGTGCTGGGTTTGGTCAAGATGATAAATACCTGGCAAGATTACCAAGTATTCTAAGAAATTTGTTTTAAATCACTGTTGAATGTTGGTTTCAACATCCAAATAGAGAGAAAGGAAAGCCTATTGTAGTTTCACTGCTTTTATTCAAACCACTCTATAATCTTTCAAAATGAAAACAACTGTTAAATGCAGATTTGTTACCACCACGTCTCTTTTAAAGAGAAAGATACCAAACTCAGTCTGTAGATTATTCCTGATGAAGAATATTTGGTATGTCTTCTGCAAAGTATTGTCAATATATCTGTGAATCCTTCATCAACTTTCAAAGGCAATAAATATTGGATTCTGCTTTATCTGTTAATTTCAGAATGCCCTGCCACTTCACTTAAGAAGCCTTTTTTATAATATTAACTCAAAACAAATAATTCTTTTGTAGAGCAAAGGCACACCATTCTTATTTTCTATATAGTCATTTTACCTCATTGATAGAAATAGGGGACTAAAAGGTCTTCTGAATTTGAATCATAACTGAATTACTGTTACCACAGTCCCCAGTAATGCTTTCCTGACTTTTCAAGAAGTTTCAGGAACAGATTATAATCACCAATACAAAGGAATGTAAAAATTATAAGACATAATATACTGCAGAAAACGTAATACTTTGTTTTCTTGAGAGACTTTTGCATAGGTGCACACATATATAAAATATCAAATTAATGTAAAATGATGTATCAAACTAACATAAAATACTCTTGTGATATATATAGTTATAATTATCCTTACAGGCAAGGACTATAAGTCTCAAAAGACCAAACCCCAAACTATGCTTTGCACTTAGAAATCTTTTCATAACAGACATTTTCAAAGACACATCCAAAATTATTTGTATAAATAAGAAAGAGGTGAATGTTGAAATACTTTTCACTCAGCTTTGTCTTCTAGTACTCCATTAACGTGTAAACAAATATCTTTTTATCTTTCAAATTCTAGAAGAGTTTCTAAATCAAGCTTATATTTTCTCTATTTGTCTTACAGGATTTTTCCTAACACCATCAAATAGCTGCTTGCCAGCTTTCAGCTGTAACAGGGGGGAAATCTGTCATCACCCGTGGGAAAACAATGAATTGTGTCTAGCCAGAAAATAAAGTGAGCACTTTCTTCACATAATAAACTAGTTCTTGACAGAGCTAGTTTTTCAAATAGACAATACAGAAGGAAGAATATGTCATGAATTCTGTTATTATAACATTCTCCTGTATACCAGGTATAAGAGTTTTGGAAGCAAAATCGACTGCAAAAAATTTCCAAAAAAAAAAAAAAAAAAAAAAAAAAAAAAAAAAAAAAAAGTAAGCTATTACATCACTTTCTGCTTCAGTGGGGATGGGAAGGGACAGAAATTAAGAGGGAGTTTCTCTTTCTCCCTTCTTCCCTCCCTCTCTCTGCCTCCTTCATCTCCTTCCCTTTTCTTTTGCTTTCCCTCCTCTTCCAGCAAGACACACGCCTAAAACTGTTCCTCTTTATACTGTGGCTCCTTCATTTTAAACTCCTGCAAAACAGTTAAGAAAATCTTCTTTAAATTAGTGTATAATGGCTAGCTCCATCAGTTGTTAGGATGATATTCTTATTGTTAGAAAAATCATTTTGGAGTACATGAAAAGTATGAAATGTGAAAATTTCATCTGCTGACAACACAATTAAGAGACATGGTTGCTTTGTTTCCTGTGATTGTAGTCTATGTTTTGGAGAAAATCTGAGCTCATGAATTTATATTCTCTACAGTATTCTATCCACCTCTTGACCTTTTGTAGTGGCTTGGGTTTTACTCTTCAGACCTTTTGAACACTGCTTCAGGGTAGCTGTTCCTGAGAAGATTTTTTTGTAAGGTCCACTATACTACATGCAGGGATGGCTCACAAGCCAGACTAGCCATGAAAGCAGAGGACCATTCTGAAGTGGGCATTTCTCTCACTTGGGCTCAGAGTGAAGACAAGCTTTGCCTTTTGGGCATAAATCATATTTTTACAGAAAATTTTTCTCAGAAAGAGAGCAGTCACTAAGGAATAAGCAGCTAGCTGTTTTTGTAAAAATCAAACTGAAATGAAATAAAAACATAGTGAACCTCTTCAAATAAAGGAGTAAAGTACAGTCCTTGTGGTTAGCAATAATGGCACTATTTAACACCATATATGATTCCTAAACAAACATTATCATAGGATATTAACATTAAATATATTTATAATGGTGTCTCAGATCTTCTGGGAATCCCATATATTTTGCAGACTATTTCTCAGTCACAACTGCAATGCAGTGGGTGGAACATTACAGCTTTCTTCATCCAAAAAAGTACACAGAATCGTTCAGGAGCGTGCTGTGTGCAAGAGGGATGAAAAACCAAGCTAGCAATGAAATCGGAAACTGGCAAGGAAATCCAGAAAGGGGAGGGAAGAATTTATGCTTTTTAATTTCTAAACAATAGGATGTTGTTTCATTTCTCCTCTACAAGATTACAGCATGTCAGCATGACATGCAAGTCTCATGTCAGCATATTAGCCAGGGCATCTTCAAGTAGCTGCATATTTGAAAAGAAAAGGGAAACAGATAGAAGGAGACTGGAAGAGGGGCAATTTAGCATGTCGTTAATTCCTATAAAAGTTTGGGAGGGTGGTGCATGTTGGAAAGTACCTCCTCCTCTTTCCAAGAGAGATAGCATGGGGAACGGGGAAAACACCAGACGCAATACAGAGTTAAGAAACTAACGCCTAGAGGGAATGGTGTCGCTTGATGTTTGGAGGGGTAGCTGGTCTGAAAGGGACAGAGCAGGGAGGAATAAGACACAATATCACATTCAAGACAGAGGAGCTGTTAAGAGTCTGGGTCTAGTGCTTGGCAACAAGAGCTGCTCAGAGCTTAGGAGGTAGGGGTCTCACTCCTCAGGTAGGGAAGTTTAATGCAAGAAAGGAGCTGAATCCAGGCTTGACTTCAGAAATATCCACTAATACAGAAAGGGATATTTGTGTCCAGGCTCAGTCTGGTTTAAATGACGAGTGCACTGTCAGCATGATGAAAATTCAACTTTGGGGAGGCAAAACATTATTGCAGTTTTGTGACTGGTTTTGGCTCTGCTCTATCATTTGCGGTAGTCAGTGTCAGGCTGCATAGCAGAGCTGCTTGGAGATGCTGAAAACCCAAGAATCAGCATGAAGCCATCCTGAAGAGCATAGATCCATGCAATCCCAAAGCTGAAGCAGCTTTTCCACTCACACTCCCAAGGATGTGCTCAGGACTGAAGGGGTGGCTGTCAGGATTGCACTGGGAATTGTGAGATAGCTGTGCATCTGTGCCAGATACAGCTTGTTAACCTGGGCTGAACAGATCACTATTGATTACAATTTAACCTCTTTCTGTAATACAATAAATGATATAGCTCCCATGAAAATAGGATCAACATTTTATGTCAGCCCCCTTACCTGCCATTCTAAGCTTAATTCAGCAATTATCCATGGGATAGATGAAACTTAAACTGCCAAGTGCTGTAATCTCAATATATCCCATGTAATTTACAGCCATTTTAAATTTCTTTCCTTTACAGAAGACTTTTATCAGTTTTCTGTCTCCTATAATTAGCATTTACTACCATAGGAATAGTACTAGAAGCAATAATATTTGTGTTGTATTAGTCTCCATAAATTCCAGTGGTAGTTGTGATATATGTAAATGCAAAAAAACCCCACCATGATCTTTGCCTTGAGCAGTTTACATAATGAATCTTGTTGCAGCTATACTGTGTTTCATCTGTTCTCCTCCAAATCAGAATGTTTAATAGTAAAGAAGTAATCCTGTACACACAACAGGATTCCTGTAGTGCATGACTCCTTTTAACTCTTTTTGTCCAGGTCGTTTATTGTCTGCAGTTGAATTACTTTGCTTTTCCACTTTATGCCAGGAACAGGTATGATTCTCTTGCCACAAATAAGCAGATCAACACAGAAAAGGTTTTTTTTTTGTTTTCCTCCATGTGAAAGATCTTTTCCCTGAACAATGAATGAAGAAAATTCTTACACTTAAAAACATTTTAAATCATTTCCTATATACAAGACATGCTGTTTTATCTTGATAGGCTAGCATGGAAATTGCCACTTTGTTCTGTTTTCTTTGGCTAGTAACTGTCTTTGAATATTGCCTTATTTTCCTGTGGAAGGATGGTTGGGCCCAAAACAGCAGTGCTGTAACAAAACACTATTTCATGCAGGTTTTTGATGCAGGTGTTTTACATGGGAAGCCAGGCTGGGGTGAATAATCCTATCAGGCTTGCACAGAGGATTAGCATGATTGTCACAGGGTAGAAAAGATTGTTGAACTATGTCAACACGAACAGTACATCAGTCCTGCTTCCTCCTAAATTGCCACATAATCAATATTCTCCAGATCTGTCTTCCTTTTCTATGGCCATTTAAGGCACCACTGCCTGCTCAGTTTGATGTCTGCTGCTTCCCTTTGGTGCCTTTAACAAGGAGCATCAGGATCACTTTCTCTGAATAACTGAACTCTTTATCTTACTGTATCTGCTTGTGGTGGGTGTGTGAATGGCACAATTTTTCTGTGCCTCCCATCAGTATTTGTGATTGAAGAAAGGAAAGGAGTGAGGCAGGGTAAAGATTAAATTTCCCAGACCTGTAATGACTACAGGACACTGTTGCCATTTCACCTCATTTCTCTTGCTGCTCAAAGAAGAAGAACGGGTGAAAGATGCTGGCGGACAATTGTCCATCCAAGTGCATCTGCATGCAGGAATTTCTTGCAATAGAATATGTCCTTTGAAACAGTGACCAAATATATTCAAAATGAAGACAGGATGGGCATTATCTGAACAATATAAAAAGAAGGAACAGATATTGAAGATGGAGGGCAACACAGCAAAGCAAGTAGCTGCTCTGAGTTGAGACTCAGCAAAGCTGTAAAACAGATTAGGCTTAATGAGACACGTATTTTGCTAATTAATTCATTTAGTTAAACTTAAAAACAAGGAAGGAAGATGTACTGAGGTCCAGTCACACCTTAGCAAATATTTGAGTGCCATTAATGGCAATGATACAACTGTTGGGCTGCAAAGGTCGGGCTCAGTGTCCTCATGAACCTGATGAACAGGTTTGGACAAACAGAGACAAAACCCAAGAATGAACCAGGGCTGAGGAACTTTGACTGGGTGAATATGATCTCTCTCACTGAGTAAATGCTCAGAGATATCTAACAAATAAACTTAAGCAGGGTGTTTGCAGATGGAATAAAACCAGCATTCTATTAGTTTATTTTCTTCCTATACATGCTTTGGTTTTAATTTTAGATGTTAACCATGTTCAAGAAATCTGAACAATAAAACTGTCAAATTTCCATGTTCACCTCTTTCATACTTCCTAAAACCAGAGGGAAAGAGCACAACTCAGCTGACTTGGTGGTTAAGTGCAGTGGACAGCTGCTGTGGACTAACCTTAAGCTGAATAGTAACTACAAATTCCAGCTCTGGTAGAGGCCTAAGACTGAAGAGAAGAGAGGTTCTTGTAGCAACACTGGCCAAAGTAGGCAGGAAAAGCTGTCAGATGTTTCAGAGTAACTAAATTAGTGAGTTCTGTTGCTGTTACATTTTAAAGAGGATCATGTACTTAAAAATTCTTTAAATGCCCATCCAAAAGCCTGTATTCTCTTGTGGTACACTGCAGCAGGACTTGTTTCTGGGAACACTCACAATGCCTAGGGAGCTTGATTTGACGCTGAGTTCAATGTAAATTGTCTTATAAAAAATACTTAAGGATGTTGAATAAAACTAGGATTCCCTGCACTGTTTCAGCTGGATAGGTTTTTCTGTATTTTTGATTTTGCTGGTGTGCAGGTGGTATGTAGTCTTTCTGACACCATTAATTTAATGACTTTCTCCAATCTTACAGGTGTACAGATTACATTTCCAACAGTATTTCCAAAATTATTTCTACATTTATGTGCTAGGAGCGATTTTTAAAATTTATTTTCTCTGCACATAGACTACAGCTATAGCTTTATTATTTATAGTCTTTATTACAAATCTTTTTTGACAGCAAGAGTCTGAAGGAAGTATGACTGGACAACACTTTGCCTTGTTAGGCATGTACCAGTTTGTTTGGTTGCTATGACAAATGCTCCAAAGCCACAGGTGATGCTGAGCTCTCATAGGACAAATGATACAGGGCAACATTGAATAAAATAAAACATTCATTGGCCTTCAATGTCTTTACAAAGCAGCCTATCCTTACTTTGCCTGTTTTCTCCATTCTCTAAGGTTTCTTCATCTGGCCTCTGTGGAACAAAACTGGAAAATTTCTGGTGTGTAATAAAGAATGAGCCAATATAAATTTAAGCTAATGTGTAAAACCAGGCATACAATTCTTTCCCTCCCCACAACCTGCTGCTTTTTCTTTCCAGTACTGCTGGAGGAAGAATATAATTTTTTTTTTTTGTTGGGGACACTTTTTTAGCCATTCTCATTTCAATGTACTGAGTGTATCTCTTAATATAGCCAATTGAGTCAACTTATACAGAGGACTAACCATTTTTTTTAAGCACTAAGAAATTTTAGGAAGAGACGGAAGACCAACTTATATATTCATAGTCTCAGTAAACACAAGTTTATTATATTAATAGAAGGTGGAGAAAAAAATCCAGTACTTTCACTTAGAAAGAATGATTTTAATGATTTTAAATGACAGTAAGTTGAGCAAAATTGACTTTCCAGGAGGCAAAGTATGCAAAAGAAATCTTTCACAGCAAGCAGACATTCACAGTGTGTAAAGAGCAGGGTGCTAAGGAAAACAAACCAAAAAATCCAACCAGTCATCAGGTCTACAGAGTTTGAATATTCCAAAATTCGCAGGCAGAGTTGGCAGTTGCTGGTCACAAGGTAATTAAAGAGTGGAACATCATATGGTGTTAACTGTCAGGACTCAAGTGCTTTGGTAGCAATGTGTGTGGGAAGCCTGCAGAGCCTGCCTGCAATGTGCCTAACAACCAAAATTGTTTTGCATTACATTCACCCACAAATTGAAAATATATGCAATATTTATTCTAGTATAGTTTTTGGCATGGGTTGCACCTCTAACACTTTGAACAATTTAAGCAAGCCTGGGGATCTTATCGAGGGCAGTAATTTAGAACATTTTGTTTATAGAAAAAGGATTTGCTGTACTCCACTGAAAAAGCCAAGCCAAAGCTGAACTATATCCTTTAAAAAACAAAATAAAACATTTTTATAGATAAACTGTCTCCATCTAGAAAACAGTTAAATAATGGCCTTATTGACAGCAGCTGAACAAACTTGCCATAGAAAAATGTGTCATTTTCAACAGATTTGGATTAAGGGGTTTTTGTCCCTGTTTTGCTTTATATAAATATATTCCTATAATGCATACAGACCCTCACTGGCATTTGAAAAAGCAAACACAAGTCTGGGAAAGATTTTATAATGATTTCAAGTTTTTCAAAAGTTTGCTTTTACAAAATCCTGAAGTACATATGAAATTTTCTGTCCTTTTACAATAATATATGTATGGAGATACAGACTATGTTTTAGACTGTGAAATTTTAAAATTTCCATGACGGAAATCTTCTTGTAATTTAGGTGGACATGGCCACTTGAAACTACTGACAACAAGCACTGCAAGCTACATAAATCCTTAGTGAGATTTTAAAAACAAACAAGGAAATTAGGTTCAGCCTACTTCTGAATAAATTTACTGAGGCCCTTTGGCACTACCCCAGAAACAGCTTTTTTCTCCTCTATTTTTTGTCCAAGCAGTAGTCTATCTTCGCTCTACTGTAATTTATATTACCCCCATTCTTTGGAGCACCAAGTTTTATGAAGCTCGTGTGATATAAATACTTTTATCATCTCATTATAAGAGAACAGAAACAATTGTAGATCCAGAGTACTTGCTGGGTTTTCACAATAAGTTTTGTAGCAGATCAGCAAGTTCACTCAGCATCAACCAAATCCCAAATGGAGTAAGTCAAACATTGCCTCACTGAGGGTAATTTAATGAAAAAGCCTTGTTTTTTTCAGGAATGCAGAAATTATTTTAATTCAAAATCTTGCTTGGTAGAAGGTACCAAACAAGGTTTGGTAGAAGATTTTGTAGTAGAAAAAAAAACAAAACAAAACAAAATTTTTTTTAAAAAGAGAGAGAAAAACACAATCTAAAACTATAACTCAAAACTAAATAACCATTTTTAGTAGTATAAACTGGTCAGCCATAAAGTTAAAATTCAGAGTAAATCTGGGCAAGCAGAATCTTGAGTGGATCTCAAAATGGATCAGATTATCAGCATTTCTTCCTGGCAAGGAGGCCTTCTCAAGTGGAAGCAGACACCAAACAGAAGATGCAGTCTTTAATATTTTTATCCTGACCTAAGGCTGTGTCAAGCTTATGCTCCATAAAGCAAAAAGTTAAGTAATGTAAAAGGAGCTTTGTGTTCCATTTAATGAACCACCATCCACAGAATTTAATTTCTATCTCTACTTCATTGTGGTCTAGATGTTAATACAAATATTTTTATTTTCTGCATTTGCTTTCTTTAAATGCCTGGTGATAACCTGTGGCAGAAATTGGGGTATGGGATGTGGGACGAGGTACTCTATATAGAATCACCTAGAGCCCTCATTTTCTGCAGATTTTTCTTCCTCTTTTAAATTAATTTCAGTTAGAAGAAAAAAAAGACAATGTTTTTCTCCAATAATATGAAAATCAGGCTGAGCATTTAAAATATATTTGGATTTATAACACTGTATTTGATTTGTTTGGTTAAATGGCAACTTCACATAGGAAACCCAGCAGGACATCACATAGCACAAAACTGTGGTTGTTCCTTCTAAATCTAGTTTATTCTACTGCCATCCAGCCACAGGGAAACCTAGGCAGAATGAGAAAACTGGAGAAATTGCTAGCAGCAAATTAATTCCTTGTCTTACTTTGCATGTTTCAAACAAGAGTACCACAGAAAAAAAGTAAATCACATGTATTAATTTAGTTGTTATTTTTCTATGACTTCAAATATTTTAAAAACATTTGTTTGCCTCTATGTTGTTACTACAATTAAACATGTTAATTAAAAATATTTTTAAAGTGCATAGTAAGGAGTGACAGACAGTTGGAAACTGCTGGACTTAGTGCATATTATTAAAGTGATGTGTTCTGAGATTTTGAATTGTTTGAATAATTTATTGTAAGTGGTTTATTTAGACAAGAAAGCAGCAACTTGTAGCAACTTGAAGTACTCAAGCCAGCCTGATGTGATGCAGCTTGAAGACCAGTGGCAGCTCAGCTGTGGCACTACAGAACTCTGCACGGGATACTTTGTCTTGTTCTTGGGTGCTTTTCTCCTTGCTGTCTTGTGCAATCATCCAGATTTTGTTTTAATGTTCTTGTTAGTTGTAACTATTCAGAAAATAATTTATGCAATTTATGAAATTTTTAATTTTTAATTTTTAATTTAATTTAATTTAATTTAAAAAATTTTTAATTTACAAAATTTTAATTAATTTCAGTTTTTAGATGGCTTTTTCTGTGCTCACTGACATGAAATATGGTGTCACTCACTGAGTCACATTATTGTTTTTGCCCTCTGAGTTGATGCATGACATTGCTACAAAAAAAAAAAAAAAATAATAAGACAAAATGCAAACAATGCTCATTTGTGTAAACTTTTGAATTAGTTTTGGGACTTACAACTCTTCTATGAATAAAATACTGAGCCTCTGAATAGTATCACAGTATAAATAAAAGATGAATACTGCAAAGCAAAAAAATATTCTGTTTCAATGGAACCTTGTCATGTTGAATGGTAAAATTCCCATTGATTTCACTGCATTCAAGCTTTTAATGTTATTCACGATATATTCCCTAGGGCCTTTTGTACAGTTCTGCCAATTTATTGGCATCATGATTTGGGATTTTTAACATTTGACTCTACAGCTCTATCATGGTTCCAGCCAGGACAGGATAAATTTTTTGCAGCAACCAGGAGGGGGCAAGGCCAGGACACAGAGGTTATTCTGTAACACCTCACTTCACTGCTGGGAGCGGGAAAAAAGGAAACTTTTCCAGCAAGAAGAAATTCCTGCTTGTTAAGGAAACATGGCAGAGGGAGCCATAGCCATCTAATATTTTCTATTACCAGGTTGGCTTTTTTGTCTGTGGATCCTTTCTTCTCTTCTACCCTCTCCATTAGTATTGTTGCTGCTACTGTTCTTATCTCACTGCTGTTTCCAGTAAATTGTTCTTATCTCAACCTGTGATCTTTGTCTTTTATGCCTCCAATTCTCCTCTCCAGCCACCCTCAGGAGGGAAAGGAGAGCAAGCAGCATGGGAGCACTAAACTGGGGAATACAATTCCTAAACTGGGACAAGCACAATCACTTCAGCTGTAATATTTTTACTTGAAATGAAAATTAAGAATATGCTAAGAGTCCTTATTTTTCTAAAAATTACAGTTGTTAACAATAAATAGGACTGGATCCTCTAAAAGGCAATCTGGAGTTCTAGCTCTGGGGGTTTGTTTGCTTGCTTAATTGTCTCTTATTTACTACAATGACAAAATCTCAATGCAAAGAAAGATCTGGCCTGTGACTGTTTCAAAACCCCAGTAAAGTCCTGTGAGGAATACTCAGTGCTTTCTTACACATTATTGCAAAGATGGGATTAACACAGCTCAACATTAAATATCAGAGCTAGAAAAAACTCTCTTCTATTTGTATCCCATTTGCTTTGTAAAATCACAGGCCGAAGTGAGAACACTTTTTTTAACAATGTAAGAGAAATAACTAAAGCACTAGGCCTTAACCAGAATTTAGGATAAATCAAAATCCTAGGGCATTCCTATTATGAATGAAAGGTCAAGGAAGAAAACCTGTCTCCTCAACATCTAAGGTGTTTTTTCCAGTTTCTTTGAGATGATGCTCTCAGTCATGTGGTTTAGTTTTACGTAGTCCTGCGTGAAACATGGACTTGTACGCAATGATCCTTAGGGGTTCCTTCCAACTCAAGATATATTCTATGACTTCAGATGCCTAAACTGGCATTTTAGCTCCTCAGCTCACTGTCAGATCTGCCCCTAATGTCTAATTTATTACACATCCACAGGTTCTCAACCTAAGTTTACAATATGCTTAACAGGCTGGCTTGACAACAGGTCAGGGAGACACAGCTTCTGTAAGAAGGTAAGGAAAAGAGAAAATAACTGAAAAAGTCTGTAGGCAATTTGGTTTCAGCATGACTTTTTGATTATAGTCAAATAAGCAAGAGGTTGACTCATTATTAGTGTAATATAGTAACGGATAAGCAAGGAAGTTACAAAGGGCAATAAATATTCTTAAATGAAGAGTGTTTGGAAACTGTTTAGAAAGTCTCTGGTGTAACAAATTAATTAGTCATTGCTTATTAATGTAATTAATTAATCCAAATTAAGTGTTAGAATAATTATTTTAAATCACATTAGGAACAAAAAGTGAAACTATAGACAATATTCCATTTGCAAAGCCCCACAATGGATGAAAAATGCTGAAGCAAGGCTTGCTCACTGTCTAAAATGCAGTTTGAGAGAAATAGACTGACAAGTACATGAAATCAAAATCTTCTTAAGTCAGTTTGAGGCAGATCTATCAGATCAGTCTAGATCAAAGAAAGTCCTCTCCTCTCCAGCTCTGTAGACATCACTGAAGTGAGTCTGGCTCCTGCCAGGTCTGTGGTACAGAAATAGCACTTGCAGCTTGAGGACTGCAAGTGCCAAACTGTTAGCAATAGTGATGGAATAAATACTTTTCATTAGGGAAAATATCCAGCAAGAGGTCATTTTAAAGAGGGAGCTTTGAAAGAGTATTACTGCTTTTGGGGGATGTGATCTAATCCTCTTACTAAGTTGCTAATAGACTAAGGAGAGGACAAATAGAGTAGAAGGGTTGTGATTTATTAAATATGATAAATGCTTCTTGCTCTAAAATGTGAACCCACTTAATTTAAACATATGGTGTTTTATAAGTTAGCCTAGTTTATTCCCATTTGCACTGCAAAATTCATTAATACTTATATATTTTAGTGCTTTGTCCAGTCCACTTTCCTTAACTGTACAATGGTATACTGTGAACTGGATATAGAGAGTGCTCCAGTCTAAAATAAATTAGGTTTATCATGCTGCTCAACAGACACCTCCTTTCTTTAAAGGTAAGATTCATTTTCTTCTTTTATCTCTGAACAAGTTTTCTGTTGGTGGGCTCTATGTGCTTCTATTGCCTTTATTAAATAATGTTTCCAAAGAGTTTGCAGTCAGCCTTATTATCTGCCCTAAATCCTGTATCTTTGCTGTCTTTGTCTATAGCTTCTAGCTTTTTGTCGCAGCAGACTTCACAGTGTTCTCAACATCTAGAAAGCTTTGGACTTCAGGAATACAAATCCAGGATAACTTCATAACAGTATGAGTAGTGTAAATTCTCACCCATGAACAGGATAGCCTGATGCACACAACAGTCTGGAAGACTGATGGGGCTGCAGAGATGCACCAGCTACTTACAGCTTCCTGTCTCATCCTGTTTCATGTGCTGTGAAATTTTGCAGGGGAGTTGGCATCTGCATTCATCCTTTGCATGTAAAAACTATATGATTTCTTTCCAAAGGGTGAAGATGGGCTGTAGACACAACTACACATGTTTTCTTGTTTGGAAATTTGCTGGCTGGATATGTAATTTGACTAGTGTTTTTGTATTACAGCAAACTTGGAAGGAGAGAAAAGTATTTGCTTGGTTTTTAGAGCAAAAGCATTCATTGACTTTGTCCAGTTATATCCTGTGCTAGCCTAAGTCTTCTTTTAGCTTTTTGTACTGAAACACATACTTTTCTTTCTGTCTCACCCCAGAGCCCAGTGACATCAGTAGAATTGTTCTGGATTTACAGCAGTATAACTGAGAACAGAGCTTGGATCTGTGTCTAACTCATTAGGACTTTCATTGTAACAAACTTCTAACTTCATAAATAATCACTCTTCTGCAAATCCTCACCACTCTGCTTACTGAAGTATTCAGAACAATACTTAAAGAAAAATTAATAGAGTATTACTAACTTTAAATACAGCTTAATTAATTAAACTGCGTGGAGTTATACAGACACTTAAAATGAAGCACTGTTTAAGTAGCCCAGACGTATTAGATCTCTTGACTTTGTGTGTGTTTATTTTAAAGGAATTTTGAGTATTAATACTACTAAAGTTATTGCAAAATAAGATCCTCACTGCTTCTATCTATTGGTGCACTGGATTCAGAGATTTCATTGTATGTCTGACCCCCATACCAGTACCAGCGCATGAAGTCTAACTGGAGATTTTTGATTAAGATCAGTTTCACTTCATCTGTTGATGATTCCAGATAATCTGTTCACCTATGATTAATACTGGCACATAAATCTAAAGTCATACTGCTCTCATTAATTTCTACATTAATTTCTGGTTATGATTATTAGTTGTTTGGCATGATTCTTAACTGTTGTATTTCACATTTGTCTCTCTCCTATTTGTGGCAATTTGCTTTTCCTTCTCTAAATATTATTGTATTTTCTTCTTTGCATCTGTATTTCTAATATTTCTTTTCCTATATATTATTTATCTGTCCTTGCAATATTCATTGTTGTTGAGTGTCCACTGTAAGAATTGTTTATCTTCTGCGTTACCAAACTTTCTTTTGTCTTATTTTTGAACTAATCTGATTTTAATGACTCTTATCCATTTCAATCATCCTATTTGAACATAAAAATTGCCCTACTGAGTCAGATCGATGATCCCTCTATCCTAATGCTGTAATGGCAGCTGGAGATGCAGTTGTCAGGGAGAACACCCAACATGGGGGCTTTCAGTCACACACTTGCCTTCTACTCCACCATTACTGCAGTAGGTGTACTAGAGACATCAGAACTTTGCCTCTTCCTGATACTGTTTACAGACATGTTTTCCATGAAATTATCTAATTCTTTCTTATATCTGCTGAAAGCCTCTGCAGTCCGATTGTGTGGCCTCTTGTAATGAACCTTATTTACTACTTGATCTTGTAAGAAAAGCAGAAAGCAGAATACATCTTTGATTTGCTGTTGGTCTCAATCTTGGTGATTTGATCAAAATCCCTATTCCACTTGAAGCAAGATCTCAAACAGGGACAATAATATTTGGTCCTTATACATAAAAATTAACCTGACAACTGAAATAAGTGATGATATCAAAAATTTTTGATTTCACAAAAGCAGAAAAATAGTGAGTCTGAAGAATAATTATGTGACCATGAGATTCTAAATAATGCCAGCATGACTAGCCAAAATACATTATTATTAATAATTATTTTGCTTTGTTTCAAGACCTGCTCCAGTGTGAAGCCCTCAATTTTACTAGACCTTTAACCAGTCTTTTTTTTTTAAAATAACTGGCATATGTTTATTCCTTCTCCCCTAAAAATGATCCAGCGCCTTTAAATTCATGTAAAGCATTCATAGCAAAGGGAATCTAAATTTCACAATGCACAGATCAGGAACAGGGAAAACCATTGTGTATGCTTCTGACATTCAACTCCACTTCTGCAGTCCTCCCAGCACAGATTTTGCCATTATATGCTCATTTGATCTCATATTGTGTCAAAACTAATCAGAATTTCATGGTGATACAATGTTCTCTCTTGATACTTCATCAATGTGACTTTATTTACAAAGCCCAGCATTTAAACTTCACAAACCAGTTTTACAGGCATTCTGTGCCTGTAAAATTCCACATACACTCCTAATCATTATTGTTGCACTTTGTTTGGTGTATGTTGTAAACATTGTAGTGCATCAAGCCCTTGGTAATTGTGTAGCCCATCACTTTTTCATTTTTACTGCAAACTGACACTTGAAGCTTTTTGCCATACTGCTTTTTTAATAGGCTTGGAAATGTATCCTTATTATTTTCTATTGTAATGAAATCTTTGCTCCATGCTCTTTGGCCACTGTTATGAAGATAGAATTGCATTAATTTAATAACTAATTCTATTCAAGGTAGAGTGCGTCAAACAAGATAAATTCAACAAAAAGAAAAACGAGTCCTAGACAGAGGGGAGTAGCATGAATTCAAGTATTGCAGAAATTTCTATAGAAGAATTTGTACTTTCTGAGTCACAATAAACAACTGCTATATGAAAATGAACTGTAGACTCTTCTTCCAATATTTGAAGTAATTTATTTTTATTATTTGTTTTTTGAGCATCACTTCACAGTACATGATTCACACATATTCTGGCAGTCAGTTCTCAGAGCTAATAGGATGTTCCAGGATCTGAGCCCATTCAAAAAGGGACAGTTTGGTAGATGTGGCTCAAGGGTCTATCTAAGATGAGCAGTTCATAGGAGTGGATCATTAGATTAATATCTTCTTTGTCTTTGAAGTACCATTATCATTAATGACACTGTGGAGGTCTGAAGACAGACAATAAATAACGAAGTGATCTGGTACATGCATTTTTTGTCCAGTTTTACATCAGAGATAAATGTTTCAATGTTACACTGACAAAATACCACTTTCATAGTACTTTCTGACTTCCAAGAAAAGCAGCTTCTGTCTTTACTTCTCTGAAGTGTTTACTAAATGTTCAGAATGTGTGGACCAATTCCCACTTCCTAGAATAGCCAGAGCATCTTATGTTTTCAGTTTTAGAATGAAGAGGTAGGGACAGGAGCAGTGACTCATTCCTGTGCTATGGGAGCTGCTATTGATGGCAGAAGAGTAAAAAGACAAAAAAGTTTTTGAGGAAGATAGCATTATTTTCACCACTGAGGGAGGAAGTCTGAACCTTTCACATCACAGCTCACTGCTGATGGAATGGAAATGTTAAACTTTTTCACTACTACTGTTGATGGCAATTTTCAGCTGTCTCTGTTGGTGTCACAGCAGAGAAGAGAATAATTGAAAAGGCTGGTCACACAGGCTGCAAGAGGCCCTTGCAGACACCAGTAAAGAGGCTCTAGAACCTCAACAGGGTGGGAAGAAAAATGAAGCTAGCATTTAGCAGAGTGAAAAAACTAATTCAGGCAATAGTAGGTCTTGCAGATTAACATCAATCCTGGAGAAAAGTGAAAATGCTGATAAAAAAATCAATTAAAAAAGTCATATAAATTATACTAACTTATATAAAATTGTATAACATTTATAAAAACAGAATTTGGACAACAGGACATGTCAAATTATGTCTTTTAATTAGCTTTTAAGTTTTGCTCATAATGTTTATGCTGTTAACACAGTACCCATAAGTTTTTCTGGAGCATTAAGGCTTGAATAGAACTTTCTGCTAACAATTTAGAATTTTATAAAATGAATGTTTTACATATTAAATGTATTAAAGCTGATTAATAGGTGTGTGTTAAAGTGGAGTCAGAAAACCCATGTTCTTAAAACACCAAGTAAAAAAATCTGATTCAAAGACCACACATGAATCTGAAGAGCAAAAGGACCTCATGTCAAAATCACCAGAGATATGTGGCCTGGAGATTCTGCTTTTGATTATTTGTCTATAACAGTACAACAGGCACTCCTCCAGTCAGAGGTATGTCAGATATATCCAAAACATACGTCTAAAACTATGCAGCTCTTCACAGTGGGTGAAAAAGTAATGACCATATTTTAGTTAATGCACATAACACATGCTGCAAAATTGTTTGCTACAATTCTAACGTTGCTCGTCCCTGCGTTTTCCTGTTTCAGAGAAAAGAGACACTGCAGTTACTGCTTCAAATGGCAGCTAAGTACATCTAATGACAATATCTGAAAATGGCTTTGTCTCTTAGACCTCTTGAACTTCACTGCAATAGTATCACAGGCCAGTGAATATATTGTATGTTTTTAAGGAGATATGATTAATTAAGTTAAGGAAAGGGGACTGAAGCAAAAAATTTCCTCATAATGGTCCTTTACTGTCAGTGAGTTCAATCTACTGAAGTGACATATTTCTCCCAAACCACAGCATAAACAGAAGATACTCCAGAAGTCAATTCTAAGAGGTACAAGTTAGATAAGAACAAAATGTGGTCTTGAAATATTTGCACATCATCCTTTTTCAGTAGAAGAAAAATTCTGCGACTGCCTTTTAGAACAGAAATCCCAATAGATAGTACGAAATATAAAAGTAACATGAGTTTTAAGATGTCTGTGTGCAAAGGCAACAGCACAGCTGATTCAGTGTTCCACCATGAGATTGATTTACATAGCATAATATCCAAAAACATTCATGCATTACACACAGCACGTAGTGCAGCAAATGCAGTTATTTCATCGTGCAGTTTTGGCTTCATCACCAGTGATGGCGATGAAGCCAAAGGCAAATCATATCAGCTCTAAACAAGGCTTTGCATGGTGCCTGGCTTTGCAGTAAGTCTGTGTTTGTAAAGCAATAAGGTTGTTCTGGTATTAATGCTTGGCAGTTGCAGTAACTTTATGTATCACATTATGCATTTCCTTTTTCCTATATGTGCAATTGATTCCAGTGGTCTGAATCTCCCTTACCATTTAGCTAAACCAGACTCTTGCTTTAACAAAATCTTTGACAAGAGCACATTTTGAAAGTTGTGTCTATCTTCTTTAGAAGAACTTTAAAAAAAGGAGTAAAAATGAAAAAAAAAAATTTTTTACTGAGCAGTTCTCAGAGCAAATTGCATGAATCTTCCTATTGTACTTCCCACCTGTTTTTGCATGCTTTGTGTAACAAAATAGTTAAGGGTGCTGACATTTTAAAATACTATTTACATGACGTAAGTCTTGCAATGAATGGGGCTGTTCATGCCTCAAACTATGGTTTCTTTTTAATGTCTCTGTGAATTCAAAACCTAGTTATGTTGCATACACTTGGATCACACTGGAAGTATTTAATTTGAAAGCCCAAGAGGTACAAACCAGACCCTTACCTTTCCTCCAGGAAGCAAAGCAGAGCCAACACAGAGCTCTGATGGCCAGTCAAGTTACTTATACTGAGACTTCATCTGGTAGACAGGCAATGGAGGAATGCTCAGATGTGATCAGACACATTTACTCAAGTTATAAGCTTGCATTACTGTTGCTTCTTCTGCTCTTAAATAAGCAAGGGCAATTTTCAGAAATTCAGAAATTGGTTTGTTTCTCCATCAGAAATACTTAACACTACTGACAATATTTATAATGTACTTGCCTGACTGAACAGAAATGTAAAACAGCTACTGGGATACACTTGCTGTTTATATTGGAAAACCTTACCTGGTGAGACTGAACCATAAAAAGGTAAAAAACTTCCTGTTGAAGACGTGAGGTTCTAAAGTAACTAGTTATTCTGAAATATTTGTGAGAATACATTTGAAACTAATTCAAAGCAGATGAAAAATGCTTCAAAAATAGAGTTTACTGACAGTTTGTTGTCTAAAGTAGGAATGATTAGGCCATCAGTTTGCAATAAATAATTAATACTTCAGTGAAAATACTTTTAAAATAACTGTAGAGCAACTAAATTTTATTTAAACCTGAATCTGTGTCTGAAGTGGTATACATGGCATGGAACATCATATTAGATCTACCAGAATACCTTTCAAAACAACAATTAGGAAAATATGCATTGCTACAATATTATATCCTTTGTCATTAACAATTTTTTTTACAGTACTAAATAATGGGGAAAATGTATTTTGACTGTAAAAGGGTATAAGAAAAATAAGGCAGACTTTTTTGCTTCATAAGGGCTTATCAAGTACTTGATGACCAAAAGTTTCTGGAACTTACCCAGTCATTAAAAGAAGAAATAATGGTAGAATCTGGTTTTCCTCAGAGAAATAACTGTGTCTAACATTATAATATAATGGCAGTTCAGGGAAAAGGTTTAAGGGGAGAAACAGTATTATGCAGTCAGAAAGCAGCCTTATTATTTCTCCTATGAGATCACATGTCTGGAGTGTTGATATCTGAATAGAAAGATTCAAACCAAGGAATTAAGCAAGATAAGTAATAACTTCATGGTGCACAAGTCGCAAATTATGCTACGCAAAAGCACAGTATAAAAATCAGCCTATGGAAATTTTGTTTTAAATTTTTTGTGGCAGATTTGTAGATTAATCTAATTTAAACATGCATTAAGCCAAATAAAGCATAATAAAAAAATTCTTGTATTTACATTTCAATATAGAGTTTTGTATTTTGACTAGAACCCATGTTTCTCAGTCTCTGTGCTAAGTAATCTATATATGTCCAATTTAGTTAACTAACATAAAAATCACCTAGATTAAAGTCAGAATTAAGAGTACTGCCCCCACTTACATTGTGATATCCCAGATATGTGACAAAATACTAAAATTCATGAGCAAGAAAATCAGGTTTAATTGATGATATATTTTGTCTCATTTAAAAGATAAATAGCAAGTATGTGGAAAACTTTTTTGATCAGAAGCAGCTGTTCTAGACTAGGCCAAAGGGCCATCCATCTAACATAGCATTTTGAAATTAGGACACACAAAATTCTCCATCACTTGAGCAATAGCATACATTTTGCCCAGTTAAAACCATTTTGATAAAAAAACAAACCCCAATACCTAGTAGAACATGTGTCATATTCCTTCTAGTATCAAGTTGCTCATAACTTGAAACTGATATCTACTAATGTGCCCAAATCTCAAATTTACAAGCTTGTAAACCCTTCACCCCAAACCAACCCTGAAATCAATTCATTAAACAGTTGCCTTGCTGGTTACCTTCCACTATTCAGGCACCAAGCAGCTCTAAGCAGGAGGTTACACTCACCACCTGGATCTTGTGATTTGACAAAATAAATGTTAAGTTTGTTCTGAAATCTCCTTTAATGACTTTTCAGTTTGCATCAGATAATCTGGTATGTCTGCCATATAAAAGTTGTGCAGCATGAGAGGCCACTCAAGCTTCTCTATAATGGAAAAAGCAAACATTTACTGAAGCTCTTTTGTTTCAATGCCTTTATTTTCTTTGAGCACTTTAGGAAGCTTTATAAAAAGGGGGTTTTTTTAGTAGATGTCTTTTACAAGCTGGTTTTCAAACTGATTTTTTGACTTGATAATTTCTCAGCAGACTATGATATAGTTGCTCCCAAAATTATACAGATATGTGGTCTCTTCAACAAATAATATGCTTCTAAAGATGCTTGGAAATTTATTAACATACAGAATTTAAACATCACTTTTATACCTCCTAACATTTTCATGCATTATGAACAAGAGGAAATTTTTCCAGGTCATATGGCCATAATAAAACATTGGAAAAATTTTACAAATTAAATGTGATGGTACAAAGAACAATTATATGGCTCTTGATATTTCAGTCTCTTCAGAAAATAATGTCTGGTGGAAAAACCCCCTTAATTTATAAGGTACAGCTCTTGAGTTTCAATAGAATTTTTGGCTGCCTGAGGTTACTTACTCTGTGCAGGCAGAATATGACTCAGAAATACTCTCCCAACCAGTGGCCAGGCAGGATGCATCGTGTCTGACCTTGTGTCACAGCATAGCTGGGTACAAGTACTAGGTCACTAACAACTCTCATTATCAAAAACCAGTCAGGAGAACTTCTTCCTCTTCTTGGTTGTTCCTTTGTTTTGGTTTTTGATTTTTAAGGGCAAAGCTGAGCTAGTTCCTCTTCCCTAGAATGTTTCCATTGCTACCTTCCCCAAGAATAAGGTTGGGCCATCCATGTTTGAGGCCATCAGCATTACCAAAAAAGTCATACTTTAATCATTCCTGTGTGTAAGAAATAGCACAAATTTTTCTCTGTGCAGAATTGTAATCTGTGGCACAGAGAGTATGTGTATATCCAGATAATGAACCCGCATATCTGTAGGACTTTGGGACATTTGAAGTTTGGGAAAAGGAGCATCACTAATGTTCTCTCAATTTTAAGTCCCACATAAAGAATTTTTAAATAATGCAGGGGTAGGAAATATTAACCTTGCAATAGTGAAGGCCAATGCTATGTCACTTCAAAAGAGGCATAAAGCTTTAATGCAGTTTCCTACATTTTGGTCTTCTCCATAGATAGAGGGCCTCCTCTTTTTCTCAGAACAGCACCTCACTAGAGATGTTTAACTTTTAACTGCAAAGAAGGAAATAAATCTTTTCTTCCTGAAATTATAGTCTGGGTATTTAACAGAGCAAGGAAGGGGGAAGAGCACTGCTATCAGCAGATGCTGTGATGGCTGCCCTCAGCAGAGTTGACTGTGTTGCCCTTGCTCAAAAAGTGCAAACATACTGCTAGCCTGGGGCCTCAATTTCAAACATTTACATGCAGAGTGTCAAGGTGGTTTATCCATCACAGACTTACATTTTAGCACTGTGCTCATGACCTACTAAGAGCAGCTGCACGTCAGGACATCATAACTTTAAGTAGCACTTGTCCATCACTTCCCTCTGACCTGTGGTATTTCATTGAGAAAACACATCTAATACCTATTTGAAGACTCCAGATGATAGACAATACGTATAACTACCTATTCCATATCTAAATTGGAAAATTATTACAGATAACCACTAAATTTAATTTTCTGTCAAAACTGAATAGTAATCCATGTAGTTTATAGTGAATACAGGGATTTTGAGCCATAACTTTGTGACCTGTAATAATTGTTTTAGAATGAGTCTGAATTTTTTCTACTTATGAGAGTAGAATTAACTTTCATTTCAGTTAAAGGCTGAAAGCTTGTGGGTAATGCAACATAAAAAGAACAATCATAGAGTGGTTCGGGTTAGAAGGGACCTTAAGGACCATCTATTTCCAGTCCCAGTTTGCTGAAAGCCCCTCAAAGATTTGTGCTTACTCAGTTTCATCAGGTGGTCTAGAACGGGCTCTTAACTCCAGTCCAAGAGATGAAATGTGATCTCAGAATATTTGAGTAAATGAGAGTGCTTTGAGCAATATATGATACTTCAATCACTAAAAGGAATTTGAATTCCTATTCATCTACTGGTACTATTGATGAAATTGTTGAAAATCGATAAATTTTCTTTTACTTCACTTGAAGTAGTTTTTCCCCAGTCTCTCCTCAGATTCCAACTTACACAGTATTTATACTGTATTTTGGAATAAGCCTTGTGCTCAGATATTTTGTGGGGGTGGTGGTTTTAATTTTCACTTGTTTTGGTTTTGTTGCAGTATTTCACAGACAGATGGATTTCTGATTTCAGTAATTGTTCATGAAATGTTTTACTTGTGCCTGCGTGTGGCTATCAACATGATTTCCTGGACAGAGCATACGTCTGTAAGTCTCACCTTGTCCACTGTCTCAGAGTAACCACTGGAGTGCTGTGTCTCTTTCTTACTCTGTAAATCACAGGGCAGTAGGAGAGATAGGGGTCATATACAAGCACCTCTGAATGGCTCTGAAAAAAAGCAGCATATAAAAGCTAGATAAAATGTGTGTTGGGGAAAAGAGTATAGACACATATAAAAACAGGGATCTAAAACAGGGCTATGGCAGTCAAAACACTGCAGAGCATCTCAAATTTCGGTATTACCTATAAACTATCAGTGAGTTCCTAGTTGAAATTACTTTCTTTCTATAACAAACTTGCAACTAGTGCTTTTGACTTAGGAATCCATCCTCTCTCTCAAATATTTTAGTTGTTTTTCACTAGGAGCTTTGCTGATTTAATCAAAATGGATTAAGTAGTACTCATTGTAAAGATCAGCTTGGTTCAGCGTCTGATAAATCTAATTTCTACATAAGAGCATCTCATCATTGTGAGCCATAACCTGATGAATTGCAGGCTTACTAGGAGGCTTAGGCTGTGAGATAAAGAAAGGAAATTTTTCTTCATTATTTTCCTTAGAGACAGGATAAAATCACAAGGTTTGCAGCTGTATTCTACAAGCTATGTTCAGAGTTGCTAATTACAAGGCAGGATTCTTCGGGTGCTGTGGGGATATTCACAACTGCAACTCTAAATTAAAAACACTTGTATAAAAACTCTAGTGGTGATCGCTGTATGTTGGGGCAGGCAGCTGGTGCATTAGATATAAGTGGAATGATTTATTCACTTTGCCTGGAGGTAGGTGGCATTTTTTCACTCCAGAGATTTTTTTAAATGTACTGAGAGTTTGGCTTAGTTGTGCATTTTAACTATTGACCAGAACTTAAGCAATGTCAGTCTGCCCTGCCTGGTGAGTGATGTGCATGGTGTTGTGTTCAGAGACAATGTTATAGCAAAGGCAGCAAACTTTCTGCTGTGACATTAGGAAAAAAAAAAGTAAATTCTCAGCTGTGGCCTTCCCACTTCACTGCAAATGACTAGTTGGGATGTTCACAGAAAGCAGATTTCTGTCTCTGATATATCAATAACTGCCATGATGCCGGTCAGATGTGTAAGGTTTATGAGAAGACCAGCCTGTGCTCTCTGCCTTGCTCACCTGTGCAAGGGAGGAATTGGTTTTGCACAGGTGCAGTTATTAAATCAAATCAGGCACATCAAAAGGCAGCAACAGATAACCACACATTTTCTATCTGCTTTGTTGATTGATCTACTTGAAGCTGTACTCCTGATGTGTGGTATGTACTTTTGTTAATAAAGGTACCTAGCTCAGCTACAAATCACAGTGAAAAAAAATCTGTTTCTAGTTAGATGGAAAATCTTACCTTTAGCGTAGTATATAGGGAAAAAATGTAGTTTAGGATATATATTAATTTGAAAGTCCATCTCAGAAATTTGATTGCATTTCTTAGACAAAAACAGCTGATCTATTTAGATAGAGGGGGAAAACCAAACAAAACCAAACAAAAAATCAGCAGGAAGGAAGGCTGGTAGTCTGTATGCCTCTTCTTCCTTGGTTATGGCCTGCCAAGTGTGAATCATGGTATCCATGAATTTGAGTGCATTGCAGTTCAAAATTAAGGTGTTGTTGGGCAGGTCAAGTACTTGCTTGGTACTGATAAACTTCTGTGAAACATTCATTCAGCACAATTTAAAACTGGAAAGTCTTCCAACACATAACAGTACAGAAGGTGTAATGTGAGCATTTGATATGAGCTCTGCAGTCACACACAGAAAAGGGAGCAAGAAAGGACACCATTCCACTATCAGTGTTTCTTCCCTTACAAAATATGTTTGGCATCTGCATCTTGCAGTTTCCCCTGGCAACTCTCTACTATCACAGAATAGAATGCCCCAAGGTTACACTCCATTACACTGCACCATCTTTCCTTTTTTTTTCTTGCTCCACAAGCTTTAATGAAGCCCATCAAATTTGCACAAGTGCCCTATTTACTGTACAGAGATTACATCAAAAGAAACTATGTTGGCTTCCTATTAATGCTTGAAGATTGGCAAACAATCACAAAAGTCGATTGCTGTTCAGTTTGCTGAGTGATGGCATGTATTGCTGCCTTGCCTAATTACAGCAAATCAGATGTTTCCTGTGGTGAAAAACAATACTAACAAATTACAAACTCCATGTGTTGTGAGGGGAATAGTATATCTCAAGACTCAATTGATGCAGAGCTTTGGGACATGAAATTCTGTAGAGGTTTTATCAGTTTATTTTAATGTGTATTTATGGTTAGGTAAATTAGAATTCAGGAGAAATATTATATCTTTTAAATATAAGTGACTGATTAACTGCACAATAGTAGCTTTTCTCAACAGATTCGGAGCTGAATTGTATTCAGAACCAAATTGTTACTGTTAGGTTTTTTTATAAGCTTTTCCCCACAAATCTTCTGTTGAGTTAGAAGAATAAAGGAACATGTGATAAGCAGTGAGGAAAGCATTACTATACCAAATAATCTACAAATAATTTTCAGGGTGCACAGAGATTAAAGGAATTGGCATTACCACAGGAAAAACAACAGGAATTTACCTTACCTCTACCTGAGATTTTTAGTTCTCACATCGAAGTCAGTAAAGATACAGCTGGCTTTGTGCATATTCCCTCTATTTTTCAGTCAGTAGTTCCCCAGGATGTGTTTTTACACTGAGGGATTATTAGAACATCATGATAACTCCTACACACAGTCTTAGCTTAACTTCAGCATGTAATTTCAATGCCTGTAGCTTTACTTCGAACAAAAGAAGCTGGTGTGACAGCCTTTGCTCTTTGTAAAGGATGACACTGATTTCCTTCACTTTTCACTTAACTAAGAGAAAGGCTGGATCGATCAATCAAACTTTGCAGTGTAATATTAAAGAATACAATTGTTATTTAAGCCTTACTTACAGTATAGAAGTCAGTCTGAAAAAATATTTGCTGAAAAAAATTTTAACTAGAAAAATTAATGCTTTTTATTTTCTTGAGGCTGAGTTGAGTAAGTGAAATAAAAATTATGTTTGGGAATTCTTGCTTGAGAAATTGCCTGTTAAGTCATGACATTGCCCACACACCTCTGATTTCGCTCTTGCAGCTCAGTGAAGTAAAAAGAATTAAATGAAGAAAGCTTCAAGGAATTTCTTTAAGACATATGCCAGCAGCAAATAATTTCTACATATGAATGTAGTGAATACTGTTTTCAGGATTTATCAAAACATGCATCTACTCCTGTTGGAGATTCCTAGGCAGATGCCTCCCCTGACCTCTCTGAAAATTTCCAGTTGGATGCAGTAGCACATGGGATGAGGAGAATCTCAGTACACTGTGTTCCGCACTGTACGGAGTTTCTGTTGTGCTCTGTGATCAGAAACTGTTGAGGAGCTGAAGGAGGAGGGGGACCTTCAGGCTTGATTGGAAGAAGTGGAAAATAATTTCTTTGAGCCTAGGGGAAAGATCAAGTAATGTTTTGTTGGAGCATGTAAAGGAAGATCCCTCTAACTGCTCAGCACCTTCATTTATGGCCAAACTGATGCAAAGTCCCTTGAAGGACTGAAAGATATAATGTTCACATCCATTTAGAGGAATTTGTAGTAACAAAATCAGATCTCTTCAATTTATTTTGTTCCCATCAGTTTCCCTTTTTTGCCATCTTGCTCATGATCAAGTTCTATGTGTTTGAATTCAAACATCTGTGCTTTACTCTAAAATGAAATTACTATGGTTCTCTACAATTTTCATACATAAATAATTTCAGTGCTACTGAAATGGAAAAATTCTGAAGCATCTTCCTGGCTGCTCTTGTTTAAGGCAGTTGTGACGTAAATGACACAGACTTGCTGTCTTTTCACTCTGTCTCACATTTCCTTCCTTTGCACTCCCCTTTAACATTTTCTCCCATCTCTCCCTGCCCTCCGTCCAGAGAAGTCAGTGTCTCATATCCTGTTCTCTGAATGTTGTTCATTTGCATGACCTTTATTACTCTTGATTACTATAATGAGTGGTTTTAGTAATTATCGTCATCCTGTTCTATTTTTCCACAGCAATACCCACATTAATGGGTTTCAGATTTATAAAACATATGTTATATTAGCAAAAGCTTAATACTACATCCCTCTCCCAGTAAGGCTTGTACACATGGAATAAATAGTAGCTTTCTCGAGTCCTGAATAAATATACAGTTGGCCTTAGGGAAGTGTCTCAGCTGAACTAAGGGTATCAGCCAAAGCTGAGTGTCTTGCCATCAAAGTAGTTCATGCTTCCACTGAACTGACATGCAAGGAATTTTTCTGTGCCTTGCACACTTTCATGAGTACCTCTGCTTTATTTAATAGGTATTGTTAATAAAATATTCAACTGAAAAAAAATTAATAGTGTTGAATGTGGATGCCTATTACACTTTCAAATGCTTTCTAACTAATAATGGTCAAAGAAATCCGTGTCCTCTCAGATCACATTGCAGTAAGAGAATGCAGCAGGGAAGTGCAAGAAGAAATTTATGCTTGTTACTGGTGCTTTGTGAGTCATGGACTAGGATTTTACAGTGATAGGTGCTAAGCAAACACAAGAAAAATATGTGACCCACTTTTTTGAGACAGAAAACAGTTCATGTTGTCGTTGGTAGTGCTAGTGGGATATAATTCTTAATTTTTAACTATTTTTCAATGTCTTAGTACGCTATAGATAAAAAATTTTATCTCAATTACAGCCATTTGCTGTTACTAGTACTACTGAGAGTAGTTACTGCAGTCCAACTGTTCTTTCTGGAATGCAATGTGAATGTGGGTTCACAGCAATGTGAATGCATTGTCTGCAAGAACTGCAAAGAGCCACCAATTTCTCAGCTGGATTCTGCCCCTGGGGGACACAAAGGCTCCTGATGAGCTGCAGCTTGTGCCATCATTCAGAAAAAAAACAGCCAGGGACTCTATAGGTAGCTATGTGGTGCTGTTCTAAGTGGCTTTATGACTTGCCACAGTAAGGTGTAAAGTCCCACTTCAAGGGTTTCATACAGACCTTGTCTTCCTGGATGTGTTTCTGTGATCCTCATGGCTAAGCTGGCTCATGCAGCAGCAGCACACAGAATGGGCAAAGCCATAACAGGCAGCCTGAATCTGCCCTGGATTGACATAGCCTAGCACAGACCACAGCATTTCCTTTCCAAACTTGTCTGGAAACTTACAAATTCCTCTAGATTTGTAGTCAGGGAGAACCAGAAAACATTGTTTCTGTTGGAGAGGGAGGCAGCAAAGATCATGTTTGGCAAATTTCTGATTTGGAAGCCTTACCTTTGGTTCTTCAGAGCCCTTCAGAAGCTGTTTGTGTTTCAGGTAGGGGAGGATCTCTCTGCTTTCAGATCTATACAGAGACCAGAGAGACCTGCCTGCCCACATTTTTTTCACGATACTTTGCTTTTTTTTCTTGTAATTCTTTCTACCCAAACTCATTCCTGTGGAGCTCTGGATCTGAAGGTAAAAATGCAAAGTGGTGCAGACAAGTGTGATCAGCAGAGTCCTACAGTTTGGGAGATGTCCCCTCATTTGTTCTACAGTGCATGGGCACAGCATCCAAAGAGAAAACTAAGCCATGTTATGATTTGGTACACCCAGCAGGAGTAGGGGAAAAGCCACAATGTGGGATCTTCCTGTAATCATGTAATGAACAAAATCAAGCCCTAGGCAGAACCTAAACCAAGTCAGATTTTACTTTCTCTGCTTACTGCTTGCTCTCATTTCTTCTCTCCTTTGTGCATTTACTACAAAAACTTATAACCTCCTGCAGCAGTACCTGCAGGAGGTTAAAACTATACAAGAGTTTCATTGTACACAGTAGAACTAAAAAGTTCAAGTACAGTACATGAGCACAAGTTCTCATACAGGGATGGTAGCAAACCTTGGATGAGCCCTTTTGTTCCTATAACTCTTTAGTGGGGTAGAGATGAACGACATGCAAAAAACCTCAGTACTACTTCAGATAATAACTGTAATTGCTTGTTTCCTCTATCCATCTTTATATGGCAATTACAAATGTGTCTAAGCCATACAACAGTGAAAACAGAAGATTCGCAGAAAGATATTCTCATACAAATATAACAGTATCTTGTGTTAAAGAATTGTTCCTTCATTCAATTTCTAATGTTTTTAAAGAAAGTTTTATTTTTAATAACTTCTCTTTAAACCTTTACTAACTTTGCAAGGAATTATCCTGCTGTCCTCTGATCTTGAAATCCCAGGGATGGGATGGTGTAGCTGACTGGAAGAAAGTCACAAAGTTCACAAAATTCTCCTTGAGAAAGGAGATTTTCAGAAAGCAATGTTTCCGCAGAGTGACTAACCATTGTAAAAAGGAGTAAAAATTTTCATCAACACTTAAAATGTTGACCTTTGTTTGGAATGCAATACAGATCATTTGGGCTTTATAATGGTAAATAATGACTTTGTGTAGAAGAGTAAGAAATACTTGGTTGTATGTGTTTGTGTGTCTGTGAGAATACAGAGTTGCAGTCCAATGAGGATTTTGTGTGCGTAGGCAGAGAAGTCTAATCTGGGATTTCAGAAATAAAAATCATTGTTCATGTAAAGAGATGAAGCAGGCTGATTCGAGCATGTGTGTTTCCCAGCCCTGAGCAGACAACCGGTGTCTCAGTATGTGAGACTGGTCTTCAGGGTGCTGCTGTTTTAACAAGGCATTGGCTGTCAAATCTCTCCTATCCCCAATGTGTAGCTGAGTTAATCTCTGAACATCACTGAGCTCATCTTCTTCTGTGTCAGTGCAGGCCCATGTTTGCTTTTGTCCTTAATCTGGTCGTGTTTAGGCTGTTTGCATATCTCATGGGTGTGACGGGTGTGACACTTTGCCTTTAGGATTAAAAGCTAAGCACATTGGAAAGATTTAGGACCAGGTAAAAATACATTTTCCTTCTCACAAGCCTTGTTGTTGATAATATTTTCTCTCTTTTCTGCTCATTTTTGCTCTTTAGTAGTTTCCATTTGTCATGTTTGCCCTTATTAGAGATTGGTTTTTCTCGTGGTACTTAGCTTATTTGTCACAGTAAAATATCTTAGAGGGCAATTGAACTTCAGAGTGAGTGGCTGGGCTTCTTTGAGCATTACAGATGCAGTTCCTGGTATTTTGATTCTGTTATCTCTTTGCTGTACAATAACCTGGAGTTTCAGGTATGAACTAAGCTGTAGAAGCATGTGATATGTATCCATACTGAAAACTGCATAGAAAAGAATTTAATTTTGGTAGTCTTTACCTAGCTATTATTTTAATATTTATTGAGTTTTGCAAGATGGATTAAATGTCCTAGTTTGGCTTGACTTTGATTCCTAATAGTTACTAGTGGATAATAATTGTAAAATCATATTCCCATGTGTTTAGCAAACCTTGTGACTCTGAAAGTGACATTCAGACAGAAGGACCATGAAAGACAGCTACACTTTATGTACCTTGGCATTGCAAGTATCTGGGAATGGGTTTGCATATTTTAAGAGTGCAAAGCAGGGACAGAAAGTGCCTGGTTCACAGGCTAAATCTAGAGAGTTTACAGGGAAAGAATCTTGCTCATAAAACAAAATTGTGTGTTCAGGAGGAGGGTGGGTCAGATGCAGTAACAGGGAGCATTAATTTAAGTCCTTTTTGAAGCCATTAAAAAGTAATCTTAAATTTCTCTGAAGGAGAAACCCGGACTCCAAAATCTAGGGGACCTTGGTAGCTATGTCCTACCTTTAATGTAGTCAAGTGGATGAATGCCAGAACAACTTTGTAATTAGTGCTGTGTAAATACAGACCTCTGATGCAAGTAAACTAATATTCATATTGTCAGATCTGTGTGTTACTGTTGTGATTGTTATTCTCCCCATCTGGGACCACATTTTTGTCCTCAAAAGTTTTTATTGAATGCATAATGAGTCCTCAAAAAAAGTATGTTTGTAATTTCTTGCATTTAATGTCACTGCATGTTACTTTTCCAGTGTCCTACAAGAATGACCAACTGAAAATATTTCTAGACTTTAAAAAATTGGAAAAGATGGATCCTAAGATTTATAGCATTTCATAGAAAAGGAGCCATCTTTTCAAACATCGTTTATGTTTGTTTGCAAGGCTGGAGTATGTGTATAAATAGGATAGTATAAAACAAAATTAAAATCTAAACTTTAGGTAAAATAATCTGTGTCTTCAAAGGACATTTTGAAACAAGCAACCTGGGTTGACACATTTTCAGTAACCTAGGTTCTTATACACCCTGAGTTTTAAACCAACACAACATATTGATGGGTAGAGTAGGCAAAGTCAGAGTGCCAGAGGAGAGTCTTCTCCTGGAAGTCATTGTCCTCACAAGAGAAACTGAATTGTACAGGAAGCAGCTCCAGAAAGCACATCAGTGCAGAGGAGGCATCCCCCAAGTGATACATAGGCTGAGGAATGTAGGGTGTAGTGGCTTCCATCACGCAGGGTCATCTATTGCCTAGAAACCTGGTGGAAAGCCATGGCCTTGGTTAAGGTTTGTGAAGATGTGGATTGGAGATGTTTGGAATTGGAGAACTGAAAAAGGAGGAAGGAAGCTGCTGACAAAAAATCAATGGTTTGTCGTCTGTCAATGTTGCTGCCAAGACAAGTTGTCTCAAAATATTACTGTATTCTGTAATTCACAAAATTACAGATGTTTGGCACATCATCAAAGCAACCTGTATTTGTCCTTAATGAGTCTGCCTTCACAACAGGAGCTGAGCATTTACATGCTTTGTGTCTCACTTAACAATTTAGCCCTTCCATCCAGATTCTGAATGTACAGGAAAATGTGAAGATTAGCATCTTGAAGTATCGCTACATGGTTAACACTGAAAATAGCCTTCCCAAGTATATAATTATAAAGTATAGCAGGTGTAATCCATTGAAGTAAATGATGAAATCCTATTGACTTCAAAGATTTTATCCATTTTTTATCTTCAGTATATTTCCACTATTTTTCTGACTTACCTACCTTATCTAGCGTTCCCATCTTTAGCATTTGAGTGAATTCATACTAGTTTTAGCTTCCTCTTACTAAAAAGTTTCTAATTATTCATTTAAAGGCTCAAACTGCATGAAAAACCACTGCAAATCTTCACTGTTCTTTGAAAGCAATGGATCTATTGGTGCATAAATGTCACTGATTGTACACTGCTATATATGCTTAACTTTGTAGACTGTCTGACATGTATGTCATGGTACTTAGGGGTATTTTTGTATGAGATGCTAAGTTTTGACCCCAAAAATGTCCTTCTTCTAGGGCAGTTACATTTTGGCTTGAATTTCAGACAACATAGCACTGAGGATATTTTATTAAGATATAAAAAAAGATGCAAAAAATTAAGACTCAAACCTTGCAGCCTGGAGGTCTGCTGAAATGTTTACTCTCATTTATAAGAGAACTTGTCCCTTTTGTTTGGCTTGGGAGTGTTTTTCTCTCCCGTCTGATTATACTGGTTTTATCACTACTTTTACCATTGACCAATGTCATGTAATTAATTAAAATTATTAAATATTTCAGTGACTTATGGTTACTGCTCAGTCTGTGCAGCCAGGGTGCTGTACACTTACTCTTCTTTCCCTCTTTCTGATAAGGACATAAACCAGAACGGTAATTTGGGCTCAGTTCTGTCTGTTAAAGACAAAACACAGCATGAAGTAAGTACAAGTTTGTGGACTACACAGAATGTTTGAAGATAGCTCATTTAATGCCTGTAGACTGTATGGGAATCTCAAAACACAGAGGTGTTGCACGCTATGGAATGAGGAGATGGGGTGGGGGGAAAAAAATAGGTGGACACCTATAAAAATGACTAAACCATCATTCATGTGCAAGTACTAATTGATGGGCCAAATCGAATTATTTTCACTTGCTTATCTCTATATGCTTTTCATCCTTAAGGCCTATACGTGCTGGATCGCACTACCATGTTTCAATTCAACAGCATAAGAAAGCTACTCATTATTAGCTTCTTGTGAAAGCAAAAATTGTGTTTGATAGACTAAACAATACTTTTTAAAAGATGCTGCCCTCAGCTTCATTTCAAGTAATGCCTATTTCACAGAAAATACAATGGAAATAAGAAAAGTATCTTAAAATGCTGAAAACTTAGTAAAATGTCTAAGTAATAAAATAAATTGTAACAATAGGTCCTCTGCAAGTAAAATTTTATGGGTGTCAGGAAAAAAAAAAAAAAAACGAACCAAAATCAGAAAAAGCAAGAATAAAGCTGTTTGTTGTTCATATATGTTGAAAAAAATCCTAGGAATTGTGTATTATATTCCTCAGTATTTAAGAAAGCATTTACCTGTGTGTTTATCTGTTTAAAATAGTGAATTCTTAAATATTCTTAATATTTCTTAAATATTCTTAATATTAATGAATTCTTAAATATTAAAATGAGGCATTGAATTGGAAATGACATTATTTTTTTTCTTCTTTTTTATTATTTATTGATCATAGAATTTAAAATAAAAAATTGAACAAAAAAAAGTATTTTTTTCTTGCAGTAGTTTCTTTTTTTTAGTTACAGTTGTTGATATACTAGCCTTTCTGACACTGCTTGTAACCCTTTGATGCAGAATTGCATCTGGTTTGGTTTTTCTATTGTTTGAACTACCTCTGGGGTATGTAAAAACATTATTTCTGGTTTATTTCTTCTTTTTCAACTATTTTAAACACCAAGAGCCTCATAAAAATAATCCACTGACTGAAAAGGAGATACACAAAAAAAATTGCTTGCACAGATTAGAGCTGGATGAACTTGGAGAATTATCAGTAACAGTTATTAAAAAGATAAAGTTTTGGATTTGCTGATCTTGCTGCTCTTTACAACTTCAAATTTTTTCTGAACATGTTTGTTTTTAGGGGGAAGTTTTGCCACCCACCCATGAGTGATAGAGTGAATACAAAAGTACTCAGCACTGGCCAAAATAAAAGCTTGTTCTCTTTTAGGTAAGGAAAAACATTTGGAATTTTCATCTGTCTGCTCTCAGTTTTCCTGGGTTTGAAAACAAATGTCAAATATTATTGTATTGGATCTGACAAAACAAAATGGTTTTGCATATGGTCTGATCACTAAAACAAATATGAGCCACTGACAGCAATGTTTTCTCACCCTCCTTTTTCAGTGCCTGGGAACTGCCTGTCAGCTCCTTTGTCCCATGTGATGAAGTCCTTTGTGCCTGTATGCAGCATTTGTGGGAGCTGTGGGAGCTGCACCTTTGCTGGGATGGCTTAGGCTGACTTTGGGGACTTTACACTCCTCTGTGGCCAGGAGATCTCACTCTGAGGGCAGACTGTGCTGTGGTCCTCTTCACCAGTAATCCGACTGGCACCCTTTGGAAGTCATTTAAATGCTGCAAAACAGAAACCAGACTATGACTGGACCCAAAATAAGTTCATAACATTCATGTATTCAGTTATTTTTTTTTATTAATTCAAGGGTCACATCTGCTGAAAATAGAGGTCCACACAATATTCTAGATCAATACCTCAAGGTAATGGACATTTGAAATTCTCTTCCTGATGTGTTCATCAGCCTATATAATGCTTGTTGAGCTCATCCAATGCTACTTACATGAAGTATCTAGTCCATAGATGAGAAATTATATGTATTCTCATTTGGTTATAAAAAAATTCCATTTTACTGGGGATATTTCCCATGATTTAAATTTATGAATCAGTGTATAGAAGTAAAAAGAAAGCTAAAAGGAAAGGAATGACATAAAAAGAGGCTCTTTTTTTTTTTTAACTCAGCAGTTCATAGGTAGAAGATTGGCACTCTGATAAGACATAGGGGACAGTTAGAGGGAATTTTTTTGCCAGAAAAAGCTGAATTTCTAGCTCATATTGGAAAAGATATCTTACAAGAGATAGGTGGCAACAAGGCTGGAAAGCCAGACAAAATATTTCATGGATAAGTTTGAGAAAGCTAGACAGTTTTCCCTTTTGGAGACATCTTTCTTGGGAAAGAAAGTGTAATCTTCAGTGTAATCTTCTTATGACAGCACTTGGAAGCCCGGGAGTCCAAACCATGTACCGACACAGCAGCTTTTAGGTCAAATAAATGAGGACTAAAGTCATGTCAGCAATCTGTGTCCTCCTCTGTGGACCAGCTCCCTCTGAACAACATCATGCACTTACCAACCTCCATTCTTGTCTGAGCCACATGGCCCTGGGTCATTGCAAACAGCCCTGAACCTCAGCTGGTATCAGCCTCCAGCAGCTTCTGACAGCTCACACAGGCTCTCTGTAAACACACCAAAAACATCACACAGATCCCATGAGAAGAAAAGAACTGCAAGGGAGTCTGTTCCAAAATCTGTGCACCAAGGATGCTTCCAGCCATTTGTTGCAACTATAACAAGATTAATCTGAGGGCATTGATTTGTAAATAAACAGACACAGAACATTCACATCTAGTCACTATGAGAAATTTCACATATTTCAGCCTGGACAAATTTGCTTTTAAACGTTTCCCAACAGTAATTACAGTATAAGATATGAACTCACCTCCAAAAGTAGTATGTCTGTATTTACGGGGTGTGATAAGCATAAACTTCCTTGAAACTATACTTTGACTGGGGTTGTTGACCCTTTCTTTCCTTTGTTTTCATAAATGCAGGCCACTGTCACTCACTTTATTGCGCCCTGACAAAGAAAGCTGCAGCAGACTTGACAAAGAACTACTTTCATCACAGAGTTTTCAGCATCCTCAGATTTACATGTTTATGCCCTAAGGAATAGTAGAAATACTTTGGGGAATCACTATAACACGTACGACCTTGCAATTTAGATCAATTTTGGGGGGAGTGGAAGAAAGTGGAAAGGAAGAGTCAGGCATGAAGTCATTAATCTGTGGTAGCAGCTTGGACATGATGCCTCATTTTCCACTCCTTATTCCCAGCTCCCATTCAGATGTCTTTGAGGACAATATGAAGAGCAATATTTGGTCCAGTTCTGCAGTCTGTCCTAAAGACTGTCAGGGTACAAATAAAGCAAAGGGAAGAAAGTGGAAGGTATCTTAGGAAGGAGCCATCTTTTTGCCTCTCCATGCACAGTGCCGGCCATTCTATCATGTGCAAACAAATTTTACTGGCATTGAGATGGATTTTTTTTTTTAAGTTTCAGGGATTATATTTGGTTATAAGGAGTGTGGTTTGGGTGAGGCCAATGAAGCATCCTCCCTAATATCCAACTTCCTTTCCAAAGACCACAATGGAAATTGTAGATTTGTAAAGAGGAATGCCATTCCATGGTAAGAGAGAACACTTCTTGGTGTGCCACCTATATGGAGAAAGGAGAATAGCTTAAAAAAAAAAAAAAAATTAAAGCGCCCCCAGTGCTGAGCCAGGACTGTAAAAAGATGTCATCTAAATTATCTAATCAAGTAGGATTGCTCAAAAAGACAGGCTCATAAATTTGAGGGGTCCCCATATATACTCTGTTGCTTATTCTGGAGAGAAGGAGCCACAGTGTCTGAGGCAAGCTCAGCTCTTTTTTCAAGAGCTGAATGAATAAAATCTCCCATTTTGGCCAAGTTCTATGCTTTGGACAATCCTGCTAACAAAAAGAGTTATCTACTTTATCTGCCTGGATCTGCAGCAGATTTCCCAACAATGCCTATATTCTTGTCCTTTGTATTGTTGCTCACACTTCCAATGCATGTTTCCTGCTGCGTTCTGAACATCTCAGTGAGACATGAGGCATAATCTCCTTTACCTTTTTTCCTCTTCTGTTTCCCCCTCTTGCTGCTGAACAAGCTGTGCTCTTCGGCATTAGTATTCCAGTCACATACTCACATGACTCTACCCTACCAAGTTTCTGTTATGTCAATTAAGTTGTAATTTTGATCTTGCTTTAAGTGTTCTGGCTCCATTATATTTATTTATACACAGTTTATATCAGTCTAGGCTGAGCATCACTTATTTTGTTTTCTTTTTTGTTCCTTCAGTGACTTTTTAAAAATAATCAGTTTTCCTTTTTTCAGCTTTTTTGTTAGGCCAGTGTGGATCACTTACCTGGACATGCATGTCACCAGGCTGACAGGATATTTTAGCATACATCAAACCACATTTGCAAAATCTACGCCAAAGTTTTTTCTTTGTTAGGTGGAGTCCATTTTTTTCTCATCAGTCCTTCCCGCCCATCATGGAAATGCATGGTTATGCAAAGGTAACCAAGATATTCCTTCTCATTCCCACCTTTACTTGCATCTCCTCATGCAGGCATTAAGATTCTTCATCCAAGTAGTAACTGCAATCAGAAGTGCTTCCAGACCTCTCTATCTTTTCACCAAAGAAACCTCTACATCACAACACCCACAATGACCACTCACTGTCATAGGGTCACTTGGCTGCAGGAGGCTGAAGTAACCTCTAATTTATTTAGGAGAGAGACAAGACCTAAGACTTTGTGCCAAATTGGAATATACCTAGACCCTGTTTAATGAAATGCAATGTAATGTTGTTAATGAGATTTATCCTAAAATGCAAAGCCAAGAAAATAATCAGACTGAAATAGACATTTGAAAATCTCCTACTCTCACATCTATACTCCACAGTAGGATCACCTCTATCAAAACTATTCATGACTAACCATACTTATGAAAATAACCAGTAACAAGACACTGCAGACTATCACAGCCCATCTATTTCAGTACTTTGCTCTCCTACCTTTAGTTTTTCCAAAGTCAAACAACTTTCTTCTGCTGCAGTTTACTTGTCCTAACCACAATTCTTACGGAGAAAAATGTAATCCCTCCTTCTTTGCAAATTGTCTGGATCTATTCTAGTTAAATAAAAGAGCCAGAACACGTCTCAGAGCCAGAACACATCTCGAAACAGTGGACCTTGGTTACTTACAATGTCATGTTTCTAGAGCAGACCTTCACACATTTTGGACACCACCCCAACTGCTTTCCAAACACAGTCTGAGATGTATCATCAGCTTAGGTGAAGCAGTGTTGCCAAAAAGGGTGAAGAAGTTGAAGAAGTTTAAAGGCCAGATGACGTCTCCAGGACAAAGAATAAACTCTATCTAGTATAGTTTATTTTCTTTCAGAGAAATATACCCTTCATATACTTAAGATTGGTTATCAACTCTCCTTTCTTTGGACTAAACAATGCCAATCTCAGTCTTTCTTCATCGACTCCAGTCCCACATTCAATTTTCATCTGACATTCCCAGGACTGGTTCCTGAACTGCAATTCCCAAAGTGCACTATTCAATTGCCTTCTCACCAATGCTGAGTGAAGATGAACAAGATGATTTTCTGTGCACTATGAATAATGCTTCTCTTTGTGCATTTCTAATTGCTTCATACAGTTCTCTAAGTACAGTCAGTCAACTTAACATGCTCTAATTGATTTTGTAAATCTCTAACTTATTTAATACTTTTTGATATGTTATTCTAGTATTTACATCCCCATAACACTTAGCATTTGTTTGTGGAGATGATTGTATTAGTAATGATAGCACAGACAGGCTTTTTGGTAAGCAAAAATCATTAAATGTTTTGGCCACTCTGGAACAGCATTTTGGTAGAATCAATTGATGGTCGTGGGGAAGTTCCTATGACTTCTACTATATTTGTACATGTTCTGTGAAGCACTGAGAAATTTCTTTCTCAGGAGCTTTCTGCCTACCCATTTTTAAAAGAACTTCTCTGTGTTTTAAAATTAAATGCAGACTGTTAAGGTTTTTTAGAAATTAATTGTGCCTCATAGACTGAGATCTTTGAAAGGACTCCCTGGAAGAACAAACTGATAAAATTAGAATGATGCAAATAACAAAACACTTACTGTTGTCAGCTGACCTCCTATCAATTATCTTGTGCTGTTTTGGCCTTTTTTGCCCATGCTAATTAACCTTGATGAATGTTAGTTGTTTCTTGAAGCCTCAGCAATGTGTTTTCTCCACTTCCAATGGTGTGGTTATACTGAAAGCCAAGGTCTACCTTCCTCTTGCCTTTTGATGTGGACTTTGGTACTAAATAAAATGCTGTATTGTGGCTCTCAGCAGGGCTCACAGGCGAGCACAGCTGGGCTGCGATCTGCGGGTGGAAGGAGCAGTTTGCCCAGATCAGCCCTCGAGGGTGACTGCATCCATGACTCGGATGGGGTAAGGAAAGCAGTTTGCTAATCTGCAGTGTAGCTCCTGCTGACTGATAAAAGGACGTGTACAGTAGTCTCGGTCTTATCTCTCTAGCCAGGTTTACACTGGTGTGACAGTGCTGAACTTAGACAAGCAGTTCCCGATTTACCATAGGGCGAGGGCAGAATCAGGTCTGATTTTGCACCACAACCCATACCCAGCTCGCCCTGGAAAACATCTTGTGTATATTTAAGAATACTTCAATATATGTAAGCATATTTATAGTCTTTCCCCATGTCGTGAGGATATTTTCGATCTTTTTAGTACCTTTGGATATAAAACCTTTCTGAGCTGAATCCAGGATAGATAAATCATGACTCCGGCTTCTTTCGCCTAGGGTAGGCTGCCTCAATCACTGCCACATTCCTCCCATAGTAGTCGTTTAAAATTAATAGCACATGCAGAGGAAAAACTAAACCCTTTGACGTCACTGCCGAAATGAGGAAACATAAACAGAAAAGGCTTCTCGGCGGCGCTGGCAGCACGGCGGGGATTGGTCTGCGCTCCGCGCCCGGCGCTGGCAGCGCCTCCCAGCCCGGCCGGCTGCGCTGCCTGACACAGGCGGCACACTGCAGCAGCCCCTGCGCTGCCAGCCCTCGCCCTGGCACTCCAGAGCGCTCTCTTCCCCAGCCTTTTTGCTTCTTAAGGTGGTTTTAGTGGCTGGGTTGGGGGACTTGGGGAGGCTTTCTTTCCTTTTTCTTTCTTTTACTTCCCCCCCCCCCCTTTAAAAAAAATCCTTTTTTTTTTTTTTAATTATTATTATTTTTGTTTGCTGTCGTTACTTATTTCTATTCCCAATCCTGGATGCAGTTACTGGATTCTGCAGTACAAGTCTTCATGAACAAGCTGCACCGCTTAGAGATTTCACGGCATTCAGAGGTCACAGAACTGCCACTATGGTTAAATGTCTTGTTTAATGGTTGAGGTATGTACAGCAAATCTAAAAGAGGCAGCATGATTGTTTTTTGAAGGGGAACTAAAATTGTGAGGGGGAGAGGGAGATAATACTATTATTTAGTGGAAAAGATTTTTACTGGTGATTGTTACTACAGCAACCGTTTTTGAATTTCCTCCCTTTTTCTCTTTATTCAAACTAGATGAAAATTCTAACTTATGTTGATTTAACCGTTTGATGGTTACAGAAGATTGCAAAAAGAATCTCTTGTAGTAGTCCTTTCTGACCCCGCTGGGGAAAGTGTGTTTGATTTTTCTATATGTTTTCCTACTGCTCTGTGGCAGGAGAGGAGACCTGGGACTTGTCTGGCTTAGATGAAGGAAGAAGAAAACAGAAACTTGTTCTTATCCTGAGGGGGCTGTGAGTTTTTCTGAGTTAGAGCAGAGGGAGGGAGAGTTGGAAATAAACAGGTCAAGCAGAAAAGAATATTGGCTTCATTTTTAGGAGTACATGTACTGCCTTTTTTTTTTTTTTTCTTTTTTTTTTTTTTAAATACATGCTTAGATTACTTTACTTGGTTTGGGTTCAGAAGTTCAAAATGAAGAAGCAGCCTGAGCTTTGACTAAGAAACAGATCCCCACTGGGAGGGGAGAGAGCTGGATGTCTTATATCAACACCAGTTTTCATACAGCTTTTGCTACCTAAGCAGAGAAAAGTGGGAATTTGCTCAGGAGTTGAAGTGATGTAACCTGGCATCTGTTTGATAGCATATAGCTTCAATTCATGTTTGAGCCAGTGTTCTGCCTTGAATGAGTGTTGCAGCATCACAGTGGGCAGTGTGTGCTGCAGTAAATGAAAGCAACTGCTACCATCAAACTCACATCGTTTTCAAGTGTGATTCTAAATTATAAGAGGGAGTGCCACTTGTCAGAGCTTGTGTGTATGTATGTGTGTGTGTGTACAAGTGGTCTTAAAAATAACTCCAGCCAAGACAGGAGATTTGTTGTTAATTGGATTAATATACAGGTATGTTCAATGACCAGCAGTCTTAATATTTTTCTGATTTGTGGAAAGAGAGTTTTCATAGCTCTGTTTGAAATGTTGCTGTAGATATAAATCCTTTGCAATTTGAACATATGTCAGTTTAACTTTAAAAATTATACCTAAAATCCCAATTCCTCTAACAAGAAACAGAACATGTGCACACCTATCTCCTGCAGTGTACCCCATAGGGTTAAAAACATTAACTACACTAGGCTGAAGCATGCTAGCTTAAGGACTGCAAAAATATTAGCTCTGAAATGCAGAGGATGTGCTATGTGCTGTGAATGGACAATTGCTATTCTGCAGTGCCTAGTGGGAAAACAAGGACTTTGTGTATTGCAAATGCATAACTGCAGCTCCTCCATTTCCTTTGCTGTACCTTCACTGATGACTGCAGAAACAAAGAGGTTTGTCACAGATAAGCTCTGTAGTGCCCCTTCTCTTTGAAGATGCAGGAAGATATTTTCTCATATCCAACAACCCAAAGTCAAGCTTAGTTGGGTGAACTGTTATTCTGTAATCTCTGTGTCATTCTCTCTTCCTCAGCCCTCCCCAAGTTCTTACTAGGTGAACTGCCAGCTGTTTTCAAAAACTAAAGTAATACTTCTCTCAGCTCAAGTTCAGAAAGGCTAACAGAGTGTTGGTTTGATGATTAATTTGTAAATTTCACTGAGTGTGTCTCAGCCTATAGAGACTATAACCTGTTCTGTAAGGAAAAACCCTGTAACTACATGAACGTATTCAAGTTTCCAAAAGACAATCTGTAAGATATTTGTTTATAATAATTTCTGAGTATTAAATTATTCACTTATCAGTTTTTAGAGAGGCTTTGTTTTTAAGCTCTGTCTCTAAATGTTGGTGCATCTGTGTTCCGTAGCAACTACTAGTGGTGGTACTAATAGAAAATATGGTAAGTGGACTTCAACTGAGGAAATGAGTTTTGCTGGTTTACTAAGAAAAGTTTATTTGCAGTGTTTTCTCTGAACAATCTCAATTCAGCATCTAGAAAAAATGCTGAATTCAGCATCTAGAAACCATTTAAGGTTGGCCTCTCTGCAGTGGACAAAACACTTACTAACATTTGCACTCATATTCTCTTCAAAAATTGTGTATTGCAGAAGTTTCATGGGCTATGAATGGCTGCTTCTTCTGAATTAATTTCCACAGGGTAGACAGGAGTTGTCACCAGTGATTCCATCAGACCAAGGCACAGTCTGCTGAGCCTAATCCAATGTGCTACAGATCACTTTTTAAAATTGTAAAGTGTTTGTGTGAAATAGTATATATCATTAAAACAGCAGCTTCCCTTTCTCCCTGTTTATGTCCTTCTCCCTTCTGAAAATGAGCCCTCTGCTTGCTCTTACCAGACTTCTAGGTAAGTCATGGGAGCAGACTGATTTTCCAGTGTCTTCATTGCAAGTATGATGTATGTTTGAGACATTTGATCACATGTAATTCCTTTTCACTCATCACGTGGTTCTTCTACCAATAGCTAAAACATATTTTAATGAGAAATGGTCTGAAAATTGGTATTATATGACACATATATGGTTTTCTTGTAATTTTTCAATCTCAGGCAAAAAGCTGCTCTTGTACTGGTAGTTTCCTTTATAGGAGCTGTATGAAGCAAAAATGCCAGCTACTAACCAAGCCATTAGTGTCAACAGAGTAAAACCTGACACATGTCTATTTAATCATAAGAAATATTTGAGACTTAATCTTTCCTCAAATCAAGGTAGGTATATGCTCTTCATGAGATTGGTTCCAGTTTCTGGGCTAACAGAAAAACAAGTAATTTGGTGCAGCCAGGAAGATATCCCATGTAAATAGGAATTCTTAGCTACTCAGTGTTGTTCATCATCACATTGTTACTCCATTTTCGTGCTTGAAATTATTACAACATTCCATGTGCTTGTCACAGGGTGAAAGTGAAAGGGACAGCTGCGGTCCTACTAACTGCCAGAACAAAATTAAGTCTTTTGTAATCAAATGATGGTTCAGTATTCTTCCTCTCACATCCATATTGGGTACAAGATGTTGGAAGCATGAAATTCATCTTTCTTGTCCCTTAGCCAGCAAGCTGGCTTACCCTTGCAGGCACATCAGTTCTTACACTTCCAGTGAAACACTAGCTTTACCTCTAGAGTGGAATTTGCACTTTTCAGTCACAAGCTTTAGGGTGTAGACTTTATGTTATTTAGAGTTTATACCCTGACGACACTGGGACACAGATAAAACCTAAGTGTACAAAAGTAATTCAGGAGTTCTGATGCTTTTTCTTTCCCTGGCTACCACAAGGTGCATCAATTTTGGCACCTAAAGATTAATAATTCTGAGAAGATGGGTCACAGTGCCAGGTACCACATATGCAATCAGATAAGGATTGCTAGTAACCTTTTGTTCTTCACAGTAAATGAGTGGAAACCAAATAACATGCCTTCTTACAGTAGTAGCAGTTTTTCAGATCTGAAGTATCAGCTTTGTATAAATACTAGTGATATAGAATGCATTTGTTACATTTAAGACAATTTGTTTAAATAATTCATAGAATTGGAAAATGCAAAGACAACTTCTGCAAAGATTTTTCTGCAAAAATAATTCTTCTGTGTCATCCTAGAAACTGTGGAGGACTATTAAATTTAATATTTACTATTATTCTTACTACAGTGCCATTCCAAAAAATTTGCATTGGAAAACAGTGTTTGAAACTCTGAACCCTGTCATTTCTGTTATCCTGTAATAGGCTGTGGGATTCAGAAGATGTATTGCAAAGGTTCACAGTACTCATGTCTAGGGTAGTGATGGCTATCTGTTTTAAAGCCTCCAGTTTTAAAGTAGAAAATTAACAAATAAGAGCCAGATCAGATAGAACAGTGTATTTCCAGAGGCCAGGCTTCAGCAACAAAACAGTGAGTGAAAAGTTTGTGACAGAGACAATTTTCAAAAACCAGCAGCCGAGTGAATTAAGCATTTCTTTTACACAGATTGAATGGTGTGATATCATCAGTCCATTGGTGCAGTAATTTTAATATACATTTGGCCTTGTTCTGTTCTTTGAAAAGTGAAAAGTCTAGGCCTATCTTTTAAGTGTGTAAACACTGTCAAATGAGACAAACTAAACTAATGAAAGGGTTCTATTGAGTTGTGTTTTTTTATTTTGTTCTTTCTCCCGGTAGGAGCTATGAGTGAGGATGGATGAGAACTCAGTTCAGCTACTTATTTAAGTCACACAGTCTTGTGGTGGCATATGATATTCTTCTGCCAGCTTGCTGTCCAGCCAAATAAGACACCCAGGTTGCCTGGATGGATAAACATAGCTGATGACCTCTTCCTCTTAATAGGTGGACATGGACAATTAGGATTCTTCCAGGCACACAGGCAAATTTGCTACATTTTAGCTAAAGAATTGCCCTCAGACACAAGCAGCAATATTTACTTCCCTTTGAGTAGGTTATTTTTAAAAAAGTAGAAACAAATATTTTGAAGGAAACAGTTGCAGAAGCATTTTTTTTTCCTGTGGCTGGTAGGTTTGTACTAGTTACCCACAAAAATTTCTGGTATGAGAAAACTCACCAACTAATATCTCACTATGGTTTGTGTTAATGCTGGCAGTGTAAGGTTTTGAAAAGAAGAGCAGAGAATCTCCTGTCAAATTAAGTTTAGCTAATTGTTGTGGTGGCATAAAAACACATTTATGGGGCAGCTGCTGTCAGGACCTGTATACAATTTTCTACATGGCTGTTCATGGCAGAGTCTATGGTACTAACTCCTCTGTATGTAGGAAAGGTGTTTTGAAAAGGATGGTCATCACCTTTCAAATAATAAAGCAGGCATGTTTTGACTGAATATGCAGCAACTCAGGAATGGCTTAGAGAAATAGATAGCTGTATAAATGAATTAAGACACATCAAATTAACTAGAAAACTCCCAGAGGATGGTACTGATCTACAGTGTGATCAGTTCTTCTCCCTTTGCCAATTGCCTTTACTACTTCTGAAAGAAAGGATATGTATCCTCATGTTCTCATTCCGTCTCTTTCCCCCTACACAACTTAACACACTTTCTACAGGGCATGTAAATACTGGCTAGGTTCTGGGGCTTGATTTAATGTGAGGAGGCAGAGTTACCATCAAGTGTGCAAGGATTCATCCCTCAGTAAAAGCAGTGTGGATCTCCAGGTGGTTGCTCTGCAAACAAACACGTATTGACATGAAACACCTCAGTACTTTCTCAAAAATTCAGCTGTCATCCAAAGGGTGCAGCTATTTTCTCCTTTATGTACAGTGATCCAGGTACAGAGTGACAACTGGGACCTCTTCTTGCACAGCCCCAGAGGACATAATCTGCTTCGTAGTTCTGTACAAACAGAGCATGTGTGCAGCTGCACACTGAAGTACACTAAAGATGTACAAGCCCTGGCATTTGGTTTTGCCTTTTCCTTAACTTACCACTTGGCTTTGAACCTCTGAGAAGGTTAGACAGAATGAGGGCTTGGTGCATACCAGGCTGCTGGGAAGGAGGAGAAGACCTCACATGGACACCCAGAAAGTTGAAAACAGATGCATGACACCTTCATGGAGAAAGAACACTTCTCTCTTAGTGTTCAACTGAAAACCATGTTGAAACAGGCTGTTTTCTAGAGCCCTTTCTGTTTCAAATGTTGGAATATGACTTGGCCCTGTCTGACTTATGCAGAGTCATTTTTGTTTTACACACTGCCATAACATCTGAGTATCTGTTAATAACAGTGTTCAAGTAGCATGAGAATGGTCATCATAAATGTAATTAGGCAGTGTATCTCCATTTAATCAACACGGTCCTTAGAAGACCGTAGGACAGCCAGGAAAACAACAATTAGTCCTTACTAATAAAGAAGAACTTGCACAGATCAGTGAAGGAAAGAGAGGAACTTTCCATGTTGAGGGCTTGGGGGGACAGCAAGTTGCTTTCTGCTTCAGTGGATCTGAGAACACATTAAAAAATGCTTGAAAATGCTCTAACAATGCTAAATAAAATTCTCTCATTAAAAAAAAAAATAATTTTCTTGAGCAAACTGTAAGTATCAGCTAGAAAGATACAACTGGAATGTATTTCTTCACCAACCAAATTCCTCCAGTGCACAGTTGGTTTGTTTTACCAGGACTGCTTTGAAAGCAGAACAACCAAAAGATAAAAACAAGACTCGAATTGGAGTGCTGTGAGTGTGTGTAAAATGTCATGATTCCACCAAGTTTAATAGGACTCCATCAATTTATACCTGTGAAAGATCAGACACACTGAGCCTTCAGGGCTAAAATGCATTCTTTCTGCATTTCAATGGTTAGATCAAATTTTAGGCGCATTAACCTTGCATCATACCTGTTTCATACCAGTTTTCCACAACTTCCTCAGCAGTGTGGTATCACAGGGCTGCTTTTCTGGTTCCACAGAAGCTGTGATGCATTCTTTTCCTTCCATGACACTCTAATTCCCACCCCCCCCACCACCACCCCTTCTCTCCTTCCCTTTCTCACAGAAAACAAATACTCACCAGATTTTATCTGAAATCAGATCTCTACATTTAATTTTTAGCTTATGTTCTAGCATCTGCAAAACTTTATATATTTGTAATACAGAAGGGGCTGATGTTGCTCATTTTCAGAACAGACCATTATATGTTTTAAGGACACAACTATGTAAGTAATATTTTTAAAAGCTGAGGAATAACAGGAAAACAGTAATTTTGTTTAGAAACCAACATTCACTGTGCTGTATCACAAGAAAATTTTCATGCAGTAGGATTGCAACATCCTGTCTCTTTGAACCATGAAACTATAACTATAGCAATCCTATCCACTACCAAAGTATAACCTCTGTAATAGTATGGTAACAAACACCAGTGCAACATGAGAACATTGAATGAAGTTCATCCTATATATCACCATCAAAGCTGATAGTAATGGCCAGGCTTTCTAAAAAGCTAAAATTCACTTTCGTCTCTAAATGAAATGGCTGGATCTGAAAAATTGCTGTGTGTTAGAGATTGCCTGGGAAATGTTTTCCCTTTCCACCTCAGATAGAAGTAGCCAGTAGCCTGTTGTTAGTGCTTTCAAGGTGTGGAAGAAAAGATTCAAGCTCCTTCTCTGCTTCTGTCAAGCTTTCCTGAGCTGGATTACCACTGCAGTGTCCCATAAGGGTTGAGCTGGGTCTTCATGGGGTCTCGTAGAGGCAACCCACAGTCCACTGGCCCAGCTTTAGCCCCAGTGTGGAGCTTGACCTTGTGCACTGCTGAAGGGGCACATTAATTAAGGAGATTTCATGCTGACATTTACCTGCAGCTCCAGGAGTTCGGTCCTGAACCCAAGAAACTTTTCTGATGGGTATTTTCTTCAAATGAGCACCTCCTTCTGAACAACTTTTGTACCAATGAACAGTTGTTTTAAAAAAGAAAGCTCAGATTTTACAGAGTGGGGAAAAAACATATCACTATTGCAGAATGTCCATCTTGCTTGTAAGGACTGGGGGGTACAGGGACTTTGTTTAGTTTGCGTGCCTGCTCGTGGGCAGAGGTGAGTGATAGATGGTTGGACTACATGATTGACAAGGTCTCTTCCAACTCTGATGATTCTGTGAAGTTCTGGTGACCCTTCAGTGACCATTTTGAAGTGTCTGCTTAGTTCTTATTTTATAGCACCTGAATTGAAAGCTCAGAGATCCCTGAAACCTTTAATTTCCAAATGTTTTAGCAATCCTCTTCTCACTCTCCTACCAACAGACTTAGTTCTAATTCTGCTTCTTATATTCAAAATAAGTGGGGAAAAAAATCATCAATCCATACTTTATTTAGAGGATCCCTATAATGCTGATTAGATTATTTCTGCATGAAGATCTGCATGTAGAGTGCACTTTTTTTTTTTTAACTGTGAAACACATTTGCTTTAAAAAGAGATTTCCATATGCACTATAGGTATATTATTATTATTCTCATCCCTCCCCAAATTCAGCCCTTCAGGGCTTCTCTACCAGAGCAAAGGAGTGTGGGATTCAGCTTGGGTTTTATTTTTTGTTTTAACACCATAGCAAACATTGTTTCATTGTTTCATTGTTTCAAATCCCATAATATGACAAAGGGAGGATTATAATGTTTTCATATGTCAGCTGATCAGAAAGCAGCTTGGAGGACAATGTCACAGTTATCTGGACCACCTAATACGCCACTACAGCTTGGTCTCACTACCTTAGAGCACCACTTGGATAATAATTTTTTAAAATTTTAGTCATGTTTACTACTAATGTGAACCAGCTGGAGCTGACTTCTGCTATTTTCTAAGCATTAGTGAAAACTACTTCACATTTCACATAAAAATAAAGCTAAAATCATTCAATTTCAATTTGTGCTTGGCATTGCACCTTTTTATGATAGCTGATGAAAATTAGTTTGCCAATAAGCAAACCTATTTCTAAAATGTCTCAGAAGGTCCTGATGTTTATGATGTCGAAAATAATTAGCAGAGAGGTCTCAGTTCTTCCTAGCCACACTTTGTCACCTGTTGACAATACTCCAACAGTTGAAGTTCTTCAGCCCTGGCTTTACCAGAATTTCAGAAGCCTCTGAGTTAATTCATCAATTTCTAGAGACATTTTCTAAAATACTATATTAGAAGGGCATTTCTCCTTTGTGAATCTGCAACACTTATTTTCTCCTGAGAACACTTGTCTTAAAATGATACTTTCACCACACCGATTTATAGGTTATGGCATGGGATATAGTGCTCTTACTCCTAGTAACAGACCAAAAATTAGTCACAATCTGATGTTAACAACTTCTTCATTATCTAAACTGTTTTACACTTCATTAAGTTCAACACAAGCAAATCTATTGCCTTTGAACCAGGGAGTTCTTGTCCATGTTGCGTGTACAGAAGATATTAATTAATTTATAAAGTAACAATAGGAAGTCAGTCTCTGTAGCAAACTGGGATCCAAACTGTGATACCACTGAGTTCTGCAGAGAAGTGCCACTTGAGTGCAGCAGAGAGAAAAAAATTGGTTTAGCTAATTTGCATTAAAACATCAAATATGAATAATGCTGTCAATAGAGTTGCTCTTGGTTCTTCTTGGGACATGAGATCCAATATACTTTACCCCAATATTTGACATATTACATATTTTTCTGCAGTGACAACAAATAAAATGCAATGTAGAGAACAATGGGTTGTTTCTGAGATATAGGACACTGCAGATTTCAGTGACAAGCACAACAGAAATGCTTTTATGAAGGGTCAGCCCACCACCAGACGTTTCTACTAGGTCACCAGTGGTGCTATAATTTTGATCCCTTAAATTGCCCTCACTGCTTTTCAGAGTCAAGTACTTGCTGAGCACACAGATAGTTTACTAATTAACGTCCCTCTGTGTCTTGCCCATGAACCTCAGACATTTTCTGCAGTTCCTTGCAGCTGGAAGAGGAGCCCATGGAATCACAGAATGGGTCGGGTTGGAAGGGACCCCAGTGGGTCATCTGGTCCAGCCTCCTGGCTCAGGCAGGGTCAACCTAGAGTGCATGGCACAGGACTGCATCCAGGCAGTTCTTGAATATCTCTGGTGTGGGAGACTCCACAGTCTCTCTGGGCAATCTGTTCTGGTGTGCATTGGAAAGTCAGTTGTGTAAAGGAAATGGCCTTAGTTTTAGCCCAGGCATATCTGAAATTGTGTCAGCCTAAGTTGTGACATTACTGTATATGGTATAAGAAATTATAAGGCATGTTTCATGTTTCATGCACGCAATGGCATTCACTCTTCTCAGAGTCTAGTATAAAAAAATGTGTTAATGAAAACCCTCATATAAACAGAAGATGTTTCTGAACATACTGATGAATAAAGAAAAAACTGGGGTTTTTTTTAAGAGAGGCTTTACCATTATTAGTTTTACAAATAGAGGCATAGAAAGAGTTGTAGCGTGACTTGGTCACCCCAACACTTTTACTTTAAATGAAGATTCTTTTAAGGGCCAGATTCAGAATTTTCAAACTTACCCTCTTCTTTAAAATGTTTTGAGGATCTCACTTTGAAAAGTGTGACCCTTCCATCCATATTTTATATTACATTCACAGCAGCTGCTTACTACTTCTAAAAATTATCTTCTTACTACATTTAGGAATAAAGAATCTTTTACCTAACTGATTTTTAAAAATTTAAATATCAAAGGAAAAATAATCTTTTTTCCTCTGATTGTGAGCCATTGCAAGTACGGTGTCCTTCTGATCTGTGAGCAGTTACAGGCAGTCGATGCACTGTGCTGCAGGCAGGCTTCAGAAGAAGGTAGAGCCTCATCTGTCAGAAGACGTCAGAAACATTTCTGATTGTGACTGATAAGAGAGTGAAAGAGAGAAAGGCAAGCAGATACGGTCTCAGAGACTCAGTATCCCAAATAGGAACATGATATCATGTTCAGACTCATACCAAATGAAATGCTAGCCTAGGAAAAATTGTGTTGAGCTAAGAGATTATTTAAGGCTCTTGCTCTGCATTGTAAAGTGTGTTGCAGTAGCAGAAGAGTATGAAAATATTATATGTAAAATGTAAATCAGATCAGTAACAGTCATTTAAGTAAGACACTTGTATTCCCCACAGGTAGAAATGCAGATGTATTAAAGGATGCTTTCTGGAAATGGCTTCCCTCTCTGTGCATAAATCTTTTAAAAGTTGGAGATTCAAGCTTTTGTTATTCCATATTTTCAAATTCAGAAAATATTTTTTTTATTAACTCAGTGATCATTTAGTGTTTAAATACAATACTTACACTTTCTATTCTTTGTGAATCTAGTTATTTGACTGCAGAACAATCAAAGATTTGTTTAAGCAGTTTATGTTGACAGAGTTTTCTACTATGGAAATTTGCCATCTCATAAAATAAATAATTTGTCATGGCAAATTGCTCTGTGTAGTAGGGATTGGGAATTGTTTAACTGAGGGTAGAATGGATTCATGTACCTCTTTGATTTTTACTATTTAAAAAAATAAAAAGGAGATGTTTAGTTCACCCTGAGTACTAGTTGTACCCATCTCCCTCTGAACCCAGACTTGTTCCAGCAGGCAAGTGGAAATCTCACATACCCTGGAGTTTTGTTTCCTATAGGCACCCCCACAGCAGAGAATGCCAAATTGAGTGATCCCATAGCTCTGCTTTCCTCAGCATCACTGGGCACAGCTCAGCCTGCGAGCAGAATCTCCCACAGAGAATTTGTCATCTCTGACCCAAAAGCCCTGGCTCCACTTCCCATTGTGCAGGCAGGGTGGGGGCAGATAGGGATGAAAGTGGAGGAGGAAGAAGTGGGAAAGAGAAAGCAGAGAATGATGGGGGGGCAATTGCACTGTATCTTGCTATCTTAAACATCTGTAATAATGCATCTTTCCCTATCTGATACTGACTCTAAAATTGCTGATATTAAGTCTATATCAGCACTGTTTCTCCTTGCTTCCATCAAGTCTTGATCTTTTGACCCCCCAGTATTTTTACACAAGTTATTCTCAGAAAAATTTAATCTGTTCAACATCAGGGATCTCAGGGGCTTGGGTCCAGCTTCACACAGATTTCTTTACAATGGTGGGCTGCATGTTCGTGGTGACATAAAGGCTGTCTCCAGCATCAGGATAAGATAAAGATTTTATAGCAGACATCTCTGTGAAATTTCAAAGTGAGCTGCTAAGAAACTGAGGATTATCTTACTTAGGGAAGTGTTGAGGAATATGATAATCCTCAGTTTCCAAGTGCAAGAAATATTTCTCCAAATTTTTCAAAGAAATCATCACATATTTAAAAAAAAATAATTGAGACAATTACAATGAAATGTAACCAATACAGTCCTAGTTTATAGAGTAGTGGAAAGTATTTGCCCTTGAGAATGAGGGACAAAACAGGACAAAACCTAAAAAGACTGTTGGAAACATAAAGATTTGCTCTTTAAGAAAAAGAAACCATGAAAATCACTATTTTTTTACTCCAGAATGTTCTTTAACCTCAGTGGTTCACCCTGTGGCATCCCCTTGCATGCAATTATCTGGACTGTTCACACAGTCTTTGAGAATTTGTTGTGGCAATTTTATTTCATACGTGAAATAAAAGTCATTGTGACATTACTGCAAATAATGTGTTTCACAAGAGCAAGAGCACACTCATTCTTTTTTTTTTTCATATGGAGAACTGTGATTTTAAATACTTTGAATGTTTTAGATCTTTAACAATGTATTTAATTATGTGAATAGCTTTGCATCTAGGAGTGTTTAAATACTGAGGAAGTGCCAATGTCTCTGCAGGTCTTGACAATTCCACTGCACAGTACCAAAAATTGATTTCTCAATTACAAAATAATTTTTAGAAAGTCTGTATGATATTTAGGCAATTGTTGCTTTGGAAATCTGGCAAAATATATCTATGTATTTGAAGTGCTTCTATATCCTTCTATATTTTATATCTGTATGAAAGATTTCACCTATTAATTGATATTGAATACAGACATGAAGAAGAAATTAGGATCTAACACAAGCTCATAAGGTGAAAGATCATGTCTGTGACTGGATACTTAAGCTGTCAGGGTATCCTGAAAAACTGCACGGTACAGAAAACTTGGTAGACATAAATAAAATTCTCTTTTTATATATGAAAGGAGAAGACTGCTTGGCTTCATGGTAATCTTCCATGTATGGAAGAGGGCTATGTTACATAAAGAAATTAGTATTTTTTCCAGTTTTAGGATTCAACTTATATCTGAGTCTAATAATAAGAAAAATCCTACTCTCCTGTTTTATCAACCAGGCTTTGCTGCTTTACATTTTTTAAGTAAGTTCTGTGTTAATATTCTGACAGCTAATCTCTACTGCACTTTGAAGAAACAAATATCTAACAGTTTCTGGGATTACAAAGCCTTTGCCATATCTCCAAACAAGTATTTGTGCATAAATAAATGAATTTGGCAGAATTATGAATTTGGCAGACATCCACTTGTCACTACCACACCAGCAAATCAGGCTATGCCTTTGTCTAGATTCCAGATTCCTAATCATTCTGAAGAAATCAGTACAAATTTAAAATAAACTTGCCTACAGGCACCTGAAATTATTGTAACTAATGAAATGGGCTCTAGAAACTGTAGTAGTTGTTCTGAAGTTGTCATTTGTTTCTTACTTTAAAGACATATATTCGTCTCTCTCTGCTGCAGTGGTTTTGTGCTTAATCCTCTGATGGCATCTTTCCCTTTAAGTGATTACCCTTTGCATCTTCTTGGCACCAGGTTTATTTTCAGCAAGCTGTACTCAGAGTGCTGGCAGCCATCCCAGGGAAGCTGCTCTGCCTCAGTGGCATTTGGTACATGGGAATTCCAGAGTAAGGAATGGACAAAGGTTACCACGTGTCTTATATCACTCCGAGAAACATCAAACTAGACTATTAGTGTTTGACAACAAACAATGCACGAGGCCTTAAGGCGTTGTGGTCTGTCTAATTCTTTATTTTCCCTTTCCTTGTAGCTCCACTCATACCAGCCACGTTGGAATATTACCTGTGCATTTTTTCTTGTAATATCACCCCATGATGTAGGAAGTCCTAATAAAAGATGCAGTTTGACACAGAATAGATTAAATGCTAGGAATCAGTTTAACTCCTCTGAAACAAACCAATTGCTTAATAAGATTTGGATAGTTGTACTCTCAGACTTTTCCTTTGCTTTGCTCTTTTAATGTTTTAAGAGTCTGATTTCAGCCTGGAAGTTACTTTCACTGCATGTTCCAAGGGCAGACAAGCAGCAGCTTTCTTTGCACAGCAAAACTTGTTCTACCTCTGGACCATTTCCTAATGCATGGTCTGCCTGGGTGTGCCTCACAGTGTGGGTGGCAAGCCACCAAGATCACCAAATGGTGCCATTGGTGACCTTTGTTTGCCCTAGCTGACAGCTCCTGGGAACTGCTCTGCCATCACACGTGTGGCTGAGGTCTGGTGTGCCAGGCTGTGCCACTGCTCTTTATCAGCTGTGTCTGCCTAGTGTTATTGAGAGGTTTTTGGGGTTTTTCCTGATGTGACAGGTCCTGTACTAGTGAGTTAGAGTGGTCAGGTGAAGAACATTGTTTGCTGAGTAATGTCAGAGATTAACATTCACTAAAATAAGGATGGAGAAAGGAATAAATAAATTAAATGGCAGGAGTGAACACAGAAAAAACTGAAGTGGGCTATTAACTCATACTGTACTGGTGATTGATGTTAGATCAAACACACTAGGATTTGACTCATACTTGATCCTTCAATTCTGATCCTTAATATTTACATGTAGAAAATCACAGGCCACAATCTTAATTTTCTGTTTTAAATAAGGAAAAAAGTTACGTGCTCTTTCATTTCATTATAACTCTTTGAAACTATTTTCTTCCCTAAAATATAAGGTTTTCTAAAAATTGTATGAAGCTATCTGTAGGAAGATTTATAGCAATATAAAATTACCATAATTTAAAATGTATATTTATTCAAGTCAATATTATGATTAACTAGGCTAGCCTTCCAGACCTACTTACTTCCAGATCTCCTTATTAAATTTTTATAAATGGATTTGTTACTTACAGCAGAAGATAATTTAGAATGCAAATGGGAATTTTTACATGAATAAAATGAGAATAACTCTTGTAAAAACAACCACTAGGCACAGGTTCAATATGACAAAAGAAAAAGCTACCGATCCATAATATTTTTTTCTAGTACAACATGTAGGAAGTCTAAAGTACTGATTTTCAAGAACAGAGTATAAACAACTTACAAAAATCTGATCTAATAATAACATACCATCTTGCTACCTTTGGTTTTCTGTATGCATCATAGCCATGTCAAATTGGCGTTTCTGTAGCTATTTAGGAACACTCTCTTAATTTGAATACAAGTGTCAAATGACCTCGTGACAGTTTGTTAAAAGACCAATCCACAGGAGCCATCTATTGCAAAGCCACAGGGCTTCCCTGTGCTAGTCAGATTCTGCAGAGAGTGCTTTCTTGCTTCATTTGATTCATTATTTTGGAGGTGTGGAAGCTGTTCTTACTGTGAACAAACTTTTGCGTTTTAAAAATATAGTCTTATTTTAAGTGAAGGATGGACTTGAAAACTAGCAGAAGAGAGTATAAATTCCAAGTAATTAGTACCTGAAGGCATGTTTGCTACCCGAAAGGAGTGAGAAGAAAACTGTAATAATGTGTGATGTTTGGAGAAGTTAAGGGTAGTATATCCATATTTGAAGGTATGAATTTGTATTCCACAGGATCAGGAAGAAGTTTTCGACCACCAGCACCAAGATGCATGGTATCAAGATGTAAATAGACATTTGCTATCTCTATGTGAATAAATCAATATTGCCCATTCCTAGAAATCTGTTATCTGATTAAACAGTGGACTGCTTAATTCTCACATACAGAACCATTTGACAGCTAAACTGACTCTGTTCCTATTTCAATAGGTGAAATAAAATAACAGATCAATGTCTTTTTTAGACCAATGAATTTTTCTATTGCGACAAAGCAGATCTTTCTTTTTTAGCACCAAATTTTGTCAAAGATTTCTAAATTATTTCACAGTATCATAGCAAAGTCTAGCTTTCCTTTAAAATGCAAAGCCAAAGACAGACCTGAATGAAAAGAAGAGAATATTGGTTTTCACTTTTCCCATGTTTTTGCTCCCTATGTATTTACTTGCATTGCCTCTATCCTATTTCCCTCTGCTATCTCCATTGGTCTAGCTGCTGTGTAATCAAGGTGGCACAGAGAGAAAGGCACTGCTTCGGTCATTTAATTGGAAACAAAAGCTAAGTGTAGCAAATGAAAGAGAAGAAGCAATATAAGGATATAAAAGTAAGATTTGATATTTGCATGGCTTAATTGTTGCATAAACTGGTATCTAAATTTTTGTATGCTAAAATGAGCTAATGAAGTATGGAACCTTTTCAGATATAAATTTTTTTTTCAGTGATATAGATGTTATCCTTTATATTTACTTCAGAGCAAAAGCACTTTTATTCTTTTTGGGGAATTTTATGATACTTTCACTAGAAGTTATTGTTTTTTTGATGCATGCTGGCAAAGTTAAATCGTTAGCCTACCTTCAAATCAGTCTTGATTAGATCTAAAAAAAACTTTGTAGGCCTTCTTAATTCGTAATCCTTAATGACCACTTCCACTGAGATCGTTAGAGGTTCACAGTGTATTAACAATCCATGCTGTGAACCCACATCTGGAGCACTGCATCCAGTTCTGGGCTCCCCAGTGCAAGAAAGACATGGAGTTACTGGAGTGAGTTCAGTGAAGCACCACAAAGATGAATAAGGACTGGGAGGATCTGTCATGCATGCAGAGGATGAGAGAGCGAGGAGACTGCTCAGCCTGGAGAAGAGAAGGCTTGGAAAGGTCTTGGCATTGTGTGCAGATAACTGTGTCACTGTGCACAATGGAGTGTGCTAGAGAGAGACAGGCTATGCACCAGGCCATCTCCAGAGGGCCCTTCCAACCCCAACCATTTGGGGACTCCAAGAATGACACAACTAAGGCTGAATGACACACCAAGGCCCACAGCTGTGGCACTGCCAGCAGGCACCAGCTGGAAGAGTAAATGCCAGTAATATCATTTAGGGAGAAGACAGAAGGAACATCCCTCTATTAACAAGTTTTCTGTAGCAGGGAGGTCCAAGCTAACAAATGATTTCAAGTAAGTGTTGAAATCAGTACCTTTGCTTCTTTATCAAAATAATGCAGATAATTTATGTTTCCATTATCTTTCAGAAAGTTTTGAGGATATTCTGGATTATGTCTGTTCCTGCTTTTATTAATCAGATCAAATTATCTTTCAGAACATTTTATCCATTAATTCACATTCAATAACGTACCTTTTTGCCACTGGGCATTCTAGGTCATCTATGCTTTGATATTTTTCTGGCACATCCATTAGTATACTATTAGAGTTCAAAAGGAACACGATAGTAAATGTTTCAAATATAACATATGCTTTCAGTCAGTATTTATGCTTTCAGAAGATGAATAAGAGTCCCATTTCTTATGATGTTCCAAATAATTGCTACTACAGGTAATTTGAAGGCCTGATTTTGTTTATGTGTATGTATGTGTGTGTGCATGCCCAGGCATTGGTACTTGTATCTCTTCCAAAGACTGTGAAATCCACAGGGAAGCCACATTATAATTTGCACATAATTTACCTTTACAACTTCTTATTTTTTTGAGCCTATCTACTGCCTGTGTTTGCTAGATTTATTCAGAAGGGAAAATATTTCTGATTCCACTAATTAATAGCTTGTATTAGAGGGACAGGGTTATGTAAAAGCATCAGCTGCATGTTCTGTGCTCTAAAAGCCTGCTACACCAAAGGTTTTTATAACTATTAATGAATCATAATTTATAATTCAGATATTTACAACCCTGAAAATTTCTGGGACTCTCAATCAAAACAAATGGAAATGTACTACAAGTAAGGCATAAATCCCAAACAGTTCTTTTTAGTTTAAGAACAACCTTGAAAAACCCAGTACATTGTCCCTATTATCAACAGATAAAGTAGAAAGCCTGCTTCTGTGTGGCAGCCCTGCTTAAGAGTCTACATTTGAAGATGAGAAGCAACATGTCGTTCTGTGAATCTGATCTCACACAATATATCCCAGGTCCCTTGTTACAGTTATCTTTAATTAATATTTTAATTAAAGTGTATCAAATGAATGTAATGAGCTCTGTAATAAATCTCCTGTGAACTACAGCAGAGCCAGAATATCACAATAACCATGAGGAACTAGCACAACAGTAGGAACCAAAACTCTGCAGAACTTATTAAATCTCCTGACATGTCCCAGTCTGCTCTGTTTGATTAATACAATCATCCATGTGGTTCATCTTGATCAAGAAATGGCAAAGAATCTTTCAACAAAATTATTTTTCACTCCATTAATGTGGAGCTCTGTACCTATTATCTCAGGGTAACTGAGTTGGATTTGTTCTGTTCTTAAGTAAGAATTATTTGTCTTTTAAAACAGTCTCTTTCCAAAGCTGATTGCTACACTGTGCTTATTACCATTGTTAGGAACCTCTTTAACTTCAGTGTAACTAGTCAGCCAAGAAACTTCTTACCAACTATAAAATTGAGGGTCTGAATGCAGAACAAATAGGCTTGTGGAATTTTTCAGAAGGTGGCATTTCAACACTGTGGTCATCAGTCATTTTGGCAGCAATACACTAGAAATATACCTACCTGAAACCTCTGAAAGAAATCATGCACCTAAGGGATGGACTGACTGCTTAGCTTACTTCTTAAACTTCATTGCAAGGTATGGATAAATTGCATTTGCCAATTCTTTGCTGCCCTCTGGCAATAATTATCTTGATTTTGGTGTTGAATTTCAGGAGTATCTTTTGTTTGTAACACTGTTAGAGGACGCAGCCAATTAGAATGTATAAACATGGTTCTTCCCTGCTTAGCAACCAAAGTTGCATTCAATGCAGTGGAATTGAATGTGTTTCAATTTGTACAGTGTCTGTACACCGAATTTGCTGAAATTTTAATTTCACATGGGCATACATTGCAACCTCATACGTTGAAACCGGATGATGTAATTATCAGCATCAATTGAGATTTTGTTAAAATGTTACATAGCTTGTTTACATTTCCTATCCAAGTTTTTACAGTGTGTTTTTAGCAATAGACTGCTTGAACCTTCCAAGTGTGACTGCATATTCTAGTTAGAGAATAATTATTAAATCAAAAGGCTGTGTTGTTTGTACAAGGTCCTATGTAAATAGGGTTTTCTGAAACAGTCAACATATTAGTTGGATGCCAGTTTTGTAATGACTTTGTTTGACAAACTCATAATGTTCTAAATGTGTTTTTTGATCAAGGCTCTTTACGCATATATATGAATAAATTTGCTTTTCTTTATTTTTCTTATTACAATATTAGTTGTAATAACTCAGTAGTAGCAGGCCTAGAGGTAAGTTAGGTTGGGAAAAGTGAATTCAGTGAATATTTGATGTCATACTTGACATTAACAGTAAGAGTCTTACTAGTTCTCAATGAGACAGGCTTTTAATACTAGAGCTGTAAAAAGCTTTTAAGTCCTACATGTCATATTTGTGGTCCTTGCATAGCTGTGTTGTCATATTGAAGAATTTTTAATCGTAATACATTTGTACACTCTTACTTAACATGGAGAAATCTGTGTGTGATAAGTATATAGTACAACAGTGTCTCCTTTGTTTGCCAGAGACAGAAGGAGAGAGTAATGCTGAAAAATAGACAAAATCATTCCATAAAAAGTAAATGCATTTTGCAGTTTTCAGGTTAATAATTTTTAGTTCATTATTTATTATCTTGATTCTTTAGTATAATGTTCTTATTCTCATCTGCAAAGCTATTTGTGATTTAAACACAGATCCAAAGCCCAATAAAATACATGGGAAGTCTCTGTTTGAATCAATTCTCTTGTCTGAGCATTTCTTATAGGTTCCTGGTAGGAAAAGAGTGTCTGCTAAGTGTTTATATTACTTCTTCCTAATAGTTGTAATTCGTAAATGGCATGTAAATATTGTTCTTTATCATATTTGCACAACATAGTAATAGCATTTTATGCAAGGCACACCCGCTTCATTTGCCACATGGGACTGCATTAACAGTGATGGTGGCCATGTAGTATTTTTGTATTTCCATGTAAAAAGAAGTGCCCATGCAAAAACAAAAGGGCCCTTTACCTACTGTTTGTGCCCGTAAGATCTAACCAGCTTTGTTGTGCATTCTTCCATTGCTCGTGCTTCAATATCACAGTTTAAAATAAGACTAGCAGAAGGGCAGGAGAAAGGATCTCTGTTGCAATGTCTTGAGTGCTTGACAGTTTTGCTTTTATGTGCCTTGTAGTTTGTACAGTTATACATCTCAGAGCTGGACTTCCATGATCCTCATGGGTCCCTTCCAACTCCAGATATCCTGTGACAAACTAGCTGTGATCAGCCTTTAACAGGAACAAGAACTTTGTAGGGGGTCATGGTCTCACATTGTGTCAAAATTAATTATTTCAGCCTCTTGTACCTTTGTTTCTGTGTGCTTGAGGGTTCTTTGAGAATGTGGATGTTTTATACACAATTTATAGTTTACTAGCTACTTAAGAGCTACAGGTCTGATACCCTTATGTTATGTTTGTTACCCTAGACACTTCAAATGTGAACAAGTACTGTGGATTCTCTTTCTGTATGACAAATACTTATACAAGGTAATCAGTACATGTTAGTTGACCATGCTTCCATCTCCTTGGTGTCTTCAGTAGTTATAAATTTAATAATTTATCCTCTTTTTTGCACTGTACGAAAGCATTCTCTTATATATTTAATTCAAATTTATTGTTCAGTGGTTTTACCTTCATATTTTGTTTGCTAGGCAGGCAAAATTCCTTTGTCTTCTTGGTTTTTATGGTGAAATTGTTGTTCTCCTACTTCCTCTTCCATTTAGTAACTATGCAAGTAGTCAATTTTTACCTGCCTAACCTGGCTTGTGACTTCCTGAGACAGGTTATGTTCAAGCGTTCCATCAGTAGTCTAAATTTGAAAAGTATGAATCAAAGCTGAATCCTTCTAAAGTTCTAGAGGCATAATTTTCCTAGATAACAAATAATCCTGTTCCCCAAATCTGAGCATATTCTTATCTGGTTTTTCCAATTTTTAATGCCTGGAATTTAGATTTCCAAATTACTCATATTATTTTGGTGTTTATATGTTAAAGCACAATTCCCATTGAGTTAATACTTGGGCCCTGAGAAACTAACAAATAGAAATTCATAACCCACTTTAAAAAATATGTTTGAGCCATTTGTAAAGCTGATGTTTCTCATCTTGAAATCCCTATTGGCACATATTTGCATCTTTATGAGACAAACAATCTATCCCTTAATTAGGAGGCATAACCCAGGAACTCTGTGTGAGCAGCAGGAACAAAATGATGGTTAATCCAATGATGGTTAATCCTCAGCACTGTCACTGACCTGATAAACCAAGCAGAGGTTCAGTGGGAGAAAGTCAGCAGGTTGGGAAGTTAGAATTTTTTTTTTTCTCAAATACAGACTCAGAAGAGAGTGTGGGGATTTATTGTTTTAACTGAAGTAAATTGACAATTGGGGTTCTTTCCTTTTAAACACTTTGTAGAGTCTTAGGGGGTTTTTTAATGGATAAAGGAGGAGAGGTTCCTGCATTTTTAAAGGAAAAAAACCAAACTTAAGAAAAGTGTTGCTATCTATTATGGGTGCAATACAATAAGGTAGCAGTATCAAGGTTTCCACTGTAGCCATCAAAATAACTCTTAATCTTGCATGGAAATGACCTTCAGACAAAACCAAAAGTAATTTTCAGAAGGCTGGAAATGTATTTGTTGATAGCAGGATCAAAAATGCATGGGGGCCTCATAATGCCACAAGGGGAACCTGAAAGTGGACACCTTCAGCTCATAATTCTAGTTTTACTAGCTGCAGCTCACAAAGCAACAGCTGCATCTACATTGCAAAATACCTCCCACACATACATACACACACAGTGTTTGCACACAATACTTATTTTTTCCTTTAATGTGTGGGAATAAATTAGAATCTAAGGTCTTACAGAGAGAAAGTGTGTGCTGTTTAGTTTAGAGGGCTAAAGATAATACAGCTCCCATACTTTGATCATGCATGCTGCAAATGGAAGAGGGGATCCTGCAGAAAGAACTATTCCAGCAAATCCAGGTAGAGTTTTACTGAAATCTTCCATCTTCACGATTATCTTCTTCCTATGTTGCCTAGTTGTATGCATTAATTACACAATTAATTATACAATTACAAAGATTAAAAGGACTGCATAGTCAGAATCGTGTGCTTTGAATGAGTACTAATGTTTGCATATTACCTTTTAAAAATTGTACAAAAAAAATCTGAAAATTCTTGCACACAAGTTTTGTTCTGAACTTGGAAGTCACAGCAATGGAGGTCTTGTTTGCTGTCTTTGCCCTGTGAAGAACTGGTCTAGAAATTTCTCAAGGGAATAGGATTTTTCTATTAGTACCTTATTGTATAATCTGGAAACACTTTGAAAATGTATGTTGACATTTTCTTTTAAAAGTCATTAGCCAAGTATTTTTCCAAGAAGGGCTCCAGTCTAATTCACTTTTATTTAATTAGTTCATCCATTGCTGCAGCCTAAGCACCTAATTACTCTAGGGGATGGTTGGACTTTTCACCCTGTCTAGCTATTATACTCAGTGCTGTGCTGTATTTACAAGTCAAGTGCAGAATCACATCTCACAGGCTACTGTGCTTTTATTTCAACTAAAGAAATTGTTCTTTTCCTCAAATCTGACAAATTTATTTCTTTTAAAAAAATTGTTGTAGCAAGGGGACAAAGTACATGTGGTCTGCAATAGCTGTTGATAATAATACGTTATTAAAATATTTTCAGTGCTAGTAGGATGTTCCCTCAAGTTCTCCCAGTTTGATATTTCTGAAGTAAAGAAACCCTTTAGAAAGAGTGGCAGGCAGTGTTTCTTCAGAAGCCAAGGAAAATGTCTCCTTCTTGATTTTATTAATGTATGGCTGGTTAAGGTAATTCTGTATGGCTGGTTAAGCTAACCTCCAAAAATATCCATTGTGGGTTTGGACCGAATACAGCTTTATTAACTCACCCAGCTCGAAGCAGCAGATCACAGAAGGTTACTATTGATTTGCAATGTCCTGACAAGCATAAAGGATTCATGTTCTGTGGTACTTGCCCCACTAAAGATTAAACAAACAGAATAAATGTGCACCTTTTGATGTGTAAGTTAATGCTTCTGACAGCCCACTGTGTCAATCAATGTGAATGGCAACCTTAAATATACATTAAAGGTACTTTGCTCTTCTCAGCTGAAGGAAATGTCTACTTCATTGTCTGTGGCAGAGTAAAGAGACATGGAACTTGGACACAGGAACAGAAAATCAGGTACTTCACATCTCTAAGTGACACAGAGACTTAGTAATGAGGTAGACATAGCTCTGTGAAAACAAGAAAAGTTCCTGCACTTTTACACAAGGTAAAGAAATAACACAGAACAAGGTAGAATAATCTGGAAACACATGTTTGTTTGACAAAGACATCTTTTCTACTGAAAATCAAGCAGAGAGCTGGAAAAAAATTCCTGTGAAAAGGATCTTGGTTATATATCACCACATTCTTAATTGGAAGGCAAATGTAATTGGGAGAGGCGTTGCAGAATTTGGGTTTTTTTCCAGATATCTCAGGATATAACACATGCTGCAGCCGAGGGTGACTCTTTCCTGCAGCCCATCCTTAGCCATGCTGGTTGCCATTAAACGTGCAGGAGAGTGTCTGCTCAACAGCAGAGCCTCTGTACTGCCCTTCATGGTGCCCTCAGCAGCCTGTGCCATTGATAGGTACTCAACATATTTTGGCCAAAAGCTTGAAGCTGTTCACAACTTCAGAGAACCATAAGATCATTTAAGTTGGTAAAGACCTTTAGGATTGAGTCTAGCCATTTATCCAGCGCTGCCAAGTCCACCACTAAACCATGTCCCTAAGCATCACATCAGAAAAGATTAGTAACAACAACAACAAATTATTTCATTGCCCTGTTCTTCTCCATTTATTCACTGAGATCCTAATGCTCTCTTTCAGAACAGTCAGTCTGCAACTAAGAGGAAACAATGTTTTGCAAGCCACTCAGTCAGTTCAAAAGAAGATTATAATATGGCATAATCCTTACTTACTTTAAGACTTAAGTAACATGGAGGGAAATAGAGTAGCATGGAGGTTTTGAGGAGCCTATTTGTTCAATGTAATTTTGCATCTCCATCATTTAGAAATTGTCTGTCATTGAATGAAGCAGAAAAGATGATAGCAAGTAAACAAGTAGCTGAAACATCAAGTTCTTGCAGCATACAGAGGTTTTGCACTCATATTTGGAATTGTAACAGCATTGATACATTGGCAGATAAGCTTCTAGAAATAATGAAAACTGCATCCCATTTCCTAAACTGAATTTGCTGAAGTTTTAATTGTCTTTCATCATGACCAGTTTCTCATGTTAGAGGTGGAAGGTATTCTCCTGCTGACATACCTTCTGCAGAGGGATGAGGTCCCTCTTGTCACCCTTTCTGTTCAGCACATGCTGGGATCCTTGAGGGGCCTGTTTGAAAGGTAGTGTAAAGAATGAGTGATACCCAGCACTGTACTCCCGTTTACACCTCGACTGCCCAGCCCAGTGCTCAAGGTCTCCTTGAGAACCAGCTGATGGAACAACAGCTGAGTGCTGGAATGGATGTTGGTGCATTACACAGGGGACAAATGCAGGTGATAGGATGAAGCATTTTCTGACTCAGACAGTGCATTTAGTTCTTACATGTTCAAAAAACAGGGATCTCAAGTCCTTATTTACTGATGTGAGTTGAAAGTTTTGCCATCTGTGTATGATCATATATTTCTGACTTCATTCTTGATGTGTTGGTCTGATTTCTCTGACCAATATTTTGGCTACAATCCAAGGCAAGTTTAAGTAGAGAAAGTAGCATAGAAGGGTGCAAATTTATGCTTTGCCATATATGTTTGTTGTAAAGTTGATGAAACTTCAAATTATTTTAGCATAATGAATTCCTAGCCTTTGTTTTTTATATGTTTTTCATATAAAGATTGCCTCCATTGTCTACAGAATTTAAACATGAAAACAATTCTAATTTACGCTAAGGAAATATTTTGATTCTGCATAAGTATGTAGGTATTTCTATGGCTGCACTGAAGATTGCTTTAGGTTTGTTGTGCTTCTTCCCTGATTCATCATCATCTTCTACTTTCAGCTACAGGTGACTGCCAATCAGATTTTCAGAGAAATCCAGGGTGTTCCTCTTTTCTGATTTCTCCTTTCTGATTTCTCTTTTCCAATTCTTTTCTAAGAACCACCTCCCCTTTTACTTCCGTTCTTGTAGAATTTATGATGATTCTGCAGCACCCTCAATTTACCCACATCCCATTTCCCATTTTCTGTGTCAAATATTAACCTCATCCTTTGTTATAGTCAGTACATGTTCTTGCTACAGCATTGGGTTTTTCCTCTTTGTTAGATTGGTATTCTCAAACTCAGTCAGCCAATTTCCACAGATACTGTGCCTTAGCTTCTGGCACAGCAGCATTTCCCATTCACATTGTTCACATGCCATATCTCTGCTTCTTGTACTAGATTTTTTTCGTGATCTCTGTGTCTCCTCCTTTCTCTTCTTTTTCTGCATTCTGCATCAGTGAGATGTCATATCCATGTATTTTGCAGCGAAACAGCTGCTGCTGCTGTTCCAGGTTTCTCCATTTTTAGTATCACAGCAGAAAGTTCCTAAAACTTGGTTTATGACAGCCTGTCTCTCAACTCTGAGTGGTGCTACAATTAGTTCCAGGAACACAGTTAGTTACTGCATCCATACTTTAGTGCAGCTTTCTTTAAAGCTGATGATAGACACAGTTGATAATTACTCAGTCCAGGCCTTTTTTTGCAACCAGAAAGAAATCGCTTCAAGATTTGTACTTGTTGACAATTTAACTCTTTTTCCCAAGAACACATTTCGTTAGTACAAGTGAAAGATAGTCTGTAGCAGAGAAAGTGGTTAAGAAGTCAGTTGTACCTTTTCATATCAGGCTTAGTGATTAATGCATTTCTCTCAAAAACCCACAAACAGTCTGTATTTGTCTGCCTTCTGTTCCATTCCAGCTGTGTGTGACAGAGAGGTTGAAAGTTCTAGAAATAAATGAGTTTTATGGTGCAATTGTGAAGCTGATGCCAGAAATGTCATGTAAATTCAGAGACAAATATTTCTTATAGAAGATTGTTTCAAGCCCAAATAAATGAACTGCAATGGTAATTCCAAACAGTCAAAGCTAAAATAGTGACTTACCAGGAACATTTGCCCAGAATAAAAAGGGAAGAATCTCTCCCTCCCCCAGACAAAACATTAGGCACTGACTAGGAATTTGTAATTTTGTACACATGAAAAAGATATTATTGAAGCACAACTGAGGATGGAATTTTCCCCTGTTTTTTAAAGGTTTTCTTCCTTATCTTAGAAGTTGGTAACATGTTAAAGAAATGAGGTAAAGGCTATGCTCAGTTTCTCCCCAAACTGTAGCATAAAGTCAAAGGTGAAGTAATTTCCACTTCACCAAAATGCACTCCATTACTGAAATATAAAATACCACCTCAGTGAACCCTCCTTCATTGAGAGAAATGGTGATGGACAATGGCATTTTAGATTCTCAGAGAAAAGCTTACTAAATAAAACATCCATCCTAGCCATGTTCCATATTGCCATGACAAGGTCAGGCTGCCAGCTCAGCCTGAATGCCACCACCTTGCTCTGGTTGCAGCAGGGCTTGTTGAGCACTGTAAATGGATTGTGTAAATAGATTTGGCTTCCAGGTGGAAGACAAGCTATGGAGTGGAAGAGGTGTGATCACCAAAAAAGGGGAAGGATTTAACAGAGGTCTAGAAGTTTTGAAAGGCCTTTGAAAGGAATTTCACTGTTTTTGTAAGGCAGAAATGAGGAAACACTAAGTGAGAATGTAGTAGAGCAGAGTTGGGTGAAAAGGAAGTTCTTTTTCACACAATGCATAATTAAATCATGGAACTCCTTTCCACAGGATGTTGAAGAGGACAAAAATACAAATGAATTCAAAGATGAAGATGCAAATTCATGCTGAATAGATCCATTATATGCAGCTAAACAAAGTGGCACAGTTGCAACCTGCTCAGGAAATCACAGTCTTGCGAAATTCTAGAAAGAGAACAGCTACTGTCCTGGTTCTTGCAAGGAGCGGGTTAATTCTTTTCAGTATCCAGGAGGCAGTATGGCCAGGACCTTGAGGTTATTCTATAACACTGCCAGAGGCAGGAGGAGAAGAGATTCTCTTCAGAGATGGGGTTTAGCTGAGCAAAGGTGCCAGAGGGAGCCAGCTGGTATTGCCTGCTGTCAGGGGATTTTGTGTCAATTGCTTCTTTCTTGTACCCTCTGTCATTAGTATTGGTGCTATTGCTGTTCATTTTCTTATCTCATTGCTGTTTCCAGTAAGTTGTTCTTATCTCAGCCTGTGATATTTGCCTTTTTTGCCTCCAATTCCCTCTCCAGAGTGCTGCAGAGGGTGGGGAAGTGAGGAGTGAGTGGCACATGGTTTTAGTGAGAGTGCTGATTTGGAGAACACCATTCCCAAACCATGACAGCTACTTACCAGGGGAGGTTTAATCTCCCAGTTCTGTTTCTTACGGTCTTTACCTCAATATCTCTCCCTTGTCTTTAATGAAATTATTTACAAAGCAGAAGGATCTCTAACATTTCGGGGGTTTTTTTGCTAATTGTGAACAGAATCAGAACAATTGTAAACTTCAGGGACCCCAACCACAGCAGCCCTGAACAGCAGTCCAGAGCAGCCCTTGGTAGTGTCATGTTCTGCTCTCAGCTAAGCACTCCCTGGCTGAGGGAATGTGTCAGGAACAACTCGATTTCCTTTCCTAAAGCTTTTTCTGGCTTTAGTTTTTTTAGAGCCAGCCCAGAAGAATATGATTCTATGACTATTTACATATTTGCTTGGGTTGACGTTTTACCTACATGGCATTATTTCAAGAATTTTCCATTACTTTCTTTTAACAAAAGCCAAACTCTTAAAAAAAATCACCTTCTTCTTGTTATTTTTTGTGTGGCTTGTATGAAGAAGGTGGACAGAAGTAGAAAAAGGCAAAGGATCCTTTCTGTGATCCCTGCATAGCATGGAAATCAATCACAGAAATATACCATTTTCACACAGCACAGCTACTCAGTGCTATATTTTGGTAAAAGCTTTTACTGGAAAGGGTCTGTTTTCTTTGGACATATTTTTTCTTCATCAGAAAACTGAAAAAAAAAAAAACCCTTTTCTGTCACAGGTGGGGACCAGACTACTTTTGGCTTTTCTCAGAGAGCTCAGAGGAGTTCTGTAATTAAACTCTCCAGATACAAAATTCACGCCAAACCCCTACCTTTGTTTGAAGTATGATTATTTTAGTTAATAGAAACTCTTCAGATGCAGATATATTTAGATCTGGTGTAAGTGGTTGCAATTCCTTGGAACTCAATGAAGCCCCAGCTGTTTGGGGCAGTTTTGTGCCGGTCAGTGCCCTTCACCACCACTCACCACCACCCCTTCCCAAAATCTGTTAACTCCTGTGTCACCAGATTTACAAAGCAAAGATCAGCTAAATAATATATCTGCAATGAATTATGTATAGTCATTATTTCCAAATAAGAAATGGAGAGATTATTAGTAAGAGTGGATGATGTTTTGCAAAATATTCCTTTCAAAATCATGATTTTGGCCAATGATTTTTTTTACCCAATTCTTGTTCTTGAAAAAAAAAAATCTTTATTTTGGAAAAAAACTCACACATTTCTCGTAAAGATGTTTTAAAGTTTTCAGTTCTGTGGGCTTTTTTTCCTAATATCTCCCCTTAATCAGTTTGTTATCTGTAAAGGACAGGAGAGGATAAAATAAAATGGGACAAACCAAAGAATTGCTGTAATAATGGTCTCACATGCATTGTTCTTTTTCAAAGAAGATGCAAAAAATTAGTTTTTATGTTTATTTAAATTTGTGAAAGAAATACCAATATCACTTCTTGAAAAAAATTAATTATTAATAAAAAACATGAGACAAAACAGGTGATAGATTAAAAAAATTATTTTCCTCAAGAAAATAATTTCAAAACTTTTGCCTGAGATATTTTGTTTGACAAGAATTGCATGTTAAGTTGCTAAGACACCTTGTTTTTCTGTTCATAACTTAACTTGGAAATACTACATTTTATTTAATCATTTTGGGTTTTAACAATTCTGCAGGTTTAAACAGTAATGAAGGCAGGCATAAAACTTTGTGCTATTGGAGCAGAACCAGAAATTCACAGATGCAAAATAAAATCCAGTATAATTTTATTACACTTGTTTATCTATAAAATCTCATTGTGGCACTTTCTGATAAAATTTCTGTAATATCAAAAAAACCCTGGAGGTTGAAGTAATCCCAGTTATTTACATATTAAACTGAAGAGCAATGTTGATTGTGTTTTTATTCAGTTGCGTTACTTAAATATGTGCTTTTTTGTAAGGATTTGCCACATGCTATTACACTCAAACTCACAATAGGATGTTGTCTATCTCCACAAAAAAGTGATATGGACATGGGCAAACAGATGGCTGTGTAACGTATGCAAATGTGACCATAAAAACTAGATTCCTTTGTTTAGAGGCCTGACCAGATCGCTGTCAGCTCAATGGTGTTTCCACCCTTTTCTGGAGTGAAGCTAAGTGGGGTCACTTTGCTATTTTCCTGATTAACAAAGGAATAGCAACACCAAAGAATACTGCTGTGTCGCACAAGGGCCCCAATTGTTTTCTCTTTTTTGTTTTTCCCCACCCCTATTGTATTTTATAGATTTTGTTTTGCATTGGTTTTTCTGCCACTGGCCTGGAGCCTATAAACTCCAGTGTTTTTAATTACAGAAGGTTGTCCATGTATAGATAAATGTGGCAGAATTATTTTAGCACTGACTTATAAACAAGTAGTTATATGAAAGCTCTTGGGTCACTGGGCCTGTTACAATCTGGATAATTTTCTTGCATTCCTACTTAACCTGTCCTTGAATGTGTGGTAACAGCATCTACAGCTCCCCTCCTGGAAATTCTGTTTGACAGACAGGACTTTGACTCAGAGAACTTCTCCTGCTTTTTCCCTGCTTTTCTCAGCTGCTGTGAATGGTGGGTTTCTCCTTGGATCCAGTTTCCCCCTGCCTTCAGGGATTCAGGAGAGATCTGGTGCTATGAAGTGTTTCTCTTATTGTGCATTATCATTCCTGTACTCCTTTATCCATCACACCAAGTAAATCTCAGAAAAATCGCATGACTATTTTATACCTCTGATTAATACCTATACTCTGGAACATTATTTTGGATACATACAATTTTGGATACCTCACCTCTAAGAAATATTTTACACAGATCTACTTCCATCCAACATGTCTGTGTTGGAGTAGTGAGGAAAACAGGCAGTCATTCCTGGCTGAAAAATGTTAACATCAGAAATATCTAAAATATACACAATTTTGTTGCCACCAATTCTTTGTAAAAACACTCTTTACTAAGAAGAAAAGTCTATTGCATCAGACATTTTAAATGGGAAATGAGCATGTCTTCTAGAAAACAATGGAAAGTGGAAAATAAACAGGTTTTCACTATTTCTCAATTAATATATTTCAAAATGAACCACACAGTTGACTTTTTTTTTTTTTTCACCATACCAGTTATCCTGCTAGAGGATTTCTGCTATATGTTGACATTTGTTTATTAAGGTCCCCTAACGAAATGCTTAATATTATCAACATTTAATACTTAATGGTTGTCTTCTGCATGAACAGTGCTCTTTTTGCTTGAAGTTTTAAAAGTTTTCATTTAATCTGTCTTTGTACAAGTTAAAAAGATTCTTCATCAACATTCTATTTTTCCTATTAAGACTGTGCTTCATGGTAACAATCAGCTTCCATGTGTAAAATGTACGCATTACACCCTTATCAAATGCTGCCCATGTTTTGTCTCTAACATGGTAACACTGGCTCTCCTGCATCCCATTTCTGCTATTAGAGGGATAAAATCATAAAATAAAATAATTTAGGTTGGCGAGCTCCTTTAATTCTATGTCAATGTTCACAGTCAAGAAAAAATGACAGATCATATTTGAAATCATATGCCATGATTTCTTCTTCCCGAAACTAGATGGAGTATGTCCAAGCTGTGCTATGCTCAGGTGGGAAGTGGATATGTTGAAATGTTGAATAATTTTTTTTGGCAGGTTTTATAATTTTTTCTCCAAATATTTACTATAGAAACTTTTTAGAGCTGAAAAAGCAGCACCAGCCAATTTATTAAAAAAAAAAAGAAGTGTTCCTCTGACAGCAGGGCAAAACTAGAATTAGAAAGCATTAAGGATGGGCATCTCTGGGAGTAGTCCTTGTAAATCTAGACTGGGAAGAGTCCTTTTTGTAAAGTTCTTGGAAACTACTTTGTAGAAAAAGCCTTCCAAAAAGATTGGAGTGGAGGTCTTTAGATCACCTTTCAGTCCATGACATATTTTAGCTATCCCATACCTTCATTTGAAGGAGGAGAACTATTATTTGTTCTTTTGCCAAAAAGAAACTGTGGCAGATAATGGGGTAACCTGTACAGATAAGCATAATATCCCACTTACAAGTTTGCCCTATTTGTTTTACTGTTAGGCTCTATAAACTTTTGAGATTATCTAAATTTAGAAAAAAAAAATTGTGCTATATATGTCTATTCATATTAAAAACTTATGCATGTTGCTTCTGTTGAGGCACAATGTTGCAGAATGGATTAGTTTGCGAGTGCCATGTGAACAAAATCTTGAAATTTTTATGTACTGAATATTCAGGTTCTCAGGTATCAACATTGTTTGTAATTTAATAAATAGGATTTTCTTCATATTTGATTGACAGTTTTCCATACCTTCTTCTACACAAAGCAAAGAGAGTTTTATTAGGGACCATGGGGAAGGTATAATTATAAGACCACAAGTCAAGATTAGAACTGCTATTTTAAAGAGAAGGTGAACCAGATAAGGCATGCTGTGGTAATTAAGTCCACAGCCACATGCTGTGCAATATCCTGATGATTCTTTTACAAAGCATCACTCTGGCATCTTGGCCAGCCAGATAAGGAAATCTCTGGTTCTCCTAGACAAGTGATCTCTAGCAAGAAGGAATCTGGAGGCTCTGCTAGAGACAGAACACAAGTATCAGATGTACAGGGCCTATTACTTTATCTGGTGTAGCTTGTTTAAAGATAACACCCACTTTTTTACCTTCACTGTGATAAAGTAAATTAGTTGTTTATCTCATAGCTTTGACTAATAATCAGTGTGGTCATGATCTGAAGCTGTTACACCACAGTACAATTTGTTCTGACAAGTTATAAACAAGGCAGAGAAATATACAGCCTAGACATACTTTGAAGTGGTGTCATGGGTCTCACAGTGCAGTGTAAAACCCAGTTTGGAGAATGGTGATGACACTATCACAGCTGAGGAGATCAGTTAATTTTAGAAGATGATAACAAGTACCTCACTGAGGTGCATTTTGGAGGACAGGGGTGAATAGTTTGTGACTTACTATAATCATGCCTTCTTGGTGTCTACACTGCCTGCTCTCAAGGAAAAATTCTTTCTGATTAAGTCAAGTTTCAGGAGATCAAGAGCAAACTAAAACACATGCCAAAAATGTTTTCAGAAATCCAGGTGTGATTTCAATGAGTTGCCACACTTTTTTTTCCTCCCAGAGTTCCATTTTGACTTTGGATCCTCAATTCCATTTTTGCTTCCATTTAGACAGAAAAAAAAGGTAGAAGACCTGATGTCTTCTTCTTCTATCTGTTAGTTTTTTCTTTTTTTTCTTCATCTATAAGTAAAAGACAGATATGTGCTAGCAGACGTAATCACATACGCAGATGATTCTATGATTCTATGAGCACTGGTCCTAGCTAAGTCTTGTTTTTTGTGAAACCTCAATGGTGACCAAATGCATCTTGTTTTTTTTCCCACATCCTTCTTAGGGCTCCACAGCTTTAACTTGACTTGTGCTCATTCCTTTTATTAATAAATCAGGTTAACTGTTTTAGTAAGAATGAGCAAACACCACTACTATGGAAACTAAATTGTTAACTAGAATTGCAGAAAAAATTGCATAGCAGAAGATTGCAAAGTCTTTTTGGTGTATCTCAACAACATAAGTGCCTCATGTTTATTGGCATATCTCCCAACTTCCAAGATGTTGTTAGTGGCAAACAAAAGTTACAGTACAGTTTTATTTTGGGGAGCATCTGCCATGCAAACATACTTTCACAGGCTTTACACAGTAACACATATGCAGTATTGGAAATGCAAGTAAAACAATGTTTTAGCAGTAACATTTTAGTTTTGGTGAAGCGAGCTTTTTACAGCACCTTTCCAGAGAACAACAGCTTTGATTTGAACAGCGTCATCTGCTGAATACTTCAGAATATCAGTTTTCACCTTTGCTCAGTGGGTTTTACAAAATTTATTTTCATAGGGATTGTGTTGCTGATATTAGCTGAACGCCTATGTACTGTGTAACCTCTCTTTGCTGCTATTAGTAAACAAACATTTAGGGATTTTATATTCTTGTGACCCCCTAATTTATTTATTTCTAAATTATATATCTCTCTGCCTGACCAAACTCATAAACCATTTTCATAAATGCAGTTCTTTGAAAGTTGCTAAGGAACTGTTCAAATGGCTGTGTTGCCCACAGCTGTAAGGACTACTTTTGCCTTCCTTTTATGCTATACAATTGTTTTGCATCTGAGTCTTCCCAAAGCATGGATCTCTAGCAGAAAAATATCTGAAAGCATTACAATATACTAGTAAAAAGCTCTGATTCTCTTCAAATGTTTTTTTGAGGCTTACAAAATCAAGCCAATTATAAACTGAGCCAGCTGAGACAACAGCATTTTCAGATAGCAAAAAGGATATGTAACAATAAAAAAGTCTCTTGAGCTTCATCTTTTTCACAGGCTCTGTCCAAGGCACAGAGTGCAACTCCTTTTCCTTGTTAATTGACCCTGCCTCTGTTGAGATACAGAATATATAAGTTTATATAAGCAGGGCACTGACATTGCAACACCACCACTGCTATGTCAAAGCCAATTCTGTATGATACTGTGCTGAGGGCAGTGATTTGGTCTGTGACATACTGACATCTCCTACCTTCCCAACCACCAGACCACATGCAGTCTGGGCTATGGATATGCTCCATGTGACCTCTTGTTCTTCTTTGCCTGGTGCCTTTAAAGATTGAGAGGACCAGGGACAGGAGTGACACTAAGCACAGATCTCATTCTTTGATTTGGGCAATGGTGTTAGGAGGCAAAGGGATCTGCAGTCTTTGCTTTCTGGATTGCTCATATTTATCGACCAATATCTATTTAATGCAAAATACAGAGCAGAGTCAGGGATCTGAATCACAGCCCTTACTTTGGGCAGTACCCTTAGTGACAATACCCTCAGTGAAAAATGCTGCAAATTTTTTCTTTCCCCATTGCAAACCAGTCCTTGACTTGTTACTTCAAAATCAGTGCACTCCAGCAGCTTAACAGTATTTGATTTCCTGAGCTGGACATTAGCTGCAGTAAAAGAGGGGGCACTCACTATTTTCATAAATTTTGTGCCACATTAGCAGCCACATTGCTTTTGGAACAGATATTTATGTGTATTATTAAATTATCTTTATTATGCTAGTGCCTTCAGCACAGACCTTTAGGGCATGTGGGCCCTAAGGCACTTTCCAGTTCTCAAATGAGATATTCCCACATGAGACAGGCAGGGATTTTCTGGAGATGACTCCATATAATCCAGTAAAACCAGCTGTTAAAATCACAGTAATGAACAAAGCTCTAAAAAGTATTTTTCATCAAGTTTTGTATTTTTTCACCACTGTCATCTCTCAGGGGTACCTCTGTTCAAAGCTGGCCCAGCAGATAACTCCTCTTTGCCTTTCCTTCCATGTTCAAACCTAGAAATTTTTTCTTCTTTGAGAATGATCCAAGTTCATATCAGGTTGATGTGCACTTGTCAGCACACCAGTGAAGACAGGCAGCAAACAGCTTAGTGATGATAAATATACCCCGAAGTGAATCTTTAAGGAGAGGGGGAAAATTGCTGTCAAAAATTTATGAAGCAGGGACATTTGATTGATATTCAAATGTCTGAATTTCAGGTGTCCTGCCTTAGCACCTTCTTTACATCTGTGGTCTGCTGCAATTTCATTAAACTGTAAATTAGAGGACATAAGTTTCTGGAGCAATTTATTTTAGTTTATGTCCATGTTCATAAAAGATAAATATGAGAATCAGGTAGAGGAGATAGAATAAAAACATTTAGGAATGGATGGAGGATGACAGTATTGGGAGAAAGTATAGCAGTCTATAGAAAGGGAAACTAAAGGGAAATCAACAGAGAGAGCTGGGACATGACTTGCAAAGCTGTGGAACAGCAGGAGAAGAAATGCAGACTATACAAGATTGAATGTATACACTATGCCAAATAGCACCAATATTTTAAAAAAAATCCAACCAAACCATTACATTCCTAGATAAAGTATTATAAAAATGAAGGACCTGATTTGCCTCTTCTGCATATTAAATTTAATGGACCCTTAAAATCAAAGGCAAATAGTATATTGGATCTAGGGAAGAAAATAGTAACAGAGGAGAAATACTAAAAATGAAAATGTTTGGGGAGAAAAGTCTGGACACTTTCAAAATAAAATATCCATTTGGCCCAGATTTTTTCTAAGGCCTCTTATGGAAAAATTAAGAAACACTGCAAATACTTTTTAGCAATATGTTGTCAATCTGTACATTCACAAGCTATTAATTTACCCCACTCTCTCACCAATCTGTACTGTTTTCTGGAAGTATTATTGTCCAAAGAAGGAGGGACAAAGACTGGTGCATGGCATTATCTGCAAAGTAAGGGCATCTTTCTCTATGGATATGGTTATTTTTATTTGTGTCTGTGAGCAACTATTACAAGAATATGCTTATAGAGAATATTCCTTAAAGGAATATTTAAAGGCCCTTAAAGGAACAGCAGCTGTGGGCAAGCAACCTTTCTTAGCTATTGTATTTTCAGTAACAGTGAGACATTGCCTACATGCCAGATTGCCAGATTATTTCTGATCCCTGAACGTACAACTTCCTTTGGTTGCATACCAAGATTTCTGTTTTAAAGAATTTAAATTTTCCCAAATTATGAAGAAATCAACAAGCAAACATATAATTAAGCATTGCTCTATTTCTGAAATTATGTTTTGTTACTCAAGTTAAAAAATTTTACTACTTTTGTAAAGGCTCTCTACAGCAATCCTTTCTGTATGCCAGATGTTTTCTTCATAGTTCTTTTCTTATTCTTAGAAGAAAACTTAGTTTTGGAAAGAAAAATTTATATCTTGTGTGTATTTTAATTTTTAAGAGTTTATGTTTCCTAGGAACAAGATATTCTTTCATGACTTCAAACTTTCCACAAAGTCTTTATTTCTTCTTTATTTATATTCTTTTTTTTTTTTTTTTTTTGTCTTCCTTTCTCATCATGTTCATTTTATCACATCACTATCTCCATTTTCATTAATGGACAGATCATTCCAACTGTAAATATGAAATAGCAGCAGACGTCTTTACAGATGTCAGTAACTGAATTAAAACAAAAGCTTTTCTGAATATTTCACCATCTTAACTTTAGAAACTGTGATGCCCATAAGTAGCAAAAATAATGTTAATTCTAGCAGCACTGATGTTTTTTCAGGGTAGAAGGATTATGTAAATGCTAAGTGTAATGGTTAACACTACAAGAACAGATATGGAGGAAGCAAGCTGGGTAAATGAAATGTTTTCCAGAGTATGGATCAAATTTTACAGACACTATTCAGAGCAAATCAAACTAAATTCATATTTCTACAATTCTGTTACCTCTGCAGTGTTAAATCCAGTGCAAATTTAACCTCTCTTTTGTGCCATATTAGCTGCCATCAACAGCTGGCATGGTCCTAAACTCTCAGAGGAGTAATAAATCCTTTTTCCAAGCACTTGGCCATAAAGGGAAGCCTCTCCCTCTTGTTCCTGGCTGCAACCTGAGTGTAATTCTACAGTGATTTCCACCTTGAAACTTGTCTATGAGGTACCACTCTCCCACCAGCTAAAATCACCGGGGCTTTCATGAGTTCCTGACTAAAGGGATTTACAGTTCAGTAGATTTAAATGCCAGGAGTTGGCATCTCCAGGAGAGTAACCTGGCTGTGCTTGTTGGTTTTTAAAGCAAGGAGTTGGTTGTACATCAAGGCATCTGTAACAAGAAATAACAGAGAAGGCTGCCTAGTGTGAGTAGCAATGGAACCAGGGGGGCAGCTCACACCTTCTGCACTGCATACTTTCAAATTGCATTCAGACCAGCCTTTGCTCCTGTGCTGAGAGCATTTTGCAAGTGCACGGATGCCAGCAACAGGCGAGCTTATTCTGAGAGTAATTGAGCCAAATGGCCTGAACAGGAGATACATGGAGATTACAGCTACGTGTCTGCCTACTTAGACTCTCAGGATTCAAAAACCACAGGCCAGCTTTCTGCAATTTCAGCCCTTTTAATGCATTTGAGCCAATATAGGCAAGGTAAAATGGAACTCTAAATTGTAGGACATTTTTGTTTTCTGGAGGGAATGGTTAAGGCAACTGAATTTTTGTCTCCCGGCTCTCATGGTTACCCAGGGAGGAGCAGGGTTTGCTGCTGTTTAATAGGCAGAGATTTTTCTTGCTGATCTCTTTGAAAGCTGTCAGACAGAAGTGTGCAGTCAGTGGACTGTGATGGCCCTCTAAGACTTCCTCCCAGCTGTGTGCAACACTAGCAATATTGTGTCCTGCTTGAACAGGCACCATTCACACTATATGGGTCTGGCTTTCCCTGATTGCTGGGAGCCTGCAGTGAATTCCCCCGCACACGTGCATAAATATCGCTATAGCAGTCACCGGCAAGGACTGTTACAATTCAGTAACAATATTTCCTTTAACAATGCTGTTTTCACATATATTTCCTAAGCAGTTTCCTTAGGAGCTAAAACTGTCCAAGGTCAGGTAACTACGTGGAAAATCCATGCCACTCTGTATACAAGGGCAGCAGCCATGCCAGGATGTAACATGAAGCAGAAAACAGCAGTCACTTGTAAGTCATCTGTAAACAGTAGTCTCACACAGGGGCCCTTAATACGCTTTACACAAAGGAAATAATTAATTAATTGCGAGTCTGTGCTACCCAAACGTGTGCAGCCGCAGTGCAAAAGCTCCCAGAGGAGTGAACAGGAGCACAGGAGGAACCCAGAGCTCTATAGCCTCTTCCATCTCCACCTCAGTGCCTGGCTCGCTTCCCGACTTTTCATGTGCCACACGCTGCTCTGCAAACATTACTTTGCAAACATTATGTAGGTGGGCCTCACAACATCTCTGTGAGGTAATTAAACAGAGAAACCTCACGCTGCAAACAGGGAAAGGAAGGCTCTGAGCTTGGCTTTCATGACAGGCTTACTGGGATAGGAAGTTTCACGGTAATACAGGCAGTTTCGGGGCATTGCTATATTTTAGCAATTGTGAGGACTGTGCTAATCTATGGAGTTTGGTTTGATTCACAGCAATTTCATCCTCCCGGGGTGGGCTTGGTCTCACTCCATTTGTCACTATGAGCTGCTTTGGAGACTACACAAAACTTAATATGATTGATGTCAACTGCTTTGTGCCAGTAGGCTGTAAAGAACTGTCCCTGGTATCATAATTTGCTAAGACAGACAACACCTTAATGTCCAAACTGTGAAGTTCAGAAAACAATTATGTTTTACTAAATCTGTGCAGATAACTATTTTCCAGACAATACTTTGTCTTTAATGGAAGTACTGATCAGATAAAAAAAAAAAAAAAAAACCACCTGATGTAAAAGGACTATATAGCAAAGTATTGTGATTATATTTGAAAGTACTTTCCATAAAAACACAAATTTAAATTCTTTATTCATGTCCTTATTCTAAATTCTGTCCAAAGTCTGGTCTGATCTGCTGGTCTCCACCTCTTGTGTAATCTGGAGCTGTTGCTGTCAGTTGCTTGGTTTACTCTTCAGAAGGATAGGTAAACATTGTGAACTGAAGAGCTGAGACTGTAGCTTGTTCATGTTTTCACATATAAATTCACATTTGTTCATGTACATACTGTATTCTGGCCAAAACACTTTCCTTTCCTTTTGAATAAGGTGTAAACAGATTTAAAAATACGTTAACCTCTTCTAGTTTAGAAGAAGGTCAAGATATCTGGTAATTTTAGTGTTCTGGAAGCAAAGATCACTTGTGTGGCTGGCCAACAACACGTGTTTCTTCAAAGGCTTGATGATGCTCTCTCCTTGGGAGTAAAGCTACTTTACTGTGATGATGGATGGGATAAAGAGTGTTTCTGGCAGACTTTGAAAGTATCAGTGTTTTGGTATAAAGGCTATTGGTGTTCTTTGTTAGTAATCTCTGCAGGAGGGGAGGTAAGATAGTTCCTTTTTGCTGAATGACAGATATCAGGTCTCCCAGAGGTAAGATATGAGTTGCCAGGATTTGAAGGTATGGTTAGACAAAATTTTCAAACATGGTTAGAAAAAGCCATGGAGTCACTTTTGTGACTACTGTGCTGTGCTTGGCCTAGCATTGGAGAACTGAGCGCTTTTTAAAAGAAGACTTGAATTTTCACTGTGCCTTGTGGTTTTGGCAAACATTGTTGGAGAACCCTCTAACAGCATACTTTCCCCATTATCTCTTCTCAAGCAGTCCTTGCATGCTCCCAATTTTCCCTTTTAAAATATCATATTAATCCTTTATGTAGCTGGCTGGTGGGTGGAAATATTCATGTCCTGGACACTTGTGGTGAAGGCCAACAGAGGAGACAAGGTTGCACTATCTTGTGTTTATTTTGTGAAAATGTTCAGGAACAAAATTATAAAATATTTATTTTATGTATTGTTTCAAGTATTATGTAAAACCAATAAAAGTAAGTTGAAAGAAAACATCAGCATTTCTGATTTTAAATATCAAAGGACAGGAAATTCTCCATCCTTGATTTTCCATTGGGATTATAGCAATTTACTGTTTTGAAATTCCCTGCTTTAGTGTGATATAATGTGTAAAGGATAAGCAGGATCAGGATGACATTGAATTTCATCTTTGTTTAGTTTCAGTCTGACCACTCATAGCTATCACACCATTGTAAGGTGACATCCGTAAGCTTCCAAAGATATCACAACCTAAACACTTTTTGATACTGGATTAACATCCTTTCCATGGGAATGACACATTTTTAATCTTATTCCAGACTTCTGTGTTATTACAATAGGCTTTTTTAATCCCCTCTATACAGTCACCAGATAAAAATAAATGTGTGATCAAACAATGTCAAATCTCCATGTTGAGAAGGGAGGTGAACTTGGGACAGAGCTATCTCTCATAAAGCAATTAACAGTGGGAAAATCACCATACTTCAAAATGCTAACCACACTGGCCCATGTAATATTTGGAGGTGTTGCTGTTAGTGAGCACCAGCAAAAGAGTTGAATAGCAGCTAAGCAGAGACAGTCTAAACAGAGGTGAACAGTCAGCCTTGAATGAGGGGCTAGGTTATCACAGTAATGTCCAGAAAGCCACAGATGTGGTATGGCTTTGATTTTTGGTGGACATTCAGTAATGAACAGGACCTCTTATTTAACTCATATGTGGTTAGAACAATAGAAGACAGTAGTTTTGTTTAATGATAGTGATTTATGAGTTTGGTGTAGAGAGGAAAGCTGCCTTTCTGCTCATCAGAAAAGTAGGGCTGAGTCTTGTTTGGGATCTGAGTTGATGGCTGCTGTCTCTTTTGGCACACAAAAGAGCTGTCTCTTCTGTCTGCACAACGGGGGATGCTGAGTGTTGTCCACATCAGTCCCTGTCTGTGGAAACTGGAATTTCTAAGCAGCACTAGCCCAGGTGTCAGTAGACCTTCTAGTCTGGCTGAAGCATGATTTCCAATGGCCAAAAAGGGCTGTCTGTCACCTGTAGATCAATTTGTCAATGGCTGAAAACTGAGCTACTCAAGTAGCCAACTCTCTGTGTTAGAGAAATCTAACATTTCTGGCAAACGACCTTTATTTTTCCACTTACAGAATCTAATATTGCAATGGATGTTTCCCAATGCACTGAGCAAGGAGGCCCCAGACAGTTGTGAAATATCACACTAAACACAAGAAAAACATTGAAAAACCCACACAATAACTTTCTTATTCTCCTCTTGGATTACTGTACATCCAGATGGGAAGATTAGTTTGACTTACAGGTTTTTTCAACTTTAGGAGTTTTTGCTTGGTTATTATTTTCAAAATTAGAATCTCTTTGGTTTCAGTTTTATGTCTTGTTACAAAATCTGATTTTTCTGGAAAGAGAAATTTCATCAAGATAAACCCTTCTGTGTTTCCCCTTGAAGGGAAGTCCTCATACCTATTTTTTTGTACAAATCAAATTAGTTTCATGCAAAATGAATGTGTCAATACGAAATACAGCATAGACCATCAGATCTGCAGTGCTGGCAGTGCTCACCCTCTCCCCACAGTTCCTTTTGCTGTTTATGTGTGATGCTGGCTGATAGTCCAGGGACTCATCCAGTGGCTTTCAGATGGGGAGGGAGGAGTGTTGGGGTTGGTGTGTGTGGTCATCTTTAGATAAACAACCACTGCTGTACCAGCCAGAATCTTTACTCCCTCTGTAGATCAGTCTCAAACAGAGCCTCTTGTGCTGACCAAAATGTTACCTGTATGTGCTGGATTTACTTGCTACAGGTTCATAAGGAAGGAAATGCTCAACAAGCACAGGACTGTTTTAATAACTGTGCTCTTAAGTCACCCAGGTGCCTTTCAAGAATGAAATCTTCAGAGTTTCTGATCTAATGTGACATTTGTTTTCAAAATATCTCCCCTCAAATCTGACCTAAGTTGCTCAGTTCCCTTTATGAGGTGAGAGTGCTCATCAGTTGGCACTATTACTTCCTGTATTTAGTCATCCATTACTCAACAAGATAAATGTAGTCATGCTGTTCATGTAGGAAATAGCACATGGAATCACAGGCAACTGGAACGTTACTGCCTGCTCTTTGAGTGGGCTGGTGACCTTTAGCAAGTTTGTGTAAGCAGTCCTTTCCTCCTTTTCCCATCCATACTGTACCTAACTGTAAAGTCTTGCCTGCCTCAAGGGTAATGTTTAATAATATTGTAAATAAAAACAGAACAAAAAATTGACAGAACAAGAAAAAAATTATAAAAATCACAAGAGACACCAAATATTTTTCACTTGCAGAGACCTGTTAAAAATTCGTTGCATTGTTCGTGTCAGGCTCAGCATGACAACTGCTGCAGTCACTTTAGTCAGTAGGTCAGCATTTCATTGCCACCATTCAAATAGGAGAAATGTCTCAGCATCCATAATACAGATTTGCCTAAGCAACATGAATTTACATCCAAATGCAAATTTCATATGTTTCCATATAAATAGGGTGTTCTTCAGAACCTCCTTTAATGGAACCCAAAAACTTTTTTGAACTGAACAGAATTTTTAACTGAGTTATTAATTAAGATCATGCAGCACAAAATGAACAACACCTTTAGATTTTAAAATAAAGTCAGCAAAGGTAATGAGATACGACTTTATTATTTATGTATTATGTAAAATCTGTTTTGAAAGAATTTTTGAAAATGCTAGGAAAATAAGTTTAAACAAAGTTTCTAAAAGCTGTAAAGAAAAGCCATTGTTCTTCCTTGTAAAAATTGTGTGGATTTACCACTTGTAGTATGTGCCATTTTTTCAGAGTCACGTGGCTCAGGGATATTGTAATATATGGGAAACGATGACTCATTTGTAAAGAATTACAAAGGCCTGCCATATGTAAATACTAAAGATACCATAATAACGTATAAATGTTTTCAAAAGAAAATTCTTAAAAAGAAGTGCTTTCAGATTCTGACAAGCCAAGTGCTTCTGCTCCTTACTCTCAATCACTGCACTGCACCACTTCTAAATGTACCACTGCTTCCCACAAAGTACAATTTAGTCAGCAATCCTTGAAATTATAACTATTTTTATGCTTCATTATAAGAATTGTATTTTATATACAAAGATCTATAACAACATAAAATGGGAAAATGGGAAGCATTATTTTGATTACTGCTTTATCATTTTTTAAATCTGAGAGGTAATAACAGGTTTTACCCCTAGCTTCAGAAAAGGTTTTCTCTTTACTGTGAAGAAAATGGCATATTTTCCTTCAGCTATTAGTGAGCCTCACAGCTGTATTCTGCTATTCACCTCGTACTCTTCCCAAGTGGTTAATTAGTCCTAATAATGGTGGCCATAGCAGTATTATAAACATCTTTTTAATTCCTTCACAAAAGCACAATGAATTTAGAGTTATTAAACAGTCCGTGCTGTCCTCCTCTATGACCAAACATTCTGGGTATCTCTCATCCCATTGAGACCATTACCAACTCCCTTTGTTCTGCTTCCCTGACAGCCACCTCACTGCCGTGTGGCAACTGGGAAAACATTTTTCCAGCTGTGCAGATCCAACCTCTAACACTCAGGATTAATGCTGATTTTAGGGTCCAAATGTGCAGCCAGTGTTTACACTAAGAGTCAGCTAAATCCTTCTAACTGCATTTGATGATGAGTTAGGCTTCCAGGCTTTTCTCTGTGATCAGGTGGACTAAATAAGTCTCTAGAAATTTCTCTCTCTCTTCCTTTATAAATATCTAGGAAAAAATCAAGAGCTCAGTTCCCTCAAGTGAGATTCAGAAAAGCCCATAGTTTTAAATATTAATTCTTGGGAGTTTAATAAAACAGACTTCTCCAAAATGGAGACTTCATTTAAAGAAATAATTTATTAAGACATTCAGTATCTTAGGAAGTGTATGAAAATATATGGAGAGAATGATTTTTCGTTAAGCCTATAATATAAAAATTGGGAATTAAAGGAAATAATTCAAAGCTATTTGGTTTTGAATCCCATCTTTAGCATAAATACAAAATAGCAGTCACACTTAAACAGCACAAGACAAAACCAAACAGATCTGAGAAAAAAATATTCTGAGAGAAAAAATATAGATAATGAACGCTGTTTTCCCTTTGGGGGACCAATTAAAGAATAAACTATGTATGGCAGGTATTAGTCACATTGCTTGATATGCCTACTGCAAGAACCTCAGCTGTGTGGTGATGATTGGTAACAGACACTGAAGAGAGATGATGTATTAGTCAGAAGCAGATTGATTAATACTAAAAGCGAAACAGGTTGTCTAGTTTTGTACAGACAGGTAGGGGATATATGACAGAAACTCCAGCAGTGAAATGTTCATCATGTTGACTTTGGCAGGTAAGAGTGGAAGGTATGAGCAAAGCCAGGCCAAAAAGCAGTCTAAGATTATTCCCATGACAACAGAGGTTAACAGGTTAACATTTCTTAATTTTGCAGATGAAGTACAGTTCTCGGTTTTCCCCCTGAAAAGCAGTATCCAGCTGGATAGGGATTAACAGCAGACATGTCTTTGCCTTTTTTGCAAAATTCTTTACTAGTTACAGCAGGAAGACATCTCTTCAAGAGAATAAGTCCAGATGAAGGGAGGGAACCACATTCAACTGAGTCCTTCTCTAACCTTCATTTAGATCCCATAAATAGTAGGTGTTGTCGCCTCTTAGCAAAGCCTGAAAAAATAGTAACTACTTCCTTTTTCCTGTTTCTGTTACAAAGAAAGCCGGTTTAGTACAGAGGTATTCTATGAAATTAATTTGTGCCCTGCTTTTTAATAAATATTACCTTTCTTATATGATGTACTTTACTGTATGTTGTAGTTAAAATGTGAGGTACATTCTTCTACTTTTCTACTTCTTTTTTCTACTGCAAAATGCAGTTGTTCATAATCAAGTCTAAAATATTTTAATGTTTTTTATTGATGAAAACTTAGTAAGAAAACAAAGACTGGCAGGTAAAATACTTGCAGTGGAGTGACTTTAGAGGTCTCATACTCTCCAATATGATCAGGATATTGTTTGGATTACACAGGGAAGTGAACTCTATGATAAAATTTCAGACTTGTTTGAATACCTGCTCTCAGAACATGATTATGACAGAAATTGCAGATAGCTATGAAGTTATGATGGCTTTATTTTCTCTAGACTAGAGATTGATGGCTCTAAAAGACCTTGAGAGCAGACCAAGGAACATTTTGTTCCCATTCAGTGTTTTTGCTGGTTTTTATTCCAGTTGTTTCTGCAGTCTAAAATAAGCCTCTTTAGAATGAAAAGCTTGTACAATTTTTGTAAAGAGACTCAACAGGCGAATCACTTGGGAAGGCCTTGGGACTGCCAGAGAACAAGGAAGATACCTGGGCAATTAATTCCTTGTGTAAACTCCTGGGCGTTTCATTCCTTGTGTGAACTCCTATGATTAGTTTTACCACAGTAAAAGAAACATTTGCAGGTACTTTGTCCTTTTCTTTTACCTTCTCAAAGGTAATGGATGTAGTCTTTGTTAAAAGATTATAATCAGAATCTGTTCAGAAGTGAAAGAGCAGTTTTGTGCAATACTTGCCAGCAATACACCTATTTAGAACTGATGGTTCCACATATTAAAAAAAAAAAAAAAAAAAAAAAAAAAACCACTGCTTCTGGGAATTATTTTCAGGGAGAAAATTAGCTTTTTAAAATTACTCCAAAAGACTGCAACCTTGGAAACAGTAACTAGTGTGTCAAAATAATGTGGATTTTTTGTATCTGAAATATGTTCATAGGGATTACTGCAGTAGCATCTAAGTATTTCCTGATAATATAATGGCATTTGTATGGCTCCAGATGTTATTAATCCCACTTTGAAAGTTGACAAAGAGACATTAGTACCAATGACACTTTATTTTAATGCAGAAAATGTTCTTCCACAATGTCGAACATGACAATTTTTTGAAATGCAAATTTTTCCTGTCAAAACAACACTTGTTATTTTTTAGCTCCATATGTTCTGCACATAGAAACATGATGTATGCTGGGTGAACTTGAATTTATAAAAGCCGTGTTTTCAGTGTTAAGGTCACTCAGATTGTTGGTTTGATTTCCTGTTCTAATCTGCAGTAATGTGAGAGTATCACAGAACCACAGAATGGCTCAGATTGGAAGGGACCACAGTGGGTCATCTGGTCCAAGCTCCCTGCTCAAATATGTCTTAGTGCACATGGCACAGGATTGAATCCAGACAGTCCTTTAATCTCCCAGTGAGGGAGATACTCAATAAGTACTACACATGAGTGCAATAAGTATTTCTAATGAATAGCTATGACTGTAGAAGCATGTGCTAACGAGCTAAATAGATGCCCATTTTTACAGTAAGTGTTTGGTAACATGCTGGACATGTGCCCACAAAATTTTGTTATTGGGCCAATTTTGCAGAACTATTGGAGATAGCACTTATATATTAATATTGCTTATATTGGGAAAAGAGCTTAAAAATAAGTACAGGAGATGCTCAAAATGTTTGAAAAGTATAACCAGGAGAAAATTTGGGAGTAAAACTGTAAGTGGTAGGCAATAAACCCAGAATAAACTGTGTGACATGAGCTGTTCATGTGGTGACACATTGAAATCATCTAAACAGCTAATCAAAAGCAGGCCTGTGGCCATCCTTTGGTGGTGTCCTCTTCGCACAGAAGTTGGGCCCGGGTCTCCTTAGGGCATCATGGGGCCTCAAAGTGTCACAGAAAGGGCTTTGTTCATACAAAGTTTTATTTGCCCAGTTCCTTAAGGATGCCAGACAAAGTTATTTAGGGAAAGAGCAAGAGGGAGAGAGAAAGTGAGAAATGAGAAAGGGGAAATCTCCCTTTTAACAAGGTGGCCAGTTCTGCAGTCCTTTAGCAGCTGTCCTTGAGACCCTACTACCTTCAGACCCAGGCACTGTGTGGTGCACAAGCAAGGAAATAGGGAAAAGTAGTTTCCTGCCTTCTGCCTCTAAGTGCTCTGTTTTCGCTTCTGCTGAAGTTGTCAACTTGACAAGACCTTCCACATGTGTTTTCAGGTTTCAGGTTTGTTTGATGACTTCTAACTCTCTCCTATGTGGTTTGTTTGGTCCAGTGCCACTTCTGTTACCTAAGTATGCCAGAAAGTGAGTGAAAGTGGTGGACTCGTGAACACATTATTTAATTCTTTGTATGTTTTTGGCATGGGTTGTTCTCACCAACACCTATTCCTTAAAAATTAAGCCCTAAAAGGATGAAACAGGACTGCCCCAGTAGATTCCAATGTTTTGGGAACCAGGAGTGGCCAGCCCTTGAGAAGCAGGTGGCCACTGGTGCTTGGTATGGCTTAGGAAGCAGTCAGGAAGACTGTCTTGTTAGGAAGATGCCTGTGTCAACTCACTGGCACTCAGTCTTCCTGTCCTTCCTGAGACTGTGCTTTTATTTACGATCCATATGGCATGCAGTGGGCACACACAAACAAGCAGGTGCCAAAATTCATCCCACATTGCTCTGAACAGCCTGAGGAGACTTTTCAGGAGGTTCATTCTCCCACAGACCTTTGATTTGCTTATTGGAGAGAGTGGTGTGTCAGCTGGTGCTTCCAAGGATTTGATCCAGTGGCAATTATGTGACAAAAACTTTTGGTTGATGTTGAGACCTAAATTTTGACAAATTAATCCCATATTTTCCTCCCATTACATATTTCAATAGAAAGTGCAAGTTAAAATGGCTGTGACCATGGAAAGCAACTAGGAGAGCAGCCCAGCTATACAATTCAGAGGAGGAAAGATAATTATGTGGTCCAGGAAATGTTTTAAATACAAAGAACTTTGATGTTTCACATCAGAGCAACAATAAATAGAGAGAACATATTTGCCTTTTCCCTAATATTGATATATTCCTCCCATCTTCCCTCCTACTTAGAACTGTTTCTGTGGTGGGAGGATCCATTAGGTAATCTACAGATGTTTTGCATTCTTAAATGTAAACTAGAAAATTAACTGTACTACAGATTCATCCCATGAAGGCAAAAAAACTAGTCTGCTCTTTAAAGTTTCTTGGATGATGGCACTTCTTCAGAACATGCCTGAAAGTTGTGCCTCACCCGTTAATGCACACTCAACTGTAACCTACTGCTTAATAAAACCCAACATTTTTATGGCTTACTAATTCTGGATTTGGCTCCCAGTGTCCCTGTTATAAACACTTAAAAGTAGGGATGCCATATTGAAACACTGACAGATTCTCATGGGGGTCAGGGCTGCTGGTGCCTCCCTAATGAAGTCACACACTATTAAATTTTTTTTTTTCCTTGACTCAAGAAGAAAACAAAGCAGTTAAACAGCTATATCCATTTTCCAGCAACATTAATCCATTTCAAACCACTCTTAACCATATTAAATCACAGGTTTGTGATAAAATGAACTGCCTAAAGGTTCACCTCGGGCTATTTAGCCCACAAACAAGATGCTGACTACTGGCAGCAATGGGCGGTTGGCAATTATTGCTCAATTTAGTTGCAATTACTTAGCTTGCTGTGTCTTCTGTTCAGACTAGCTGAGGGTCTACAGCATGGTAGATTCCAGAGTGAAATGCAGTGCCAGGGTTCTAGTGGAGATTGACAGTGACAGTGTTGAAATGCTACTTGAGCAACATGTTTTAATTTCTTGGAGGGAAGAGAAACCTTCCCTTTCAGTGGGAAAACTTGGAAGGGGATGAACTCTCTGAACAAGTCTGCCCAGATATAGCTATTCTACTCTGCAGAAAATCATCCAGGTGTTAATAGAACCTGCATTTTCAGTTTAAGTATGCCTCAATGCTGATACTAAATAGGGAAGCTGGAAACTTTACCCATGAAATACAGTACAGCTGCAATATAAGAGTTGCAATGTTACAGTAGTAATTTGCATGGCAAAAATTATAGCATTCTGGCTTCTAATAGTATTTTAAAGGCAGTCATCAATCAGTATGTTGTGATTACACCATAGTTGTAAGTGGATGGATATAGACATAATACATGCCAGTTCAAGGGAAAATGTAGGTCTAAATTTTCAGGTAAGTATAAGATTTTATCTGTAATTATTATGGGAACTGTTACTAAGTCCTTGGGAAATAGTACATAAAACAAATCACAATTTTTTATACATCTTGGGAATTGCATTAGTTGAAAGATTCTAGTAGTGTTTGCTACCAATGGGAAAGTTTATACATGTAATTCTCAAGCTGTATTCATTATACACATATGTATATTATATACATATATATGTATATGCTTCATGTAAGAAAGGCTAAGTAAAATTCTTAAAGAATACAGCGTAATCAATTCAAGATCACGTGAATCAGGTAAGCTTTTGCAATTACTGTCTCCAGAGCAAATTGATCAAATTTGGACCTGTTAAAATTAAAATACAGTGTGATATAGAGACAAGGAGCTTTTGTCTCTAAACAAACAAAAACCGTGGTTTTATTCCTTTGCTAAGGCCAACAAAGACCATGGATAAAGATTCAGCAAAACCCAGAAGTATCTGACATTTAAGTGCATCTCAAGATTAGAGTATCAGTAGGGAACTTCCTTGTTTTGCATAAAAATGTATTTAATCATTAGCAGATGTTATTACAAGGCTTTTATTTGGGGGGAGGTGATAGCAGAAAGGCTTTAGGTAAGAGACATTACACATCAGTCTGCCTTTGTAGTTTCTGTACTTCCTTTTGTCCCTGTCAGAGAGAAGAGGCAGAAAGGGAAGCACAATGCCTACAGTTCCTACACTCTGATAGTTTATGAAGTGAATCAACTTTAAAAGGCCTCCCATGCAGCCTGAAGATGAAAGGCATGTGGCCTGACTCTCTGAAATACTGCCTCTAGATTTCAGCTGTTTATGAGTGGCCTGTTGTTTCTATGGAAGTTTGCTAAGACTTACAAAGCAGCATTGTTTTTCATACTAGCAGATTTTACATCAATAATCCTTAGGCAAATAGAATGATGTTTTTACATACTAGAGAACATTATTTATGTACTTTTTACAGGTAATGGAGAAAGGAACATAATAGGAAAACAGAAGTAGGAATAACACTAGCATTTTGTTTGCCTCTGAGATTATCCATTTATTCATGAAAGCATAGAAGCTTTTTGCTCTGCCTTAAATTCTTTTTATCAGTTGTGTTCATGAGTATATCTTTTAACTCTACTTTCTAAAGGAATAAGAAATTATATGTAGGACAAAAGAAACAAAGAAAGAAAGAAAAAGCTCTTTCACCACACTATATTGTTATGTGGAATTTACTTCCATCTACTATTGATAAGAGCAAAGCATACTAATGGAAGATTACTTTAAAAAAAGAAATCAATAGATCCTTAAAAAATATTTGGCATTCCACCAATGTGCAGTTAACACAGCTCCTCTGTTTAGCAGTACAATAATCCCTGTCACCTCCTGCAAAAAGAAAATGATGCAATATTTATTGTCATGTTTGGCTGATCATGCACCTCCCTGGTTATTGCAATGTTGGAAGAGACATGTTGAACACCATGCTCAGGACATGCAGAACAGAGCAGATTAGAGTGAAGAAGCCTGTAAATATGGTTCCTACTCCAATAACCTTTTAAATTGGTTTCAAAGAACTTGGTTATCTACCGCTCAAAAAGGTTAAAAATTACACATGTTCAAATTTCATGCCTGAAAAATTGCTACTATATCTTTAAAACACTATACAATCTAACAAGACTAAAATAGTTAAATGCTAGATCAGTGTTAATTATATGTCTTTAATAAGCAGAAAATTAACATGCCACTTACTGCAATTTTCATGAAAAACACTTTCAGGCATTTAATTGCTGAATTTTGTCATAGAAAAGAGTTTAGACCCATTTATTTCAATTACTTGATTTGCATCTTCCTCCTTAAAATGAGTAATGCATTAGTTTATCATACAGATAGGAGTTGAATAGGATGATTTCAAAACCAGTTTTCCCATAGGTAAAATTTTCTCCATAACATTAAAAAAGAAAACAAAATCCCCCAACAAACTAAGAGCAAATTCTGTCTGGGGTATGTACACCCTGTTTATTGCTACATATCTCAAATCCTCAAATGCAGCTGGTGTGAGCCCAGGCATGCTGGAAATGGAAACCCAACCTATGAATGATCACGTAATAGCAGAGAAGTAACACGAGATGTGTTACTGTATTAGTACACAGAGTGGATTTTCCATCCATTCTCTGCATGAACTTTTTCCTGCTAGTTATGCCCTGCTTTGTTGAGTCTTACTTATACTGTTTCAGTACAGGGCTTCTTGCAGATGGCTGCCCATTTTCCTGTGCACTCTCCATAGTATCTTGCTAAGTGAGCACCCCTCTCATCTTGCCCGAGAGCACCCTTCTCCAGCAGAGCCTCCCTCTGTGGAAGATGGAGCCTGTGCCTTTCGGTGTTTCCCTTTTCTGACAAGTGGTACTGCGCCATCAGAGCCATCCAGGATGGTTTCAAGCTCTCCAATTTACTTACCTTACTGAGTTAGTGCTACATTTCTTCTGAATTGCATGTCCTTTTGTCCCTATTCTCATTTTGCACTTAGTTTTATTTTAAGCTCCACTTTCAGCTGCTCCATGATTCAGTCTCTTTTCCATGGGGGACATGTAAGTTCCATTCTAGTCTGTGTTTCCATTACAGCTTAATATCATGTCATGCATCTGATCTCAAAAAAGGGAGTACAGAGTAGGTAATTTATTAATTAATTTTCTAATATAAATATAAAGATTTCACATATGTAATGAACTGCAGGCTGCAATTCTATGTGAAAATGCACCTCTGTTACTGAAAATATTATTAACTGAAAGCACCTATGCTTTCCTTTTCTCCAGAAAGAGAAAAAAAACCCCAGTCTAGTCCAGAATTCAGTTATTCAAAATATATGAATGTACAATGACGACTCGGAGGGTTGAATTTTACTTGTATTTACCCATTTCTTTGTTAAATCTGACCAATTCAAAACACAACAGTTCTTTTAAGATTTTCAACAACAAAGGCTCTCACACTTCAGCGAAATTGAACACTGGTGATGTTATTTTCAGCAGCGCTGCCTCTGTGAACTCACCAGCCCAACATTCAGGATTGCATCTGGCAGAGCCAGTCCAACCAATGAAGCCCAAACTGAGATTCAAAGTATCCCAAACTCAGGTGTGTCCAAGGTCATTCCTCCTTCTCTCTCTGCTTTCTAACTGGTTGAAATTAAAAAGTAGAATAACCAGCATCTAATGTCAAATTCCTATTTCTTCTCCCTGATAGATTCTTTACTGACTCTACAGCCAACTTAGGTGTTTTCAGGAGGGAATGAGCAGCTGCTGTAAGATTAGTTTGGGAATGGATTGGGTCTGGAGAGACTTTTGGCCACATCTCATGGTACCAACCATGATGTACAAGCAGGCAGAACAAACCTAAACGGGAAAAGGAAGTAAGCCAGTCCAGGAAAAGAGCAGAGGAAGTTTATCCAGCCCTGGAAGGAATTCACAGCACTTGTGGTAAAGTCCCAGTTTAATCCTAAAGATTAAATCTTGAAGTCATTCTCACTTCTTCTTCATGGAAAACATTTGCTAACAGCAAAAATGCACAAACAACTTTATTCTTGGGACAAGCAAAAGTGAGTTCCTGCTGTATTTCTGTGCCATTTTACACATCCAGGATCCAACTAGGTCCTTTTCAGACATTCTAAGCAGTTTGGTAACAGTTTATTTTTCGTCCAACTGACATGCACCTATGAACTTTTACTAGCAACAGAAGTGAAATTGCTGCAGAAGCTCTTTCTCCTGGTATTTCCAGCTGCAAGTGGTAGTGGTGAAAAATCTCCTAGGCGGACTGTTGCAACATGATTTTCAACCACTTCTGTGGACTGTAGGCATAGAATGGATTCAGATAAGGCTATGAACTTGTATACAGTTATCTGAATCTCACTTGCAAAGTTTTCAAAGTTCATCTATCATCACAATGGATCCCATGGGATGGTAGTTGGCTGTGGGGAATGTTAGCCGTTTTCCCAATTTCATAACGTTAGGACTGATGAGTATTGTTAGATATTCTAAGACACCATTTTCCAGCCTGAAATGTGATGTTTATACAAATATGTCTGGAACATACAGTGCCTCTGAGGGACTGAATCAAAAATAACCAAAGGTTTTCACAGAGCACCATAATTCCAGGAGTGAGGTGGGCAGTGAATTTTGACATGCTTTTTACCATCTGTGTTTGTCTAAGTATGCTTGCTTGAGAAGAAGCAGCTGGGAGATTTCTGTCAAAAGATGCCTATATTTTAGCACTCTTCTCAGAAGAATAAATATCAATTTTCTGTTTCTCCTGACAGGAAACTGGTATAAGAGCATTCATAAAATTAACTTTGAAATGCAAGGTGTTGTTTTTCATTGTTTCTGTAGCATGTGCTCCCACCTAGGAAGGTTAATACAGGCATCTGTTTGCTCTTTTCAGATGTAATGATATATAAAAAGACTGTGTGGGACTTTTGTTTGTTTGTTTGTGTTTATTTCAGTGTGAGGGAGGTGAAAAGTTTTTTAACAATAGTGAGTTCCAAATGTGTTGTTCATTTATGAAACTGCTGCTATGTTTCATCTTCTTTGATGCTCTGAGGTTTTTTACTTACCTGATTGTAGGTTTTAATATTTGCTGTAATGTCACCTTTATTAATGAAAATAAAGCAAAAAAACCCCAACCCAGTTCTAACAACTTCACCATGGGTGCTGAAGAGGAGAAAGCACATAAGAGAGAGAAAGAAAGAGGAAGGGAAATGGACAGCTCTGAGTTATTTTTTCAAACTTTACTCACTCTGCTTTTATTCCCATTTGGTCATGGATACCAAAATCATAGGTATGTAGATAGGGAAGTATAAACCACTTTTACCTAGAAATTATGAGGCTGTCCTTAAGCCCCTCTCGTGAGTTTTGAGTGCAGTGATACAAAACTGAATCTTTTATGTAGCACCTGAAGAAACCACCACTGAAGTTAGTGGGATCTGCCCACTGATTGTCTTTAATTGAAGCTGGATCAGACCCATAAGCTACAGCAATTACGTTTGTCCTGGCAGCTAAACTGACAGATCTGTCTGCATAAAGTCAAAAATTATACCTTGTGTTTAAAAACAAGGTAACACTTCTGTACTCTGATAATAACTCTAATGATGTTCCTTGACAGGGAACACACAGGGAGAAAATCATCCTCAATGATAGGGGCAGATATCAGTCTTAGCTTAAGACAGATGCAAAGGCAGTAAGACATTACCTAGAGTTTTACTCACCAAACACCCTGAAGTACAATGTTGACCCATCCTGACACATTTGCAACAACCATTTCTTTCCTCAAACTTTGGCTCCTTGCAAAGGCTTTCATTTTGACGTTTTTACAATGTGTCTTGTACGTCTCTAGTTCCAAAACATAAAGGGAGGTATCAGAGGATGAGGACAGAGGTACTATCACAGAGACTTTAATGAAATATATCTTTTTTTTTTCCCCAGAGGTGCGGAGAAATCTCATTTGATAGTCCTGACCAGAATGCCAAATGTGTTCGCATGCTAGGTAAGGGTAAGAACCTCTTCCTTTTTTTATTCAAGTGTATGGATACGGAAACATGTTTAATTGGGAGTTTCTTCTTAAAAGTACATGATAATGACCATGATGATCCACAATGGCATTTACATAGCGCATCCACATGTAGTCCTCATGAATATATTTTTTGCAATGAACTTTCAATTATTTCAACTAAGCACATATATTCCAGTAGTGTCCATGTGTGCAGATGAAAATTTAGCAGTACCAACACTGTAATTGGAAGCTCTGATGAGCTGAAGTCCAGAACTCATATTCAAAAGCTGAAAATCAGTATTAATTCCACAAGCATGTATCAAAAGTCTCTAAAGCAGACCCTCAGCTGCATCAGTCATGGAAATTTCAGTCAATGTGATTTTACATATTTACACTGGTAGGTTTGTAAAAATTCATATTAAGTAGAAGTGCCTATTCTTTAGAAGCAATGAAAAATATTCTGCTGCATTTCACTAATTTCTGTGGCCAATTTCATTGTGGTTGTTTGTTTCACCTACAATGCCACTACTGAAACATTAATAGCGTGGCTAGTATCACAGTGAAAGGCAGGCAGTAAGTGTCTAAAAACCTAAGAGATAATGTTTACTCAGAAAAAAAAATGAAATCACAGAACACTTGCAGGATTAAGCCTTAAATTCTGAAGACCTTTGACCTGCCAGGGAAGAGATAAATATATGCTGTAAATTAGAGCATTGCATTTAATGAAGTGAAGATGGAAATAGCCACAATTTTTAAAACTACAACTGGCAATGTCTAGGAACTTAATTCCCATCTGGGTGCATAGCTGTGCTCTGTAATAACAGATTATGTGGTTTGTTGTTTAGATTCATTAAATCCTATTGTCACAACAGACTATAATTGCTGCAGAGGAAATCTGTCATGCTTGTAGCGCACAGATCCCAACAGATGAACTGACACAATGGGCCATAATGATCTGTTACATCAATGATCCATGGTTAGAAGTCCTCAATGGAACAAGCTGACAAAAAAAGATACACTTGTGATCCTTTATCATGCCAATTACAATCTACAGTGTAAATACAATGGAGTTCCTAATACTCTAGTTCTAAGGAAGTTATATCCATGCAAATGTTATTATGCATTAGGGGGAAGAATGGGAGGTGGGAGAGAGGATAACAAAAAAAAAAAAAAACAACCCTTCTGCGTGGGTTAGTTCATAATTTCATTTGGCATTTTTAGAACAAGCGAGTCCAAAAGTGGGACTTTGACATCCTTCCTAGTGAAACAATTTTTTAGAAGTGAGAAGAACAAGATCTTGTTTCCATTACATGTGCTCTTATCTATGTCTTGTAGTATATACATGTACAAGAATGAGAACATATGCTGTGCTGTGTAAGGAGACTGCTAGGAATGTAAAAATTACTCCAAGGGCACATGCCAAAGCTGTAACTGATTCTCAGAGGTTACAGCTCTTGTACTAATTTGCCAGTATATATTTCGCCTGCAATTGTTATTTTTCAATGTTGCTAACAAATTAAGGACTGTAGTGTCAAGTACAATGTAGAATTTTTCATTTCACCCAAGGTATTCCAAATCGTGTACAGAACTGAAACTATTCTAAGTGCAATTTTTATATTCCAGAACTGGCTCTGTAAGAGGTGTGGAAAGAAGAAACTAACAAGCACAAACACAGCAGAAACTATGGTTTCTCTGAGAGTTACTACTGGAGACAAACTCCATTGTCTCAATTTATCACAGAAATCTCTGTGGTTCTGGTAGTGCTGTAAAGCCAGAGGGTATCCATTCTGGACACCTTTCCTTTCATACTGAACTTGTAGGGAAGAGCAGAAACCAGAAACCACACAGCCAAAAAGACCTAAGACTTTGTGTTGAACGTGTCATGCAGTGCCCAGTCTCATATTTTACAAGGGAATTGAATTTCCAAGAGAATGTAACACAGTTTGCCACTGATCAATGCAAAGATGACATTATTAATGTCCGTGGGTGTAACCAGTGAACAAAGAACAGCGTGCCTTCAGAGAAGGACATCTTTCTTGGCTGCTCTGTCTTTGAAATATACTGAAACTGTCGTGCTGTCATTTAATGTAACAGTGACACAGTGCTGACAGAAATCTAGAGGGCAAGTCCCAGCAACTGCAAGAGGATAATTACCCTAGCAAGAGAAGAAACACAAGAGCCTGGAGTATTGGCTGTATTTCTTCAGGGATCTTAGATGCAAGATCAGTCCATATTTGAAACTGCACATTATCGAGCTGTACTCTAAAATGGCAGTAGCTGGTTTTGTCAGAAAATGTCTCTATCTGCTTTATACTACTGGTTCTGGGCTAGCTTCAAATTTAGTTTTTCAGAAGTAATGCCAGGCTTGACACTGAGTCCACATTTCTGGAGGTAACATGAATTATGTGTATGAAGTTCTTTTTCTATAATGGTTGAGGAAGAGGGGTTTGCAGTAAAAATCCTGTCTTCTGCTAGAAAACAGTAAATAATAGATTAAAAAAATGCCAAAATGCTTACAGTGCCTCTTACAGTGCTTACAGTGCTTACAATGCTTACAGTGCTTACAGAGAAGTTAGATAACTTTTCAAGGCACTGACTAGATATCGCTCAACCTGAGATTAAGAGCATAGAATCAGCTTCATGCCTCATCTTTCCATATCAGAATGATGGATATTTATAATTCAAGTGTAAAAAATAACAAAATTAAATGGTCACTTAGCAGTGTTTCCTGAGGATATAAAAGATAATAGCTATGTGCTCTGACCAGAATATGTTTAGTGTTAGTGTAATTATCTGCACTAAAGTCATTACAGAAAATTATGCTCTCCCTCTTATTTTTCATGTTGTGCTTGTCTCTTTACACTTTTATCTGTGTCATGATTTAATCCTGGCTAGCAACTAAGCAACATGCAGCCATTCACCCACTTTTCCTCCGCAGCGGGAGCTGAATCAGAAAAAAGTAAAACTTGTGGGTTGAGACAGGAACAGTTGAATAATAGAAACAAAATATAACAATAACAATAGCAATGGTGGTAATGAAAAAGAGAGGGAGGAATGAAACCCAAGAGAAAGAAGTGATGCACAATACAACTGCTCACCACCTGCTGACCAAAGTGATGGGCAGCTCCCAGCCAACACCCACACCCACACAGAAACGCAAGTTTATTTCCTGATCATGATGCTGTATCGTATGGAATATCCCTTTGGCAAGTTTGGTGCACCTGCTCACAGTCAGAGTACAGGAAACCAAAATGTCCTTGACTTAGAGCAAGCTCTACTGAACAAAAACTATAGCATCAGTGTGTTATCAACAACTTTCTCACAGTAAATTAAAAATACAGCACCATATCAGTTACAAAGAATAAAATTAACTCCATCCCAGACAAAACCAGGAGAATGTGTTATAGCAGTTAAAGCAACATAACTTTGAGTACTGTCACATAAGAATGTTGGTCAGTGGCCTACCTTAGCCCACTGAAGACCTGAAGTGTTCAGATCCTAAATATATCACAGCTTTCTTGAGTATAGCATTGGATAATATTTGAACCCTGCACATCCATTGTCCTTTAAAAAATGGGAAGATAAGTGCTTCCTCACTTAGGAAAAAGAAGAATAAATTTATAAGTACAATGAGAAGCTGAAGTTCTATGGTAATACCAGTAATGAAAATATTACACTGTCAATAGAAGTGTGTTATCAGAGGTTTCCCTTGCATCTCCAAGTCTGTCGGGAGACAATGGCAGATCATCAGCAAGATCTTCCAGGGTGAGGAAGAAAATCTGAACTGTTCTGCTTAAATTGGAACTGCTATCAAGTTAGTGAGGGCACTTGGCCATGAAAAAATTGTCTGATAATGCTGAACAGAGTGTCAAAAAAACGTTTGCTTTATGCTGCATTCTGGAAGTTAGAACCCTGGGCTCTTCATGCTCTTTCTCTTTAATGATTTTGACTTAAAAAATTATAGCTAGCACAAAACGTAGAGATTATAGAAATGTACTCATTATGTAGCTATCAGTCTAGAGTCATATTATGAAAGGCAGAAGAGAACTATCCCTGTCCCTAGAGCACCCACTGCTATTTTCAATGGCGCAACCTGAGGTAAATTTTTCCCATATGCAGACAGACATGTTCTCAGCTCAGACATGACACAGTATCATATCATGCAGAGATAATTTGGTTTGTTTGCTGTGAAAATTGCTGGTTGGATGCCTAAGCTAATTAACTCTGCTGGGAAGGATTGTATACAAGCTTGTAAGAGTCCAAAGTTAAGGCAACTTAACCGGTTCTCACTTCCCTAACTAGCTCAGTTAACAAAGTTAACTCAGTAACCTCTACCTGGCACAGCATTGAGTTTTAAGAATCTGTCCTGGAAAAAATAAGTTCCCATAGCTGGCTCTAGGACTAGTACAGAAGCAAAAAGATCTGCCAACTAGAAGAGACACTTCAATTTTATATATATGTATGCAATTTTGTTTATATAAATAATGACCTGTTTATACAGAATAGATATGGTTATCTTTATATGTTGTTTAGAAAATAGGTAGTTGCACTCATCATAACACATACAAAATTAAATTATCCTGTTCAATATGATTGATGATAGTGTAGTAACGGGGATAGACGATAAATGCAAATTATTTATTTTGTTACTCCAGTAAGAAGTCTTTCACCACGAGATTTAGTCTTTACTCCTTAATGAAATGCTGGACAGATTTTGAAGAGGTCACATCTCTTGTTGGCCAACTCTGCTGTCTGCAGAAATCCTTCTAGGGGAAATGTGAATCACCCTCCTCAAGGAGATGGTTAGTAAGATTAAAACACAAGCCTTCCAGATACCCCATGGCAAAAGGCTGAGGTGCTTTCTTTTCATTACTGTAAATTCCATGCAGACAGGAATGATGTGTCTGAGTTTTGCTTTCCATTTGGTGCAGACTTAATCCTTGCAAAAGCAGACAGATGAATCTTGCTTGGAATAAAAGTAGTTTCCTCAAAAATAGCTTTTTAAAATTAATCAAAAACAACAACAACAACAAAAAAGCAATTATTAAAAAAAAATTGAGGTAGTGCCACCTCTTTTTTTTATTCTCCACACTACTAGTCCATAATTTTATTGCTTTGAGGCAACAAACTTTTTGGTATTCCAGCACAGAGAGGTGTCTACCTCCTTCACCTCCCAAAAAAAGGGGGTTTTTTTGCATACTTCCACCATTTATTGCCTGTGAAGTGTTACAGGTAAACAAATCGGCATTTAGCCATGAAATTAGTTTCGTGGATCCAGCTTCAGTCTTGGTGGCTCTTTGCCCACAGCAGGAAATCACCACACATTTGAACAGAGTTGGCAGCCTCAGCTTGAGAGAGAGAGAGATTACTGGAATAACAACTGTGTTGAAAGCCAGGAGAGAAGGGTACTGGCAAGGCTCTGGCTCGCTGGTCCCTGCCTTATATAACCATTGAAGGCACCTTCATTTGTGGCAGAAAAAAAATCTATTACAACTTTGCAAACTTGATCAGGTAAATAACCAAATAACTTAACGGGTAAAAAATACTGAAGGACACTTAAATGTCTCAACTTGCCCTGCAGCAAAGGGAGAAAAAGAAATGAGGCATCTAGTCAAAAGGTTCTGCACTGACAAAGAACCTGGAGCCCTCTCTGACATCATTTGAAATGTGACCCTATATCTCTTGCACATGCAAAACTTCTGCTGCAACTGATAGTCATGCATGAGCAATGGTGTTCTAAATAGCCAAATACATGGACTATTTATATCCCAGTCACTCAAAGACTTATACCTGCACTTGACCTTATGAAGACTTAGTATTCTATCTGTGCAAATGAGATGCAAATAAACATATGAATTCATTTTTTGTAAAATTAAGCAATGTATATGTATTGGGAAAAGGCCTAAAATCTACAGTGACTAGGAAGGAATCCATGCTTGTTGCTACGCTGCCCATCAGGATTACTCAGAAATTCATAGCTGTAGGAAGGGAGAGGCTTAGGATGTCTGCTGCAAAAATATAGGCTTCTATTCCATGAGCAGCTTGCAACACAGGATGAAAAAAAGCGGGTTTTTTCCATTTATAAAGCAATGGTGTGAATGCATACAGAAAGATAAACACCATGTCTCCTTTTGATATCCTGTTAATGTAGATAAATACAAATTTTAGCATATAAGTCAATGCTTCAAGTTTTTCACTTATATTTTACATTCCATCTGCCACTCTCTACAGACAATTTATTCTGATGAGAATATTTATTATGATGAGAACAGGATTGTATAGACAGGACCTATGGAACTGTAGTTCTTCTACCCATCTGAGTAGAGATTTTCAAATAACTTCTAACGCTTTTCCCTTTTTCTCTAAAATAGCATTCCAGTGTATTAACGCAATTTAAAAATAAGATTTAACTCCTGACACTGCAACTATGCTTGTAAATGAATTTTGAAAAGTGGGTTCTCTATGTCCTTACCACCACTAAAACAGAGGCTTCTTGCTCCTTCATGTCAACTCCTCCTGAGTTGAGTGTGTCTTCCTGGAAATGCATTTCCTAAATCTCACCTATTTTCTCTGAGAACTCTAGTGATTTTTTGGCCATAGTGGCACAGAGCAGACTAGACTTGGGGTATCACCAAGTGGTGATGTGGAAGGCTGAGATGCCAGGCTGCCACTCCAATGGGAGTGTTGCTTGGAGACAGAAAGTGGCAAACCAGTGGGCATGAGGCCACAACAGCAACTCCTTTGTCAAGGACTTTATGGTTTACACGCACCATCATCGTGCCACTTCATCACCATGTTATGGTCTCAGGCTAAACAAGTAGGAGCTCTTTGTCTTCACTATGATAAGATTTTTGCCTAAAACCACAAAGAATGTAAATATCAAATCCAGCTTTTACTTTCATGACTATTTGATTACTTTGGGTAAGAAACCATAAAAAAAATTTTAAAAATTAAAATTTCTGATGCCCTAAGAATACTTTAAATAGCAGCTCTAATAACATCTTATTATTCAAGTAATTTTGATCTAATTACTATTTTAGGTAATTATATAGACTGGTAGTTGAGTGACAGTGACCACCTGTTTATCCTGTTCTGTCCTGTAAATCAGGTCAGACTGAAACTACTTCTCTTGCAGTGTTCTACCTTTTAGAAGGGTGCTGAAGGAGACAAAAACTGGCCTTGTCCTTTTGAGCATGTGCATAAAACACTTTTCTAACTTTAATTTAGGGTTCTTGGTTTTCTATTGCAAAAACATTGACTTGAACCATATCTAGTTTTATCCTGTGTCTGAACCTGGTACAGGAAGGAGATGGGAGTGTCAGGGCACTTGTAGAGAATGCAGAAATGAGGATTTGGCAGCATCTATATAATGTAAGCACAGCACGATGGCTCTCAGGAGAAGAGAGTGTTACTGCGTTGCCCATGTAAGCAAAAGCCATTCACTTGGACCAGGAGATCCAGCTGAGATTCAAAACCTCAAGAAATGATTAAAAAAACCCTTCAGTCCCACAACTAGAGATACCCCAAACCCCTGACCCTTCAGCTTTTCTTTCTCTGAAAAAGGTTTTTGACTTGCCTGAGAATTTAGGAAAAAGCTACAGGTTTCCAAGTCTTATCCAGAAGTTGCACTCAAAGCGTGTCTACAAATACTTGCAAATTCTACCAGACTGCAAAGCCAAGTGTCTCCCTTTTTGTCCAAAGCATGTTGTAAACAGAAAGGTTGCATTCTGCTGCCATTTATGTAATAATCTAGTGAGAGATTAACCTTTTAATTCTGAACTTTCATCATCCTAAGATAGTTAAACCTCACAGCACTCACTTTTTTCTTACCTACCAAAATAAAGGCAACACAGGTTGGGGTTAAGTGCACTTTTTTCTCTCTGTTGGCCCTGCACAAGGAAAAATGCTGGTTATGACTTCAGGAGGATAAGAAATAGCTCCCCACATCTGGGGGAGCACACACATGTAAGACAAGGAGAATCTTGAATTTTTTTTCAGAGACATTTCCTTTTTCTTTTTTTTTTTTTTTTTTAACTAAGCACTTCTTAGAAAAGCAGAGGAACAGTGGCTTAATTGATTTACTTAAGATGATCTCATATGTTGTTTCATGGTATTTGTCACATGAGTTATTGCTGATCCCCTGTTGGAAAATAGATTTCAAGTGCCTATTCACTCTGCTTCCTCATAGTTTGATTTTTCCTCATGCCTAACCTTGTGCCCAAGCACGGACTGCATTCACGCAGTTTCCCATCTTCTTTGTCCAAAGTGTTATGAGTGGGTTGCATTCACCCAAAGTACTTGCTGTACAGAAAATTGCTGTGACTAACCATACTGCTATAATAACATTCTCACAAAAGATGGGGAGGGGGAAAAGAATCTCCAAATTGGGGACCAAATTGAAGAAGAAAACACTTATTCATCGTTTTACATCAGCCATCCCTTCATGATAGCATACATATAATGAAATCTCCAGAGCGAAACTTTTCAAAATTAGATTTAAAAGGTTTAGATTTATAATTTGTGGTTTGAGCTCATCTCCAGCAATTAATCTTTGCTTCTTGAATTATTACTTGGTGATACCTTGGAATTTCAATGTCCTACAGATTATTGTGTAGCTACCCTTAGTAAGAGTGATTTATGTCTGAGAAAGACATGGAATTCCTGTGCTTTTAATCACTCAGTTCCTGACTGTACATGCTCATAAACTTCTCAGGATAAGAAGACATTTTCCTGTATTCTTCTCTGCTCTGTATTATAAGGATGTCTCATATTCTGGAGTTAAACATTTTTGCTTTTCTGAAATGTTGTTAATAATTTTCTCATTGTTACTGAGAACTGGCAATGTAATATTTGTAGGAATTTTTTTCACCACTAGTATAAAAAAATAAAGCTACCAAGTAAAAACCCTGATGTTCTTTTGCCTGGTTATCTGGGTAACTAGTTTTCCTTGATGGCTTTGGCTTCCTTTTCCTTTTTCAGTTTTTTTTAATATTAAAATATCATTTTTAATTATAATCTGTTGTCTTCTTGTACATCTCATACTTTTTAAAGCATTAAGTTGTTTTCTTAGATCATCTGTGGATCATCCAACTACTTAAGCATGTATTTACATACTCTCACTGGAGCCAAAAAATGAGTAGATTGAAATAAGTTTGCATGCCAGGGTCAGTCACAGTGTCTAGCACTGTGTTTGCTCAAGCACTGATCTGATCCAAACACTTGAGGCTCTGGGATTATGAAACTGTGAAGTGTGACTGTGAATATTGGTAGTAAATGATGGAAATTCTATTTAGCAACAAGAAACGGAATTTCTGAATCGCAGCTGGCTATGCCAAGAAATTAATGTATTTCTTAGAGAAAAGTTCAGAGGGTTCTCCTACTGGAATTCCCTCACAGGGCATTCTTCTCACTCTGCAGATGAAATAATGCTGAAGACAGCTGGGATGCAATTCATCTAGCAGAATGTCTGTAAACAAGCAAAAAAACCTTTATAGTTAAAGTCTATAGCCATCATCTAATCATCCTTTTTGTAGCAGAAAATAACAAGAAAGAGGTGTTTTCTTCAGACTTAGATGTCTAAAACTGGTCTGAGGAATGCTACTCCCCCCACATAATTTATTTTTTGTTTAATATAAAATCAAGTCTCAAGTTTTCAGTATATTTGTAGAAAAGTATTTGTGGGAAATTGTTTTTATTAACTGAATTCTTTTCCTCATTGCCTTTGGGAAGTCTTCATTTCTCTCCGTCTCCCTTTGACATAGCTGCAGGACCTTTTCTGACATCTGAATAGCTCCTGATTTTGAGTTGAATAAAGTAAATTGAAAACATGACAAAGGATTTTTCAAATGCTTAAGGGATCCAGCATGCTGTCTCATGGGAAGAAAATTTGACTGTATGGTGAAATCTTTAGATATGAAGAGTAAATTCTGCCATTAATGTGTCAAATATGGTTTTGATTTTCATAACATTGTGCATATCAATTCACAATAAATTTTTTATGGAAGGTACTTTATAGCTTATTTTTGTAAAGAAAGTGTACACATTAGTGTTTTAGATCATCTCAGGAGTGTCTTCTTGAGATCCTATCCCATCATGCAGCAAATTCTGGTTTACCTTATGAAGCGGTCAAGGAACAGACAAACTGGACAACTTTCACATGCAATAGAGCAAGCCCTGTGCTCTGAGGCACTTCTAGAGCATTCTAGCTGCTCCTAGACATCTAATCCATGGACATAGATTAGAAGTAGTCCAAACAAAATCCTCCACAGCACACCCAGTGCAGACCTGGGGCCTCCACTGTGGCTGTTTAACTCAGCCAATTTGCTCTGCTTGCGTTCCTGCTTCTCTGAACCTTGCCAGAGAGTCAATACCCATTGGGACTTCAACCCAACAGTGGCTTTAACATTCAGACTTCTGTAGCCACAAATTACCTTCAGGACCATTCAGCTCAGTTAAGATTCAACTGCGGATGTTCAGGATGTATATAATTAATAATTTATGTTAGATTGTAAGCATGTGTTTATCGTTTGCCTACTTTGAGTATACAAGCCATCAATTTGTGCATGCAGCCTACAATTTTATCAGATATTTGTCTCATACACTCATATGAGGACAGGTTTATGGGGAATGGCAAATGTGATTTAGTCCAATGAGAAATTTACCCTCTTTGAAACATAAGGTAAAATGATTTTTAAGTCTAGATCAGGATTTCACACTGATCTTATAGATTAATACAGAGCAAATTTAATTTAACACTTACTTCAAAGGAATTATTCATATTGCAGAGCTTTGTTTATTGACACAGAGTAATGAGATCCTCACATTTTATTCATGCATATATAGTACAAATTATAATTGCGGTATCTTTTCGTTTTATAACAGAGATTGCTAATGAAAGGACTCAGAAATACTGGGATCATACACTTTATTAGTAGACTTAGAAGAAAGCAAGGATTAGTGGACTAGAATTAATTTTTCCATCTGAAAACAGTGCAATAAACTGACAGCAGAAATGTATAACATGTTCATATCAAGAAGCATATTATCCTGCTGACAGAAGAAGGGACAGTTACTTTCAGTGTCTTTTCTGACAGTTAAATAACAATATGTAAAGATAGCCCATACATACATATATGTGTGTATATGTATATACACGTTTGTTCTATTGTATCTTTTGTTAATAAATAATGTATGAACATGCTTTTAAAAAGAAGCCTGTGCACTTCCACCCCATAAGCTATATTTCAGGTTTCTACAAAAGTAGGAAGACAAATTTATAGTTAAGATACATGACTGTTAAGTCCCAGAATGCTCTGGAATCTTGATGGTTGAGACAGGAATTTGTCAAGAGAAGGGTCATTGTCTAAGCAAGAGACAGAAGTTTTACTTTCCTCAGCTCTAACTGCCCTGTGAAGATTTTTCTAACGGAACTTAATTTCTTTAACTATTGGTATCCAAAGTTTTTATATTTACAGACTTGGGGCAGTATTTGCAATACAGAAAAAATCATTGTTAAACTGGTATGATTTGGCTTTGCTTTGTAAGCCTCAAATTGAGTTGCCAAAACATTCAGCCACTCTGTAAATATTCAATTAAACTCACGATGGAACTTCTCCTATGGAAAGAGTTGTGAAGATGTGAATGTAAGTTAAGGGGTAGCATAAATTATTCGGGTCCCCAGCTAGCAGCTACGTGATGTCACAACGATGGCAGTCACTGACAGAGTTCTGCTGGAAAGGGAAGATGAATGGCAGATGCCTCATTGTAATTTCTTGTTATCAGCAGGGAGTGTAAAAACAGACATTAATCCACTGGTTTATCACAGGTAATATATGTCCAGGGAGCTACCACATTAAAGGCACAAGTGCAAATTGCTGTCATTGTTCATTTGTCCTAGAGGGCTCTTGAGGCAAGTGCATGTCATAGTACTTAAGAAGCCAGAAGAATCCAAATTTGCATTACTTTAATTATTAACATATTTCACTTTTCTTAAAAAAAAAGGAATGGAAGCATCATAAATCATGATGTCAAATCTCATTTATTTTCTGCTGTTTGAGAACAAGACTAAGGGCTTTTGAAGTCTGTGTATTATTTGTTTCACAGGGGAAAATGACATTATAATAGCCCCAAGAACAGTTTACAGAGAAAATGCTGTTGGTTTTGGATATTTTTATTTTAATCCAAACCAGTTTCTCCGTGCCATGTAGGAATCTGTGTTTTGTTTAGGCAGAACCATCTTAGATACCACAGTTGCTTCAAATTGTGCAGCTCTTTGAGACAAAACAAAGTCTCTTGATAATTGATGACTGAATAAACAAAGAGGAAACTGGAGGCAGATGTTTGCTGGAAAGCATTCTGAAATCCTAGAATGGGATGGGGGAGAGTTTGATTTTGATTTTAATCAGAAGGACCACAATTCTCTCTTCACCCTGAACATTTCCTACTTGACATTTTTTGTCCCTAATCTTTGTTGGAGGAGGGTGTTGCTGATGTTTAATTTTAAATGAATTTCCAGTAGTAGATCTAGAAAGGTTTTAGGCTGGCAGCTGTGCAGCCTCAAGCCCTTCCTCTGCAAAACAGCATAAATCCCTCTAACACTGTCCTGCCAGAAATCATCTTCCTTGAAATGGAAAGATCATCTGCAGGAATTACTAAGCTACTAGCACCTTTATCCATCTGTTTTTTGTATTCTTGCTGAAGCTGCCTCAAGAGTAACAAGATGTGATGCAGGATCTCATATTATGGACATATTTAACTCCCTTGGTGGGAGCTACAGGAGAAGTTTAGGTTCACATAGGCAGGGCCCATCATTCAGTTCCTGTCCTTATTTTTGCTGTCACTATGCCCACTTCTTTTCCACTAAAAGACTTGCCTGCTTTTGATAGCAAGTGTACACCTAAGCTGGCTGGAAGAAGAATTTCTTCAGAAATGTTTGACAAAAATCATCTTCCTGAAATTAGATCTTATAATTACATTTCAGATGAAAACTTGTGACCCAAACCCGATAGCTTTTAGTGAAATCCTTTGGCTGGTAACAAGCTTTAGATTCAGGAAAGCTGATGTGGCATTTAAAAGGCAGGGTTGTTAAAGGTCTGTGTGCTTCAGTCTTTTATGTGGGAGGTGCATCACTGTGTGTCTCACTGAGTTACTCCAGCATATGACTGGAGTCCCTGGTGACAGCTCACAGCAGGTTCAGCTTGCATGAGTAACTACAGCCACAGAAGAAAATGGGATAAAGAGACAGACGTGCTAAGGTTCACCTGAGGAATTCCTCTTGCATCTGTGAATCCAGCATTTACAGATGAAAACTAAAAATTCATTTGTGGAAGAAAATGAGCATTAAAGCACTCTGACAAATAGGAGAAATTCCTGTGAAATTCAGGAATTTTTTAAAAAATAATTTGTAGCCAACATTTCAGTTTCTACCATGTTTCCTAATTGAGCTTGTTCACTTAGAGGTAACAAGTAAGATCTCTAGTGAGCCAGCTTTGTGATAGCAAACTTACAAACTGACAAAAAGGAAGATGAGTTGGATTAACACAATGACATGGGTGGCATAAGGGGAAGGATGGAACTGCTGTAGTGCCTGTGTCAGCTGTAGATCAGGGCTGTTGTGCAGTTTGTGAGTGTCCTGCTCATGGAGGAGCTGTCTGCTTGAAAAGATAAAAAACTCAGCTCCTAATGCCCTTTGCTCACCCATCCTGTGGCATCTCTTTTGTAAGAGCAGTTGTTATGGTACTGTAAAAGAGGACTTCTTCAGTTTTAAAATAAGTAAGTCAGGAGTTTTATCCTCTTTAATTGTTGGTGCAATGTGTAGCAACACATTGCTCTAAATTTGATTTAATTTGGCAAGGGATGAGAATGAAGGAGGGTTTTAGTCATCTTCCTCTGTTTCAAGTTGGCCAGTGCAACACCTGCTCCCACGTTCCAGGCTGTTTTCTCCCATGAGTGCTGGTGCACAAACACTTGCCAGTTACCCTTTGACTATGGCAAAAACAAACAAACAAAGAAGCTGTTTTCAATCAAGTTTCTGAAGCCAGACCACCAGAATGAAAACATCTTGGTAGAACAGCTCTGTCTATATTTTCCTTGTCATTATAAAGCTACCCTAAAGTGCTGGCTGGTGTGTAATGCAAGACTTTGTGGCAAGTTATTTGTAATTTTTCCAAGGCAAAACATCACAGCAATTTGAGTCTGAGTCTGCCTCAGAAGTGCAAATGTTGATTCAAATGGGGAACTCAAATATGTATCCACAAAATAATGCAGCAACACTGGAACAGGAAAACTGCAGGTTCAGTCTTTTAAAGTTATTAAGTATTGAAAGAGTCATTCCTGTCCCAGAGGGACTTCTTTGAAAGCATCTGTATATAGCTTATCAGCCAGTTAGAAAAAGAATATGAACAAACTCATTGCAAACAGTCCCTGCTCACTTGAGGACTCTCAGTCATTTCATTTGGCTCACAAGAACCTGACCAATTTTTTAACCATAAAGAGCTACAGTAAAGCTACTTTAAAATTAAAAAAAAAATCTTTAATAAAAAAAGGTTGATTTTAGAAGCCAAAAACTAAATTAAATTTTAAAATTACAGCTTAATCTGCTCCAGTTAAAATCACACTTCACAACAGAAGAAGCATTCCTATTCTTCTAGGAGCTACAAGTTGTGGAAGAAGCCTTCCCCCCAGCAGTGAAATTTATTCTTCCCCAATTTATGGATAACCCTTATAAATGCTAAATGGATATATAAATATCATGCTCAGTTTTACTTTTATATAATGAAAAGGCATCTCTTTATTTTGTAGTGGTCACCGCTAGAGCTTGTGATGAGCTGTACCTGGCAGGTACTGAGAACACCAATGGGAGTGAACCCAAGGGAGCTCCAGAAAAAGTGTTCTTTTCTGGAGGAAAAAAAAATCTGGATGCAGATAGGAGGGAAACATGAAAGCAGCAGTGGCTTCTGAGCTCTGTCTCAATCTGAGGTTATTTTGAGTACGCTTTCTTAAATGTTTCAGAAACCAACTGGGTTTTAAAGTTAGAAAGCAAGAAAGCTGAGCAAGAAATTTGCACCAGGCAGAGTGCTGAAGCATTTTCAATGTCAAACAAAAGTGAAATGGGAGTTTTCAGGGTCTTATCCTTGGATGTAAGCACAAAGTCCTATTTGAAATTCTAAAATCCCAGCTCAGGAACATTTTTTTGGATCTAGGCCGTAACATCTTGATGACCTATGCTATGTTTTCACAATCATTAAGAAACACAGACTGATAGATCTTATCTGTATAGCATGTACATGTTATACATGTATATATACATGTATAGCAGCTTTAGGCTGCTTCTAATTATCAACAGTCTTTAATTATTAACAAAATATTATTAGCTATGAGTCAAAAGCTTATTTTTTTCTGGCAAAGGGCTGGGAAGATAATTTTTCTTTGGGACAGTGGATGTTTCTAAAGCATTAACCCAAAATTCAAACATGACATATATAATAAGTGCAAATCCCAGGTTAATTAGAACATTATATAGCTAAACTGATAAATAAATAATATATATATCAAATAGCCATTGCTATTAGTGAATATCTCAAACAATTCTGTAATGAATTTCATGCCTTTGTTTTCCAATTTATAGTGATTTTTCTTATTCTAAGACAGTACAAGATGTTACTGTACAAACAACATCACCTTGTAACCTATTCTTAGGAAGCATTTTATTGGTAACACTTGTTCTAATAATGTTTTTCAGTCTTTGTTGCTTGTGGGATCTAAGGCTAGTCAGAAATTGAATGCTTCTCTCTTTGTGGAGCAATTGTGGAGTGATCCCTGTACATAAAAGCCTTTTTTTCCACAGTGTAAGATATTTCTCTCCTTGTAATTTGCAACCACTGACCTAACAAGTACCTGGAGTAAAATAAATGCAATGCAGAAATACGACTTGAATATTTCCAATATGTGTTTGCTGCTTGGTCTCTCACATAAGAGATTTCCCCTGGATTCCCCAGCTAGGTTACCACACACTACAAAGGAGGAAGTGCAATGAATGCAGTTGGCTTACTCCCCCCAGGAGTTCCCTCTGGCAGAATACGTCAAAGCACTGTCAGCCATCAGTCTGTCAGGTCTGCTCGGATGTTTTGGAAGACAGCATGCTCTGAATGGGGAATGTAACAATAGCAGGCTGATTTTTCAGCAGCCAGCACTGATAACTCTGATAAACAGTCTTCTTGAGGTAAGAACTGACGCATATCAGAGGTTCCTGCCTTAGATGCCAAGGTTATTCGTCATGTAATTGGATATTGTTGGAAAAAGCCATAATTAACCTAGACTTAAAGGCATAAGGCCATCTAGTTGATAACATGTGGTCAAAGATAATCGTTTGCTGCTGAACCCACTTTAATCTTTCCTTCTCATTTACTTTTAACAGATGTGACCTAACCAGGTCTTACTTAAACAAAGCTACACTTACTGGCTTCATGATTATTGTTAAATTAAAGACCTGATGCTCTTGGCATTTCATTTTATGGTGAGGTAAAAACTTAAGACTCTCCCAATTCAGAAGTCCAGGAAGTTATCGGTTGACAAGAGCAAAGAACACATACAACTCCCCGTGCCTGTGGGCATCTAGTTCTAGCTCCAGCCAGCGGAGAGCAGCTGTAGTGAATACCTTCCATCACCATCAAGTTCTCTCTACAGGTTGGCCTGTTTCATCCTACAAGGCAGCAAAAATTCTAACTGATGCACTTGTGGGGTTCATTGTTAATTGTACCTGAATTTTCCACTTTCAACTCACCCTGGGTTGTCATGAGACCTAGGCGGTCTGGTACTTCTGTCCTCACCAAATTCTCATCCCTGCTTCTGCTCTACAGCTGCTCAACTATGCATCCCTCTCCAAAAATTGTGTCAGTGCTGAGTCCAAGCAGCCCCAATGGTTCCCCTAGAATTGTAGTGGAAGTTTCTATCACACCTCCCATTGGCTGACAGGAGATTGTAGGAGGTGGGTGGTTTGGCCACCCCAGTGCGCTGAGGCTATTAGTCATGTGGTGGGCTATCTGCTGCTTCCAGGAAGTCAAGGACTATCACACCACAACAGGTTTTAGCTCCTGCCCCCGGGGAAACAGACACATGGAAGCTCACAAGGTTGTAACAAACAAATTCCTCTGGCTCAGGGCAGCTGCAGATCCCAGCAGCCTTCTCCTCATCTCCCACCACCACAAAATTGATGTGTCTCTTCTCCTTCAACACTTTGCTCAATTATGTGACAGGAAGTCAGATTCCCTACTGTGCTCTCTGTCTTTCATATGCTAAAACCCACTTTTTTGTGGCTCTTTATAAACGTCCTCAAACCAGCCACATAAGTATTACAAAAGTTTCATCACGTACAAACCCTAGAAATCATATATGCTGCCTTTTAAGATAGATTTCTGTTTGAACAGCCTCTCAGTTACTAATTTGCTTTCTCATATTCCTAACATGGAAACCATACATTATACTTTTTTCCCTAAAGACTGCACAAATAAATGAGACTTTGGCTTTTCTCCAGATATTTTCCCATTGTTAACAGGAATATCTGTTTTTAGACCCTTTCCCGTTTGTCCGTAAAGGTAGTCTTATCTTCTTGATTCATCAGTAACAGTTTGTTACTGATGTGGAACTCAGGCTCTTTGAGGTGGCCTTTCCTGTAATTACTGTTTCTGTCATTAACTGTCCCCTAAAACTTGGCCTATCTAAATGGGATTTTTTTTTATTTCCTCAGGCTTCTATAGAGAGAAAAAAAATTAAAATCTAGTGGAGTTATTTGGAGGTATTTCATTTCATTGTCTCATCATTATGGAATAGCTGTTAATATTTTCCTCTTTTTCCATCGTAGGCTGAATATAGAAATAGATAGCCCTGGCTGAAGTTTTAGATTATTTTGGATGAAAGAAGTGAGGAAAAGTTTGTAAGAGACTGGTATTGAGCCAAAATATCAAGATTAATACATTTCCTAGGCTTGTTTAGTCATGTTTTATGCATAGATCAAACATACAAAATAAATGTATAAAAGAAATTATGAAACTTTATAACATTATAAAGAAACTCCTGGGTCTGAGGTATTTTACTATATTCTCACTCTATTAAATTACTGCTTTAGGAGTTTCATCTTTGAAAAGAAAGCATGTGACAAAAAGGCACAGAAGGGTCTTGGTTGAAGAGTAAAAATGGGCAATCTGAGCTCTAAAGAAGGAATTGTTATTGCACAATACTGAGGACAGTAAATTCTCTTTACAGAGAGCACATTGAATGGCCAGGGGATCAGTGTGCTTTTTCCTTACCTCTTTTTTGCCTTTATTTGTCCACAGTAAGAATGTTTATATCTGAGGCTTCCTGCCAGTCAACAGAAAGACACAGGCATTTTGACAGCTCTTTTCATCTCTCAAAATAAAATGTGGCAATGTAAATACCTGCTGTGAATCAAATAAGTTTTTTCTGTTGGTTAACTAGAAGGGACTCAAGGATGACTAGTTCAAGAGTTTCCTCCTCTGTGTGGAGGAATAGTAATGAGGCCAGTAAGACTTTGAGAGGGCTTACATGTATGGCAAATCAGACATCCAGTTCATGTCACGTTTAAAAGCAGCCAGTTCTGGTTATAGAATAATTAGGGAAATTCTAAAACACTTGGTTTCAACTAGTGTCCAACTTTAATTTTTCAACAGTGATCATAGGAAGTGCAGCTATAGGTGTAGAAAGGGAGTCTCACATTGCCTGATATTTATGTTTTGAATTCTACATGTCCCAGAAGTGCATGTGTGGTGGTGTTGGCTTGCCTTGCTATGTCTGCACGCATGCCTAGTCCACATACATGGGCATTAGAAGGAATACACGTTTTCTAGAAAATGTACGGTGCTCATTGTGCAGTACTATGCAAATGCAATACAATGTGTATGTAAAAGGCATTTGACATGGTATAAAAGAGAAAAATCACTAAATTGAACATGCTCTGAGAATGCAGACAATATTCCATTACATGGGAAGAATGGACTCAGCCAAGAAACATGATACGACATATTTGAAAAGGCAATTTGGCTCTTCAAGTAATGATGATACCTCAGCTATTATATCTTTTCCATCACAACTTAAAACCTCAGGCTATTATTTTATGATACCAAAATGCAATATGTTAAAGAAATACCCTTTTAGTGAAATGATACTTATTAATTAGCTCTTGAAAATCAATTAATTTTAAATGCTTCTAACCGGATTGTCTGGAATCTGGACATCCAAATCAGCAGTCTCTTTGGAAACCAGCTTCTAGGTTTTGTAATCTGTGGATTCATAATGCAAAGGGATTTCATACATTTAAATGCTTTTTAGTGTAGTACAATTGGAGGAGTTTAATGTAAATTCTTAGCAATACTGAACAAAAAAATGTCTTCAGTAATGTGGAAAATGGCACATGTGAAAGAAATGCACAAAAACTGATTACAGATATTCAGAATAACAACTTCCCAAAGTCTATTCCCTTCTCATAAACAAGACACTGCTACTTTCAGATGGGATGGGAAGATTTTCTTCCCACCCAAGGCTACACACATCTGGAACAGAGAAATCACACACAGGAATTTCTGCCTCCCTTTCTTACTGCTTCACAGCACTTCATGCAGGGCAGCTCATGTTGAAACACATTTAAGTGCCAGCTGCTCTCAGAGATGCACATCCCTTTGCCTGCTGTGTAGAGCAAATTGGCTCATCTCAACAGCAACAGCACTTTTTTGGTATTTAGGTGAGAAGGCAAGCATTTGTTGAAGCTGATTTCAGTGCTGCAGCATGCAGTGCTGGTGATAGGCCAGACAGGGAAATTTCTGAGCACATTTCGCCTCCAAAGCCTCTCAGTCTCCAGCCAGGCCCAGAGCTTTGCCCAGCTTGGGCCAGGCTGCACATGTGAGCTGTGCCTGCCAGCTGCAACCCTTCAGCTGATCCACCAGTCACAACTGGACTGAAACAAAAGATAAATTAGGTAAGCAGTCTTCCCTGCGTTAAATTTAAGGGAAACAACTCCTCACAAACCATAAAGGGGATAAAGTAACTGTGTCCTTTGTTACTTGTGACAATGATAGATGATTCTTAGTATTGGTGTTTATCCCACTGTTCTGCCAAGATATTGGTCTTTATCCCACTTCTCTGACCAAAATATTGGTTTGGATACAACATTGTTTTACATTTTTGCTCATAATCTATTCAAGTTCCATAGATAGAAATTGCACTGATATCCAACCCTCTTCAGTTTTAGTCACATTTCAGTCATGGGTGAACAGCAGAGCTTACAGCTATTCCCATAGTTTGCAACTGCACCCTCACCTAATAGCTCAGGAGTTATTGGCAAAACAACACAAATAATCAAACACAAATCATCAAATTATTTTGAGCAACAAAAAAACCCAAAACCCCTTTTAAATATTATTCATAATAAAAGCAACTAAAGCTGCAAGACACTTCTTGTCAACAATAATTGCCCAACCAGAACTGGGCTGGACAAAAAGACAACAATAACACCACTTAAACATTGTGCCTGCTGAGGGCTTTAGGGGTGGTTACAAGTACTCCCTCCCTGCACACATCTAGCCCAGGGAAAGGCTTCTCACATGTCCTTCACACGGAGAGGCTCAGGTTAGCTGGGGACACTGCACTTGGCAAGGTCAGGCAGGGCTGCCAGTGCTACCTGGCATGACTCACAGACATTGCAAAGTGATGAACTCCTACTCGACTCCCTGGGAAAAACACCACCATATCTGAACCTGGCTAACAGGGTTACATTTCAACTTGCATTTGTTATTTGTACTGTCGTGCCAATTGCACTTGCGCCCTGAGGGTGACTAGATAGCTATAAATCTTGATAGTCCAGGTTCACACAACCACAGAATCATTTAGATTAGAGAAGACCTTTTAGATCATCAAGTCCAACTGTTAAACTATATGTATACAACTACATTTGAGACAGATTCTCCGAAATAAATGTGTTTAGAAAGAGATGTAAGGCCTCTGTTATTACAGTCTACTAGAGGTTCATTATTCCTAACCTTACTTTCTTCCTTTGAAAAAAAGTTAACACTATTCCCACACTACCCAAAGACAATAATTACATGTATAGAGTGTGGCAGATGCTACAAAGAGCTTAGTTCTGGTTTCCTTATCAACCACCACTATCCAGTGCAGCATGGTGCTTTTTCAATTTACATGCCTGAACTTCTCCACAGAGAAACCAGGAGGCAAAAGAAAAACAAGAAATAGGCTCAAGACCTCATCCCAGATCTCAGCTGTCTCCCATTGCCAGCCATAGAAGGAGGAGGAGCTCCAGAGTTTAGGCAGCTTAGATATAGCTGAATGATTACAACTGATTTCTTAGTATCACACAGGAATTGTGAGAGACCAGAGAGCTGAGTTTGTATCTGCTCTAAAAAGAAGTAAATTTTCAAGAATATGTGTAATTTGTGACAGATCTTTTCACAAATATTCTTCAGGTGACATCTGTAGAGATGGAAGACCATTACAAAAGTACAGCTCATTTTCCTTTATTTTCCCGTAAGGACAGTATGTGGGAGAGGGGAAGTACTGAACTCCTTAAACAAGAATAGATATTATGAGAACTGATGAAAACAAAACTATTTTGGTTATTGTGCTAGTTTATAGATATTCACACAGCCATTACTATTACTGTTTCCTCAAGCTTCAGAGACTGCATTTACAAAATCAAAACTTCTCAAGCAATACTGCTGATACATTTAGTAGACAACAGGCAAACCTCAAAAAGCTTTGGTGAGTGCATTTTATTTTAAAAAAACAAATTCTGAATGTTTCAATTTACCTTAGTATCTTGGAGTTTAGGCAGAAAACCTGAGATCAGAATTTTCTCATGAGATTCTTTTCTCTGGAAGTGCCTTCTGCACCATTCTTGTCCTACAATCTCAGCAAAAAATAGGATGCACAGATGACTCCAATATTTATTTATTTCTAAAGCAATGGAACATTTTGAACATCAAAACAAGAAGGAAGGTTTGTTTGCTTGGATGTATGCCAAATTCTACTACACAATGTTTAAACAGCAAATGTTACAATTTAGGACAGTTGGTCTGTCTCAAATGCTACTCCACTGTCCATTACCATAATTTAGAGTAGAATTAGCTTACCCAAATATCAGCACAAAACTTGGCTGGTTAAATTGTCTAGCTGTTTTCCCATGGTTCCTCTTTGAGTCAAAGGGAAGACACAGACTCTCTGATGCAGTGATTCAGAGGAGAAGGCTAAGTAAACTAGTTGGCGTTGTGAAAGCCTCCCTGTTTCTTACACTGACCTTTAAATGATAATTACAACCTGTCTGTATGACATCTAGCAAAATAAGGCTCAAATAACACAGACATCTGTTACCACATTATCTAAATTGAATTATTTGTACTCCCACATATACACTAAAATATACTGGTACTTAGTATTAAAGAAAAAAAAAGCTATTAGAAAAGTTGTATTTTACTCTCTGCTGCAGTGAAATGACAAAAATAAAATTGATGTACATGTTAAATGAAACTACTATTTACCTTTGATATTTAAATAGATAAACTATGAGCTTAATATTTTTCATCTTATCTAGAAAACCATCACCTATTGAATAAATGTATTCTACTTTTTTCTTTTTTTTTTTTTTTTTTTTTTTTTTTTTTTTTACCAAAATACATGTAATTAGCCATACTAAATAGCTACCGGTCACTGAAGGTGTTTATAGTTACAGGTGCATATGACCAGAGAGATGGTGGATGCCCCACCTCTGGAACCATTCAAGGCTGGTCTGGAGAGGCCTCTGAGCAACCTGATCTGGTTGAAGATATCCCCTCATTGCAGGAGCTTTGGACTAGATGACCTTTAGAGGTCCATTCCAATCCAAATTATTCTATGGTTCTCTTTTACCATGAATTTTCTCCTGTGCATCTCTTCACTGTTTAACCTTGTTTCAATTGGAAAACTTCTGCCAGTTCCTCTGTCACATTGGTCCCAGCCTCAGGAAAGGACATAAGCTGCAGAGCCATCAAAGCAGGGGTTTTACCACTACATTTGAGTGTTACAGGGCTGCTATCAGATCTTCCTCTGCAAGCCACTGAGCTCTTTACTCAAACCCATCCTCACTCTTGCATTCACATTGTCCAGTGCTTGCTCTGGCTCCCACACGCTCATAGACAAAATGTTCAATAAGATAGCTCCAGCAAGCTGGTTTTCTGTTGTGGTTTTTTTTTTTTTTCCCCCAGTGGATTCTTACTGCTTTAGAAAAGGCAGCATTTTCATTCTTTTTTTCTAAAAAATAAATTAACAATTTTTTCTATAAGGGAAAAGTTGCTTCTTGTTTCTCATTTTGTTAGGAAAACAACCAGCGTTACACTCTGACCTTTTCTGGTAATCTTCCTTCATTATTGTTTTGTTAATTTATTTATGCTTTAATATTCTAACATGTTTATTCAAATGTTATTAAAATACCAGGTTAAATGTTATTCAAATACCAGGTTATAGGATCTCTGATTATATTGCAATTTTTTGAGGTTATCTCAACAGAATACTCACTACATCAAAAAGAAAAAATATTTTCTCAGAAGTCATTTCCTGCAAAAATTTAAATTCAGCTTGATGGATATTTGGTTTTAACTTCTACCTTCTAATAAAAAAAAAATCTGACATTTTTGTGAAACAAATTCTGCTTTCCAACTTGCTATTCCTAACATTATTACCATTATCTTAGGAATTGTATTCTAAACTAAGGAACTAATGATTTTTAAAATAATACATTTATGAACCAATAGGCAGTCCTAGATCAGCACACACTTCTGTTTCTGATATCAGTAGAAAGGGAAGTTTATGTTCAGGCCAAAATGAGACTTAAATAAGTATTTCCTATTGGACTTACTCAAACACATGCTATGGCATAGTTGGAAATCTGATATTTAACCATTAAGAAACCAGCTGATGTAGACTGCAAATATCAGCAAAGGAGATGCACTTCATTTTCCAGTTCATTGGGACAGGAAACTAGTGGTTTAACAGGGTAGTAGGCCAATTGATGCTTGACTCTTTTTTCCACACAGTCAGAAAATTTGGTAAAAGTTACATCACTTCCTTGCATACTAGCCTTGCTAAATTGTTCACTGCACCAATGTTCCAACTGAAGTTGGAAAAACCAAATGATTCCTTTCCCTTTCTGAAAAGCCAGAGTTAGTATTGGCTGAAATCAGTTTCAGCTGGTATTACTTGAACATTGGTATTATACTTTAAAAAAAGCCAGCAACAACTATGGAATGGGTTTCATTGAAGTGCATAAGAAGTTCCTGATAAAAATAACATAAACCATTTTACTTATTTAGTATATTCACAATATTCCATAAAAAAAAAAAAAAAAAAAAGTGAAAAGATAGACTAGGCCATTGCTTGGACTTTTTTTTTAAACTCTAATTCTGGGACACGGTAACAAACACACTGTAACATCTCCACTATTCAAAGCACTCAAGAACTGTATGGACAGTGAATATAGAACTGGGAAGCAAAATTGTTCCTGGAAGCTCAGTGCTCCCTTGAGCATTAAAATTGTCTTCCCTTGGCAGATGGAAACCCACAGCAATCTCCCTCAGTCAGCTTCTCTGAGTGTGATCAGAACTCCTCAGACCCCAATAAAAAGGTGACTGTGTGACAAGCCCATGCTTAAACAGAGAAAATGGCACCTGTCATTCTAAGGATTCTAAACTTGGTTTCTGAATTAAGCATCTTCAGATTGCAACTGGCAGACACTGACTGTGGGAGCAATCACTCTTATGTTTAGCTTCCATCCCAGCCCAAGGTGGCTGAAAATGGTTTTGCCATTTCTAGAGGATCTCTGTCAGCAAGAGGCAAGCTAAAGAGTGTAACCCAAAAGTCTTAAAATTGTAACATTAAGTAGCCAGTGATGCCTTTTAGTTGATTTGGCACACCATACTGCAAACCTCAGAAAACTAGATTGAAAATATTGCAAACTTCAGAAAAAAAGCACAAGCAAATGTAGGGCCTAGTACCACAGGTGATGAAAGGGAGACAAAATTTTGACTGGCAGTCCCACCTGAAAACTTATGTAATTGCACTGTTACTCGTGGAAAGAGATATTTATGGATGTCAATACCATGACCAAAACTCACATTTCGATATGTGGTTAAGGTCTGGGGGAAAATCTGCATATATTACAGTATTTGCATGACCATCTTTTCAAAACAACCTGAATACTTCTTTTACTAAGCATTTGTGGTTTTTAAATCTTACAATTGCTGTGTATCTAAATTATTATTTCTATGATAAAAGCTGTGCAGAGCCTGGGAAAATGATGAGTAATTGCCTGGATTTGAAAAAAAAATGTAACAGATATCTTAGAAAACATTTATGGCTTTACACATTGTCAGGATATCTTGGAAAGCACAGTACAGCTGGAACTACATTACCGAGAGCAATCTGATCAAATACATCTGAGAGAAACAGATTCTTCCCTCCATCTGGAGATCTAGTGGAGATCTAGGCTATCTACTCAGAGTATTTTTCCTTCCACAGCTTCATCAGTATGAATATATTTCAAGAAGAATCTGTAGTGAAGAAAAGAACCAACATGTGCTTGCATGATTATCAGTGGGTTTTGAGTGCATGGTAAAAAAATGCCAGGACAGGGGTGACAGCATATTTCCAAAGCTGCTCATCCCAGTGGAGCTACATTTATACAAATGCATTTGTAAGAAATGCAAAGAGCTTGATTACAGTAAATATGGCCTGATTTTGCAGTCATCAGAAACTAGGTCAGAGGGAGCTTAGTTTATCACTAGGATATTTGTGCATCATTGTTAGGGCTTTCCCAAGACTTCCCAGCTGCATCTTCTGTCCATCCCCACGGCAAACTGCACCCACTGCTGTCAAGCAAGATGCAAAGAGGGAAAGGAAGCCATAGGGCTTCTGTAAGAGGGCAAGTAATGTCAGCTTTGGGAGATGCAAGTCATTGGAATGCTGATGTGCAGGCAGCATGAAGAAACACAAAGTGTGGATACAACCTGAGCAGAAGTGTAGGTATGGTACCCAAGTATCGTAGATATTTAATCTGAAATACTTAGTGGCCTAGCTATTCAACATGACCAAAGTATCAAGCTTATTTAGTCAGAGATAATAATAAGTCTGCAACCAGAATGGCATCAGACAAAATGCAATTCAGTTTATTATTTAGCTCTTGCATTGCAAATAGGAATAAATTCGGGAGAGGTCTGCGCCTATGCAATCCCAGTGCTCGTTATAAGGTTTAAATGCGATTATACAAAGAGCTAAATTAATTATTAAAGTCAGAAAGATAAAGACTGAAGAATAATGAGAAATAGATACTCTGCAATATTGATATGTGCAGCCTTTAAATACCTAACAAGTTAACAAACTTAAGAAACGTGTATTAATTTTATTTAAAATAGTGCTTCTTTTCCTAGTCAAATATTAATCTCCATTTTAAAAGTGAAAAGAAAAAACAAAATTATCATACTTGTGATACTTGACTTACAAAAGAGGGAACAAGTACTATTATTCGTCTGTATTTATCCTTATATTTCCATTTCATTTATTCTTATGGTATTAAGTTTTCTTTGACAAAAAATTTAAACTAGATATCACTTAGTGCAGATTTCTTAGCTACTCACTTTTATAATTTCAAAAGACAGAAAAAGACAAAATCATAGCCACAAGTCTTTTCTGCATACCATAAGGGGAAAGGACACCACAGGCCATGTGGCCACCTACGACATCTCATTAAGGTAAGAAGTGACAGAAGAAACATTTCAAATGCGGCACATCTCTCATCTTTCAAACTGCTGCAATAATTTTTAAATACATAGGTCCCAACAGAGAAAATATCTATACACACGCTCATCTTTAAAGATGGCAGAAATCCCTTTGAATTCATTGAGACCATACAGTTACTTACTATTAGTTATGTATTTAAGGGAAAGGTGTCTCTCACATAGTTAGTTCCTTTTTCTACTCAGCTTTTTTTCGTGTATTCCCTAAAAGGAATGCTGTGGGATGCAGAGGTTATTCTTCTCATAGGGTTGTTTCATAAAGATGATTACTAGCATGTCCACCGTCCCAAATAACAGGTTATTATTTTCCACCTACCTGATTTCTACCAACATTTTCAAGTATTGATGAAGTATTCTTAACCTCCCACTCCATTAGCCTAGTCCATCATTAAGCATCTGTTACAATGATCACTCTGTAAACTCAGGCAATGAGTTTTTCAAAAATCCCTTAATTTTGCCTTGGATCAGGTAAATTTTGTTTGTGTGTAAGAATTAAGGGAGGGAATAAACTAAGAGTCCATCAGATACATTGTGAAACACAATTAAATATCATGCCAGCAATTCCCTTTCCAACTCCCTTCCAGCTTATCATTATTATTTTCTTATTATGGTTTATTAAGGTGAGATGAGTCTATTATCTGTTATTTTCTATTTCCTTTAAAGCCACATAGAATTTTGCTGTTTACTGTGGGAGATTTGAATCATCACATTCAGTATGCTGAACTTTTAATTTTCCCGCGCACGCAAAGGAAATATTACACCACCTTGCTGTTTCCAATTAGTTATGGACTTCTGTTTATTCCTTTACTGCAAGCACTTTTGCTTAGTTAGTAGTACAAATTGTTAGTCCTAAAAATTTATTCTCTCACTTGCACTAAGAATGAAAAAGGTATTTTCTCTTTACTCTACAGAACTCAAGTAATCCTTATTCCTCCATTTCCAGAACCTTTTTCCAAGGAATCTGGTTAACTGATGTAAACCACCAACAGTTTATGAACCCACAGAACCCTACTGCCTGCCTTGTACATTTCCCAGTAGGCGAGGCTCTCAAGGCATGATGCTGTGCAAAGCTCAGGCAATATGAACTAATTAATTAATTAATTGTACCATTCTCTTAGTAATTCAGCTCACTGCTCTTGACAGTGAGCTAGTAGCAGGCAAAAATAATCTACTGCATAGCTTAAGTATGTATCAAAGAAAAGTTAATGAATTTTTGAGAATTCATACTACAAATATTAAAATAATTTCAGGGTTGGGAAAAATGTTCTGAGATAAAATTTAGAGAATTTGATATGTCCACTTTGGAGCAGCAACTGTCCTCAAATAAATATAAATTTTTTCATATTTAATGCAGTAATTGCAATTATAGCAATAAATGAGAGTAATTGTTCTTACTAGTAAGAATGACATTAAAAATAATAGACATCTGGAATGAGACAAATGTGGGGCAAAGAATAAGAAAATTATACTATGATTTTTAGAGTGATGAAAGAAACCTTCCAGGAGGTTATTAGAAAAAATTCTGCATAACTGTGCCTGCTTATGTTTCTTCTGTCATATTCTCCAACTTTCTTAGCCACTTTGTTCCCTTGTCCCTTTTAAAAGTTACTCACTTGCATTCTTGTTTTCTCTGTTCCTCTGGTTATGCTGCCCTGCAAATGTGCACTTTTTTTTTTTTTTTTTTTTTTTTTTTTTTTTTGTACTTTCTGCGTAGGGACTGTGCCCTGGCACTTGCAATCTTCTACACTAAACTCACCCCCCTGAAACCTCCTAAAACTTGACTCTGGTGATGGTGTCATCTCCTGGTTCTGACCCTAGGCAATGGCCTCACCTATGGTCTCTTCATGACTCCACGATCCCTGAGAGAGAGACAAAGGCATACCATAAGCAACTACAGATTTAAGATGATTGCACTGAGTGCCGTCTAAAGACACATGCTTTACACTTTCTAAAAATCAGTATTTGATAGTCTTTGAAAATGGTCTCTACATTTGGACTTCTTTTTTTGTGTTTGTGAATAACTTAAAAATTGGGAGCATTTTTCCAATTTTTTTAATAATATACTGTAAAAACAGACTATATAAAATCTTTTTAGGTATCTGTTTGGAGATGCAAGTTCTGACACAATGCAGTGGTGTGGGTTAGCTGAAAGAATAGGCAAAGTTTCCAAAAGTAACGACTCTGCCACGCTAATAATTTATGAGCCATTTTTTCAAAATCAGCTATCAGATGGAAGTGAGAGGAATAATAGACTATAACTTCTTCTTTACAATGGCCTGTTAATACAGAAAGGCAAAGGCGCCTGTACTCTAAAGAAGCTGTCAGCAAAGCTGCAGGCTGGAGGTCCCAGTATCGCTTACAGTACTGGCAAGAAGGAGACCACTGCTTGGGGATGAAGCTTGAGGAGGGAAGCAAAAGGAAAAGGCTGTGGGGGTCTAGAAGAGGAGAATCAAGGATCTTTCTTCACCATTCTTTTTTTACAGCTTTTGTGTGTCTGGACTGATTTGTTGTGGGAGAGCTGCTGGAGACAGTATATTTGGCACAAGACAGGGTAGCTCAAAGCCAAAAGGATGGTGCTATTGCCAGTTTAAACTATGTCTTTTCTTTTTTTCTTTTTTTTTTTTTTCTTTCCCCCTCCCTTCTTTTTCTTTGAAGGAAGGAAGAGAAAAAAAAGGGGAAGAAAAGGATTTGCAATGAAAACCAGAGCAGTGGGTTAACAAGAACCCTGCAGGCTTCAGTAGACTGGAAAGATACACGAGGCACTTCCTCTACCATCTGGCATGCAATTACACTGCTGCTGCTCTTAGTACATAACTTTGGAGTAAATAAGCAAACAAGCAAAACTTTTTTAAGACACACCAACTATGAAACATCAGCTATTAATCTGTCAGCTTACTCTCTTCCCTTTTCTTCCACTACAGTATTCCTTTCCTCAAGTCTTTTCCAGTTCTCATGTCTACCTGTGAAAATATGCGCTGCCTTGTCATGTTTTCAGATGACTCCATTTGGCGTTTTTTTAGCATTGCTTCTCAGAATGAATAAGGGACAGAGCTAATGCATTTATATTTCTCTTGTAATCACTTCTTTAACTCAGAGTCAGAGAGAAATGCAGCTAATAGAAATAAAGCCATCCATCTCTGCTGAACTATTTCCTTCAAATATGGCTGGAAGTGTGAATGCAAAAGAGAAATTTCAGGTGAGCCAAACTTACTGAAGGACTGTTTAAAATGCAGTTACAAATGGCTGGGTATATTGCTGTGTAGGACTATGCATGGTGTTGAGGTCACATCTTCAAGTCGAGTAAATCATCAGAGCACAGCTGAAGTCAGAGAAACAGAGAACTTGCAAAATCTGAGCATTTTGTCAATTAGAAATCTCTGAGAGTGATGCTACAGCTGATTTTTGGGGCTAGAACTCCTCATATTCAAATATAGACCTTCCAGGCTTTCCTGTGAGCAGCTCTTATGTGGCTGCATTCTTATAATGAAAAAGACCAAAAAAAAAAAAGTCAGTTATAGCAAAATCTTGGATGAATTAAAGATAAGTAATCACAGAATTGGAGTACAACTGTGAAGTAAAAGTTTATTAAGAATAAGATTAATTAATTTACAGACATACTCATAAATGCCAAGCAACAATTTTAATATATTTTTTTTCATTCACAACTGCTGATCCTTAAACTGGCCAGAAATCAGAAAGAAAAACAAAAACTCCAGGCTATCTAAAACAGTTGCTTTCATTTGACAGTAATTTTACAAGAGAAAAAGTACATGCATTTCGTTAGGTTTATTACACAGCTTCTTGAAATACTGATACTACAACAACAGATGTATTTCAGTTTGTTTTTTGACTGGCCTCCTTCTTTGCACCTGTAGAACTGTAAGTGAAAACAAATACAACAATTAATCCTGATCCTATCCATAAGACAGGTACCTACCCAAGTGACCCAATGACAAATGATACAAAACCTTTCACAGTTTTAAGGACACAAGAAGGTAGTGTAGATTCTGAAATCTCAGAAGATTGTTGTTGTTGCTATCAAGAGGGCTGGTGGTTAAATTCTGTCAACCACTTAAATATTCAGATATTCATCTAAAAATTAGTCTGGACACCTGTAAATACATTGCCTTCCACAATGTTTGGAATCTTTTATCATGGAATCATTATGGTTGGGAAAGATCTCCATGAGCATTGAGTCCAACCTTTGGCAGTACATCACCCTGCAGCTAAACCACAGTGGTGGCTAAAAGCTACCTTCAGTTATTTCTTGATCACTTTTTGCATTCACTGAAGCTGGAAATGTCACAAGGATAACCTTTCTTTCAGAGTGCTTTGGCACTTCTGCTCTTTGCCTCAGTGGGGACCAGAAAGCACAGAGGTAAACAAAGAGGAAAAACAATAGCTGAAAAAAGTTACAGCAACCCCTTGTTGCACAAAACTAAAATTAAGTAGTTGGGGTGTAAGGTTTAAACTACTCAGTAGGCAAAGAGTCTTCAAAGTCTTCTGGATTTCAGTTGCATACTGTATCCCTCTTTGACAGGAACAGTGTTTTAAAGAGTAATTTCATGAGACACACCAATATAAAACACTTAAAATATTACAGTAAGCCATATGAAAACAAATAAAATTTGCCTTTCTAGAAAAGTATAATCACAAATTGTATGAATGCTGTCAGTGCTTGTACTACTGTACTGCACATAATCTGTTTCTTTGTTCTTAACTCCTTTGTTCAATGAGTCAGGATATCCTGATAAAAAAGACAGAAAAATATCAGCTCAACAACAATACTACACTACTTTGGAATTGCTTCATAATTTTCAAGGCAAAGCTACCAAGTGTAGAGGGCTAATACTATGGTACCACAGTCTGCAATCAAAACTTTAGCAAACCATTACAGTTGTCAGTTTGAGGTTGGAACATTAATATAACCAAGACAGAGATCCTGTAACAGGGGAAATAACATGATAATATGAGGAGAAGAGCCGTGCACTCTGTTTTCTGCATGTAAGGGTGTTAAATTTCAGTCCATTCTCTTGGCTTCTCTTCCTGTGTGAGGGAAGATCCTGCTTGTTTGACGGTTTATTTTTCCATCTGGAGAGAAGGCAGAACATTGAACGTAACCCAAAGAATGTAACTATTAACTATGCATGTGAGGAAATGCATAATCCCATTAAAAATCCCCCTAAAGTCCCATTAAATAAGTCTTCTGCAATTTTACTGAAAACTAAGCGCTGGTTGCAAGAGCTCAACCTCTGCTCCCCCGCCGCACGCTCCGTAAACTAAGGGACAGACCAGTACCACGAGCAGGCTAAAAGAGGTATCTTGTAGAAAGGCAATATAAATGTTGTGAAAATCGCATGGCCCCTCCGGGTCCGGGATCCCCGGGAAGGGCCGGCTGCTGCTACAGGGTCTGGCCAAAAGCAGCCCTCAAGCCCGGGGAAGCCCTCGCTGACAGCTGCGCAGCCCCAGCACACCACCTCTGCCGCTGCAGGAGCCAGAGCACTCCCCCGGGCGGCTTTGCCGTGTTTTTAAAGATTAGCGATGAATAATTGCCTCCTCGTCGTAGTCTGGGAGCGACCGCTGCCACCAGGCACTGTCCTAAAGTGAACCCGCTCAGGTGGAGCTTTACAGCCGAAGTGATTGCGGGCGCGGGGCAGACCCCAACACCTCCCCCAAACCCGTCCTTTCCCAACTCGTTCTCTGCGACCCCTCAAGCGCCGGCCCCTCCGGGTGCCCGGGAGCGGGGCAGGCGGGGGCACCGCACGCCGCCAGCGCACTCGTGCTCCGCTCCCGGCCCTCGCAGCGTCCCGTGAATCACCGCCCATCCTCCCGCCGAAGGGCAGCCGAGGTGACGGCGGGGCTTGACTAAAAGGCCAAAACCCCCACCGGCTCCGCAGCCAGCGGGGCGAGGAGCAAGGCGGGGCGGTGGGGGCTCCCCCATGGCATCACGGCAGGGATAAAGTCAAAGTGTTTCCGCCGTGGCGCTTAGCGGGGTGTGAGCTGCGACTGTGGCGGCGCGGCCCCGCTGCCCCGAGTGCCGCCCGCAGCAGCGGCCCGAGCCCCCGCCCCCAGGTCCCGGCGCCGCGCCGGCATGAGCGGCGGCCCCGCGCCTGCCCCGCGGCAGCCGCTTCGCCCCGGCTGCAGGCGCCTGGCGGCGGGCTGAGGGCGCGCAGCGGCGGGAGCCGAGCGCGGCTGCCAGAGCCCGGCGCTCCTTCCTTCCACGGGGCCGGGCCCCTGGCGAGGGGCGGCGGCGGTGGGCAGCCGAGTGCCCTCGCCCCGCTCTGGATGCCCATCGCGGCTGCTCGGGCCGGGGGGTGGCTGCCGCTCCCCGGCGGGGGGCGCGGGCCAGGATGCCGGTGCTGGAACGCTTCTTCCCCGCGGCAGAGCCTGGCAGGCGGAGGAGGACGGGGGACGAGCCGATGCCCTTTCCCATGGGCAGCCTGCCCGGTTATCAGCAGGGGACCCTGGCCTGGGACTTGCCCGAGATGATCAAGATGGTAAAGCTCGTTTGGAAATCGAAGGGGGAGCTCCGCGGGGCGAAGCACAGAGGAGTTTTGGAGAGCGAGGATGCCCTGAGCGGTTCGGCAGGTAGGTTTCCCCCGCGCTGCTGCTCGGGGAATCTGCGGGGCAAACGCGGCTGGGGGCCGGGGGTGGCCGGGAGCCCTCGTCCCGTCGTGGGTCGGAGCCGCCGGGGCCGCGGAGCTGCCGGACTGAGCGCGGCCGGGCCGAGAGGCAGCCCGTGCTTTGGGCAGCTCTCTGCCGCCGCCGGGACTCGAGCACCGGAGTTTGTGCGGCGCTGAAGCCACGTCAGTTTGCCGATGGCGCTGCCCCGGTCCGGTCTGTTGCGCGGCTTTTGTACGGGGGGTGATAAAAGCTCGGCTGAAAACCAGAGCGAGTAGCTCCGCTGCTCCGAGGCTGACCTCCGCCGGGGCAGCCGGGCTCAGTGCCGGCGCGGAGAGCTCTCCCGGCCCGCGTGGAGCTCCGCGGTCAAGGTGACGGAGAAGCGGCGCCCCGGGGCCGCCGGGCAGTCCGGCCACTGCAGGAGCTTTGCCGGCTGTGTTCGCCGTGCCCTTCCGAGCGCATGGCCTCTCCTCTTCCACCGCCGGACCTCTCCCCGATCTTTGCTAGCACTGGGCTCCCTTCACAGGACCTGCCCGCGCTTCTCTTGGGCAAAGCTGAGCGACTCCTTACGGCTTGGATTTTGAGAGCCACCACTGCTAAAAACTTGCGAAACGCTGCCCTGTCCCACTACTTTCTCTTTAAACATGGTATATTACTGAGTAAAGAGCACGTGCTTTTTCCTTATCTCGTCTGTCAGTTTTTTCCGGTCTCACTAACATATGGCATGTCATTACTGAAGCCTAGGTTAGACCTGCAGCATTTTCATTAGGGAGGGATGAGTTGACAGGTTAGCAGGGTACTTAATCAGTTGAATCTGCATCTTAACCTGTGCTCCGCACCGCTTATGGTTCAAAACCTCTTGCCTTCTCTTGAAGTCAGGGTCATAGGCCTAGGGTTGTCTCAGTACCAGCTGGTAATTCTTTATCCTCCTGTAATTGTACTGCTGTGATTTAATAGATTTTATGAAACTGTGTGGCTTGTTTCTTCAGAACTCTGGATTATCTCATCTCTGCAGCTTGGTCACTAAATTCTTCCAATGCATTCAGTCTTCAAACATTGTGCCTTGGTGTACATGCTATTGAGACCTATAATTTACAGTACTTTGTACCAGAATAATTTAATTTCTTAGGTAGAATCACCTCTTTTAGGTATTTCGAAGTGCTTTGTTTTTGTATGTATGTGTATATTCTCTGTAATTGTATATATAAACATGAATATTAAATAGGTATCAGTCTATCACTTTTGAATGCCTGCTAAGGTTGGCGGGTTGGTCATTGTATGTCTGTTATTAAAAATGTGTGCAGTTTAATAAAAAAATGCTTGGTCCATTGCATTTTGAAAAAGGGGAGGAAGGTCTTGGGATCTGAGGAAGATGTACAATCTGTCACCCTGCTCTTGGGAATCACTTCAGTTTAAAAGAATAATAAGTAAGAGTGATTGTGGATAATGAAAGAGGAGATCATATTGCTCTTTAATACTTGGAGCAAATCAGCTGGGCATGTACTGTAGCCAGCCAGGGAGATTGAGGCTTGTGTGGTGAATGCTGAGTGTTCAGAGATGGACCCTAATTAAGCAACTCGAGAAATGCTGCATTGCTTATACTGTATGTATGAGTAATGGTGGTTTTTCAGTGTGCTTGTGTTGTATCTGGTGAAATTACTTTCATTAGGTAACAAATGAGATTCACCTTCAGATTCCTGGAGGCAACTAAAAATGAGCGTGAATGTAGAGAGACAGATTAGTCCACTAGCAGGATGTGAGTAACTTGCATTTACTCAAATGGCCATTACTCGTATCCTGTGGAGGAGACAGTCCTCTTCATGGTGCCAGATCTCTTTCATAAGCTCAGCTGACTTGCAGCAGTAACAAATCCGGGCAGAAGATGACTCTTAACTCTCAGCACTTTAAATACGAATCATCAGACGGTTTGAGGGAGCCAGACCTGGGTTGCTGGTTTTTCCTCCTCAGCAGCAGTCATCCTAGTAGTTTTCCCTCTTGTGGTTTCATTTTAGTCACTTTAAGTACATTGGAGTATGTGGGAAAACCAGTAAATGCTGAAATCTAGTATACTTAAATAAGTGCGGAGTCAAAGAATGCAGGAATGGGAAGCAGAGATAATCGTTTGGAAGGCTCGGTAGTTTGAGGTACTTAGCTTCATGTTTGTGTGATGTTTTTTACATGTTTGATTCCTGGAAAAAAAAACAGAACAAAACTTCATAACTTGTATCTTATAAAAAAGGCAGTACTTAGTCAGGAATCAGATTTTCTTCAGGTGGAGTTAAAGCAAATAACTTCTGCTTGAGGTACTGCTAACTAGGCAAATAAAGGTTGATTGTTCAGTAGTAGAATTCACAGCACCTTCCACATCAAGGGCTTTTTCATTTGAATTTGAAAGTATTCATGTGATAACTCATGTTGTTATCACATCCTCATGAAACTACTTTGCTTACAGTAGAAGAGGAAACAGATATGAATTCTGGAAGGAAACAGTCAGGATTTCTGGCTTGCTTGATCATGTGAATACAGATTTAGCTAAGCAAATTTCTTTGCCTTGTCCGAGTGACTGGACTGGGCTTTAGGCTGGCTTTTGAGAAAAGTCACAACCCTCTTAACCACAGATAGTGTGAAGGAGGGAGAGCTATATCTGCACATGATGTCAGTTTTGTGGATGGCAATGTCTTGGGGACCCATTTAGCTGTAATTTATACCACATTCCCCATTCCTGAGGTAGGACTAGAGAGCAAAACGATCTGTGTGTCTTGGGCTCTCATATGTAAGAGCTATATCTGGGTCTTTCACCTTGTTCAGTACCAAGAATAAGCTACTTAATCTCCCTGCAAAAAAAGGGTTTGCAGTACATCATGCAGCATGTAGTTGGGATGAATGAAGAACTCGGATTTCAGTGACTGCCTTCCTGGAGTTTCTAATGATGATTTATTTTCACTTCCAAAGCAGTAAAACTAACATATTGAGCCTTCTCTTCTTGTTGCACTGCTTTTTAATGCTAGTATCAATTAAGACTACAGACCTTTTTCCTGCTCCTGGCCTGCTGTTGCTTAGTAACTCTTTTTTTCTCCCCACCCGTTTCAATCCCTGACCAAATCAGTACAAAACTGAGATTTTTTGAAGACTCTCTCCGGCTGTGCCAGGAGTCATTTCTGTGGGAAATGCGTATAATTCTGTCATTCCATACTGTGTTTCAAATAGATTATTTGCAAGCCAATGCCTTTTACTTGAATGAAATAACAGCATGTGTTGATATTATTACAACTGAATTATTCAAATAATTCTGATCTACAACTGTGTTGATCTCTAGGAGGGAACTGTGTTCTGTTTATGACCCTAACTCTTATCACCCTCTCTTAGAGTTAACAGTAGCTTTGCATATCAAACAAACCTGATCAGGGAACAGGTACAGGTTTGCCTCCGAGAGTCTTCGTTAGGAGCATTAGCAACCTCTTAAGCTTACAGTGATCATCCCAGATAACTCCAGAGAGACTTTCTGTACTGAGTCTTGCACATGTGCAGACATGCATGACTTTGAGAGAAGGTGCAGCGCTACTAAGAATTATCAAGGTCTGTTGAGACACTGTGGGTTTTTTGAAATAACTCTGAATGTTTTTTTCCACTTACCTCTTTCTGTTTGTGGATGTTTTCTCAGAAATGTAGGTTCTGATTCATGTGTGTATCATGCTTGTTGTTAACTGGCAAGTCCCTTTGCCACGAGTAGGGAAAACAAGTAAGTACCACTACTGTTACAGTTGGAAAAATCTCCACTAGTTATTGGTGTGTCTCTTTACTTCTCCTCTTTAGTTTACTGTCTCCTTTACAGTTCAGTAGTCTATTCAAACTTCTTGCTTGCTCTTTCAAACCTTAGAGCTGAGCGATCTTGTGATACACCTGTTGGAGAGGTCAGAGTCAAATCATGTGTTTCCTCAGTGGTTGCTTGAAGATCTTCCTTAAAGTTATTCACAAGATTCCCGAAGACTTAGTTCTTTCATAGTATCCCAGGAAATATGCCTTCTACTTAATTTTTTTTTTTGTATTTAACAGTTTTTATCATGCTGTTCAATAGCTTTGTTATGCATGTGGAAATAAACTTCATGCTATCATTGTTTATAGAATCACAAAATGATGTGGGTTGGAAGAGGCCTTTAAAGACCATCTAGTTTCAACCCCCCAGCCATGGGCAGGGACACCTTCCACTAGACCAGGTTGCTCAAAGTCCATCCCACCTGGCCTTGAAGACTTCCCGGAATTTGCATCCACAACTCCTCTGAACACCCTGTTTGGGTGCATGTTTAGTTGTGACACCTTAAAACTCACGCTTGTGTTTGTACCTCCACTGCAGTAACTAATAATCATAAAATCTTAACATTTAAATCTGCGAATTGCTGAGAACCAAATTGGGGTTTGGCTAACAGCTTAAAAGCCCATAGTTTTGAGTATTTGGTGCTGAGCATGTAGGTGCCATAAATGTAGATCCTAGTAATAAATAAAATGTGGGAGGTATCGAATGGCATTGTCTTAGCATCTGACCAGTCTCCTGTTATTGTTTAGATTGAAATCAGCTTTGTTTATGTCCTGCTGACAGATGCACAGCAGGTAGGAGGGCAGATTGCTGTATATTTCTGAGGTTAGGTTTTCTTCTTTTTTTTTCCCCCAAGTTTTATGTTGAGACTTGTTAAATCCATTACACTTAGAAGGACAAAGGATGTGAATTTGATACGATCAAGACGACCTGTGGCAACTTTGATTGCTCACTAACTGTTGTGTTGAATGTCCTGCCCCTGGGAACAAGAAATATGCTATTCTATATTTCATGAAGAGCTGGTTAAATCAGTGGAACTGTGTGTGATGGTCTCATTAAGAATGGTGAAATTAAACGGTGTACAGTACCACTTCTGTAGTGTGTATATGTAGACCAAGAGAGAAAATTCAGACCACATGCAACTCTTCAGTTTACTGGCTGAACATAAGTTATTAATACATAAGATTTGGGGCTGGTTTTTTTTTTTTTTTTCAAAAAGACATACCAATTTGGAGAAATGGCTTCAAAGATTAAAAGAAATAATTTTGAGACATTAAGTCATGGTCACTATTCAAATTCTGGTCCTTGTTTGATACCTATGTCTTTACTTTGAAGTATTTTTAAAATGTAGTGTAGAATGAGAAGCTGAACTGATAGTAGAAGCCTTTCATTTTGAACGTGTCAAAATGAGCTTATGTGAGTGTCAGTTGAAGTCGTGTTTATTTTGGGAGTGAAAATTTTCTACTTAGCTACTGTGCTTAACCACTCTCTTCTGCTTCATTCTCATGGAAATTTTCTGGTGTGGATTTGTTGGGATTTTGGGGTATTCAGAGATAAGCTGGAAGTGACCTATAAGATGATGAAGTTCAACTACTGCCATGTCCACCAAAATAGGAGATAGATCAGAGATTCAGTAGAGAAGAAATAATGTGAAAATCTCAGTAAATTCTAAATGGTCTTTCAGTTCAGCCTGGCTGGCACATTTTTTGTTTGCATTATCGTGAATGTTGGAAAACAAAATTTATTTGCAGAAATATTTGGAGAAGCTCTTTGAGCAGCTGTTCAGCTATATACAGCCACAAAAGAGAGAAAAAGATTACAATATTGTAGAGCTAAGACTTCAGGATAAAGTTAGGACATAAACCAGAATTGCCCAGGTTGGATGTTGGCCAGCATGAAGAAGGGAATGGGGCTGGTGTGCTAGAAAATTGACAGAAGTTTATTGGTCTGTCAGCTCAGAGACAAATGAGCAGTCTGCTGAAAACTGTAAATACAAATAGAGCCAATTCCAGTGAGCTGTGTAATGGTGGCCAGATCTGTTGCTTTCAGTGAAGCTGTTCTAAATATTAGGAGCCAAAGACGTGGCTTTATATATAAAAATATTGTTTTTAAAGGAAAAGCTGGAAAAGCTACTACACTGTAATACAAACAGAGCTGGGGGAGGGAGTTGAATGCTTGTTTGCTTCATTAGGGTTAAAGCTGATGGTTCTGTTTCATCTTTGTTAAATTGACTCTAAAGTTCTCTGTACTCTGTGAAGAATTAAACTGATAAGTGGCAATAGAAAGCAGTAGTGGTATTAGCCATGCCTGCCTAGTGGTGGTGGTTTTCTGTATTGCTCAAATGTTGTGAGAGAAATGTTTAAAATGCATTGTGGGAGGCTCGATACTGCATTCCAATTTCCAAAGTAGGAGTGCATTGTATGCAATGTGTTTGCTGTTTCAGCGCTTCTTCATAACAAACTTTGTTTGTGATCTGTCATACTTTAAAGAGTTTGCTTGGAGACATGCATCCCAGACAGCTTTCTGTAGTCCTGCTTTAGGAAGTGTGAATTTGGCTTTCCATCCAGGCAACAAAGAAGAAGGAGGGTGTCTATGTCACCATTTTTTCTACTATGACCTATTCACACCCCTCCTCGGAGCTCTGTTTTCAGAATACGCTAAACCATGTTATTGAAGATAATAGCTCACGTGCTGCCCCACCACTGCCACATTTCCAGGGGGCATCGTTACAAATGGGCAAACTTGTCTGAATTGGAGTTGTCCTGCAGGAACTCCCTGGTGTCACCTTTTTGAAAAAAGTCAGTTGACCTCGGGCTGATTCTTCACAGCAAGTATGCATCTGGTTCTGGCCATAATTCTATAAAACTTCCTTTTGTCTGGACTAAAAAGTGAAACACTCTTGGGATATCCAACTTAAAATATGCTTTGACATTTGTTAATAACTTTTTGTAAGTCATCCTAACTTTTTTCAAAAAGAGATTCAGCCTGCTAAATTATGGAATAAATTACATTAGGTTAAAGTACTTAACTGACCCATGGTGTAGACTTGCAAGACAATAATGTCTTCGCTCTTCAATTTTTTCCTCAGCTTGCAACCTACAATTTCTTCTGTCACTGTTATGGCTAACAAACAAACTCTGCATGAGAGAAGGAATAAATCCTTCATGCTTACCTCCTGGATAAAACATTCTTTTGGCTACTCTGTAGACTGCCAACTGTGGTTTTCCCTGAAAAAGTTGAACGTCTAAGGTGTGTACAAAGAGAGAGGTCCAACGCAACAAGGATTTAGTAGGCTCAAGAGTATTGCTGTCAGTAATACTGTCACTGTTATTACAGTAGCAATAGAGAGGCAAACCCCTTCCTTTGCTCTTTGAGCAGAATATTCTGAAATTCAGGTATCCTTCAAATTTGCCTCAGAAAATAAAACTTTGCCATGGCCTTTGCCAGTTTATTCATAATCTCCGGGAATGCAATGCAGTGGGAGTGCTCCCCAGTCCCAAGAACCGAGGACCTGTTTGAAATAGCACTGAAGCCAGGGACAGTCTTTCCATGGACATGGATGGGCTTTGTTCTAAACCAGGATGTTCAGTGTTACTTTTGGATAAAATCCTGTGGAAGGTGTACTCTTGAGTGTCTCTTTATACACACAACACCATTTGGAGAAATTGCTGTAAACTTCCCCGGCTCTGATCCTTTCTGAAGGGGAAGTGTGCAAAACTCCACTTCCTGTGGGAGCGTATGAAATCCTTTCATCTGTAGCCAGCTCTGGCTTGTGTGGAGGTAATGCCCTTCAAATATTGCTATCTCAGTGTTCTCCTGATATTCCTGACCTAAGGTAAGGACAAAGTATTAACTCAAAGGCCTGCTTAAAAGATGCTCTGTGCAGGTGCAATTGGAAATGGAGCATTATCCTGGAGGGTTTTCAGAATGCACTGTGCTGTGGCAGGCATTGCTTCTTTCCTGCTGCTTAAGCACTGCCTTGAGATTGAATGCTTTGTTTTCAGCTGCTGGAATTACAGATCAGACAGAAGAATACTTCTAAACTAAGTACTACACTTTCAAAAGCAGTGTTTGAGCACTGCTTTTGAAAGTTAAATCATAAAGTAGGTTCATCGAGTAGAAAGAATTAGTTTTAAGCTTGCTGAAACTATGTTCCACAATAGTCAAAAACTAGTGTCTACACAGATGTGCCAGGTGAATATTCAATTAAAAATCATACAGAATGATTGAAAAATGCAGGTGCAGAACATTTCTTAAGCCATCAAAATTCTAACAGGTGCTGAAAACACCTTCCGTACTCAGTCCATTATCCTGTTTTTAATATCCGTTGGCTAAGTTCTTCCTTGTCCCATAAGAAGTGCTTCTGTGAGTGAGCTGTCTGTTAGTTGAGGTTATCAGCAGCGAGTCCTCGGTGGGGTTATCTCTGCTTGTTATCTGGGTTGTCAGGAGACTGTGTTCATTGAAACACGAGGGGCTTATCCAAATAGCTGTGTTCCAAACTTTGCTTATCCAAACATCTTCCAAACAGTTCATGTGTGCAAAACTTAAACTAGAAATCTTGTAATTACAGGCTTTCATGGCAGATTTCTTATTTCCTGCTTCCAGCCCAAATGGATATACTGCAGGAACAGCTGCCTTCACAGTAATTGGACAATTGCATTTCTAATTCCATGTGGAATTGAGAAAATAAAGGGGTGAGAGAGACTGGGTTTCTGTGAAATGCCAGAAAAAATTACTTGATACAACTTGGGATCTGCATGAAGGTTAGTCTCATTAAAAGAAGTGGGGAGAAGAAAAGAATTCTGCACTCCCTGCTTGCAGATTATTTTAGTGATACAGATTGTGTTCAGGCACACTAACAGCAAGAAACAGAAAACTGCATGCAAGAGATTCTGAACTTTATAGGTGGTGCACAGCTATTGCACTTGCTTTCTCTTCTTCCTGGAAGCACTAGTGAACATGCATTTCATGTTCTCATTTGGGAACTAAAGCTAGCTGAATAAATTAGTACTGGGAATATCTCAGAATTGAAGTCAGTTCTGTGTGTGTAAGTCTGTGTGTTGCTTTCCATGACCACTGGGAAAGTGACTAAGGAGAGAAGAATTTACTGCACAGCTGAGAACTACCACCCTAAAATGGCAGAGGTGCAAGGCTTTTAGGTGAGACACTGTCAGCATACACTTCCAAGCAAGGTCGGTTTGAACATCCTGCTTAGAGTCAGCAAACTGAGAGCTCTCAAGGAAGCAGAGAGAACTTAGAGGAGACAGGCAATGGGTAGGAGTTGGAGGGAGAGATGGTAATTTCCTCAGTGCTGTTTAGTTCACTAGCATGTCCCAAGTTCCCTCCTTGTCAGTCGTGAAGGAGGCAACAATCACTGCTGTGTGTAAGTGCTGGCACAGCTTTTTCCCCATCTTCTTTTTGTCAAGTTGTCCTGCCCTCTCATTGGAAACCATAATTGCAGATGTGGATAGGGGCATGGTGACACAAATGAGATGGGTTGGTCCTGCATTGGCTCTCAGAGACCTTTTTTTTTTTAAGAAGCATGTTGTGAACTATGGTTAATCCATTTTTCTAGCTTCATGCATCTCAGCCAAAGTGATGAAAGTATCAAGGATAGAAACTCAAGTTACAGCAGCATGGGGGCTCATGCTGAAGACATGAGCAGGCAAGAGCATAAAGGAGACGTTACAGGACTACAGTAGTTCAGCTTAATGAGTAATCAGAAGGTTTCAGTATGATATCTTCTCTTTTTTCCTGAGTACTACTTAACTTACCCATTGTAAAAGTAAAAGTGAAAGCGATAGTGATAGTAGGACTTGTGAGGTGAGTGCAGATAACATGTTGCAGGCAAGGTGGAGTGTAATAAGTAATAAGTAACTTAAGATGTAATATAAGGTGTAATAAGTAGCTTAACACAGAAGTGTTCCTGAAGATCCTATGTTGCTGGGGGAGAATTAATAAGAGTCAGAAGTGTGGGATTTTCCTCTCAGAACTGGACTGGAATCTGTTCACTGAGTGGTCTGTGTGGCTTACCTGTTAGAAATGTATGATCCTTGACAAGATTTTGCAGATCATCAGTAGAACCTGAATGCTCAGATCTTCACTAATAAGTAGGTCTGAAGTTCTGCTTCAAGACAGAAGCCTAACTTGAATGTCAAGGAAGCTACCTGATTTGTGCCAAATAAATGCTTAAGCTACCTACAGAATACCGTTCTGGTTTTTGGAGTTAAAAGATGCAATCTGTGAATTGTGATCATCTATTGAAATCACGTAGCTGTTAAATCATAATTACATTAAAGAGATGGAATTCAGAATAAAGTTATGACCAGCAAGCCTATTTAATTTCCCTGTGGAATAGTAATAGAATAGATCTTCCCTCCCCTGTTTCCAGCCGTGCACATCATTAAGTACCTACTAAGTAGCTGGCAAAACAGAGTAAAAGTTAAACTAACTTTGCTAATAGTGAGCTGGAATTCTCATAATGAAAATGCAAGGTACCTTATTTAAATATTGGCCCCTTGACAGAATCTGCACCACAAGCCTCACAAGACTGTCACTAATCTTTCTGTAGGTGCCCTGTAGCCAAAAATGTGCTGATGTCTGGCTTTGCACAGACTGGAGACCTGGGAGATTATATGTTTTGAATAGGATCAAATGACTAGAAGGGGAAAGCACTCTATACTTAGCTGCCTTGTCATACAGACAGAAAAACGTTTTGCATGTGACCTCGTTAACAGCATGAGTTAAGAGCAACACTGTGAATTAGAGGCAAAACTTCTGAAGCTTAGATCATCATTGAGAATCTGTGTTTTTCTCTGGTCATCTGCTTTAATTTTTTTTCCTCCTGTTCTCTTATTTAGACTTCAATTTTCATGCTGACTCTAGGTCACATGGAGAGATGAGGGTGAGAAAAATCGCCAAGCCACTTCTCCTCCATTTTAGAAAAGCAGAGCAACAGTTCAATACAGGATTTTTTTGACCATCACTGTCAAGTCTTCAATTTCTCTTAATAGTAATTTGTTCTCCCTTCTTACTGCAGTCTGTCCTAGTATACTCCTCAGCCTCCGTGCCTTTGAGCATCTTTCCAAATTATTATGACCAGACTGACTACCTCACTGCAAATTAATTCTCTTCTGTTGCAATCTCTGTCTTCAACTTAACTGGTTCCCACACCTGCAGTATTATTAATTGCCTCTTCTCTATTTTAGATAGTCCTTGTAGCCTCCACCTCTGTGCATAGTACATTTTCACTGATGCTTCTTTCAACAGAAAATTGGCATCCTCTGTCCCTTGCACTCCCTCTTTCTCCTCGTTATAGGCAGAATTTTATTTACTGATCCTTTCCTGTAACAAAGGATAGCACATGGTAGATAAGGCTGTGTCCTGCTGGAGTCTGTAGATGGTGTCCCCTACAAATACACTTGCTATTTCACTGTATGAATGGCTTCTGAAATGCCTCATTCAATAGAACTCCTCTTTTTCCCCAGATAGCACCCCCCACCTTATTTTCGTTAGGGTAGATTAAGCTACTGGGACAGCAGGCATGCTGCTTAAATTGTGTGTCTTAGCCAGGAGGTATATATTCAGTGCCCTGCAGGAGCTTCTCTTTTACTTTTGTCCAGAAGGAGAGAGTAGATACTGAAAGTTAATTTTCTGTGAGAACCTCATTGTGCACTGGGTCATGAGCACTGCAATAACCAAAACGCTATGGCTTGTAGGAGTCAGCAGCTTTCCCAAGTGTAAGATGCTGCCAGTAGAAACTTGTTTGGCTTTAGTACTGTTGCTCAAAATTCTGCTCCTGTTCCCAAACCCATCTTTTTATCAAGAGGAGAGGCTTAGCCTCTTCTGAGTGAGCACAGACAGGGTGTGCAGCCCCAAATTTTTCTTATAGTCATGAGTCTGATAAAGTAACACAGAACCATCAGAGACACACACAGGGGCAGAAGTGGAAGGAGAAGAGATTAAATAAAATAAAGCAGCATGGTAGTAAAAAGAAAAGCATGCAAAAATATGAATGCCAGACAGATGGCTTGGGTGGGGAGCACAACTAATCCATGGGATATCAGAACAGTTGGATGACTGTTTAAAATCTCTTTAAAGAGGGAAACCGGTAATTGAACTGGATTGGACAGGGATAGAGCAAAAATAAGCTGCACTGAAATGAGGAAAGAACAACTTCTTAGACATCCCTTATGTAGTGCTACATTGCATTACAAATCGTAAAATGGATTGGGTTGGAAGGGACCTCAGAGATCACATAGTTCCAACCACTCCACCATGGGCAGGGACACCTTCCACTAGACCAGGTTTCTCAAAGCCTCATCCAATCTGGCCTTGAACATTTTCAGGAATGGGGCATCCACAACTTCTCTGAGCAACCAGTTCCAATGTCTCACCAATGGCTCATAGTTAAGAATTTAATTCTTACATCTAATCTAAACCTGCCCTCTTTCTGTTTGAAACCATTTCCCCTTGTTCTGTCACTTCATGCCCTTGTAAGAAGTCCCTTTCCTGCTCCCCTGTAGGACCCCTTTAAGTACCAGAAGGTGCTGTAAGGTCTCCCTGCAACCTTTGTGTCTCCAAGACCCCCCCAATTCTCTCAGCTGTGTTCATAGCAGAGGTACTTTAGCCCTGTGAACATCTCCGTTGAAGCAAGTCCTTCCTCTGGACTTGCTTCAACAGATCCACATCCTTCTTATGTTGTATGCCCCAGAGCTGGATGCAGCACGTCAGATGAGGTCTCATGAGAGCAGACTGAGGTGGCAGAAGCATCTTCCTTGCCCTGCTGGCCAGGCTGCTTTTGATGCTGCCCAGCACATGGTTGACCACTTTGGCTGTAAGCTTACACAGCTCATTCACGTCAAGTTTCTCAGCCACCAGCACATCCAGGTCCTTCTCACAAGGCTGCTCTCAATCCATTCTCTGCTCAGCCTGTAATTGTGCTTGGAATTGCCCCTATCCAGGTGCAGGACCTTGCCCTTGGCTTTGCTGAACTTAAGGAGATTTGCACAGGCTCATTTCTCAAGCCTGTTAAGGTCCCTCTGGATGGCATCCCTTCCATCCAGCATACAGAACACACCATAGGGCTTGGTGTTGTTGGGAGACTTGCTGAGGGTACATTCAATCCCACTGTGCATGTTGCTGACAACGGTGTGGAATAGTGCTGGTTGCTAAGCCAACACCTGAGGAATGACACTTGTCACTTGGACATTGAGCTATTTACTGCAGCTCTTGAGTGTGACCATCCTGCCAGTTCTTTATCCACTGCACAGTCCATCTGTCAAATCCATGTCTCTCCAGTTTCGAGACCGGGGTATTGTGTGTGACAGCATGAACCGATTTGCACAAGTCCAGGTAGATTATGTCAGTAGCTCTTCCCTTATCCACCAACATGTTAATTCCATTGTAGAAGGCCACCAATTTGTCAGGCATGATTTGTCCTTACTGGAGCTGTTGTTTGCTGTCACCAGTCACCTCCTTACTTTCCATGTGAGCATTCAGTGTAGTTTCCAGGAGGATCCGCTCCATGATCTTGCTGGTTACAGAGGTGAGACTGACCAGCCTGAGCCTGACCAACCTACTGACATGTAGTTCCCACTATCTTCCTTGTGTGCCTTTTATAAAAATGGGGATTTTGCTTCCCTTTTTCCAGTTAGTGGGAACTTTACTGAAATGCCACAGCTACTCAAATATGATGGGAGTGGTTTAGCTGCTTTATCTCTGTTCCCAAAATATCTAAGTAACCCATGAGTGCTGTATATCAAAAACTTCTTTGAAAGTAAGGGTGTGTATCACCTCCACTTCAGGCTGTCATCCTTGAGGATGAAGTAAGAAAATACTTTCTTTAAGGCTTGATACATGTGCTAGTGGAAGGTGGCCTGTAAACAAGAAGCACCAATTCAGAAAATAGGTGGCATTCAGTTCCCTGTGGGGACACTCACTCTTTGAAGGGGAAAGGAAGATGAAACAATTAAAACTTTTTTCTCTGTTACTTCTCTCCCTTTGTTATCAAATGTAAAATCTTCAAACAAATGTTTCAATGGAACCATGGAAAATCTGGGCAAATATTTAATTTTTCCATCTCTGTTTACAAGATATTTCTACAAATAAAGAAACATGGGGGAAATAATGAAAAAAACCCAAACCCAAAAGGAGCTACCTACCAGCTTCCATTGCCTGGAGTAGTGTATGTTCCTGCTTGCTTTGGGTGGAAAACCACACCTGAGATCTTGACCAGCTGAAAGAGGCAGTAAATGAAGCTGGTGGAGCCCCATTGTGATTTTCCCCAATCACCAGTGACAGGCTCTGAAAGTGGAGCCTGCTGCAGACTGTTACCAAAGGAGATGGCCTTCAAAGAGCTCAGTCTCCACTGCTTGGAAAGGAGAGGTGGGAGGAGGATGGGTGACCGCTGTGTTGGCTTTTCTGTACGAGGCTGTTATAAGGTGCAGAGTGGAGGAAAGAACTGACTTTTTTTTTTTTTTTTTTTTTTTTTTTTGCTGGAGGGAGGTGTGGAGAGCAAAGACTTTATGTGTAACTTAATGCTTTCTGGGGGAAGTCAGCTGGCATTTAGAGCTTTTTGATGCTATGGTGCAACTGATCAGAAATGAGCTTGGGGTGTCAGCTGACAAAATACGCACAGAAACCACTTGAGGAAGCGTGAATTCTGCATGAGGCACTCAGAAGCTGCTCGGGGCTGTGTTGAGTGTCACAGGTGATCTGTGCATTGGGTCAGCAGTGGTCTGGTGGTGCCTTCGTGCTGTGTGGCACCGGGTTGTGTTTCTTGGGCTGCAGGGGAGTGTGGAGATGGGGAGCAGAGCTGAGTCTCTGGCTCGGGCAGCTCAGCGCTTCGAGAGTATGGGTGTACAGAGCTAAGCAGGGCCACAGGTGGGGAATCCAAAGGAACTGATCTTCTCCCATGCAGATGCAGCAGAGTTAAGCAACTTCAGGCAGGAGAGGTTTTGTGCTGCTGTGGCACCTTTCTAGGAATTAATAAGAACTTGAAATGGAGCCCAAGCGCTAAATGCGCTTTATTTAGGCTCAGAGTGGCAGTTTTTCTTACTGCTGTAATTAAACAGGTAAAAGCATATAAATTTGTCTGAGTTTCTAGCTTTGAAACTGCATGGACTTAGAGAGTTTTCATGTTCGTTGACAGGTAAGATGAGGATCAAACCCTTGGGCTTCTGGATCTGCTTTGCCATCAATGCTGACCTCTGGCAGAGAGACTTAATCCTTGCTAGTGAGGTGAAAACAGTTTGTATCATAGGTTCCTATACAGTTCACCTTTAAAAGCAGCCCACACCATGTGGGTACAGAGGAATGATAACTTTGGAAACCACCCACAAGTTTATTAGTCAGGTTATTTAACATATTTAATGTATCCTGCATTGAGGGAGGCTAGGGGTGTTTGCATGGTCCTCTAACATAACAGAGTTAGAGGGATGATTCCTTCAGCAGCAGGACAGTTGCTTTAACAAACCAAAGCACACTTTTGAGTACCATCACATAACCTGCCTTCCACTTGAAGGCTGGTGGCTGCCTGGAAGACTTCAAGTTGTTGTTGAAAGTAAAGGCCTCTTAGCAGAACCAGCTACCACGGTGGCTGCTCTGACTGAACAGATTGGGCCCCATATTTTGTGACTGACTCAGCCCTTCCCAATTTGCCAGACTGAACCAAAAGGGAAAGATTTTGGCTGTCTGACCTGTTTTGTCAGCTTGAGGCCCAGTAAAGCATAGAATAAAGCCAGGGTTGTAAGAATCACTCAGCTGAAGCTCAGATCCTTCCTCTGAAACTTTTAATTTACTGATTTATGGCTTTCATGGTTTTAAATACATATTTTCCTTTTGTGAATTTTAAACCAAGGAAGAGTGAAATGGCAGCTGGTCAGCAAAACTGACTTCTCAGGAAAACTAAAACAAAAATCGATTTTGTTGTGCTATTGAGTGACTTAAATGATACTCAGCCCCAGAGGTTCAGAAATATGTCTAATTTAATCACTGAACATTTATTTACATGATGTATTGACAACTGATCTATAATTTATGATGTTTCTAGATGTGCACATTATGTTATGCCTTCAGGAAAAAATTATCACAGATATTTAAGATACTCGTCTTCTGATGATAATTAAAGTCTTTCAAGGGTAACTTTAATAAAGCCTTGCCCCTTCTGTCCTTTTGTCCAGTAGGGCCCACTCCGTCCCACTTTGTGCTAGCAAAGAATGAGAGAGAGGAGCTGCTGAGCCTGCCAGGGCCTCTTGGAGTTTCATGAGGAGTTGAGGCATGATTAGAAACTGGAAAAAGGAGACCAGGAACTTTTATGTGTCAGTGAGAAAGGATGAGAGTTTTAGAAACAGTTTGTGTAGAATGTGAGCCAAGAAGAAAAAAGGTTTAAACTCTTCAAGATCTTTCTTCTGTTCCCAGGCATGATGGAAATAAAGAACTAATTGAGCAATAAAACGTGCTTATTGCAGTTGGCTAGGGAAGGATCACTTGTAAAAGATTGCTAACAATAGGATGAGGGTTTTTTCATCTGCAGAGAAGAGAAATTAAGGGCTATGAAGTACTCGGCATAATATAGCCATGAGTGTTTGAAATGCACATGTGTATGTGCTCACCTTCCTTCTGACTTCGGTGTTCATAAAATCTTTCCATGGTTCTGGTGTGGAAGGGAGGAATAAAACCTGAGCCCTGTTAATGTGCAGAAACTTCACTGTCACTTTTGTCTGTCAGTGGTGCTTTGGGTGTTTTAGATCTGTGGGGTCTTGTTTCTGATCTGCTCAGTGGTAGTCTTGGTGTAGCCCAGGAGTGCTCCCAGAATAAACAGTGTACCCCATCCTTTACTGTTCCTACTGTTATAAAACCCAATCTTGAAGGTTACCCTATAGAGCAGCCTAAGTATCTGTGTCCTGTTATGCTGCGCAGCGTACGTGAAAAAAAATCCCACAGTTATTGGGTCCTATAACAAATCTAAATAAACAAATGCAATCAACAGATGTCTTTGGAACTGCTCTCATATAATGAATACAATTTGTAGGACTAACCACTTTGCTCAGCAGTAAGTAGTTGTAGAACTGGATTTTAAGGAAGGACTGAAGGAAACTAAATTGCTGAGGTACGAGAAATATCCTGCTCTGTTCCTATAAGAGAACATAAAGCAACAACAACTAATAAAAAAAAGTTTTCTTAACTGCTGGAAGAATTATTTCCATTAGCATTTCCCAGTAAAGTTGAGGTGACTTAATTCCCGAACTTTCTTTCAAAAAAGGCATTTTTTCAGGCTGTTGGAGGTTGGCCACTAAATGTGTCTGTAACACATTAGGCACTGTTTCTCAAAACACCTTGTGGACTGCTAATTGGAGTTTGCATAATACCGCAAAATTACAGACATTCCTTTGAAATAAGCAGGAATGAACACTGCTTTTCTGGGGTGAAAGAGAAAGGAATTTTTTATTTTTAACAAAAAGGCTTAACAGAAATCCTTTATTGGAATATGTTATTATTAATATTAATATTAATATTAATGTTAATGTTAATATTAGTATTATTAATATTGTTTGTGGGGTTTTTTTCCCTGAAGAAATTAGTTTGAGGAAAAGTTTTCTGAACAATTTTGAATTACACAAGTTCAAGGAGAGCCTTGTACCTACAGTACTACTGCTCAAGCCAAGAGGTAAACAATTATGAAATGCCTTTGAAATGCAAGGCTGGTAATGCCAAGGTTATGTATTTTGTCATTGAACACAACAGTAAGTTGTTAGGAATAGGAGTGAATGGTATTTATTACTTATGTACAGATGTGCAAATGAAAAACATATGAAATTTATTATCTCAGGATTCACATTTTTAGTGATAACACCCTTGTTTTAAATCTGATATAGCCTATAGGAACCAGTTAGGATCAAAAGGGAAAAAAAAAAGTCATTAGTGAAATACATTTGCTTGGTCAAAATTCAGACTTATTCTGCACTTTGGCTGATAAGTACATGTGCATTTCAGGACCATCCATCCTGCAGATTTGGAGCTGTCTTGGGTTTGGATCTGAAGATAATTTTAGGGTAGAATATGATCAAACCAGGCCCGACACTGAAAACTATTAGGCTGCATTCCATTTTTCTCTAATTGTCAGATCACTCTGAGCTGTGAATCCTTTTCTCAGCTTTGAATTTCCAGAATAACAGTCCAAGCAAGCTGATTTTGCTTCATAAGTGTCTAACAACTCATTGTGACTGGGCATAGGTAGCAATTCTTTATCAAGGGAAGGCGGGAAAAAGCCAGTTTCAGAGCACTGTGGAGAATGTGACTGGGTGCATGAGACAAATCCTATCCAATTAACTCTTATTTCTGCCTGAAATTCTGAAAGGGTAGATATAACATCTCATCATGCTCTGCATGACATACCCAGCATGAAAGCATGAACATTCTATTTCCAAATCTGTTTCACCTCGCTGCATGATTCTTGTGTTTAATGAAATAACAGCAAAACGGAAGCTTTTAGGCAAGCAGATAGATATTGATAGAGTTGGAAACTTCCACTGTGTTTATCAACAAGAACAGTCTCTTATGGTCAGAATCTGAGTACAGCCAATAATACAGTAGTTTGGAGAACAGAGAGATGTTGGGGAAAGGAGAAAATTTTTTTGTTTTAATTGCCAGGTTTGGTGGTACCTTTGTTTATATCTAATAAAATTCCTAGTGCTTGGGTCTAAGACATGGTATTTCAGTCTCGTATAAAGAAGGTTTTTAATGAAAAGAACACGTCCTTCACTTAAATCAATTACACAAAAAAGGAAAGAAAATCACCTTTTGTTATACTTGAAGCACAGGAGGAGGCGGCAAGGGCAGATTAGCAGGGCTTTGTGTAGCAGTGCTTGTGTATGAAACAAACAACTTTTGACAGGAAGATTACAAAAACTGGAATCATGAAGTGAGAAAAGCTGTTGCTAAATGGTGAGCATGTATTTGCTTTATTTTCCTTCTGCTTTAGCAGAGGTATCTGCCAGGCTCTTGAAAATTTTAATCGTCCTTGAGCTGTCAATAACTTAATCGTCTGTGCAGTAAAGACACATTTGCACAACCTGTTGGGTGGGAGAACCCCCCTGCCCTCCCATGGACTCCACTGTGCTGCTAATGTCAGGGCACGGAGTTCATGCAGAAAGTGTGGCATATTGCAGAAAAACAGGATGTCGGGTGCTGTACATTTTGAACTTTGTACATCTCTCTTGAAAAGACAGGCAGATGAACAAAGGAAATGCAGGAGGCCAGAGGTGGAAAAACATCCTTATAAAAGAACAAATTCCTTCTTCTAATGAGAGGCTTTGTCACTGAGCCGCAAACTTCAGAAAATAATGATGAGTGGTCATAGGTACCTACTAAGAGTAGAATTGACTTTAGATTGATAACAAGAGCAGTTAGAGTGAAAAAAAGAGCCCTCTCTAGAAGAGCACAGCATGCACCCATCTCTCTTTGCAGCAGGAATGAGAATATCATCATCCTCTCCCTAGAGTTACAGAGTTCTTATAAGTGTAAGGTGAGAATCAGAGAAAATAGTCACATAATAACTCAAGATTCCCTTCTTTAACAGTCCTTATTTTCTCTCATCCTGACAGAGTGCTTTAAAGAGCAAAATGTGTAATAAAAATGCTTATGAGTTAAGGTACTTTGATTCATTCGCTTACTAGTTCCATGGAAATGGATCTATTCAGAATAACAAGTAGCAGAGATGTTAGTGATTGTAATTAATTGGAGACATGTCAGTGTGTCAGCACTTCCCAAAAACTGACATTCCTGTCATGAAGTTGCAGAAAAGTTTTTTAAAGGTAGCAATTGTTTGCTGTCACAAAAGGTGCCTTTGCAAAGTCTGTTTTAAAATGCAGCTTCCTGTTGTAGGCACGCCCATGGTTCAAATATATTCTGTTCTGGTTCTTATTTTAGAGTCACTTCTTAGACATTGCCAAGGGGTACCCCAAAACCCAGATAAACCACACACTGAGAACCGTGTTGTCTGAGACCATGAAAAGTGTTCTCTTTGCTTTTTGGTTTTTCTAGGATTTGAATTTTTTCCCCTACAGTTTCAGGGTTTGGCCCACACTAGTTGAAATGTATGCTTACACAAAAGCTTGCAAAGAAGTCTTATCTCAATATTCTTTTGAGGAGAGACATGAGGACTGAGTTGTACAATGCCTGTCTATGTGGATTTGTCTGTCTGTCTGCTGGATTTGTAAGAAAATAAGTGTTCTGCCTTTGCAGTCTACTTTATTTATGTAGACTTGTCAAAGCCATGGATGTTAATTTGTGTGCTGGTAGAGAAATGTCTTAAAGTAATGTCACCTGACCTGAAGATGGTTGGCTTGTTAAAGTTCAAAGCCCATCAAAGTTCTTCACCCAAAATCTCATAGAAACTGAAGAAAATACTGCAAGATGGATTATAGTGTTTCTCTTAGTATTTCCAGTCCAGCCAAAATGTAATGTAACTTTCTTGGGGACTCTTTCCTAAGACCAAAAATGTTACTTTTCCATTAGCCTACTCCTCTTAAAGACAAGAAATTACAGCAAAACTCTGTATCTCCGGCAGTGAAAACTGTTCACTTCAGTACTAATTTCACTAAACAAGCAGAGCTTCATCTCTGTATGAAAATGCAGTGTACATCAGCTAGGCAACCATAGCATTCCTCAGCTAGCTGAGGAAACTGACCTGTTGACTCAAACTGCACTTATTGACTCAAACTGCACACACACACACACACACACACACACACACACACACACACATTTTAAATGTCTTTTTTTTACTACCCTAGTGGAAATCCTCATTTTCTCCTGTTGCATATCACTGCTGTGCAGGTACAGTGAAGTAGAAGCATTAGGTACTTCACAAGAGTGGTGGGTGTTACATTTATGTTCTGAAACTGAATTTGGAAAGGAGCCTTTAAATTAGTATTCATTAGTTTCAGATAGCAAAGATTATGCAGATTTAGGCAAGCTGACAGAGGGTGTTTCCACATCTTTCCATGGGTTTGTGCAGCCTGAAAGCATCTCACGTCATGCTGCTCAAGAATGAATAAGCTGGTAGTTAATGAACTGTGGTAAGCTAGAAGTAAATATTCAGATATGGGCACAATAGTGTGTAGCTCAATGAATTTGACCACAATTATTGTATAATTATTGTGGTAATGAGTGGTTTTTGAGTTTTGACTTCACAAAGCATGCTTATGTGCTGCTAGTAGTTTCTTGCTAAGGGTTTAGTTTAATTAGTTGAGCTTAAACATAGCTTGCTATGAAAAGCAAGTGTATTAGTATGTTTTTGTCTTTCTGAGTTAAGACTGGGAAAGTATGAACTTGCAATCAGAAAACATACTGAAAGCTAGCGTGTTCTTGAGTAATATCAACAGAACAGGTTTCTGCTGAAAACCTGTCTAGGTGGGGTTTTTTCTCCCTTGGTACTGTTAAACTAATAGCCTTTAAATCCAATTTGTTCTGTGTCAGATAACTGTTGAAAATACGGAATTGAAGCCCCTCCACAAACCACAAAAAAAAAAAAAAAAAAAAAAAAAACACCAAAAAATTAGGGTGATTCTAATGGGATTTTACATGTTATTCTAAATTACCACCAACATTTAAATAGGTATCTGCTTTCTATACAGCTTGTCCTAAAATTGTAATCCTTCTAGAGAATTTTGTTCTTGGTCACTAGGGGTCAGTGACTCAGCTCCAGGTTAAAATGCTTCAAATTTGGTATGTGAGTTCCTGCTGTAGCCACTGGAAATTGAATCAACTAAATACTTCTTTAAACTCCACTGGCTTACAACTTTGACTGGAATGAGAGCTGAGACACGTAGCTCACATGCAAATGCTTACATTTAATTATTAGATATAGGGAATTTTCTCTCAACCTTTAGGTTCTGCTAGAGTCTGGTGATGTTAGTTTGTGATTGGCCTGATCTAGATCCAGCTCAAGGTTTCTCAATGGACAAGGCAAAATTTGGCCTCTCCAAGAACAAAGGAATACATATTCTGTCCTTAGCTTTGATTGCAGCATAACTCAGTATTTTAGTGCCAGTAAAAGAAATTGAGGACAAGGAAGGCTGAGGAAGGCTGGTAGGACTTGCCAGCCCATGCAGAGGGGTGGAAGCTCCAGGAGAAGCAGATAGGCATGTGGAAACTGGAAGAGCACAGAGAGGTACAGGGGCTTCTTCTGTTCCCCAGGCTGACCTCCCCATGTATGTTTTGTAGGGATGGGATGGATCCATGGGGGGCCCTCACCTCCTTGACAGTACAAGAGAAACCCACATCTTAGCCTGCAAGTCCACTCCCTTCGCCAGGCTGCCTTTATTTCTTATGTTCCCCAAACAAGAGCATCCAGGAGGTGTGCTCGTGGGTCCGGACCTCGTAGGTCAGACCTAGCATGCATGGCCAGCCTGGCTGTGTTGCCAGCACCCAGCAGCTCTGACAGCATAAACAAACCAAGGAGAGGGCAGGCAAATGCAGCTCGTGGTGCTTGAGCCAATCCCTTCCCATTGTGTTGGCAGGGAGAGGGAACAGTCCTTCATCATCTTACGCCCGAGTCCCAGAGGACAAGTCAATACAGCAGGACCCAGCACTGAGACCCAACACAATATACAGCTTCTTGGCCCCACTTATGCCCAACACCTTACAAAGTTGGGGGTTTTTAATATTTTGGCTTAAACTTTTTAGTAAAGGTCAGGGGATCTGAACATCACTAAACATAAACAGCTGTTTGCTGTGGTGGTAAAAAATAAGAATAGGAAAAAAAGGAAGAACAAAACTCACTTGAGTTATGTCTGTCTGCCATTTATGTCTCATGAAGTAGTTGTTAGCAATTCAAGCATGATTTTGACATCTCTCGTAATACTTAGCATGTATGTTGACCACAATTTTGGACAGTTTCCTGATTCTGCATAAACAGTATTCTCTTTCCATGTGCTAAAGCATTAAGGAAACTTCTCTACCATGTTGGAGGCTTATAGTTTTTGTGTTATGTGGGCTGGGAGAGTGGTGATTTGGTTTTTTAATCAGTAATGAATTACATCTTAAAACAGCCTTCTGCTTTTCTTTTGGTCTCCCTTCTCAGTGCAGAAGAATACTGCAGTGTTTTCCACGCTTTGGTTTTTAGGGACAAGCAATGTTTCATGTAGTCTGGAGCTTCCAAGAACCTCTTCTTTAATTTTATTTGAAAGATTACTACTTGACAGATAAATATTTTTTGATAGGTTGTTATGGACAGCATGGAGCTGTTAGGAGTGAATTGCTTTGTTCAGTCAGAGCGTGGTCGTTTGTGGCTGCAGCTGTTCCCATTTAGCTCTCTCTGAGTTGTTCTGTCCTGATTTTCTGTGGGATCCTCAGGAATAACTGAGCATCATCCACTGGGACAGCAGAGCCCTCAAAACTCCCTATTAATCTCCCTGAGAAGTTCACCCAACAGTGTAAATGGTAATGGTTGGTTTATGACATGAAGACTTGGCTACAGAGAAGCAAACACAAACCAACTTACTCTTAATTACTTTTTAAAGGAAAGCAGATTTTTTTCCTGCAATGATAATCAATGGGACTTGTGTTTGGAAGAAAGACGTATTATTCAAAATGAAACCAAATCTGCCCAGGGCAGATTTTCAGTGGATCTTACTCCTTTTCAAGTTCACTTATGCTTTCCTAACTAGTTCCTGAATAATCTTTAGTAAGCGTGAATTAAAGAGTGACCCGTACTAAAAAGAAAAAAAGAATGAAGGGGAAAAAAAGGAAAAAATCAACCAAGGTCTAAATTACCATTAGTAACAATTTTAAAGGCAGCAGTCAGCCAATACATTCCTCCTACCTTTTATTTTCCATGTCTAAATGGCATTATGAAACACCATCATATGTATTTCTTTCTGAATCTTAACCTTCCTGGTTAGAGGTCAGTGGCTACAGAGTGACTTTTACTACGTTTGTGAACTGTGGAAATGCAGGACATGGCTTGGGTCTGTGGGTTTTGAGAAGACACTCTCAATGAGTCTGTTGTCAACAGCACCGTGAGGAGCTGCGTGACTCACACCAACGGAGAAGATGTACTGGTAGTCTGTGTTCCTGTACCCACCAAGTTCAGGTCAGTCTCAGTCTAGAACAGCTCCTTTGAAGAGAGGGTGCTTGTACTGCATCTCTCTTGGGTCCAGTGGATCGCAGTGTAAAGCCAGGATGTTTCAGCTCCATGCTGCTCTGCCGGCTTTCCATGTCACGCACTAGTGTGCCACGCTCCTCCATCCAACACACGACTGGTGTGGGTGGCAGCCTCGTTTCCAACATCAGCTTCTCCTCCAGGCTGGAAATGGAGGCAACTCAAGGCCTGTCCTCTTTCTAGAAGTTTTCAGGCCTGCGGATCCTAAGACCAGTTTTGGCATGCAATCCTAAGAAGTGGCTTTTGTAAAGATTAACTTCGGATTTCTTAGCAACTGCTAAAGCTGTATGAATTGAAAACATCACGTTATCAAGTTTCCAAGTGGAGTGACAGATTGTTCCACCCTGTCCTATGCCATTGTCAGATCAAAAAATTGAATTCTTCACTCCTCACGATGGGTGAAAAAATAAATACAAAGTCTTCATAGCTAGAAATGAATAATGTCAATTTTGTAATGACAAGATACTTCAAAATCACAGTCTCATGTCCTTTAGAATTTGTTTTTCTTTAGCAGTCTCCTCTGTTAGAACATGTTTACACTAGATACTCTTTTAAACTAAAATTCATAAAAGGATTCAAAGAAAGAAAACAAGACAATTACCTTGACATTCAGTGAAAGCTGTAATATCATGTAAATCATTACTAATGGAGACCAATTATGGAGGCTTAGAGTCGACTGTAATAGATTTTTCACACAAAGGAGGAAGGATGTTGGACCTACTGCAGAGCTGTGAAGAAGTAATTACATATCATCTTTCGTACCTAACAAATGAGATATTTTTAATGTCACACTAGCCATCACACGCTCAGGAACATCATGTTCTAGGCAGTGGGGTGTTTCATTTGCATTTACATCTTTTAGAGCAGCCATCTGTACAGCAACATCTATGTTCCTACAACATATTTTGGGTGTGCATGTGCATTACCATTTCATTTTGTGCAGCTGTTTGGTAACCTACTGAGTACACTGCAGCCATTTAGCATCCATGCTCTATAGACTGACTACTGTCTTGCCTCAACCAATGTCCAAGTTCTTTTTCAAAGTGATTTCTTTTCTACTTCTCAGTGGGACCTCCTCGGACTAATACCTCCCATATAGGAGAGACATCCTTTTTTTACAGTGGTATTTATACTGATGTCTGAGAAGATTTAATGAAATCTAGTAATCTGAGGTTCAAAAGTCTTGTAAGAGATAATTATTTATAGGTGGTGAAGATGGAATAGATTGTATATGAATGCTCCCTTACTTCAAGGACATCTTGCTGTGTGCTCCTGGCTCTTCTGTTAATTTTCATCTGATTTTTCAGTTCTCTGTATCAACATTTCCCTAAGTTATGAGTAGGTTTTAGCTAATGCCTCTTGTCTCCTGCCTCTGCCTTACAGCTGGTGATGCATTACTGTAGGGCAGTGTGCATTGACCTAATAGATGGAAGGCTGAAGTTGTACTTAAAACTTGGTTCACTTCTTATTGGGACCAAGTGGGAAAATAAAGTGGCACTAGGACATGGCCTGTTTGTGAACTGGAGCCCAGACTCAGGAGCTGCCTCTCCATTAGATTGCATTAGGAGAATCCCAAGAGTCAGGTCCAGCTCTGCACCTTAATCTCTATGTTGTTGTGATGTTTTGTGTCACGGAAACAGAGCTATGTTGTAGAACCATTTAGTGATCTGAGTATAAATACGGAAACTTTTTCAATTTCAACATTATTTTTCAACTGCTTGTTGCAGAGATTTCAGGTACTGAAAACCTGAGGTGCCATCCTGTTCTCCACCTTTGTTCTGAAGTGTAGAAGTCTCCTGGAAACCAAAACACCTTTGTGTAAACTAAATGTTCTACTTAATAATAGGGTGAAGGATGAGCAGTGTTTGATGTGAAGGAGTTTGGACTTAATGGATTCTCAGAAGTCAGTTTCAGTTTCCAGCATTACTTTCCCATGTGTGAAATGAACTTTATATTTAACATCTAGATAAGAATGAACTGAGCCTACTTTACCTTCAGCCCTTGCTTGCGTTACCTGGAAAAGTCTGGTGTTCTGCCTGTATTTTGAACTGGTCAGGTTCGGTGTGACCTCTTCTAGAAGGCTTTGTGAAGGAAAACAACCCCTAACAACAGTAGTTTAAAAACCCTGCATATTTTGTGACCTTTACCACTAGTCACATACAAATTCTTTGGTCTTTCTTGAAGACATAACAGGGGCAGGGCATATATGTTTTCTTTCAGTTAATCTCCAAACATCTGTTTTCCCAGCCAGAATAAAAATGTAAACAAGAGAATGAAAGGACAGTTTATTTTCCCAACTTGAATCTTTTTGTCAAACTCTTTCATCTTAGGATTTTACTGGTAAATAAAGTTTTAGGAAAGGGTCATGTTTCTGAAGTACTTGAAGTGTTTAAACCTTTGTTTCCCTTGATAAAATAATTTACACAGAAACCATTTTGACTACCTTACCAATTCACTGCTCTGGGAGACATCACATCTTAAAAATATTTGAAATGTGTTTAAATTTATTTTTATGTACATAAACATGTAGTTTTCATGTGTGTAAATATATATTTCTCTTTCCTCTTTCTTTGTGTTTTGGTTTTTTTTCCATTGGAGAATTTTTCAGGAGCTTGCCTACTCAAATCTTGTACCAGTCTGAATTAATTCATGGACATCCCCTGCCACTTGTTGCTTTGTCAGTATCACCTTTAGAGAAATTGTGGATCATTTCCATGTATTAATAGGTTACTTTAGTGAAATTAATCTCTGGCAAGTATAAAATTATGCTGGTCTCTCAGAGTAGTTGCCCAAAGCAATCTGGAAAGGACTGCTTGGGTGAGGAGAGGTTAAAGATACTAAAGATACCAAGCTAGGCTGAACTTCCACTGAGCATCTAGCAGGGACTATAGAGAAAATTACATTTAGGGAAAAAAATTGGAGGTAAGGTGAGACCTTGCATTTCTACTGTGTTACTAGTTTTTCCAGTTTGTAAAAGGAATGTCTTTAAGCTGGTTAATTAACATGGCAGGAGCCTCCACAGTGTCTACAGCTACAGCAGCAGCACATCTGTCTGCAGTCATTAGGCAGGAACTTCCACACTGAAGGGCTGCTCACAGATGGAGCCGATGGCTTGCCAGGCAGATGATGCAGAACTGTTTATACAAACCCACTTCTACTCTTAAAAACAATAGCAAGCACATATCTCTGGCAGTCTTTGGGCGTGAAACTAATTATGATAAATCTGAAATGTTAAGTGCCTGGTGTTTTGAAAAAAATTATATTGGGAAGGGAAACCCACCTCAAATTAATTCATACTGATGTGACAGAAGGTCTTATTGATAGTTTATTGTACAGTGTAAAATAATAAAAGCCTTGGAAGAATGGGTAGAGATGAAGCTTTCTTGGATGTGCGGAATAGCTTTCAATAAAATATTTCACACCTGTCCCATTTATTGCTGTTGATAAGATTAGAGAATTAAGATTGCTAAAGAATTTCTTCTCAGAATCTGTCAAACATATAAGACTGTTTTATTCAGGGAATATGTTGTCTTTCAAGGACTAGGATATGAAATAATCTGAAGATATTTGAAGATGCCCTACGGTATAGGAGGGTTTTTCCATTATGTTTTCTTTTACTGTAGGTAATGTTAATATCCATAGAAAAATTCTCATAGTACTGCTCCAGTATTGATTAGATGACACAGGATTTCACATGAGCTAAAATGTTCTTTTTTTCAGCTGAAAATATTATAAGACTTAGCACATAAAATCTCAGAGAAAATAAATGAAGGAAGGACACTTGGACTAAACAATGAGGAAAAATGTAGAATAGTTGGCTTTGATCCCCCCTGGCTCCCTCCACCCTCTCATAAATGTTGTGAAGACATTTGTACTCTATGACTGCTGGCCTTTTTATGATAATGCACATTTTCTGAGGATTGTAAGTAGTGCTGCAAAGGTTGTTGGCAAAGGTGCTTCTTTTTCCAGTACCTTGTAGTTGTGAAAGAAGGTCAAATAACAACCTGTGTACTACTCTTGTTTAGCTACATATGCTCCTCTTTGAGAAGCTCATTTTATAGAGAAAGAAAATCTGATATCCTACCTTTTATATCTGCTAGACAAGGAATTGCTGAAGGCAGTTTAGTTATTTGCTAAAACCCTGTTCTGTTTCTCCATTCTTCACTAATATTTCTGGATATTTGTGTATAATGTAGTATTTTTTCCTTTTTATGTGTTAGCATCTTGAGGATGGATTACAGGGCTTACTTCTTACAAATAGTCACATATATTTCATTTTAGAAAGGGTATATTAACTTCAATTTCTTGCACTTTCTGTCTGTTCAACTATAGGTATTTACCTGACCACAGGAATAAAAATTATAAGTGAATTTTTGTGCCTAGTTTTTAGAAGTGTGTTGGTCTCTGCTGAATTTCCTCACAGCCTCACATGAGTGTCCTAGGAGTGCTGGGTGTCGTTGCTTGTTTCTATGAGACAGAGTTCTGAGGCTGTTAGATCAAGGTCTTGAATAGATGTGATTTTTACAAGTTGGAACTTCCAACTCAGTTTCTGATCTGAAATGTCAAGACTCCTCAGTAATATGCAAACAGAATAGCATATTGTTTTAGTAGTGGTAGGATCCTGCTTGCCTGAGTTTGTTTTCACCCTTCACCAGTGCCAGCAACTTTGATTTTTCACTGACTGCAGTGGTTCCTGCAATATCTGTGGACTTTGCAGCATCTGAATGCAGATGCAGTCATTCAGTTTCTGAAAATGAAAGATTTGGGAACTCTGCCCCAGGGCCCTGAGGATGTGCTGAATCTGCTGCTCCTTCTGTGGAAGACTCAGGATAACCTGTTCTTTTCTTCTTGTTACTCCCAACACCTCCCCAGACCAACACATTTACATTTCTGGGATCCCCAGTGATGATGCCATTTACTGAGATTGGAAAGTGAGATCACAGAGGTGATCAAGGAATGGGAAAGTGACCAGGTCACCCCCAGAACCTCGTTCCCATTTGCATAGAGCGGAAATTATTTTCCCCTTTTATTACACAAATGGAAAGTCAGTTCACAAAAATCAGATTAGTCTTTTCAGGTGGAAAAGCAGGGCAGGCTCTTCATCTCCATTGTGGGGAGTGACCACGTGTAGCCACTACCTCCACTGGCCTTCATGCACGAGATCTCGTGGTGTCCAGGGCTGGTGGGACACCTGGAGATGGGCCAGCAAGTCTCAGAGCAACTGCAGGAGCCAACATAGGTACTGAAGACACCCAGTACTTGATATCTGAGATCTAGGAAAAACTGTTCTTGTCATATCTAGGGGAAAAAACCCAACAAACATTTGCAGAGCTTTATCTCATAAAGACTGAGAGAATAGGAACATCTCATACTGAAACAACTGATCTGAAGTATGAGCTCACAGCTGCAGTGTACTAAACAAATAGGATGGTGCTGGAAGAATTGATTTATTTTTCTCTATACCAATCCCTTCCTGCTTCAATGGATCATGTTGCATTCTGGAGAGAGAATTACTCAGCTGCTTGGTATTGGGGAGGAATAAACCAGGAGGTTCACTTTAAGGTAAACTGGAATACATGTCACTTGGTAAGACACTAAGCACACTTCTGTCAGCTGGTAGGATTTTAATCAATGTTTTTCTTCATATAGTTGATACAGGATCTGTGCTTGAATAGCTGTGGGTACAGTGTACATTAATTACCTTTCTACACTTGTGTGGGAACTAACATAGTACAGCATTTCTCCCAGTAATATACATCTAGTATTAGAGCCTTCTCCAAAACATCAGTCAGTTCTACAACTATAGACAGCATTTTATTGCATTCTTCAGTAATGTGATAATGATGAGCTGATTCTTACAAATCTTCATGGACTTTCTCATCAGTGTAGAACCAAATTAAAATATAACTTTTTCAAAATTTCCAAGCATTACGTGTTTCACTGGTTCAGTCAGTCAGCCAAATACTTGAGTAAAGAAGGTGGTAGTTTTCTATCACACTTTCAGAACTGCTTTTCTGTAATAACTTAAAATCTAATTTGCAGAACCTTTATATTGGATATCATTTGGAAGTAGAGTCTAACTAGTTAAGATTATTTTCATACAGGTCTTAATTTTTCCTTGCTAATCCTTAGTTTCTGAATGTACTGTTAAGGTAGATTTTAGGAAAAACAAAAGTTTTTTTCGCGTATTGCTTCAAGTTACACTCAATGTTTATTCAAGCTGATCTGTTTTGAAGAAAAAGACAGCAACCTAACTGTTTTTTCTGTTATGTCTTTCAATTCCCAGAACAACAACAAAAACCTCCCCACCAAATGCAAAATAAAAAGAAAAAAAAACCAAAACACTTTGCTTGGTATGAATTGCACAAGAGTATGAGTCGAGAAATATTTCTTATGTGTCTTCACATGTACATGCCAAAAGGTCTCTGCCAGAGCTATTCTCTGTTGGAATTTACAGGGGGTTGTGAAGAGCAAATACTGAAGCGCTGTCTTGCTCTTTCTCCTATAAAATACTATTTGAGGAGGAGCCTGAGGAGCTGGATTGCTCAGAAAAGGATCTGTTTAATATCTAGACAGAACTCCAGGGTTGCTAAGCTGTAATTGAAAGGTAAATTTTGGGACAAAACAAAATTAAATTACTATTTGCATAGTTTATTGTTCCTTTGGGATTTATAAAAACATCGCCAGTATTCTTTGCCTCCACCCAAAAAACTATCTTTGTTGAATTATAAGTTTTAGATTGCAGTTTTCTCTTCTTTCTGAAAGACTTGAGCAATTATTTGAATTCCCTAAGAGTATGTTAAAACACAGGAGACAAAAGCCTCAGCTTCTGTTTTCAGTCCTGGCTGTGGAGAAAGGCAGTATTGCAGTGTATGCTGTCCATTGGATGACCAGGCATTTCTCATGTAAAAACGTCTGAAATAATTGTGAATATTTTTGATGCTGTTTTGGTTTTATTGTTTTTCTGTATTAACTAAAAACAGGGATGAAATGCATGGGGATTTTAGTGGAAACTGCACATATAAAGTTAACCTTACAGTTAAAAAAATAAATATATCTACTAATGACCCTTCTTAAAGGATGAAGTAATTGGAAGACATTAAGTAGGAAGATAGTACTGTGTGTCTTGGCTTCCAGAAAGGGTATGATGCCGGCCTGCTCTGGACTGCCAACATCCCAAAAAGCTTCCTCGTTGGCTCCCTTCACAGTGGGTTGCCTGTGTATGCCTCCTGGTTCTTGATGCTGACACAGTAAATAAAACTTTGGCAAGGTTTATGCCACAATGGGCCTGAATTGCAGATAGTCTCTAGGTGTAGTTCCAGTGTAGTCGTTCATAATTGGAGACTGCTGGGTTGAGCCAGTTAGCAGATGAATCATTTGTACAGTTTTTTCAAAGTTAATTCATAGTTTTGTCCATTCATGGTGGTTTTGCAAGCTTATTAATCAAATATGTATTGATGCAGATGTTGAGCAGTGAGTCTGAGAACCAGGTTTTCTCCTGACTTCTTGTGGAAGTAGGTACAGAGTAGGAGGAAGGAGGAAAATGCTCTCTCTCCCCTGCTTTGTCTGTTCTCCTCAGCAAGGGGCCCAGCAGAATCTATTTCTTTCCAGGGCAAGACAGGATTTCCCTCTCTTCAGGTATGCTTGGCCTTTCCTCACAAAGGGCAATGTTCAGTGCAGGCCCCTTATGGGACATTGTTGTTTGTCAAAGTGAAATCAACACTCAGTGTACATAATTATGGGATGAGGGAAGAAGATGGTGATGTAAAAGGTCCTTGAGAGGGCGTCTGATTATTATGGTAAGCCATGCTTAACCCTCTCTGCATCCCTTGCTAGTTGCTCTTCCTTTCAGATGATAAAGTTTTGCAGTTTCTGGAATAAAGAGCTGAAGTGGAAGCCCATTATTTGTCTAAAGAAGTTGGGTAGAGGCTCCCTGGCAGCAGCTTGCACATTTGCTGGTCTCAGTGGAGCTGTGGTGGCCAGCACATCGCTTGGCAAAGAGGACCAGATGCCGCTTGCTCCTGCTGCTGCTTTGGGTCATGGTCAGGGCTCAGCCGCCCCAGGAAACACAAAACCACGTTCTGGGGAAATAACCAGGCTTTGCCCATGGGAAGCACCTAATTAGATGGGTTTATCCGGTGTTTTGTAATTACAGAAATACGTAGATAATTATTTTCCTTTGAGCCGGCTTGTGCTTCCTTCTTTTAAGAATGTGCCATGAAGAAAAAAGGTAAACTGCTGTTTAATTATGCTTTAGACTACAGATACTTAAGGCAACTGAACCATAACAGTGAACAGTGCACAGAGACTATGCTAATGTTTGAGTAGCATCAGATTGATCCAGAGCTTTCTCTTTTGCCACACTTTTCTGAAGTTTTAAAATTTAAATGCATAGTACCAAACAAGAATGATCCAGATGAGCAATCTGTTTAAGTGTAATAGGTAGCATATTTGCTAAATTATAGCCAGATTAGGATTCTGCATTTGATGATTTGGGTGTGGTGGTTTTTGGTAGGGTTTTTTTGTTTGATTTTTTTTTTTAGATCCAATAAATTATTTGAAAAATACAGTGTGCAAAACAGGAAGAGAAAAGTATTTTCCAAACAGTAGGTCAGTTAAGCTCAGCTTCCACTTGATGCAGCTTTGTTCTTGTGTCTAGCATCAAAATGTAACAGTTTCCATCACAAATAGTTATGTTACATACATATGCTATCTTTTTATTTAAAAATACTTTGTAATTAAGAAGTATGGCATGATAAGATGTAGACTAGCCCAGGACTAGCTCAGGAAATACTCATCTTAAGTAAACAAATAATTCTGAGGTTACCTTATCACTAAAAACCAGTGCTTGTTTTGGACAAAGTTCTCTTGCCTTATTGATCAATAATTCACTGAATTACAGAGGTATTTATATATTCCATAGAGGTACTAGACCAAATTTAAAAATAAGAAAGAAGATTTACAGTTATTTACTCTAGATACTTCTTTTGAATTCAAAAGATAGAGAAGAATTTATTGTAATATATAATGTACAAAAAGAATTCAAATTATTAACCTCAAGACGTCTGTTCCTGCAGATGTATCTCTCATGTAGATAAAGCTTTTAATCAGAATAGAGCTTCAGGTTGTGAGTAAAGTTTTCTCCTGCAAGATGTAACAGGCACCTCCCTGTGCTGCCAGGCCAGTCCTCAGTGCTTCCTTCTCCTCCTTCTCCCTGTCATTGCTCTCTCCAGCCCTGAAGACCCTTGGGGCAGCCTCATGGTGAAGAATAAGTGGCCAGTGCTGCTGGGCTGGTTTTTACTGGAGCGTTTGCAGTGCTCCAGCCTCAGGAGGGGGCAGTGGGCAGAGGGAGGCTGAATTACTGCTGAGTGGGAGGCGAGGAAGAAGAGTCACTTGAGAGTTAGGGATACATGCATATACATATATATATATATATATATATATATATGTGTGTGTGTGTGTGTGTGTGTGTGTATGTAACACAGAGCAGAGCTGGAAAAGAGGAGATGAAGAACATGCGGAGACTGACAGGGAAGGTCAATGCACAAGATTGAGACAACTTAAGTTTCTTGTGTCTTTCTCAAAGGGTTGTGCGGCACCACACGCTAAACACGGCAGAGACCTGGTGTCCTCGTGTGAGGGAAATGGCAGCTGTGCAATTTCAGCACAAAAATCAGAGGGGGGAAAATTCAGAGGGTCTTGTGCTTTTCCTGCTTGGCTCCACAGGCTGCCATTCTGTGAAAAGTGTTGATAGACTTGAGGTTTTGGCTAATGTTAGGTGTTTCAAAAGTAGTCAATGGCGATTGCTGTATTACTACTTATGGTTTTAAACACGTGTCTTTTGTAGTTTAATGGGAAAGAGAGGGAGGAGAAATCTTGTGGGCAAAGCTGTAGAAATAGAGGGAAATTTTCTTAAGTGTCACTCTAAAGAGTTGAAAGCATATTTTGATTTAATGGCACCAGTAAACCCCTCTGCATTCATTTTCTATTGTGTTGTCTAACTTAACTGTTGGTTGTAAAAAAAGCTGAGATAATTAGTGTTTGAACTGTGGTAATGTAGAAACCAGGACCAGAACTGCAGGTAGAAAAAGCTGTGGAACCACTAAGGCCCTGCATTAGAGAACTCACTGTATATTCAGATCAAACAAAACACAGAAGTGGAAAACTGAGGCATGGAAAGAAAAGTTTGTTCCATAAGAAACCAGGAAATGAGCTCAGGGCTTATGATTATCATCCTGCATGTTATTTCCAAGCATGCCCTCTCTTTCTCAGAAACAAAAAATACTAACACCAAATTACTGAACATTAAAAACAATGTTCTGTTACACTTAAGAATGAGCAACATTTTTCATTAATATTTATGTCATTATGTCAATTGTTATTTTACATAAATTAATTATATATAATATATCAAATTTTAAGCAATGGCTATGCTAGATGTACATGGATTGTAATATCAACTGTTTCCTGCTTGCCAACATAATAGTGCCTTAGCAGAAATGAGAATCATACCTTGTGGCTCAGTCAGTGCAACTCATTATGTGTGTATACCTATTATAAATTCTTGAAGAACTTGCAGGAAAAAAATAAAAAGCTATTTTAAGAGATCCCTTAACAAATATTATTGGTGGGTGAGAAATGAGAATGCAGAACAGTAAGGCAGATTTGGTTGAATAAATGCTGGACAATTAGCTCAGCTTTCTGCAGAAAAAGAATCTGTTTTTCAACTTCAAAACCCTCACTGGTGTATTCAAGGAGTCCAGTGTGTGTTCTCACAGTAGAAGCATTTAAAGCATTGACAATGTTCAAGTCAGAAATCCATATAATAAAGTAAGATGTAGATGTTTGAAGGAGTTCAGTTTGATGTTACAATACATAGGCAAATACAAAAGGGTGTCTGAAAGAGTGTCTGTATCTAGAAAGCTATTACAGTTAAGAAAATATGATTTATATTCGGGATAACTTAGGGTTTTGATGTATTCATGAGAAAAGAAAATCCTTTTCTTTGGAGAATGACAACAGAAGTAGCTTCACCTATTGCACTCTGTACAGAGATTTGAATGCTATACCACTTTTTGGCATTGGTCTTAAAAAATACCAGATCTTTTTCTTTTATACAAAATAAAAGCCTAATGACTTGGAATTGGGAGTACAGATGTCTTAGAAGTTTGTTATTAAATACATGTTTATTTTGGTAGTTGAGAGCCCAGCTGAAGACTAGAATCACAAAATTCCAAATTGAATAAGTAAGAATGGTCTTTTATTTATGCTGTAATTTATTTCAGAGAGGGATGGGAGTAGCATGACAGTAGGATTTTATGTTCAAAGTTGCCATGGTAATGTAACCTACTACCTGTTGCTAAGACTATGCTGTAGCTGTTACTACTTTTATTACAGCTCTTTATCCTTCAGTTTTTAAGGTGTTACAATTCAATTTCATTTTTAGGAAAACCAGTAAGTTTTGCCACTTGCCAGGAAGGCTTTATAGTAATAGTAATGATAGCAATGCAAGAACCTGATTCTGCTGACATGGCTCCTGTCCTCTAATGCAGAGACATTTACAAGCTATCAAACCATGTAGGAAAACACGATTATCAAGACAGTTCAGTGCCCTATCTGTATTAATATCCACTTTTCCTGAAAAGTCAGTGATCAGTTTTTGGAGACAGAAATGCCCCACCAATAACACCATAGAAAACATACAAACAGGTGGCTCCTAGCATTAGAACTTGGAGGATCCTGTCTGCTTCAGTGTCCCAGGACCTCTGTTACTGCACCAGCCCTGCTGAGCAGCAGCAGTATGGTAAGCCTGAAGTCAGCCAGAGTGCTTCCATTTGGGATCCCAGCTGTGAGACTCTCAACATACCATCAGACCCTCTGGACAGTAGATGGCTTGCTCTTTACAATACACTGCAAGGAGAATATTTACCAAAGTCAAGATGGTTGTCTAAACCATGTCTTTCAAGTATGGAGGTGGTGATAGATGACTTTTGTCTTCTGCACTTAAAATGCTGTATTCATACAGCATTCTCTCTTGTTGGATTCTTTTTTTCAAGACCTGTCTCCTGGTTTTAGTTCAATAACTCCCTATCCTTTCCTGCTAGATAACAACATTTGTCTGTCTTTTTATCTGCATCTGAAAGCCATTGGCTGAATTTAGAAAAATTAGTACTGTCAAGCACCTTCCTGTATCTGAATCTCTCATGTCTTCAAAAGGAAAAGTTCCTAATTAAGCAGGCTGTGCAAATTGCCCCATTTGTATGTTCCTCTCTATATTCATGGCTGGTGGTTTAGCACTTTATGTAGACTTTTATATAAACTTTCTTATTTTATCTAGAAAATACTGAAAGTTAAGTAGATATCATACATTAGAACCAAAGAGGTGAGTTACTGTGTTCTGTCCAGAACAGTACTCTGATTGCTGTTGCATAACAAGTGCTGTTTCTTGTTTAACTGAGCTGTGGGATAATATTACACTGTTTGAGTGTACACAGTACATACGTTTTTTGAGGGTGTGCCTACATTAGTGTGAACTAAAGGCACATGTATCTGTTCTGTTTCTTACCAAATAGTCACAGGGATAATCACAGAGAAAGACATCCTCACAGCTAAGGGGTTTGGTGTGGTCTCAGTTTTCTGAATACAGTCCTCAAGGATGAGGTCTTGGATTCTTCCCTCCTCATGCTCTGCTTATAATCGTGGCACCTAATTTAGGAAAAGAAGTTTCTTAGACTCCATCTGCATCAGTCAGAAACATTTTGGGTCTTTGAAAGTCTCTTAAAGCATTAGACACTGGGTGGAGGCATCTACTTCTCTCCACTCATTTAGACCTACGAGTGTGTGAAATACGTTTGACCTTAAGGCAATAATTCGTAGCCCATTATCAAACTCAAAAACAAATTAAAGAATTGCCAGTGCAATATAATACACTGACGTTTTGGAAACCTACCTTTGTTAGCTCATGGAATGGAGGGTTGATGTGTGTCCAATTGACTCTGGCCACTTTTACAGGCAGATGTTAGCGTTGCAGGCTCTGCATTTGCTCATGCAAGAGCAGACAGGTCTGTGAAGGGGGAAATGTGGGTGCTGCTTCAATATCTGAGTTTCTGATGACTGCGGTTATCTGGTTCTCGATGGCAGTTTTCTCATCCTCTTGGTTTTCGCTTGTCTCCAAGAACTTTTTCCAAAGTCTGCATGTTGTAAGAGCTCTGCCTCAAGATGTGTCAGTTCGGTCGTTTCACCAGTCACTGGTGCCATATGACCTGGTTAAAGAGAGGATTTCTAGAGTGTCTGTAAAATACTCATTTAACTTGTTCATTGGTCAGAATGGACAGCTGTTGAAGGTATGCCTGTGGATCCTAGGGTCTTCCTCTGTATCCAGGTAAGACGTACCAGGAGAATTCCAGCATTGAGAAGGGTTTTATGAACAGATTGTCTGCTTCTTTTTCTTGCATTTTGCTGTTTGGCACAGGGGGTGGTGATAGTACTGTTTGGGAGGTTAAGATACAACTGCTGTGTGGATTTTGGTCAGTAAAGGAGGGCAGAAATTAGAGCTGGCAGGTACAGTAAAGCAGTCCCAGAAGTTCTTGTTGAACATAAGAACCACCACGTGCTTCAAAATAGTAGTAAAACAGAACATGTGTGAAATGTCTCATCTGCAGCTGGAAAATTAATTTTTAATAGCTGAATGTCAAGTAATTGACTGGTAATAAATAAATAAAAATAATTAATTCACAGGGTAGGACCACTAGAAGGGAAATTAAGTAATTTTCTGTGTAAAAAACATGTACAAAACTGAATTACAGTTTCTACATCATCATTTTCTGCTCTTTTTGCAAAAAGGGAGTACCATCAATTACTTTCCTTTGCAGAGCATTTTGAAAAAAGAACTGTAGAATCCATTGGATGAAATCAATACTTATGAGCTCATTAGGACTACTTCCAGAAATACTAGAACCATGCAGCATACAGCACAGAAAAACTTACATTTTGGAATGTTTACATGCTTAAAAATTTAATGCTTATAAATGAATGTAGTGAGGTGGCTGCTCCAGATTCTCCTGCTGCAAAGGGGTCATCCTGAGTCTGTAACCCTTAAATCACTCTCCTTGTGTCTGTTCAGAGGAAATGGTTTTGTTCAGATCTGATGCACATGAGAAATCTTCATAAAATTCCTTCAACTAACAAGAATTTACAATAACACTTACAGCACTAATAAAACAGAATGAAAAGAATCCAAACCAGCATGAATCACCATAAACAAGCATTAGATCTCTTAAAATAAAAATATAATTCCAGTAATTCTGGTACTCACTTTTAACATAGTTTTTCATTTGAGTTTGCTGCATTTACTTCTCGCTTTTAGAAACCTTTCCTCTAAAACCAGATTGATGCTTAAAACATCATCTTCCTTCAGGTCAGAAATCCCAAGCCTTTTCATAGGCTCCATGGAGTCCACAAGAGGCCTTACTACTGCTGCTTGGTTTTCCATGAAAAGTTGTCAGCCACTGCAGTATGTACCCTGAACAGTCAACTTAAGAAATACTGCAATGAAGATTGTCATAAAGCTTGACTGGAATAAATACTTGTAACCTCTTGTGAATTTGCTGTGGTATTCCCGATTTACCACATGGAGCTGTGTACTAAATAGAATCAATAATTTGGTGGTTCATCCTAACTTCTGCTGGATGAAGCTACTCTGTTGTTTTGTCACAGCTATGGTCCTATTTTCTCTCCTAATTTGTTGTGCTTGCTCAGTGAAATTGAATCGCACGCTGTTTCGGGCAAGTCTTGGAGAAGTTGTTTTCCTCGGTGCAGATGGCTCTCGCCTCCAGATGTGAAAGGCAGTTAAGAGCTGCCTCATTTTTTGTTAACCCTTCTGAACCATCTTGAAGTGCCCTTAATGCTATGGCTGCAGTAGTGCCATGGTTTTTGCCCTATAGCTGATTTTCTTGTGCCTGTGATCTGTCATGCATGTCAGTCACGGCTATGGCTCCTTACATGGGTTGCTTTGGTTTATTTGGTTTGTGTTCTTGTTTGTTTTAACAACGACAAAGTAAAATTCAAGAGTACAGCAGCCCCTGGGAGATGTCCCTGCTGGAAGCTTTTGTGGCAGCTTGGCACCAGTGAGGGTGCAGCCCCTGGCGTTTGCAGCTGCAGATGTTCCAGCCTCACATCTTCAGCCCACAGCAGTCAAGGAGAACCTGTACCCTGACCATTTCCCTTCACCCTGCTTGTTTCATTTGGGAACACAATGAGCTGTCAAAATTTCCTGCCTTGTTGCCACAGAATTCCTTCCTTTTGCTCTAAAAAGGAATATTTATCTAAAACTGCTAATTGCAGTTTTAGATAAATTGTCAGAACGACCACTTAGCTTGATTCTTAAGGTGGAGACAAAGAGATGTAAAGGTCTGGTGGACTGATGAAAGTCAGCCTCAAAGTCATCTGCCAAAGCAAAAAAATAGCATTGAGGGTGTTGCCATGAACGGCCCAAATTTATGTGGTAAGTTGTGTATTTGGTGCAATCCCTTACTTAGATGTAATTAAAAGTAATAGGGAAGAATCTAAATATTTTCCACATATGTGAGCCAAGAAAAAAATGGAGGAAGGGAGGTGTGGTTGATTTAGCCCACCACCACTTCCTAACTAATCTTTCTCTAATGATGTAGAGAGAGACTAGGTGGCACCTGGAGAAGTATTTTGAAATAACAGATTCATGGGGTAGAGCTACTTGATAACATCTTTGACTCATCAGAAACTTGCCTTCCCTCAGGATAAAGTTAATAATCATATAACAATATAAAGATTTTAGTGGCTTTTCCTAAGTCAGCAGGGATGCAGATTTATTCTGCATACAGGCTCCTATAATGCTGGAGACAGTCCAAAATTATACTGTTGCAAAAAATGCAAAATTACACAAATAGCCAATTGGAGTACTCACTAATTTGTCATGACTTCGTTCCTGGGGTTTGCTAGTTCAGTAAAACTTATTCACATTTCTTCCTAATTTCATCAGTATCTCCATTGCTTTTCCTCTCTTTGCTACAATTGCTTTGAATAGTGTACATAAGCATCTAATTTGGCTAGTCTGTAGTTCTGTATGAGACAGCAGCACTGTGGGAGGAAGCTGTGGTACCAGGAACATCCAGGCATCTGGGCCACGGAGCAGTTGGGATAGAAGAGATGACAGCAGCAGTGAACTTAATTTAAAATAGCTGTGACTGTTAATAGCTGGTATCTCCCAGCATTGTGTTACCCTCAAGTATCAGTAGTGCTCTACTGTGTCAAGATCATAAAAAAAAATTCTTTAGGACCGTTCCCAACATAAATTTTCTAAATATAATGGAGATTATGGAGTAATTGTTTCCAAGCAAAAGTTTCCTTTCAGTGCACTGTGTTGTCTTATTTTTAGTCTTAGTCTTTAATCTTTAGTCTTGTACTCATCTCTTGCCTTGTCTTGTGTGTTTAACAAGGTCCATATTGTTGAATCTCACTAAAATACTGCTTTCTTTCCCTTTTGTCTAACAGTTACTTATTTTAATTGAGGTAATTAAGTATCTTGTATGGTCTACTTTTGGTAAGCCCACCTTGTGTTTTCTTTGGTGTTACAGTTGTCTACCTGCCTTTAGTGTTCTCTTCCTCAAAATTTGGGGTCACACTATTGAGATCAGAGTTAAGCAATCCTCTTCTGATTTGATAGATGTATTATTTCATGCCTAGAAAGAATACCAGTCTTGCTGGTTTTATAGTATAGTACAGGATAGTATATATATATAGTATAGTATAGTATAGTATAGTATAGTATAGTATAGTATAGTATAGTGCTTTGGGTGTTTTTTCAGATTTTTGGAGTCTGAATTTCTCTCCTTTTTTTTACTTTTAATGTCTCTGCTGATACAGTCACAAGTGACGTGTTTATCAGTGTGTAATACAGGGGATTACTTGCAGTTTCCTGTTAATTCATTGGTGCCTGCAGAAAAACAAAAGCGTTGGTCAAGGCATGCTCTGAATTCACACCCGTTCTTAATTTGCTGGTGCCTGTATCAGTAGCAGGCTCAAGCCTGTCTGATTTTTTCGAGTTTATATAATGTGTACCATGTGCTTGCCATTCTTACCTTTTCTGCACACGTGAGCCAATCTGATGGGGTTACCTGTGGCAGAAAGCAATGCTTTTAAGTCTGGGTGCTTCTTCATGGGCTCTGGCTTGTGGGTGCTGATGAATCTTGCGTCGGTGTTCTGCAAACGCTCCAGCTATTTGCTCCACCCTTCTGCTCTTTAACGCAAGGATCGCAGGGGGATGGATTCTTGTACCTTCATTGCCACAATTACATTGCATGTAATTTTAAGCTGCTGATGAAGGTGGACCCACAGCATTACCATAGCTTTGAAGTGGAGCAGCTGAAGAGCAGGTAGAAGTTTGCACCTCCTGCCCCTGCTGTCAGGAGGGGTAAGTGGGGTCAACAGCAGCTTGGGTTGTTTTGGACTGGTTCCTTAGAGTGGTTGGCAAGAAGGAGCCGAGAACGGGGAACACATGTTCTGTCTCTGGGAACAAAAAAACAAAGTGAAAGTAAGGGTGAGGGAATCTAGATTTATGTTTATAATCAAAAGTGACTGTGTTTGAAATATTGTTAATTTGCATGCACTCTCTTGTGTCTTTCGTATCTCTAAGGACCCCTAGAGGGCACGGAAGTTTTTCTCTACCTCAGATATTTAACTTAATAATTCTACTTGGCTTTCTTCCCTTAAACATAATGCAAGCACATTTTAAGTGAGCATTAGATAGAAAAAAAACCAAAAAAACAAACCAGCATTTAACTAGGTCCTTCTTTTATGCTACAAGATGTTTTCTTGTTTTTAAACACAAGCAGTAGAAGCTAGCACTAGCAGCCAAATTTTTAAATTACTGTTTAGATTAGTCAGATGCTATATTTGTATACCAGAGGAAATGCAATTCAAACTAAAAATTCATACTTCATTGCAATCTTTGATAGGACTACAGTGTGAGCTGTGTGGGGATATGCAGTGGGTATGCTTTCAACACTGTGGTCTCTGTTTCTGTAGAAGAGGAATTAGTATGGTGAAGAACTAGAGTACTCTAACTAGAACCTCAAGGTCTCCAGACGTCATCTTATTTAAGAATTTTTAATATTTTGGTCTTGTTGATTGCCTGTAAGGGAACAATTACATTTCACTACAAGATACTTAAAATTATGGAAACATAAAATCGACATATGATTGCCCACTATTTCCTGTCTACTTGGAGAGAGGTTTTGTAACTCTTACACATCCTGGGGAGCATTTGTCTCCTTAAATCAGTTTTGCCTATTTCATCAGTATTACATAGTAAGTCAGGAACTAGTCAGTACTAATTGCACAGCAATACACAATACTAATTCTTAGTGTTGTGGTGGCACTTCCTCACCTTTAAATATACATACTAATGCTCCAGAGTCATGCTTATCTGAGAACATCAGGTTTTCACTTACATCAAACAGCTGCAGTGTTTGAGGAGAAGGTTTGCATTTTGCAGAGTGCTCAAAGAGCAGAAAGTAAAACAAAAACAAACAAACAAACATACAAACCACCCACCTAAGTGCAAAAACATCTTCATACTTTTGGGGGGGGATTTTTTCATCAACTGATGGTTTTGAGACCAGTCCCACGACTGTGGAGGTCCATTAGATTGTGGGCCTAGTCTGGGATTGGGACCTTTGTATGTGAAGCCCTGAAAGTCAGAGTCTTACCTGCTCTTGCTTGAGGAAGAAAAGGCAGATGTCTGCACTTTTTGTGAAGCAATGAGAGTCTGCTTGATGGGCAAGAAGTTGTTCAATAGGATAATGTTGTTTAATCCCAGCCAGCAATGAAGGGTTTTTTGTGTCTTTGGTCTGATAAGAGGATCAGCTGTACTGCTTTACCCAATTACCCAGGGATGCCATGGGAGATGAATTTTTGGACCTTAGTTTTCCCACTGGAGGAGTGTAATGTCGTCACTTTGTGTTAAAAAATAGATCTAGATGAAAACAGCAGAGAAAGGCAGCTGCCCCTTCTAATGTCTCTGGGGATTTTGTGTTTTGCAGGAGATGCACGGGTGAGAGGTCAGACAGGGGTTGTCTCCGAGCGCCGCGGCTCCTACCCATTTATAGACTTCCGTCTGCTTAACAGTAAGTGCAACCCTTCTTTCAGGTCTGTATTTAAATAAAAACAAATAAAAGTCTCTACTGAAAGTATATGAACCAAAATTTCTCATCTCATACATATCTGTAGCTCAGCTGTCTTCACACAGTCAGCATTAATTCCATTATTTCCAATGAGTGTCTGGCTGTGAAGTATTTTGATTGTGTGAATAGTCCATAATGCTCAATCTGTCAAATGTAAATACAGTAGGGCCATGGGGTGTGCTGGGGAAGGAGCAGGGGCAGTTCAGAATTAAAGAGATAAACCTCTGTCTCCTTTAGCCTCTTAGACAACAGTTGGAACAGATTTATGTGAAGCTGTTATCCGGTCATATAGAATTGGCACAGAAGGGGAGCATGTGACAGCACTGACCAGTGGTTTACAATAACATTAATTTTTCCAACAATTAGAACCCAATCCAAAGCCCCATGGAGTCTTCTCATTGACGTCAATGGATTTTGGGTCAGGCCAGCAGTGAACATCTGTTAAAAATAATCTTAACCTCATTTTGATTTGAAGTTATTCTGCCACTGTTGTAAATAAAGGACAGAAAATCTAAAAAGAAGAAAAAAAAAAAAACCAAATCGAGACCCTGTTGGGTTTTTTTTCACCTGATGGACTCTCTATACTGATGCAAACCCATTAGTGAGCATGTAAAAAATAAAATAAAAAGAGCAGCAACCACTTCGTTGTGGGTCCTGTAGCACTCAGCTTGGATGCTGTGTAAACTTCAGTGTTTGGACATAGGCAGATCTTGATGTATCCTTGTGTACTGCACAGACAACCTTTGAAAAAACTGTTATTCACTGTCTTTATCAAAACAGACTGGAACTCCAACAGTTTCAATGCTGACACTGTTATGATTCTAGGGATTGCGCTTTTCATCAAAGAGCAATTGTCAAACCAAAGTTTGAATTCTCCTTTTTGTTCCTCCTTGTCTGGGAGCCTGTGGAAGGGGAAGGGAGGAGGAAGCAGGGAGGGAAGAGAGCAGAGGAAGCAAAGCAGGAGGGCTGGGTGGGAGTCAGGAGTAAAGAGGAGCTGGGGAGGGGAGGGCTTGGGATCTGATGGGTTGCATTCAGCCATGCTGGCAGAGTTACTGCCACCTAGAAGCGTGCTGCTATCAGTCTTGCTGATTAAAGATATTTTCTGGGTTGTAAGTCCATCTGAGAGCTTACTATGGCTGAGGTAGAAAGACATAAGGGGGTAAGATGGGTCCATCAATCTTCCCAGGACAAAGAGAATAACTTACTGGTTGAGCAGAGATTTGAGGACAGTTTAGTTCTGACTTGTCAATGAAAAGCATAAAGAAAAATCAGGTAAAGGCTAGCTGGAAATAGTACCGGTCATGCATGCCCTTATAAAGACTGAGAGAAAATAAAGCACTTTTCATTCATGAAGTAGAAGTGGGTATATATTCATATTCAAATGCAACTAAACTGATTCATTCTTTTTTATTTTGAATACATAACACGTTATAAAAAATTCAGTTTCTTTTAAACTTCAAAAAAATTTTCAGTTTCTTTACCCATGGAGAAGGAAGAACACAAGAATAGTTTCAGGATTTTTTTCTGGCTATAGGGCTTTCACTTCTAGCCCCTGTATATGAGTCCTGCCATACTCCAGATTCTGCCAGTGTCTGGGAAATGCTGGTGCTGTGTGAGAGACATCCATGGCGAGGGATGTCTGGTGAATACTCAGCCAGGATCGAGCCAGGAGTAGGGCACTCCACATAACTCCTCTAAATACAACTGCTGAACCTAAAAGGTGGTGCCTCCTTGTATGTGCACCTCTGGGCCAGCAGGGTGGGGAACCTGGGGGTTCTGTGCTCCTATGCTCTCTCTCACAGAAACCTCCAGCTTACTCTTTTGACTGCTTTTCCATAATCTGAAATGTATGGCTAACTGATCATGGTTTTACATACCCCATGGCTTTCAGGTTTTTATATATTTACCATATTCTCTCTAAGGAGTAGTGTTGCCTTAATTTTTCGGTGCAAAATGAAGTGGGATTTCTAAATACTTGACTACTGATTTTGTAGCTGGCAAGTGCACACTGGGCCTCGCTCACTTGGTGACCTACACTTGTGGATGTGTAGGAAATGATGTGAAATGAAGATGCTCAGTGTCAGAGCATGCAGATGTGTTTTGCCAGGAAATAAACAGGCTTTTGTAATATTTGTTCATCTACATCTTTCTGTTAAACCAATTTCTGCTGTGTACCACTGCGCACTTTCTTGCAAAGTACCCAACTAATACTTGCAGTAAAAATTTGTCCCCATGTTGCATTTGTTTGGGGGCAGTAACTGGCAGGCAGCAACTGTATACTGAAAGATGGTAGAGGGAGGGAGGGAAGAGGCAGATGAAATGTTATATTAAATGTTCTCAGAGGTCATAAACAAATGCACCATAAACATTACTCCAGCTTCTCACTAACAAACTGAGCTTAAATAGTGACTGTTCTATCTTGCATTTGAAATACTCTTCTAAAAAACAGTACCAGCCTTGTTTTAAAGTAAGGGAAAACACTGAAGCTCATTCTTGAACAAGTTGACATCCATTATGTAAATTCACATGTAAAAAAAAAATACAGGGCATTGATATTTAATGTCAGACTAAAGGTTACTTACATGTAACTTTTTTTTGTGTGTGTGTACTTGAAGATTCAGTCAAATTAGTGGATTTTCCCCTACTTTGTCTGTTAAGGGTTAACACTGACAAGACCATATCTTCTGTTTTTTTCTGGAGTCCTACAGTAAAGTCGCTGTGTAACTTAAGACACCGTGAAGTCTTTTTGGATAGGAAGACTTCCTTCACTCTGAAAATGGGATCTTCTGTAGCCCTAATCAAAGCCAACTGTACTAATGTTGGTTTCTTGCTGTTTGAGTCTGTGATGCCATCTACACATTCCTCCAGTGACTGTGCAGTAAATAGAAAGTTAGTGTTACTTCACTTTGTCTTTGCTGGGCTGTCGGGACCATGAGCATTTTTCAGAATCCTGCCTGGGGGAGATGCAGGGCTTTAGTGTCTTCCTGTCTTTTCTCTGCCTAGTTGCAAGCTTTCAAGCTTTCCTAGGCATAGTTGCCCTGGTGGGTTTGGGGACTCTTAAGGTAACTCTGGAATACAAAATCGAGTGTGAAATACCCCCGTGTCACCGAGAACCGCTTGGTTCTGTTCTCTGAGGAGTGAATGTTTGCCCCAGCCCCTAGAGTTAGTCCTGCAGCTTGTGGAGACCCGTGTGACCTGCCAGGTTCTCTTCTGTGTTGGTGGCAGCGAGTCAGAAGCTTGAGGGGAAGCCATGTAGCAGCTCCTCCCCTGCAGAAGGAGGACTCCTAAAATAAGAGATACAAATTTTGCACAGCCCTGTAGGTTTATGGGAAGATAGGGTGATAGTTTTGTCTTCAATCAATTCCAAACAAAACCTCGCAAATTTTTGGAGATTTTGACTCTGAACTGGGTAGCTCAAGCTTGAGACTGAACGCGGTGCAGGTTGAAATTGATGTTAGCAGCTCACTGACACTTCAGCATTTCAGTGAATTAAATGAACCTTACTCTGTTCACAGGACAGAAAAGGAATTAAATTGAATATTTGCAGGGTAATAATTTAGAATTGAAAACACTTCTGCAGTGAAAATTAATCCAATTTTTCTTTTAGCAGAGTATATTTTGGATTTGAGGAATAAAGGAGCATAGCTATGGTAAGCAATAATTTAGTTCTGTGATTCACAAAGTTGCTCAGTGAGTCACTGAAGCAGATCTCACTAGTGACTAATATTGATTAAAGTGATTTAAATGGATTTTATTATCTCATTATGAGGGTTTTTTGGTGGCTGTGACAGTATACTTCTTCATTGCCTTAACTCAGAAGTTTGAGGGAATTCCTTGTGATAAATCTGGACTTGTAGGTAAACATGCAGCAGTAAGCCAGAAGACCTCGCCCTTTTGCAATTACGTTAGATACTTTGTTTTATTGCCAGGTTCAATCAAGTACAGTAACAAAATAACATGGCTTACAGCTGTGTAAGTAACTTAGTATTTACAAGTTCGCTTGTCGAGCTAGTCAGAAGACAAGGTTCTTAAAACTTAAATTCTCCAGTTCCCATCTTGTTTATGCTAAGCTTTTATCTGGATTAAATTTTGGCTTGCAAATGACAAAATTATTAGCCTTTAATTGACTATATTTAATTCCCTTCTTCAGTATTCACTTCAGCATTTATATATGTGACCTGCAAATTGGAGTCTCTGTACCCAAATGGTGTTACCCAGAGAGATATCTGTTTTCTTACACCTTGCACAGCAGGAACACAGAGTGGGATCTGAGAATATGTAAAATGTCAAAACATGTCTGTAGACATTCCAAAGGTATGTCTCTGTATTACTTAGGATCTTGGTCTTGTCATGCAGGTAAAAGCTGAGTCCAAAAGAACCCCACCTGCTTTAAGCTTAGCATGGCAAATTAATTTATTACAAGATTATCTACTTCTAACTCCAGATGGTGATAAATGGTAATATTAGGTAACATTCCATCTCTGTCCTTGATTTGCTGTCTGATCTGAGTCAAGCAAAATACTCTGGTTTTCAGTTTGTTTGCAAATAAAGTGAATTCATCACATACTTTTCAGGCATGTGATGAATTAGGTATTGGAGAAATAAAACGTGTTGTCGGGATTAGTAAGGAAACATATGAAGTCACGAAAATGTCTCCATCTCAAAGAACCAAAGTCTGTGGACATTTGAATCTGTGGTTTCTGCCTGTCTACAGAAGGGTCTATTGCAAAATTTACATTCATTTTTGGGTTTGAATTTTGAACACTCCAGGGCTTTCAGGTAGGGCCCATCTCCAGGGAAAATAAAACTTAACCACAGCCACCAACCCAAAACCGAACCATCAAGTAACCTGAACCCAATTGAGTGAGGTTAAAAAGAGTTTGGTTAAGCGCCTTGTTTTGTTGCCTTTGGCTAGAAAAAGAAGTGGGAGTGAGAGATGCCTTTTTAGATATTTCTGACCTAGGTTAAATTAGGACACTAAAAGTCTTGTGAGGAAGTTTCAAGGGCTGATTGGATTACTTAGAACCCAGCCCAGCCTGTGGAGATGAGTCCAAAGTTCCAGATGGTTTTTAAATTAGGAAGGGAGAGATCTTACGAGGTCTTCATTATTTCTACATAATACCTCCCCTAGTTCCTCATGGATAAGCCCATCCAAAAGATACTCATCAACATCCCTAAGACACATAGGCTTCTTAATCCAGTTAGCATGTTTCAATGGGACAAACATTTCCAAAACTGGTCAGCCTGTGGCCTTGCTAGCAGTTACCTGTTCAAGGAAGAGAAATTTGAATCCTCTTAATACTTCAGCACAGAGATTGTTCTCTTTTCCAGTAACCCTTCACTGTATTAAAAAATTCTTTGTATCATTGGAAGTCATTCTAGTTCACCCTTTTCATCAAATAATAGGAAGGGGGTTTTTTTGGAGGAAGAGTTTGCACTTTTGTATTTTTCTAAGTGATGCTATATGCAAAATTTAATAACAGAGTTAGTTTGAAAAGTGTAATCTACTTCCTGCCATTCATACTCCTTGTTTAGCTTCAATGCCACATGTACAGAAAAATGAAAGCCAGACTGTAAAACCAATAGATGCACATGCTCTCATATGCTAACAAAATTCATCATTTTGGGTTATGAATGCTTCAGGAGAACTCAAAACAAACAAAAGCAAGCAAAACAAACAAGCAACCTGCATATGCTTCACACACAAAGTCTTAGCGAACACAGACCTGATACACTCATTTGTAACTTACTTTTTAGTACAGACTTGGGATTCAGTTAACTGAAGATGTCCCTTTAAAAGCTGCCAAATGATGCGTGACCCATTCTGCCACCCCACCTTCTTTTCCTTGATTAGAAAAGGGAAAGGATGTTCTGAAGATAACACTGAGGATACTTTCCAAATGACCAGAGGAAAAGAAAGAACAAGGAGAAGGGATCATTAAAATGATAAATGGAGGTTGGGTTTGCTGTTATTACAGGTTATGTTGTTTTTTCTCAAGGGGAGTGAAGGAGGAGGGGATGCACTGTTTCCTGTTGGAGAAACTGTAATCAGCTGTAGAACATTCGCAGTTTTAGGAAGAAAAGGTCCTGACTGCTGTACAAAGATTGAAGTGTCACAGCAAAGGTTCATAATGAAATGATAATGAGATTGTGACAAACCAGAAAATAACATGCCATTTCCTAAGAACTTGGAGGAGGCTTAATAAAATTATGCCAGGATGTTTGTTTGCATAAAGATGAGTTATAGCCCAAATAAAGGCTTCAAATTGTGATAAGAAATACATCTAAATTAATCTTAAATTTGAATTTAATCTATTCCTCTTTCTGTTATTATGGCTAATATTCTGTTCCTTAAGTGGTCTTTGAAACCCTAATTTCTCCAGAACTTGTTGTAATAGGATTATTTAGTATATAAGTGGAATTATCATCGTAATTCTTAAATTCTATATTCTCTTTCAAACAGTATCAAAAAGAATGTATTTTGGGATGGGGAGGAAACTGCATGACTACTCTTCTTTAAGATGCCAATAATTGTGCAGGAACTTCCTGAGCTGGAAACTCAGCTGTTGCAAGGCACCATCACTTCAAGTGATTTTCAAAGAAGAGGAAAGTCCAAAGCCAGGTCACCTAGAAAAATGATTTCTCAGAACCTCTCACACAGAGAAGCATGACTACCTCCTCCTTAAACAGGGCTTTGCATTGGTTTTGTGCACTTGTGGACGTGGTTGGAGAACAAAATTTTTACTCCAAAATAAAATTTTTAACTCCTTTTGCTATACTTCTGATTTTGTTCTTTTCTCTGATGTGTTCAGGATCCTCTCTCTTTCTCACAGCTTCTGCCTAATTGAAAAAAATTTACCCCTCTAAAGAGAAATAATGCAGTTGCAACCTATATAAACAATGGCAGCTAACAACCAATTTTATCAGAAGTCAAGGAACAAAGAATATTTTAAATGTTAGAGAAGCAAGTAAAACCAAAGTGTTTATAACACAACTTTTTTTGATTACATATAGTCTAAGGAAGCCACATGAGGATTTCTGCATTTATAAGATTTCAGTACAACACTTTTTTATCTGTAGATGAGATATAGTGCAAAGTCTACATCTCAGTCTTCTTAGTTGCAGTGACCAGTATATATTCAGATGACAAAATTGACACAATCTTACTATATTTGAATCAATCCTGTTTGTTAGTTTCTTACACATGTGACTGAGACATAGAACTGGGGTTTTCATCTGAGCTCCTTGGTCCTTCTGCATTAGACTGAAAGTTTTTAAGTGACAGTCCTTCCACATGGGCTTCTGGTGGTTTGTGCATTTTTCTCAGCCCTTTCCTCAAAACTTCAGTGTTTTCTTTCTGAAGGCTATATGGACTACAAGGTGAAATGTATCTGGAAGGTCTCGACAGTGCAGAGAGAGGAGGTTTTCTGTTCTTCTAGTTGATAAGTGCTTTCTACAAAATTCAAATTTGAAACATTGTTTGTCATTAATTTTTAGATCAACTGTGTTAGTTCAACTACCCATACTAATGCTGCTGTTGTCTTTTGGATACTATGATAAGTCTGTAATGTAAGAAGATACTAGGAAGGCACAGCAGTTTTTTTTCTATCATCGGTGCTATGCAGTCTTCTGTGTAAAAAAAATTCATCAACCAAGCAAGCAATGAATATGCTAAACAAAACTTTAGTAAAGGTGATATAAATGCATGGCATAGTTTTACATGCAAAAAAAAGGACAAACACCAGTCATTCCTCCTAAGTCAATTACATACCTCTAAGGCTCACAGAGAGAAGTTTTCTAACCAGCTGTCAAGCCAGGAACCAGTGCAGAAAATTGTAGGACCAGAGACAAATTGTTTCCCAGAATCCTCACTGTTTGCAGGCTGTCCAGACCTTAAATTGCAGGACTCACCGTCTCACCTTATCTTCCAGACATCCCAGCACTTTCCCACCAGTCCTGCCTGGGTCTACAGTGGCTGTGTATGAAATGCCTTTGCATCCTTGGAAGAGGGAAAGGGTATTATAAATTATATGATTCAAAAGCAGCTTCTTGAGGACCTGATTTATTCTGCATCCTTTAGGAAAGAAGAGGAAAAAAACATTTCCCTTTTCTGAATCAGTTCACTTTTGAAAATTAATAAACCCTTTTTTTATCCACTCATGCTGCTGGGTGACCTGTTTTTATTGTGCGCTGAAGTGCAATAAAATAACAAAAGCCAGTACTGTGAAGAAAAACTCAGAGGCTTTATTTGAATGCATAACAAAGGTTGTTTACTTGGAAAGAACAGTAACAATGTAATGAATGTCTGGTGCAGAGTTAAGTACATCCTTGTCCAAATTTGATTTATGTGATCATTTCTGGATGTTAACTCAACCATTGTTAGCATAACCTCCATAATTTTTATATTCATGCTGCCTCTGGGCACGTGCTAGCACAGCAGCGTGAAAGAAATGTGAAATAAAACTGGTAGCAGTTCCCAGTGCAGGAAAATTCTTTTCCTGAAATAACAGAGGTTGGTGTGCAGGGAGCCATAGATCAATTTAAGGTGTGAAGATCTGTGTAAGTGGAGGAGCTGTGTTGGGAGAAAGAAGGCAGCCATTGATTTCTGCAGCTTATTGACCTCTTGTGGGCCACGTGCAGTAATGCAGACATCATCCATGGTCTGCTGCCGTGTGTGCGTGTGTGCGTGATGTGGCTATCAAATTACTGGAGAAAAATGCAGCCACTTTGGTTGCCTGCTAAAACACAGGAGAAACGCTGCGAGCTCAGGCCACCTGAGCTTTTGAAGGCAGAAGCTGAGCTTGGTGAGGAATGCTTGTAGGAACACTTCTGTAAACATGTGTGTAATTCATACAAAATGTCTGTGTAATTCATACAGTAACTTTGTTCAGTGTACGAAGGAGGGTTTCTGCAACCCCTGTGTCGGCAGTAACTCTGTAGCATGAGAATGGGCATCTTTTAAGAGATGGATTTTTTTTTTAGGTAAGCAAAACATTCAGAAGTTTCAACAATGACTAAAGTTAAACACAGTTCTTGAGGGAAGTTTTATGGATATAAACAAGAGACGTTCTTGTTTGTCTTTCACGTTCATTTCAAAATTGCCCATAATTACTAAATCCTTCCCATGTGAGCTTTGCAGATCATGGTCTTTAACCAGATGCTATAGCATATGTTCTAGTATCCATAGTTCCACAGCTGAAGTTCAGGGATATTTGCAGTATTATTTTTGATTCATTTACCTTGTAATTCAGTTTCATCTGAAGGCACTGTATGACTTGTATCATGTGTCATCATCAAAATTTTATATTTACGATTTAAATTGAAATAAATTTATAGTTGTCAATAAACTAGTATGTTCAGCATTTTACTCTAACTCATTCACATAAATCCTTAATTTAATCTTAAAACTGCATCTTGATTTTATGTCAGCTGGTAGGTCCCATATGTTGGGAATGGCTTTTTGCTTCTGGGAGATTCAGATGCAACTGCTGAGCTGAGAGCAGAATTTAAGTGTTCACTTTTGGCTGCATTGCCTTTTGCTCTTCTGTTCAACCTTTTTCTCTCAACTTCATATAGTTGTGCTTTTCCTTTTTTTGTTTGGCACTGATCTTGGAAGGGGAAGGAGAAAATGCTAGTGAGATTATGCTTGTTTGGGGTGTGTTGTGCTCAGAGAAGGGCAGCGTCAGTCCAATTCTATGCAAGACACCATCCTAATAAAGTACATTATTGTGGATGTCAGAGTAATCTGAGATGGGTCGTAACAATCAGCTGTTAAGTCCTGTGATTCAAAAGCAAATCAGTTATTACTGAAATGACCCAAAGGATGTGATTTTAACATGATGATATTCTTTTAAGTCAACGTACAGAGTTTGCACATGGATAGCCTGCAGTGCTGGATTTGGGCTGTTCTGTCAAGAACCCAGTTTTGAAAATACATTTGCTGCAATTCTTTGTCAGTATTGTGAACTTCTTTCCTTATGAATAAAAATACAGAACAACAGATTATTGTGGGTAATCTTTTTTGTATAATATACTAGAGTACAGAGCTCACCTGAAACATCAAGTCACGTTTCAGGGGTGCTGTCTGCTGATGACTAAGTTTGAATTTGAGACCCTTGAAACCATACAGAGCAATAGGAAGCAAGTTTGATGGTTCAGTTCAGAAAATATGTTTCTTAATAAGAAGTTATTTGTTTCCATCTGACCTGTTCGTGCTTTGGCAAGTATTATTTATGCTACTGAAATGATCTGGTAATCCAAAGGATAAAATAAACACTTCTTCATAATCCAATGTACAGCTGCTTGTTGGGACTCAGGCCAAACCTTCACCTTCAGATCATCCACAGCAACTCTATGTGTGAGTTTTAAAGACAGTTTAAGAGAGTGTAGGTGGTGATTTCAGTCATCTGTCTTTAACTGAAAAAACAGATATTAAATTAGATAAAAATTAGTGGGAGCGACTTCTAGTTTTTAATGTAAAAAAGTGATTTTTTTTGTACTTTAAAATTTAAACTTGTTACCTGAAAGTAGTGACAGCTTGTGGGCTAAGGTGGAAATAGGAAAGTTGGAAAGTTGAGAAACAGCTAACACAAGTTTAAAAAGTGAATTTATTTTAAGAGTGTTTTGTTATCCAGGAATTAAACTGAATGCCAGCCATTTCATAGCAGCCCTGTATAAATGAAAAGAAGTAGGAAAACAAGTCTACTGGTTCCTCCATGTGTCGCTGCCACTGGGTAACTGTTCACACCTACATTAGTCACTCCTTCAACAGGCCATGAAATTGTTCCAGCTTTTAAAATGTGTGAGAAAATCAAGGCAGGTGTTGACACATCATAAATGAAAACCTGACCTTCAGGCTGGTACAGTAGTGGTGTTGTTACTGTTTTCATTCTGGAAACCACATGGCTTGTCAAGATGTAATGAAGTTATTTTGTGCTTTTGCGTTATTAAAACTCAGTGAGGTCTTTGGTCTGCACATGAGAACCATGAGGCTTACTGGTGTTGGAAGTTCTATTGATCCTCAGTACAAAGTATGGCTTTTTTGGATGTTGTTACTGACTTTGTGCAGCTCAGTAGCTGTTGGATTACTTAATAAGGAAGAAACTTGCTACAGAGGGTGCTGCTTTTAGAGGAATCAAATCCTGAACCATCCATGATCCAAAAAACCTTAGCGACTTCCCTGAAAATCCTCTCAGAATAATACCACCCATGGAAACAGCAGACAAAGTGATATTTTAATTTCACAGTAGAACAAACATTCACTGTTTTTTCATGAAAAGAGATGGAAAAATAAAAAACAGGGAGTCAGCTTCAGTGTGTAGATATTTTTCATGAGCTCTTATTTAAACCTGAAATCCAGTGAATTGCTATGGAGCTTCTTAACTCAAGAAATCATTACTTTTCTCTCAAAGGACTGTTTAATCTTCAGTTTCTTACAAGGTTTGTCTTAGAAATAAAACTGTATTGTATCTTGCTACCTTTAACCAACTGTCCTGTTTCTAGTCTCTCTTTTTTCCAAAACTTATACCAGCCTGCAGAATGAAAACACCACAACTGAGCGTGAGGTTCTATTAAAAGTTCAGATTAAATTACCTAAACCATTATGAGTTTTAGAAAGCCTCCAATTTTTTCTTACTAACAATAAGGTAATTTAATTACTCTAATTAGTGATTTAATCACTGTATAAAAACTGCCTTGGTTTTTGTGTGTCACATTTAGCCCTATATGAAAATCTCCTAATACAGCATTAGGGAATTAGAATGATCCTGGTACCAAGTGAAAAGAGCATACTCAGTTGTGTAATAGAAATGCCTGTATTATCTCAATATACCTGCTTTCCTCATTACACAGCTGAAATATTTTCTTCATTTATAATTTGCTTTAATATGTAGAAATGACAGCAGACAATGCAAGAGGATTATTAACCTATTCTTATTTATTTCTCTCTTTTATTTCCTTTTCCAAAAGTGGCTGTCACATTGGTGTTTTCAAACTGCATTTTGAGTTCTCTATCGGTGTCACTTTTTTGATTTTGTATCAAGATCACTTTCTAGTGCTGTGCAATTTTTAATATATTCCAATGACACCTCCTGTGAGGTAGCGATGTAAAGTTGTTTTCAGGCGTATAGTTAGGAACAGAGAAGGTAGAAGCAGCTTTCCTGTTCCTAGCTCTGCCTAGTCATTTAGGCTCCCCTTAACACTTAGAGTTAGGAGATGTATCACCCCCTTCCCCCCGTGGCTGAGCTGGGTCACATCAAAGGCTGTGGCAGGCAGTGTACTGAACTCAACTCAAAGCCTTCAATAGTATTCTCTTTCCTGGAACATATTTCCTTTCTAAAATAAACAAATATATTATGCTGAAGTGATTTGAATACTGCTCCTTCATGTGGCTTGGCAAGAAGCGTGAACTTCACGATTTTTGTATTACTATTTTAAAGTGTTTGATATTTCTCATATTAAACTGATAATGTCATCCATCACCTTGGATTTCATGGTTTCTGTACTGATTGCTTTTCACAGATACTACACTCTCAGGGGAAATTGGCACCAAGAAAAAGGTGAAAAGACTGTTAAGTTTCCAGAGATATTTCCATGCATCCCGGTTACTGCGTGGAATTGTACCACAAGCCTCACTGTACCTACTGGATGAGGACTACCTTGGGCAAGCAAGGGTAAGACTGGTCTCCAGCTCTCCAGTTCTTTTAATAATGCTACAGAGAGTGTCAGTTTTGTTTTAGTCTTCAGATAACCGAATTCCTGGCAGATCTTTCTTAAATGACCCGCGTTATGTGCCTATCTCACAACAAACAGATTGTCCATTCCTCATTTGTGGTTACAGCCTTAAATACATAGGTCTCAAAGCAACAGATAATGTTGCTAAATCTACTCAGCATTTTCAGATTCCAACAACTGAAATTATAATATGAAGTTACTAAAGAATGAAGGATTTCAGGTTAAGCTACTGATTTAAGTGCAGCCCTGACACAGCATTTAGTTCATCCACTTAAAAAAAGACAGGTGTCTCTCACCTGCTGTGGAACAGCTATTAGGCAACCCACAAGAGCTCTCCATAGTGGCAAAGGCTAGGAAGCGTGGAACATTGACTGCAAACTTCACAGTGATCAAAATAAAATTTTATTATTTTGCAGCTCTTACACTTTGAGTGGTATTTTCTAGCAAAACTTTCACAACTGATGGCATTGGGATTATATGCCTAGGCAATTTTTATTCTCTGCTGGAGGAGATTATGTGCCAGGTGTTAGAAAGAAATTAAGAATCCAGAACTGTCTGAATGTAGACTAGAGATCGGAGTGAATGTGTATTTCATTCACACATACATCACTGTAGGTCATAGAGGTAGTCCAGAATCAGTCTCCTGACTCAGCTCCTGCAGTTGTAGGTAATGATGGATTCGTCTGCATGTCTGAGTGGGCTTAACAGTAGCACTGTATCTAAATTTATAAAAGCTGTTCCTGTGTACTGCTTTGTTTAGCACATTGTAACTCATATTCACCATGAGAGCTAAGATTTTATTAAAATTAAAAACTGTATTAAAAACCTATGAGAATTTGCACTGACAGTCTGAGGACATGAAGAAACAATAAAGCATTTGTGCAGTAAAAGGGAATATTTTCATAATATTTTGGTTTATATTAGTCATTGTTTGAGTTCCATTTAGCTGGTATTTTTAGTGTTATATTCAGAACCTTCTCAGTTAAAAGAGAAAGTGATATTTTTTGCAGTACAGCCACATGAGACTGATTTCTGGTATTTCAAATATGACCTCTCTAGGTTTCTCAAAAAAATCTTTAAAGCTGTAGTAACCAATCCTGTGACTGATTAATGTGGAATAATAATAAAAATCTGCTTTACAGTGTGACGTACCAGTCATTGGCCTTTTCACATTTGTTTTTTCCAGCATATGCTATCCAAAGTGGGAATGTGGGATTTTGACATTTTCTTGTTTGATCGCTTGACAAATGGTAAGTAAATTTTTTAAGTCTTTATTTTACTCTCTCTCGTATATGACTATTCAAAAATCTGTAATTAATTGTTTGTTAAATGTTTACAGTTCAGATTACTGAAGAGAAATTTGCCATATTTAACCTCTATTAAAACACATCCTGGAGCTTTTTCAGGCTTTTCCTGAGCTATAGGGTAATGTTTCAATTGTGCTTTTGTACTAACCTAATCCCCTACATTTTTTGTTGTCACCTTTTCAAGAGATGCTTCTGTTTAATTTGCCTGTGAAACTTCCAAGCCACTTTAAATACGCCTGTTAGATACATTGGTCAGTGAATCCAGATCTCCATAATCAGTCAATTTCTATCAGTACTAAAGTCGTTTCAGTGAAGATACCTTTGCTTCTGTTCAGCAGCAAAAATTAGGAAATTTTTAAAGAGAGTAAAAATCCATTAAATGTTTTCTCTAAATAAATGCCTGTAAAACCATCCCCCTTCCCCACAAATGTTCAGACAATAGCTCTTGATCAGGTAATTCAGTATGAGAGAGGGGCATGGTCACACCTTTCCCCTTTCTGTACTGCTCAGAGAACTGAGATCCCTCATTCCTCACCCCAGTCTAGTTAGGTTTGGTTGGGGCAGAAGATGTAGAAAAAAGTTGGTTTAGAGAGTCATTCAGCTGAGTGACTGGCAGTGAAGAGTGAAAAGGATTATTGCAAATTGCCTGGGAAGAAAAAGCATATTCTTCTAAATTATTTTTCTGTGCCCCTGCTCGGTAGTCAAGACCAAGTAAGTTTCCATGTGTTCTTCATACAGATATTTATTTTCCTTCCTGAGTTACATTAAATAAGAAATTTGTTTATGTGTAGTATGGGTTGGTTGGTTTGGGGTTTTTTCTAACTTTTATGGAAACAGTGACACTGAATTAAGCAGTGCAAACTTTTTTAAATACTGTGTTTATGTATAGCTGATCATGCAATACTAGTAAGGCTCAATTTTGCCAGTGTTCCCAGTATTGGATTTACAGTAAGGCCAGTGCAGCATTACAGTGGGATTTGAGACTGTAAATGCTGCTACTCATTTTTCCTGTCTGTGTCATTGTTATGGGATGCAGTTGTAGCTGAGCTAGGTTACATGGGTTAATTACATGTTTATGCAGCCATATGCAAAATAAAAACATTAATTCCATACTCCTGATTTTTAGTAATTAATTAATTTGTACAGTATGGCAAACCGAAATGGCAGAAAAGCCACTCTTGTTTCTGTTGTTTCTAAAGATAGACCTGAATTATGAAAATGATGTCGCTCTCAGACAAGCCTGTCAAAGATTTTGTTAAAACCATGTCAGTTTGCCTTCTTCCAGTTAAAACCACAGTTTGCCTGTCATGTTGAAACAGCAAATGTGACTTTATGGCACACAAGAATGGCATTCCATTGGTACAACATTTCCATCAAATCTTGATTACATGTAGGAGCAATTTGTGTAAGTGACTTCTGAGTACGTGAGAGTCATCTAAGCTCACTTCGTTGGAGATGAGGTGATAGGAGCTGACCAATAGGAAATTACCCAGATTTTTAGCCTTACTTGGTTTGTAACTACATGTATGGGGGAACTTAAGAGTTGTTCCTTTCTCCTTTCAGGAAACAGTCTCGTAACACTGCTTTGTCACCTCTTCAATGTGCATGGACTTATTCACCATTTCCAGTTAGACATGGTTACATTACACAGGTTTTTTGGTAAGTGCACACCTCAAAGCCATCTTTGAATGAAGTTTGTAGATTAAGTAAAGCATCAAAGAAGGCACTGGCTTGGTCTGTCTATGTAAAAATTATGATGGTGTTGGAAATATTTCAGTAAAAAATGTCTATGATATGTATCAGCATACAGTTTCAGGCACTCACGTACTTGGTTCAGTACCTAATCGGTGGAGGGATTTCAAAAGGCTCTGCATTGGGCTGAAGCATCCCAGCAGCACAGTCACACTGGTGATTTAAAATAAAATATGCCATGCAGAGATGTGGCTGGCTTAGGTCCACAAAGACAGACAGACACTGCAGAACCTACGCATGCACAGTACAATTGTGGTGCAGTGTAATTATTTTAGTGACTAAAAGACCACTGAGACCCAGGGCAGTTAAAAGCTTATGTGCAAAATTTAACAAATTATATCAAGCTGTCCTGTCTACACTGAACAGTGTTGATGAAAGCCCCTGCTGCTGTTACTGCCAACAGAAATATTAGCCCCGTGCTGTCAGTGAATCAAAAGAAGAAATTGGCCAAAATCAATTACTTTTTGCATCACTTTTTGAAAGCAGCTAAATGCCAGTTTTTCAGGCTGTCAGGCAGAGTTTCCAAAGCAGGGTCTCTTCTTTAAGACTGCCTAATTTTTGCTTCTGGAAAGTGTTCCTCTGGTGCGGACAAAATCTCCCTGCTGTTTCTAACTCCTATGGGCAGACGTGAAGCGGACAGTATGGTAATTAGAGCTAGTGGTATAAACTCACAGTTTAAGGGATTACCCACTGTACCTCCTGATGCTTGTGTGGCTGGAAACAAACAGAAGGCTTGGACTTTCTTTGGCGCTCCTCGTGCTGGCAGCAAGCGCCATGGGAAATCTGCCCATCATTGGCTTTCCATTTGATTAATTCTATCATGTCTAGGAGAGTGCTTTAGGCACGATCACATGCAGCCTCCAGTACTCACGTGGTGGTGTCCCACCACCACGTAATGGTGCACATGCTGCTGCAAGGAACAGAGGGATGTGAAGCACACATCTCAATGATTTTTCTGTCTCAGAGAAAGCTGAGAGTTAAGAGGTTGGTGCTCCTGGTCCAACTGGACTGGTTCCAGCGCTGCAAACTGAAGCAAGAGGGACTGGCATTTTAAAATGAACACACAGATGTGACTAAAATTGTCACAGGAGATTTTGCTGTGAATACCCCAATGCTGTTTTTTTTTTGATTCTTCCCCTGGGGGGTGTAGAAATGCCTTTGCCTGTAGTTCATCACTCAAATAACAAATCATGGCAGGATCTCAGGGTCTCACTCCCTGCTGCCGTAAAATAGGTGGTACTGCCTTAATGGCGCACTACTACCCTACAACAGAAGCCTAAATAATTACACTCCGTTGTGGATAAATTTGCCTCTCTTCCTTGTTTATTTTACTCCTCAATGAGAGCCTTCACTAAGGCAAGAAAGAGGTGATTTATGCGCTAGTCCCAGTATATCCCCTTGGGCCTCACAAATCCTTTCATGCATTTTTTTCTCTAAAGGTACCCCGATAAAAGCAGCAATTTAAATAAACTACAGCTATTTGAAGGAAGTCCTCAGGCAGCTGACTGCAAAACCTCAGATTGTATTTTAAGTCCAGTTCCCACTTGTGGCCATGGCATTCAGGGACAAAAGGATCTTTGTTTTCTGTTTTGATTCACAGTTATGGTTCAAGAAGACTACCATAGCCAGAACCCATACCACAATGCTGTCCATGCTGCTGATGTCACACAAGCTATGCACTGCTATCTGAGGGAGCCCAAGGTAATGACGAAGAGATACTTCTAGACAGCAGAAAGTGATGGTCTGCTGCAAGTCAGCAACAAGTCAGGAGCAGCCTTGGCTACAGATTACAGCTGTTTCGGTCAAGGTGTGAGAGTCACTTCTCATCACGCAGGCATCCTGTCTGAGTGCTGCCATATGAGCTCCAGCCACCACGGCACTGTGACCCAGCCACCCACTGGTGCCTGAAGTTCTTCTCCCATCAAGCTCAGAAGGAGGCAGTGCATGTCTGTGCCTCAGCCGCCTCAGAGCATAAACTCCCCACATCACTATTTCAAAATACCAAATTAGGTGCAATTTCAGCAGGAAAGGGTGGTGGCCCACCCCTTCAGATGGGTCTGTTGCAAGGGTGTCCTCTGCATGAGTATTTGTCTGCTGCTGCAAGTTCTCACAGCATCAGAGTGCTGGTGCCTTGTGTGTTACTGGAAGGCATTGTGATACTGCTGTGCTGAGCCACAGTATAAGAACATAACTAATCTTTTCTGGCTAGGCTGAAATGAAAGGATGTTCTGCTAGAACTAGCAGTTTGTTATGCAAGAATATAGCAATGGTGAGGACAGGAGCAGGCCCCACCTTTCCTGTATTTTCATCTCCTGCAAGATCTGCAAGTCCTTTCTTGCCAAGAAGTGCAGAGGACAGGCAACATCCAGAACCTGGACCATACTGCTCATACTGCTCCTCAGTTCTGACCTCAGGATGCTTCTTTCATCTCATAGAGCTGTACTCTGTACAGACTCATTGGGCTGGCAATAACTGCCTCACTCTCACAAAGAGAAAGTGCTAAGACTACCTTTCTTTGCTTCTAAATGACCCCTGTAGCAGAAAAAAATCTGGACAAGTTTTCCAACTTGAATGTTTGAAGTTAGAAGGTTAAATTATATTCCCTAATAAAATACATATACTTGAACTGAGATAGGTATTTAAGAGCCAAGGCTGACATTTCAGAAGTTGATAAACTCTGCATTTTATAATACAGTGCTATGCTAGAGCAAGAAGCCTGATATTTTGTTGGCATTAATAAATATTTGGAGAGTACAATGGATGATAACATATGACAACCTGCCAGGCTACCTGTTTGCTTTTTAAAACAAATGAGACTATGCTGAAGCCCTTCTATTACAACAATCCTTATATTGCCATCAGTAATAAAGAGATAAGAAATACAAAGGGTAATAAAAGATGATTATGTAGTATAATATCTTTATAGATGTATGTTCAACATTTACCTTGAAAATATTGTTCACAAAATTTATACTTGACATTTGTGTACAAATGCCAACACACCCAATCTATGCCATGATGTCAGCTGGTTTGTTTATTTACCAAAATAAGTGTTTACTGTTCATGTTCTTGTTGTGATTAATGTGTGTGATGATTCAGCTTGCCAACTTCCTCACCCCATCGGACATCATGCTCGGACTGCTCGCAGCCGCAGCTCATGACGTGGATCACCCAGGGGTCAACCAACCCTTTCTGATTAAAACCAAACACCACCTTGCCAGCTTGTACCAGGTAAAACTGCTCATTAAGTTGCTGACATAAAAATGCAGTCAAGGAGAGTTTAAGCAATTTGCAGTGAACTTTTAATGCCAAAATCTGACAGCAGAAGGATGTGGGTCAAGTGATCCTACACTTTGGAGTCTGGACAATTTCAGTCAAGGACCTCACTGGGTGTCACTTCTTAGAGCAAAGCTGGTACAGGAAAAGAGGTGGAAATGTCAGATTTTTTGGGGGGACATTTAAGTCAGATCAGTTGTGTGAGTTGTTTCTGCTGTAGATAATCTGGGGTGATGAACTGTGGGTAGGACATTTAAAATCATGACAAGAAGATCTCATCTTCTTTCAGTGGGCAGATAACCAGCAGGCATGCTCTAAATTAGTATTGCATTAAAGGAAACCTTTGCTTCATGTGGCTGTAGTAAAATGAAACATTTAATGAACACTGCATTAAAAAAAAATAGAAGACAGATGAAACCAAAGGAAAAGTTGTAGACATTTACAGTAACATTCCTTGAGATACAAAGAACTTCAAGAAAGCCACTAGGTCACACCACAGGCTGTCTAGACCAGTATCCTGTTTCTAAGAGCAGCCAGTAAAAGATCTCAGAGAGAAACATAAGTCTGGGATAAGTACAGAGTTGTCCTTTACCTAGTATACATCCTTTCAGCTCTGGCAAGCAGTAGTAGAAAACTTCCTGTAACAAAAACACAGACCCTCTTGTTCAATCGCCAGCAATGAACCCATGCTGCCTGATTTTTGTGGTCCTTTTTGAATAAATTTGAGATTTAGGCCCATGGCAATCATTGTAGCTCTGTATTTTATCTAAAACTGTCCTATGAGTATAATCTCCACACACATGTGTACGTTGTTATTATATATGCACATCTCTCTATTCTTTGCATTGTATTTATATATACAATGGGCAGAGCAATTTGCTGCCAGAGCAAATCTTAATTTTGGTTGCACTAACCATAATTCACAGGTAGTAAATGGAGTTAATAGTGATTTCTAGCCTTTAGAATCACAGACTGATAGAATCACAGAATCATGAAGGTTGGAAGAGACCTTTAAAATCATCCTAGGTCCAACCTAACTGTTCACCCAGCACCAGATCCAGACACCTCTTAAACACCTCGAGGAATGGTGACTCCACCACCTCCCTGGGCAACCTATTTCAGTGTCTGACCACCCTAACAGTGACAGGTTTTTTTCTACTGTCTAATCTGAATCTCCCCTGTCTGAGCTTAAGGCCATTCCCTCTGGTCCTCTCACTGCAGTCCCAGCAGGAGAGACCAGCCCTCACCTCCCTGCAGCCTCTTTGCAGGTAGGTGCAGGGAGCAAACAGGTCCCCCCTGAGCTGCCTTTTCTCCGGGCTAAACACCCCCAGCTCCCTCAGCCCCTCCTTGTAAGACGTTCTCTGGTCCTTTTATGAGTCTTGTTGCCCTTCTCTGGACATGCTCTAGCACCTCTAGCATGCTCTAGCAGTGTCCTTTTTAAAGGGAGGGGCCAAGAACTGGACACAGCATTTAAGGTGTGGCCTCACCAGTGCCGAGTACAGTGGGACAGTCACTGCCCTGGTCCTGCTGGCCACACTATTCCTGATACAGGCCAGGGTGCCCTTGGTCTTCTTGGCCACCTGGGCACACACTGAATCATGTTCAGCCAGCTGTCAACCAGCACTCCCACTGGGCTGCTTTCCAGCCACTTTGGAAGAGTCAATTTCCACCTTTGTGGAGGTTGTCAGAAACAGAATATCCATAACATTAAAAATTAGCCTACCTGACAAAGACTCACTAGTAGCTACATTCACATACTTAGCAAATTGAGAGATTGCTGTGATGTGCTTACTGCTTGATAATCTCTTTTTCTACTCTACACAAGCAACGTTTGGGTTTTCCCATAAGAAGTGGATTGTGGAATGGTGCAACTGTCCTGCCCTCAGACATGGGAATGGGCTGGACTGTGGGAGCCCCAGCCAAGGCACAGTTATGCTCAAACACTGCAAACTTTGTGACTGGCCTCCTCATAAGCTGATGCAGCTTATTGTGTCATAGCCATATGTTTCTGGTCCAGTCTTTTCTAAAGGTCGGGCCAGCTGAGTGCGGAGGGGAAAAAGCCAGGGGCCTAAGCTGCAGTACTTTGGGAATGGTAAGGGTGCTCTGAAGAGGAGTGAGTAGAGCCATTCCACAAAACCCCTTGTCTTTGAAAAGGTACAAACAATTCCTTCTCAAATTAATAGTGGCAAACAGTACTTTATAATTAGGTTGAAAAAGCAGGTTAATCTGAAAGACATACAGCTAAAATACTGGTATCTTGGAGAAGTGGTTTCTTCTCAGGTATTTGGGTTTGAATATACTTACAAATATTGGTTACAAAAGGCAGTGACAAAGCAGAAAATGCAATCTTTCAACAGCAAATGAGATCTGAAGTACCCTACTTAAGGACATTCACTGGCAAGTTTGAGTTATTTTAACTGAAAATGATCCCACATTGTTTTGAAAGATTTTAGTAGTATACAGTATATGGATGCCAATAAAAATAACTCCTAGAAAAAAGTTTTGCTGAAAACATTTATAGTCAAAATTTTGGATTTAGTGAATAGTCTTTAAAACATGTACTTTAACATGTGCTTGAAACAGAAACAAAGTTCTTAGGTTTTTGGTTTTTAAGCAGCAGAGCCACAGAACTGCTGGGATTAATCAGCAAAAGGATCAAATGAAAGTAAGTTTTAACAGAGCTGGCAATCATCTGTCATTGAGACAGTGGACTTATCCATGTATGGCATTTCTATGTTTTTAAATGTCTCTTGACATTTAAATTAAAACTTTACATTTGGAAGAAAAGGTTTTGCAAAATGAGGTAGGTCAGTTCTTGACAAAGATATAAAGTGTTTGACAGCCTCTGAAAAGCATATGTGAGAAGAGTCATATTTCAGGAAGACATCACCAAGGACTTCAGAGCTTTCAGTATTTATTTTCAAACTCAATCTGTATTTTTTGATGCAAGACACTTTGTTTTGTAATCTGGGGGGTAATTTGCTACGGTCTGTTGCACGTGATTGCACACACCATAATTTTCTAGAAAGATAAAAGCAGTTCATTGAAATCTCCAGCATTACAAGGACAGTTGAGAGCACAGAAGGGGACTCTAGTGGTCTGGAGGTTAGTTTTCCTGTGAGGAAGACAAACAACATTCCTTGTAATGTGATGCAGACTTTGTTTCTAACTTGCATTGTCTGGCGTTTAAATGAAGGGTAAAAGTTTAGAAGTGTGGATAGATCACATACAACATCTGTAGTACAAAACATTTCAGAAAACTATGAAAGGACACTTTACAACTTCAATGTAGGTAAGCTGGAAATAGGAAAGTGCATTTTGGGCGTCAGTACTCTTATGCAATCTTCCTTAAAAGCAACGCTTCTAATTATAAGTGTCATTTTTGACTATTTAATATTATGTAGTTAAACGAACTGCTCAATGAGTAAGAATAGATTGAAGAGATTGAAAGAAAGTCTGATCCCCTCTGACTTTGAATTGAAATTGAAATTTGCTCTGCACCTAGTTAGTAGCAAGTCTCCCTCTCTTCAAGTTACTGTTCTTTTTCCAGTGTGTATGTTGAATGCAGTGGTTCGAATAGCTCAGACTAAGTAACAGACTAGAAATATTGTGGTAGCTTAAGTAAAATAAACTGTCATAGTCCTGAAGTCTCTGTTACAGCAATCTGCTGGGCTTGGGCTGTAAATGCAACAGAAGCTTCCTGTAGTGCAGCCTTTAAAGCAAAGCTGCACTACTCAGTTTTTTTAAAAAACCAAAACACCACGTGAAGCAGAGCTGAGAGCCCCAGTCTGCAGGCCAGCATGGAGACTTTCCCTGCATGGGTTGTCTCCCACCAGCCTGGGTGATCAGCTAGCTCATGGCAATTAGCCTTAATAAAGCAGTAGTGCTATTCCTAGGGGGAATAGCTGACTCTAATAATTGCTGGCAGCCGCTTCAGGGATTCTGGCTCCTTCCATTTAAGAGGAGAGTCATATGACTTCATGCTCAGTTGTTGCTTGTCAATGTGACCTTTCCTTTTCCCTCCTCCCTGTAGTTTCAGTGTGGGAAACTAAACAGTACAGTGATGTCAATTTGAGGTTCCCCTTACAGCAGCAGGCAAAGAGCAGAAATGTAAAGATGTGAAATTGACTACCTGAGTGTGCTTTTTCCTATGAGTAGCTACTAACTGGATGCTGGAAAGGTCTCAGATGCCTACACCGCTTCTCAGGTGCCTCAGCCCTATTCTGGCTGGCCTTCAGTATGGCCAAGGAGCAGCTGCATCCATGGAGTCTAATTCCCTCTTGGAGGCATGTGCTGCTGAAGCAGCTCCTCACCGCAAGTAAGGCTGCCATGCTGGAAGGGATGTGAGGACACAGCGTGCTCCAAGGAGGATCTCCCTGATCACAATGTTTCGAGGATGCAGTCAGACCAGAGTCACAGGAAACTGTGCACACAGGCACTGTCTTAAACAAGTGTAAACCTTCCCAAAAGCTAAAGGTGACATCAGATAGAGTTTGTCCAAGTTAGTAGGAAGATGGCAGCCTGTGGCTTTGGGGTGACTCTTGGGACCAGTATTCAGTGCTGCGACTTGGTAGGTGAAAAAAAACCAAAAAAAATTTGTTATTATGTCCTATTACATTCTCTTATTTTTCTTGGTCAGAGTGTAGGGTTGCAAAAGTCCATCCTGATGTATTTAGGCAAAAGGAGAAAAGGGATATTTAAGTTGGCAAATGAACAGGATTGCTGTCAAAAGTAATTTCTGTATTGCATAACTGATGTTGCGATCTGAGTCCATCAGCTCTTCCTAAGAAAAGGAATTGGTTTTTACATGGTTTGAAAATTTTGGATTTGGTTTTACTTTGGTTTTTTTCCCCCAGAATCTGTGATTTTTGTAAGGGAAACAAATAGACAAACCCAGAGAAATAACAAAGCAATACTGTTTCTGTGAATTCAGAAGCAACAAAAAGCACTGTGGAAAATAGTGCGATAGGAAGTCAATCCAATTTGTACTCTCACCTTTGCACTAGGCAAGATGATCAAAATGCAAATTGGATCTTGGTTACTGGCAATGTTTAGTGTTTTAACTGTCACCAGATATGACAGGACTACAAAGAAAGATGGGACAGACTTAGGCAGAAAATACTGCTCAGTCCCTCTTGGAAAAGTGGAAGCTGCACATCATGTCCCATGGGAAAGGCGGTACTATGGCAGCAATACCTCAGAGCTGTGGGACTGTGCGTGAAGGAGCTAGAGGTCAGCAGTGGCTAGAGAGAGAGATTCTGACTCCACTTTCCCTGCTGGCAGTGGCAGGGTGGAGTCCTTCTTCTGCTGCCTGTTCAAAAGGTTTGGTGTATGCTTTGGTTCGGGTTTGTTCTGTTTTGTTTTTCTTATCCAGTTCTCATCTACTGCAAAAGATGTGAACTGCCCAAAACAGGGAACAGATGATAGAGGTTTCTGAACAAGTGACATTTCTGAGGCATTTCATGGTAGAAAGTACTCTGTAAACTAAACAAGTGATGATGGGAAAATGCATTGTGTGTTAGGATAGTAATTTCAAGTCATCAGACATAAGGTATAAAATTTCTTGTAATTTACTGACAACCTAGAAAGCTGGGTTTCAACTCCCTAGCAGTTTTTTTTCACCACCTAACTTTGGTTCCACTTAGTTAAAAGCAAGAAAACAAAGAGGAGTCAAAATTTGTTGCAGACTTGAGTTGCTGAAGCCTGCAAATGCTCAGCAGTACTGCTATTCCTCTTGTTATCACTGAACAGCTGCAGGCAGCTTCCAGTTCCCTGACTCAAAGGGAAATTTGGCAGTTTAGTTTTCTTTTTCTTGTCCTCTCTGCATTCAAACTGTAGAGGCTGAAAAGTCAGCCTAGAATCAGTAGGAGGTAAAAATACGCTTTTGCACTCCTGCTTTAATTTATTTGTTAATAAATCTGCTAGAATGCAAACTGCCTCCCACTCAGATGAGATTAGCTCCTCTGTTCACAGCAGGATTCAAAAACTGCAGAACAACAGGCCTCTAGGGCTGACCCTTAGCTAAGAAACCCAGAAGCACAAGGTCCTTAACTGTGGAAATCTAGACCAGTTACTCTAATCCAACTGTGGCTGAAAAGCACACATTTTAGGCTCATGTTACAGAATGTCCAACCAGCTCTGGGTATCATGTGACATGGCAAATCCATATGTGTACCTGTACCATGGATACCATCCTAATCCTTGGTTTTATGGGTGTTATTCCTCCCCAGAATGTGTCCGTGCTGGAGAACCACCACTGGCGCTCTACCATAGGCATGCTTCGAGAGTCACGGCTGCTTGCCCACCTGCCCAAGGAGGTCACGTAAGTGTCCACCAGAATCACTGAAACTAGGCCATGGCCTCCTTCTCCCTTCTTGAAAGCACATTGGGAAAGAGGCCCAGGCTTCAGAATAGGCTGAACTTCCTGCACCTTCTCCACTGTGAAATCATGAGATGAAATTATACAGCGGAAGTAATTTTAAAGACCTACCCACTTCTGCAACACAGGAATGGCCACTCTCAGCACCAGGACCACGGAGAGTCCCAGCAAGAGTGGACTTGTTCAGATCAATTGTTGGCATTTTTCATTTTACATAGCACCAACCAAATAAGGAAAGATTTAGTGATTAAAAACAGGAAATTGAAGGAGTTGGTCGAGGAGCATCAAGACTGCTCCGGACTTCCACACGTCACTGAGGGAATGTGGTTCAGTCTTTAAGGATAAAGCAAAAAAAGAACAGCCACATGAGCAACTTGGCCAAGTTGCTGCTAGCTTTTTACTTGTGTTAGTCCCACCAAGGATGGGAGACTGAGACAGTGAACAGACTGCAGTAATACATTTTAAATCACAGGTGCCCCTACCAGGAATATAAACAAGTTACCTGGAAGCAGTAAGCGTTATATCCCTCCAGAAATTCTTTGCATCAGACCAACAACTTTAAAGGGATTCAGTCTAGACCTTCACAACTTTGACTGCATCTTCAAAGTTGCAGTGTTCACCGCTCAGCTCTGAGCAGCTGAAGTAAGACGTGATCATTTTTCTTGATGCAACATGCTGTTGTTTCACAGTGGGTTATTTTTGTACTTTCCTAGCACTTTTCAGAAGCTTTCAGAACAACCTGTGCCAACAGGCATTTTTCCTTTACATTATCTATTCTTGAACCCACTTGGGCAGGTAGAACAGTTGTACCCTGGAAAACCCAGCAGAGACTGACCAGACTGGGTCCATAAAGAAAGAGGGAGCTTTGTGCCAGTTCCAGTGATCCAGAGCAGGTTGTTTTGAGCTCTTAATGTTGAATGGTTTCATGATTAAAAGGGTTTATTTACCTTCATTGCAGACAGGACATTGAGCAGCAGTTGGGCTCTCTGATCTTGGCAACAGACATTAACAGGCAGAATGAGTTTTTGATCCGTCTGAAATCTCATCTTGACAATCAGGATTTGAGGCTGGAGGATGCACAAGACAGACATTTTATGCTTCAGGTAACTTCAAATTTTTTTTATTGTTTTTATGAATATTTCAGGTCACAGTATTTCCTACTATATGTTAAGAGTAGTATGTTATAGCATGTCTGGACATAGCCTCTCCTTACCTATTACCATGAACACTTCCCTTCTGCCACCTTCTGGCCTGTCAGGCAAGCATAAGGTGCCTCCAGTATTTCCTTATGTAATTTCCTTGAGTTAAAAAGCTATGAATGCAACAGATACAGGAGAGTGTCAAATGCTAAGGAATGGAGATAAGCTAGATTATTTTATTTCCAGAACACTGCTTCTCTTGCCAGGTAATGCTTAGTTGTAGTGTCTCTCTCTCTTCTGGCAAATGTCACTCCACTGGTGTTATTTTCTAGCACTGTGCAGGAGAGCTCCCTCGTTGGTGTTCTTTCCAGGACAGCCTGACATCGGGTCTCCAAGTCCTGTTCCTGTGATGGATGCTCAGACACTGCCTCTGCAGACAGATGTTGCCATGGCAGCAGATGCTTCTCTAGTGCATCTGCCCAGCTAATGGAAAACCCATGCTTTATTCAAAACTCAAATAGGTTCATATTGGTTCTTCCAGCTAAGCAGCAGTCATTAGCAGACTCTTCAGAATAAACCTCTATCTATTAAAGCATTATTGTTATTAATGTAGCTACATATACTTGCTTCTTTGGAGAAATTACATTAATTTCAATCCTAAATACATAAAGAATTTGAAGTAATAATTTTCATTTATAAAACAAACACCTACATATTTTTATTCCATCAAAGTCACAGAAAAGGTGACAGCTGCAAGGAAAGAATTGTTAATCTGTTAATTCTTCCCCCTCCAGCAGCATGGGAAATGTAGTAGCTTCTCACCTGTTCTGTCTCAAACACAGTCTTCTGTCAGACTCCTGCACAGACTGTGGCAGGGCAGGGTGACAGGTTGACCGTATTTCTGGACAGATAAGAAAATTGTGCAAATACCAAAAGCAGAGGAATTACAGCTCTTAGCTATGGCAAAAAAAAGGTTTCTTATGCACTAGGAACTTAGGAACAAGGGAACAGACAGTAAGATTTACTTATCTGATTAATTAGTTATGGAAGAAGAAAAGAAAAAGATCAAGAACTCTTGATTGATTGGAGTAAGCTAAAGAATGTTTGAAAGGTCCTTGCAGTAGACAATAACATTAAGTCTAATCAGCTTAAACCAGAGAAAAATGACCTGGAGATTTCTCTCTGCTGGTTCAGAGGCCTGAACTCTTAGAGGAAACTTATGTTTTCTTCCCAGGTGCCAGAATGACTTCTGACTCCTGTCAGACTGAATGACTGTGTTCAGTCTGTGAAGAAACAAGGCACAGGATATTTTGTTCCAAGGCAGTAAGACAGGCAGACTATTACATGGTTGACTTTTCTGAAGTAGTTACTCGGTTCTCATACTCATTCTCATACAAAGCACTTAAAAGTACTAGTTAACTTAAGTGAAACCAGGCCAGGGGCAGTGTGGAGAGTCCTGTGCTTAGCTTTGTAAACAAAAATATGCAGATATTAAGATGAAGTGTAATTGAAGTGAGATGCAAGGTCACTCACTGAGACTGCAGAGAAATCATGCCCAAATACACCAGCTTGGCTCTTCCCTTCCTTGTCATCAGCCATGGATGCTGAGCCAAGCAGTCAGCAGGAGCCAGCCTGAGGCTTTTGTTGGCTTATTCCTTCCAAGGAATATCCAAAACACTTTGCAGCCTTGGAATTTGGCCCTGCTCTTGTTCTCACTACGGTAAAATGGAGGGCTGAATGAAAGTTTTGTTTGCAGCTTAAGTTAATGCTCTTTCCTCAAAGGGCACATTTGGGTGAGGCTGAGCCTCTGAAAGGTAATCTTAACCCTTCCCAGCATTGCTGGTGGGGCCTGGGAGTTCCATGACTACAGATTTACTGCTGCAGCACTGCTAAACAGTAACTTCCTTTCTCACTACTGCTTTTCTTCTTGCTTTCAGATTGCACTCAAGTGTGCTGACATTTGCAACCCTTGCCGGGTCTGGGATCTGAGCAAGCAGTGGAGTGAGCGGGTCTGTGAAGAGTTTTACCGGCAAGGTCAGCCCCTTCAACTCACAGCAGTCCCTTTCACCTCAGCTTTCCATGGTTTGTGTGTGACAAGCCAGAGGTAGCACTGAAATGTGCCTTGAGAATGAGCTCTTCAGAGGTGCGCTGCCCCATTGGAAAAGTGGGAAGGGGTAGAAGAGCAGCAAGCGTTTCTCTGCTCCTCTACCAGCATCAGGCAGGAGGGAGGCTTTTGCTGTGCCTCAGCACTTGAGTTCAGCTGCAAAGCCCATGGCTGGGTTCTTCTCTGAGGCCCTCCAGTGAGCATTTCTGAGGCACTCCAGTGAGCATTTCTGAGCTGGAATGGTGCCGGCACCACACTGCCCCAAAATCCTAGCACCGGGTTTTATCTCGCTTTTCATGTTCCCACTGCAACTCTGATGGGAGCCTTACCCTCACTGTTTCCCAAATATGACACATTCTTCTGCCTGCAAATGCAGAGAAAGGGTTCAAACATGCTTCCCAGCATGCTGATGAAAGGGCCAAAGCAGACATGCCAAACCTCAGCTAGAACCTACTGCAAATGTTTTCAGACCCCTGCAGAGAGCACAGTCAAGCAGGGTTTTTTTGAAACACAGTAATTGCACCATTTGGCTCTATCTGCATAGGCAAGGTCATGCTGTGCTACAATACAGGGTGCAGCAGAGTTTAATCAGTGCTAAATTCTTTGTTCAGATCATCCTGAGAGTTGAAGGCAAGCGGAAGAGCACACAATGAAGTTTTTAGTTAATATAATTTTCTGCACTGCAAAAATTAAGCCACGTCTGAGCTGGTACCTGGTATAGTTAGTCTGTAACAAGGACAGACAGGTCAGCAAGTTAATTTTCAGCCAATGTCAGTTTAAGCTGGTGAAATGCCTTTGATGCAACATAAGCAACTTGCCCAGTGCAGGTTTAGTTAGTCAGATGTGTAGTGAAGGCATAATCAGCAGGCAGCCCATGGAGGTGCAGTACCTCACCTTTAGTGTATTAGGGGACCATGCTGAGAAAGACAGCTCAACTCTTAAAAGTGTAAGCTTTTTCCACTGCCCTCAAGATTTGTTCATCTAACATCTAAAATATACCTCTGAAAGGGGATACCTGAGTACATGAGACCAGTTAAAAGCACCACAGGGAGAAAAGGAGCATTTTATGTGGGACAATTTTACAGAAACTGTGGTCTGATTGTCACTAGTGGCTGTATAATCCTGTTCAGTAGTACAACATCCTCAGTATTAAATAGCATGCATTTAGATACCATTATCACTTTAAAGTGTTTTTGTAGACGTCTCTACCTCCTTACACACAATGATGGGGCTTGAAGGTATTTTTCAGCACTAAGTTTAGCATCTGGAACCCAAGGTCTCATGTTTTGATTTTTAACTGTAGATGAGACAGATAATACCACAATTAGTGTTTTGTTTAATCTTCCTTCAGGAATGAAGTTTTAACAGAACATTTCTAAGGCCATTTTAATAGAGACTCAGATCCTGATCTTCTAATGTTCTGGTGCATCTACACTAAATGTTAATAAATAAAATACACAATCCAGGTACATTTCAGGGAGCATCTGACGCCTACAGCAGCTCCTAACAAAAACCTTTTCCTAGGAAAATACTCTAATTTGTTTTCAGATCTTTTAAAAGTCAACACAGCTAGGAGCACAAGGTAAGAAATAAAACTTGATTTGTATACATGAAACTGGAAGTGGTAAGAAAAAGCTTTCAAGAAGATGGCTAATGTTGAAGCAACATTAATTATCAGTTGCTCTGATAAAGTTTTAAAATTGCTTGGAAGATTTTCCCTACCATGAAAGTTCTCAGGAACTAATTAATGCAGTTCCTTTTATAGTAACTGGAAACAAAAAAAAAAAAAAATTTACCATCATTTTAAGTTCTTACCATGGAAAAGCAAATCTTACTTCTGTCAACTAAGTGATTTCTGAAAGACAAGAAGATGTGGATATACTTTGAGCCAGACAGATATGGATATACTTTGAGTCAACCATTTTCTACCCAGAACACCTACAGAGGGGATATCACTGTAATTAGAAACTTTCTTTTAGTCAAATATTTTTGGAGGGGTAGATGATAAGACAAATTGCACATTTGGCAACATAAGAAACTGTTATTGTGTCACAGATTTGCTGAATTGTTCCTTTTGATTGTTCACGAAGCTAAAAATGTTTTCTTGATGCATTCTAAGTGCTCAATTAGAACTGAAAATAGTCTGTTCACATTTAAGAAGTGATTTTGTGCTGCAGAGGGAAGAAAGGCAAGGCTTAAAAATGCACACAGTGTTTTATATGGGGCTGTAGAACCTGAGTAGCACAGTAGCAAAAACTGTTCATGGGGAGAAATGAGCTTTTACATAAAAACAGTGGATTTAAAGGAAAATGTTTATTTATGGGCTGAATACAGTGTTTTGTCTAAATTAGCAGGTCTGTCTTTCTAACAAAAATGATCTTCCTAACCAGCCCTCACTACATCTTTATTGGTAAATCAGATGGACACAATATTATTGTCTGTGGGGAAGTGGCACATCTTAGCTTGCACACAGTTGACTCTCACTCCCTTCCATGCTGTAGACAGGAAAGGTCCTGTACCTCTTGCAGTATTCAGGATTGTACCCTGGCAGGGAAGGCTAACAGTCACAAAGGATGAACGTGTTGCACTCACAGACAGAGAGTGTTTGTTTTAAGAAAGCCCCTACACCCAAAACTTAACTCAGAGCAATCTTTGCAGGAAGTAATTTCAGGCATGGGGAATGCAGTCTCTCCAGCAGAAAAAGTGACTGTTGTCTTGGCATGGCAGTGAGCAAATTACACCCTCTGAGATATTTTTCTGCTGAATTCTTAAATCCAGCATGGTCGTTGCTATTGATTACCTTCAACTCCATAAAAAACATCTGCTGCCATTACTATGTACAGAAGCCTGTCCTGTGTGACTATTTCTGCAGGAAGAATTATTCTGCAGGAATAATTTCTACTGACTGTTTATAAGTGTCTTCTCAATGTCAAACCTGGTCAATTCTGCATCAATGGCAATCTGAGGTGGCATCTGGAGTGAGCAGATCCCCCCGGCAGGTTTTTCTTCCAACAATTTGAAAGAGTCCCCAGGGCTGGTCACAGCAGGAGCTGCAGGAATCTTCAGAGCAGTCCTGCATTTGAAACTGGAGACCTCCTGATCCAGTTAATACTCTGCTATGAAGGTGGCTAGGAGTTCAGCCAACTACTTTTCTGTCTCGAGTCAGTCCTGTGCAGATGCCTCTCTGGGGACTTCCTGGATGATCCAGGACATAAATATTCTCAGTGCAACAGTAAAGGCATATCTTGATACCCAGCTACTGCAAAGTAATAAGACAGACTTTTTAATTTCATCCTTTTTCCACATTTGTATCATGAGCTCCATAGCTCTTGATGCTTGAAACATTGCTAGAGTCCATGCTTTGGCCCTTACTAGTTTGTTAGTGCAGCCACTGCTGTGGGCTGCCAGGCTCCAACACTCTTCCATTTACAAGCCACTTCCACAAGAACACACTAGCAATTTCCACTACAGTACTACTGTAAATCTGAAATTGATGCACTGCAGTTTTCTGGTAGGAAGTGATCTGAACAATGAGTAAATGAACTAGAAACTAGAATGTCTTAAAAACCTTTCACATGAGAGAGTCTATTTTAAAAATTATGGTACTCAGAACACTTACATGCTCAGATTCAATGTTCATCTAAAAGTTGTCTTTTCTTACATTTTTCTTTGTATGGATAATTGGTTTCTCTGATACCTAAATAGAAAAAGTCCAGAAAATGAAGGTATTTAGACATTTACCATGGTCATCATTGGTAGAAGATTCCAACCCTTCACACAGTTGCAGACACTGTAAGAGTGTGGCATAGGTATGGAGAAGAGATAAAAGTGGCAGAAAAATATTTTTTTCCCTTTTTTTTTTTTTTTTGCAGGTGATCTGGAACAAAAATTTGAACTGGAAATAAGCCCCCTTTGTAATCAGCAAAAGGACACAGTACCAAGCATCCAGATTGGTAAGTATTAGTTTCATTCTCTTCACGGTTATCTCACTATGGCAAAACCTCTAAGAGAAACTTTTATTCACCACATGCCCCACTCTGATCCAGTTGTTTTAACAATAAGAGCTGCAGGTACTGTAAGAGTTAAAAAATATGTTCTAAATTAAAATGTTCAAAACAAAATCTATCTAAGCCAAATGTTCAACAAAAAGACAAAGGAGTCTTTGCATAGGGGGAAAATACCCACAGGAAAAAATTGCAGCCAGTGTTAAACACTGGTTACTTTCTTGTCTGAAATCTCCTCAAAGGTTGCTGACGGTCACAGAGTTTACTGTGACACACACAGGTAAAGCCATATCTTGTCATGTATGCTGGTCAGAAGCTGTGCATTTCAAAAGGAATTAATGTCTGAGAGTTGGTTGTTATTTCTCATCAGGATGTTTGCCACTTACCTTGCTCTGTGCTTTTGAGGCACTCGGTGGGGCAGTGCACTTGGGGAATTAACTTGACACTCACCAGCTGTTCCTTGTGTGTTTCTCCAGGGTTCATGACATACATCGTTGAGCCACTCTTTGAGAGGTGGGCCCAGTTTACAGGCAACACTCCCCTATCTGAAAACATGCTAAACCATCTCAGGAGGAACAAGGCCAAGTGGAGAAGTTTGCTCCACAAGCAACACAGCAGTAGTAGGAGCAACGACCACTCAGGCCAAGTGACTGGCAGCCAGGAACAGACTTTAAATGAAGAAGAGACTCCTTAGTGGCAGCTTTGCACTTTTCCTTCTAGCACTGCTATCTCCGTCTTGGTCACAGCAGCAAAAAAGGTCCCAGAGAGCAGGAGCCTGTTGTCAACACCGTGCAAAGGCAAGAAATGGCAAAGCTCTAAGGGTCCTCATGAACACGCCCATGGTTCTGCTGGGTTTCTTTCTTCATGTTCCTCTCCCCTCTCTCCATTCTGCGCATGCCTGATGCCATTGGTCACTCCTGATCCCAATCTGCCCCAATGTGGAGTCCCAGCAGGCTGGAAGCCAGGCCAGTTCCAGCTGCCATGAAGCAGGGAGGCTTGCTGAGAGAACAGGGGGCACAGAGAGGTACTCCTGGTGATGTTTTCATTTACCACAAGTCATATTGTGACATATGTATATAGGCCCAGAGCGCCACACCCTTTCTAGGCTGGCAGCTGGGCTGCACATTAAACCACCAGCATCTCCAGCATCCAGAGGACATGGACCGAGCGGGACGGTGCTCACAGAGGGCAGAGAGTCGGGCTGTTTTAGTGGTTAAAAACCTTTTTAACTTTTGTATTCTGTGCACTAAACAACAGATCTATAAACCTTGGACTGAAGCTACTCTCCATATACACACCTTCAGTGTAACAAGGCTTGTTTTGGTAATCATTTTTATGCCACTTTGGATAAAAGACGGGCATCTTCTCATTGCAAGGAACAGTATTCCCTCGCAGCTGAAAGGGAAGGTGTAGTACAGTCTAAACCTTTGAAACACAAACAGATCTATCTTTTGAGTACTGTTTCAAGTTACCTGTTTATATTCATATGTGTACATTTTCTGTAAATAGAAAGCGCTACTGATTCCCATGCCAAAATACTGGAGTACTGTGGGATGATTGCTACCTGTAAAAACATTGGCACTGTGAACAGAATACTGTTAGTTTTAATACAAGATAAAGCATTTGTAAATATGGTATAGAGTTTATTAATATACACCATTGTTTGTGGATAAAAGCCTTAACTTCTAGCGTCCTTCATCTTCTGATAGCTGCCAAAATCATACGATTACAAGATACGATTCTGAACTGCCTTTCCACTATCCAAGGTGTATCAAAGGTCATTGAGGAATGAAATCTGGCAGGATAACTTCTTGAAAACTTCAAACACATTCCATATGGGTCCGTGTTGTTAATCCATGGCACCTTGCACATTCGGTCTAGGCAAATGTTTCACAGCGCCTGAAGTTTTAAGTTCAAAAAAAACCCCCAGGCCCTACAGCAACACCACATGATTTGACAGTTCAGCATGATTACCATTTATTCAAACGTGTGAATTTTTACTAAATAGCTTAGTCATCCACAAAGCACGGCATTAGTTCTGGAGTTCAGTTTTTTCCTTGAGAGATGTTGCAGTGTAGCTGATTTTTTCCCCACATTCCCTCCTTAGATAGTCAGCATCAAAATGCATTTGTATTTTTCTTTTAATTAAAAGAATACTTCAACTGACTTTTAGATTAGTCTCAGTCAATGAAGGAAAAAATGTGTTGTAGTCAGACTACTAAAAATCCTCTTAGCTATCATAGTGGCTGAAGAATTTTCTATGATCTCATCTTTGTGAAAGATACTTGGCCTTAACTATGCCATAAACAACCTCAGTTCTGAAAGTCTTTATTAAACTTTACTTAAGCTTCCACCATTTCAGTGAGATTGTATTCTCAGACACTACTGCGTTGCACCAAAGGGATTGTCCCCTGCTCCTCTGCCCCCAGAAAGAATAACTGCATTCAGGTGAATCACAGCATTGTGAGCCCCCCGTACATCAAATCTGTACAGCTGCTTTCCAGAAGAATGAGCAGGTATGGCCAGGTAGTCACATTTGGATAGTCATGTTGAGTTGTGAAGACACTGAAGAGGCCAACAAAGAAAGAGCTTTTTAAGTTGGTGTTTGGGAAACATGAGGAAGATGTTTACTCACAGAGGTGCAAGGGAAAATAGAATACATTTTTTTCAATTAGGAGGGATATTGACTTGATGAGAGAAGGTTCATGCTCATAAGGTGACTAATGCGTTTAGAGGAAAATAAAAAGCCTGAGTTTCAGTGAAGGATGATTTACTCTGCTAATTCTTTGTATGTATCTTCAGAGAAAAGAGGCTGAAACCCAGTGAAGTAAAAAAGGGGCAAAACATGGTGAGTACACAAAGCACTCCAGCGATGTTTTTCTGCCCCTCCACTGTTATGTAAGGTACAACCAATAGAAAACCTCCTTCTTCCTCCCACTAATCTAAATGAGATTCATACAATAGAATAACCACAGCAAGCAAAGGGCACTCAAGGGAGTTGTAGTAGAATTAAATTGTTTCTAACTACAGGACATAAATATCTTCTTAAGCACATGAGGGTGGTGGGGGTGGAAGCACCACCACTTCGCAGCTTTTTAGGTGCACCTTTCCTTCTGACAGATGTAGGACAATTATTAGGACATTATGTGAGCAATGTAATGTGCTGCTTAGAAGCACCTAAGTCCATACAAAAGGATGTAATTTCCCGTGTTTTATCTTTTTTCTAGGAAATGGAAGCCCTTTGCCATCTAGCTCAAAGAATTTTTTTAAAATGTTCTGAAATTTAGTTAAACCCAGAGTCTAGCAGCATAAAAAGCTCTTGACAGAAACATTGTCGAGCTGTTTCTGAAGAGCTTCCAGAAATTAGGTCCAACAGGAAAGCTTAGGTACAAATCAAATTTTCTTACAGCCACATTAAACCCAAGCCCTTTTCTACAAGTGGAACCTACAGGTTCCATTTCAAGTTTGCTCTTAGCACGTTAAAACTTTCCAACTTTAAAAAGCTCTTCTGAAAATTATCAGGCTGTGGGGGATTTTGGTGCACTGAACATACGGGCTAGATTTCAATCACCTTGTCTAATGAAACCGTGCTTGAAAGAGATGCAGGGTGGCCCCAGCAGCACTTCTGTACTTGTGAGCCAAACCCATTGCACAGGTTTGGGCCTGGGCCAGTTTGCCTCAGGTGCTCCAGACAGAAGTGCTCAGAAAGGGTAGGCTCTGGCAGCCAGATTCCCTGGGGTCTGTAATGCAAAATCTGATTTCCCGTAGAAACCCTAACTGGTACCAGCCAATCCAACAGTGCTTAGTATGTGCATTTGTGACAAATATGTGATATTCTCTGGTTTGGAGGGCATTTCTGCACTGGGGTTTCTCCCCAGTGTGCCAACAGGCTGCTGATGCACAGAATAGAAAAGCTATGCAGATAACACAGATTTTGGTGGTGTCAGCCCTATCAGCCACTTTACAGAAGGCTCTTGTAAATTATTTTTCCTTCCCACTGGGCCAGTGCAGCTGAAAGATTTTGAAGTTTTCAAACTGAGTTAAGGTTTTCATATCTAGAAAGAGGAAAAAAGCTGTTAAAAGCAGGATGTTAAAATGTTTTTATGCCCCACAAATGAGATTAAAATCTAGCTCCTCTAAATGAAGATTTCATACCATCTAAAAGGCAACATTTTGTATAACTAACAATAATAAGTGATAATAAGTGAAAATCTTAGGCTGGTTAAAATAATGCATACGTATGCATTGTCATTAAGTAAAGATTTTACCTGCGTTTGTGTTTGTAAGTGTCAGTGGTTCAGCCACCAGTCAAATGGGGAATAAAAGGACTATTGACAACATGTACCTTTGGAATACAAGGAACAAAGACAGGTGTAGTTGAGATTAAGTAGAGTCCATGGAGGAAAAAGAAAAAAACCCACATGATCTGCAGTTGTGTCTAACCCAATCTACAACACAGGTCAATTAGTTTTGTATAAACTTGGTTTGCATGAAGAAAACCAAAACCTCCCCAGAGATTAATGAGAAAGCTGTAAATGAGATCAGGCTGTTGTTACGCTGCATAGTGATCTCACCAGCTTTTGCAATCTGGGGTTTCAATTTCTGTTAAAGTTTCCATCAAATTAGACACAGAAGGCACACTTAGCCCTTCCAAATGAATTCTCCTCAGAAAGGAAAAACTCAAGTGGCCACAATTTTATTTTCAGGTACCAGACAGGGTACCAGCCATTATGTATTGCCTTATATTTCAAGTCACTAATCTGAGTCGTCCGTATGCCCATTCCCCTCCTGATGTCACCATGATCCCCATGGCCCACAAAAGTCAATAATTACATTTGAATTAAAACCCTGCAAATCCAAAAAAAAAGCCACCACAAAACACAAACAAAAACACAAGGAAAGCTTCATGCCATGACTATGTATTCAAATTACTTTGATTGGTGCAAACTGTTGCTCTTTGTTTCTATAATCCATTCAATATTTTAGGTACATAAACTTTTAAGTGCAGATCATAAGCTTGACATGGATGTAAAATATATTCTGCTTATCTTTGAATTCAAGATTGTATATGTCATGTTTATTGTAAAACATTTTATATATACATAGTCACATATCTTATACAACTCTATGGGCCAAACACTGGTCCCCCCAACTTCACTGGGACCAAGAATCAGCCCCCATATGTGCGTATATATGCCATATGCATCATTCTGAAAGGAAGCACTAGATTGTGTGAAAATGCTGTGACTGCTATGCAGTGATGCCAAGAGATTTAACTGTATCTTTTTTAACATACTGCTGTAAGTATTCATCATGTCGAAGAATGACAGCTAATAAAAAAAAAAAAAATGTTAAGTGTTCCAAGTTATTTGGTAAAGCCAGTTGATTGAAGGATCTCCTTTGTTTGCAGAAGACATTCTGGTTTGACAAGGCAGCAAAGATCCCACTGCATTCATTCTCTCACTGCCTCTCCTTGCCACCAAAAGAATAATCACTTTCCTAGTGTGCTGTTTCTGAGAAGAACTTTTCTCTAAATTTCCCCTTAGACTTGCTGTATGAATATAAATGGAGTTCCCTGCAAGAAAAGCATTTCCATGTAATTTTACTAACCATGTAGTAGAAGGATTTTCAAACCACAGGGAAAATGCTTCCCTGCTTAAGTATTTAAAGGAGAGTTTTCCTTAAACTATTGTTTCAGTTCCAGTAATGAGTTCTCCTTAGGATCATTGGTCAGTTTTAATCTCCATTTTCTCATTTCTGTTTCAGACCATGTTCTTTATATGTGCAACACGACAGAAGCTTTTGAAGTTTAATTGAAAATACAAGAAGTATTGATGTTCTACACTGATAAGTATTTCTAAGTGAGAAATACTTGTCATCACTGATGGGTGTCACTTGCAGGGACTCTTCTTGACTCTGACACATTTCTAAAGCCAGAATTAATTTGTACCTCAAAGTGTTCAGCAACAATACTCACATAGTTCATGCCATGCAAATACTACAATTGAACAAAATACAGGAGCTAGAAATATATTTTGTTTCAGTGCTATTTAGCCAACATTTTAAATTCAAACTTTTCTAAAAAAAAAAAAAAATTCCACCCTTCAGAATCACAGTATTTTCCTCTGTCCCCCAGGTGCAACCAGAACTGCAAAATTGATTTTAGAATGAAGCTGCTTAGAGATCTGTCCTATATAGGGTTGGACTTGTGATGGTTTCTCCAGGAGTCTTCTACACAGTCACCATTGGAAAACCACTCTGTTTTCCATAACAGATTTAACAGAGTTATTTTCAAGTACAGCCAAATCAATACATCTTCCCACTCTGCACAGACACTGTCTGGATGGATGCTGATGTTTCATCGTTCAAAACAAAAAATGCAGACCAGCAAGTTGAAATGCATCAATGAACAGCAAAAGAAAAACTAATTACATGACAATATTTTTGTCCTGGCCAAATACTTAATTATGGTTTAAAGTTCAGGTGGAAAACCTTGGAAATATATCTATTCAACAAGAGGAGAAACAATGTAATATGTGTGCGACAATTATGTGACAGACACTCCTTTTAGCTAAAGGTGAGGAAGGCGGGGTCTCTCAAATGTCCGATCCTCTTCTAGATGAAATGAGTGCTGTTACAAAACACTCTGGTTTTACCAACAAAGCAGGTTTGTGGTGTCCCCAGTTCTGCACCTCTCAATCTTTCAGTGATGTTGTGCACAGTAGAGTCTCAAACAGATGTTTAGGCACTGACAGCAAATGAATCACAGGTTAGAGAAGAGTTTAAAGTCACTCTACCAGTAAAACCAGTGGATCAGCTCATTGCATCCTGGGCCAGTTTGGCTCTTAGGCAGAATTTAACACCATGTAACACTTTAATCCATGACAATTGGATTTTGCTACCCACAGCAACCTTGGCTAAAGCAACCTAAAAGCTACCTTGGCCGTGCAGACCTAAACACACAAGGAAGTATTGCAAACAGCAGATTAATTTCATGTCAGATTTTATAGCAATACAATTTCGAGAGAAGATATGAATCCCATACCTTACAGAGCTCTAAATATATTGTACTACTAGATTAGGAAGGGGATCTGGGTGTCTTAAGAAGTTGTAACTAAAATGGAGTATTAGAATTCATACAAACAGAGAAGTTGTCCTATTATTTCCAGCACTCCTACTACCTAAAGATAAATTCAATTTGCATACCAATCATCCCTCTCTAGAAAGTGCAAGTACAAGAGTGGGAAGTGCAAAGGGTGGCAAAAAGCAATTTGAATCACGAAAAGCCTCCAGGAGGGAGACAGAGAGGAAAAAAATACTGTAGCTTCATTAGTATCACCTATAAAAAGTCATTTCTTAGGCAGACTGAGAGCTTCTGCTTTCCCCAAATCAAAACATAGGTAAAGTGTAGCAGTACATATGGAAGTTGCTGCCGTAAGAATATGTTAACCTTTAACCACATAGTAAAGCTTAAAAGATTGAACATTTATATGAAATAAAAAGGGAATTCCTGGTTACAAATAAATATTATTAAAACCGTAATCCTGAAGAAAATACACTTTAATACTTAAATCCACCATTAGTTTAAAATGATGCTTTCCTACATGATCTACTCATGCTGCTCAGCAGCTGTTACATTCCAAATCCAGATTTTCCATTTGTATGTGTAGAGGATTCTTATGAGCTTAGCTCATACATAAGCATATTTATGAAAGAAATACAGCTACCAAAAAGAAAAATCTGGTGCTACACTTACACATGTATTTGATGCCTCACCTCATTTCTATAACCAGACCTACCAACACCTGCAGACAGTCGCAGGGGTAGTCCACGTTAGGCAACCAAAATGCAAAGAAAATGGGAAGAACTGGAACATATGGTAGATTCAAGGGAAGATTGAGAAACTACTGTCCCAAAGATCACTTGTTTGTATCTGCCATGCTTTGTGTTGGGTAAATATATTTCAAGTCAACTTCTAGAAGAAGGGGAAAAAATAGATACATTAGTATCCTCAGCTAAGAGACCAAAACATGAGTGGAATTACTTTGTTTGAAAAAATGTACAGTTTTGCTGGGATGAGGTTCCATGTAGATGAAAAGTAGTTTGGGGGCATCGCCACTGCCCTCTGTGGTAGTTTTGCATAAAACATTTCCTTCAATGCATCAGGAAAGTTACTGCCACCAGCTCCACCATTTCTGCACGGACCATTAAGGAGAGGCCCCTTGCACCTTGGTGCTTTGAAGTCTCTTTTATCAGTGCTAGGGCTGAATTAATATGCACACAGATGTGCATGGTAACTGCCCCAGCTCCCACGTGAAGTCTTCCTCAACAATGTCACTGCCTGAAGATTGCCTTTGTAAAGGCAGATATTAAACAAATCAAGAAACATAAATAAGATTTGGGATGGGTACATCAGCCACTCAAAATGGCTAAGTGACATTGGCACATTGGCTTTAGGTACATAAAGGTGTGTACTAAAGTTTTAACAGAGCAAATACACTTCCTTCATTTAACTCCATTATAGTTACAAAGATAACACAGAAATTATGATACCTGATGGGATTAGTGAATTAAAGTGAAAAAATTTGGATAAGAAGCTGTGTAGCTGATTTCCTTTTGCGCTTGATCCTCACAAATCCTCTGCGCTTGGTCTATGACGAGTCCTGTCTGCAGACAACTAAAACTGGTTATCAAGCCTCATTTTTATCTTCTTAGAGGTCTTGCCCTCATCCCCTCCCCACCATACCTAATTATGGTCAGCTTCTTCAAAACACCAACTAATCACAAGCAACACAAAAAATTAATTTTATTTGGGAAATTATGGTATCTATTCTTATTACAATCATATGTTACATTCTTTTAAACAGCAATGTGATTTCTCCCTGCCTCTCAAGAGAAGCAGGGAATTCTTTCTTCTCTGAGATGCTCTGGATTTAGCTGGAAGATAGAAAGATCAGAAACTGCAAGATATCTCATGCAGGAGAGCCATAGCATGAAGCTCACAGCTCACTCAGAATGCAGCAAGTAAGTAAAATTCTTGCAAGCCTTCGCTGTTAGCCAGACATGAGAGGGGCCTAAGAGACTTTGCTGCAACTCAGAAAGGTATTGAGTTAAGTGGAAGCAAAGACTTGCATGCAAGGTCACAACCCCTTTTTCATTTTCTGTCTTCCTTGATAATTCCTATGTTCTCCCTAGATAAAACTGTGGAGGTTTTATTGTAATAAAGCCTGGCTTTTAGATTTCAAGAGAAACAGTTTCTTGAGGCTCAGATCTGCTTCAATTCCCATCCCACTTTTTATTAAGCATATTTTACAACAGTATGAAACATTTTCTCTTTTTTTTAAAGAGCATTTCAGTTTTCCAGTTTTAAAAAAGAACAGTCAGTAATATTACTATGGATGTTTGCTTAGGATGAGACATAAGAGAAATCTGGACTTCAGCTGCCTTTTGCCAAATCCTCCACCTGCCCAAGACCTAAACATGTCACAATATAATCCTGTGTGACCAATAGCCTCCATTTTCTTCTGAACAGTTTCACTACTTAGGCCTTTATGTTGACAGGCTTTGAAATACAAACCACCAACAAAATTATCTGGCATTTTGATAATGGCAACTCAACAGTCATGCTGTATGAGAAATGCTAAATAGAGGTGCAGTTTATTTATTTGCCCCATGGTTACACTTTGGAGCACTTTAGTTATGGATCAGGAACTGCACAAGGGACACCAATGCTGCTCCCATGACAAGTTGTTATAATAGAAATAATTTAATAACAGATTCATGTTAGAGGTCAAGAAGCAAATCATCACAGATCCTGAAGAGAGCAACATGTGAAAGGACAGCTTTTACTTCAATGATAAAGGAGCACAACTTCTATGGTTTTGTGGAAAAAGTGATGACCTCCAGGTACCCTAAAAAAATCTGTACATGTTACTAGGGGTTTGGGGTCCTGTTTTGTTTTGTTTGGTTTTTTCCATTTGAGTTTATTCCTTCACCAATCCAACTGCAGTTCTTTCTTTCTGATACTTCAGTGTCATTAATTTAAAGGGAGAGCTTACATCATCACTCTTGAGTTACTTGACAGCTTGAAGTTTTGCCTGTGGGTGTTACATTGCTCTCAGGGACATCTTATATAATAATGCAGATGTCATTTTTCAGCTGGCACGGCACATCTACAAGCTTAAATGTTACTGAGATTCATGATGGAATAAAGTCTTCTTAAATATCTGAATATCACCAAAGAGTTTGCACCTTCAAGAGTAGCACAAGTTACTCCATGAAACTAAAAGTACTTTTGAGATGTAAAACAAATATAGTAAGAGCTGTTCTCTTTCTGAGACAACCTGTGATAAATACACTAGAAAATAAACATATGAGGAAGGAAGGCACCATAGTCAAAAAGAGACAATTGTTTCATTCTACGGTCGGGTCATTGTCAAACCAGCATTGGGTTCTACCACAGACAAAAAATAAAGAAGAGTCACCACTTCCCACAGTGGATGTCATGCTCATTATTGAAATGCACTCTCATTTAAATTATTGTAGTTCTCACTTCCTACAACTGGCTAGTATTACAATTTCTCTCTGACACAGAAAGAAGCTTTTAGCACTTTTTTTAATCTTCATGCATTTGCTGACAAATCCAGTCACTGCAAACAGATTTTCTGTTTCTGAAATAATACAGTTTGAATGAAACAGCTTTACAGTTTTTCAACTGACTGTACTAGAATGTACTTTCTTTCTGAAGACCTAACCTGCTATGGCACTATCATTGTGGCTTTTTGCCATCATTCACATCTTCATTATTTCTCTCTACAAAATTTCTGGTTTGAATTATCCACAAATTTTATCACTTATTTCATTACTACAAATATTAAACGGCATTAGCCCAGTACCATTCTCTGTGATCTTTAGTAGAAATACTTCCTTTCAGTGATTACTATTATCTGCCAGTTAATCAGTTCTACATCCATTTAACATTTAGTTTTGTCAGTAATAAAAATGTTGTATTTTAATTTACACTGGTCTATTGCAGCTATTTTTGTTAAAGATTATTTAAAACATCTATTTTACAATAAAGTCACAAGAGATCAGTCCTGTTATATAAGTATTTCCAACTGTGCAAAAGGATACCATCATACAGGTTTTTTTGCATAGATTTGATACATGCCAATTAACCAATAGTTATGTGTCCTACCCCACTTTTCTTACAAAGAAAACTTAGATGACACAATTTTCTGAATTCCCGTATTACTGTAAAGTTCATTCAAAGTAAACACAAAGGGCAAGATATGTCTGACAGCCAGCTTCTTCAGAATTTGCAGATTTAAATTGCTTAGCCATCTGCAATTCTAAGTTTTTTGTTCTAGTAAGCAGAGTTTAACTTATTCCTCCATCAAATAATTACTTCACCAGTAATTGGTGATCCTGTTTTTTTTTCTAAGTTAATACATTCCACTTTTTCTAAAATCTATACAATTCCTAAGTGAGACTTTTACTTATATTAAAGCAATGGAACAGTAACAACTTCCAAACAAATGTGCCAGGGCCCCTTACCAGGTGCGATGTTCACCATCCTCAACCTGTATTGGGTCAGCTATTCACCACTATCGTGCTCAGTCAAGATCTGGCCAAGTACCATTTTCTTAAAAGCTAAGTCTTGACTGTGAGACCTTGTATGCTGAAAGATGACAAAGGACTTAGTCCTGTGGTCAAGATCCCCCACAACTTTTATTACGCTAGAGAAGAGGAAAAAGGGGGTACATGGAAGAAAAATACTGTGATTTGGTACAGATGTGTGGAAATAGCACAAGTGTCTCTGGGTTCCCCAGGCAACTACAGCTTAGAGCACTGTTACCATGCTCTTCTCCTAGCAACAGCTCCGAGAGCTCACAAGGCACAAAGCAGGATTTCACAAATTCTGTTTATTTTGCTCACCTTATGTCAATGTTTCTTCAATATATCCTTTTATTTGTGAACTCAGAAACCTAATTTAACATCAAAAATTAGTTCAGTGACAAGCTAGGTTATACTTATTTGTTATAAGTCTCACTAGCAGCTGCATTGTTCTGATATATTAAATACAAAGTATACTCTTTAAATCTGAAAGAAAAGGCTATGCCACTACTGAAAAATAGTAAATGGGCTGGGGATTTGCTAGAAGTCTTGAAAAAGCAGACTCCTCAGAAATGTAACTAGTAAAGCCTTAACATAATTCTTATACATGCAGACAGTGCATATGAGAGGAACAGACAGAAGAAGCAAACACAAATGAATGAAAAATATTGGAGTGGTCAAATGAGCAGATAGGAAGAGGAGGTGTTGATAAAGCTCATATCTCACCCAAGTCAAACCAAAGTACATCTTCAAACTACGTATTTTTACTATCACAAAATACTCAGCTGGACATTATTTTCCCACTATACATGCTGGTAATGAACTCCCCACTTAATAAATTAAAATCAAGAACATTGAGCTTGACCTCTCTTCAGAAACACTTCCATACAAGCAAAGAAAGAGTTTAAAAACAGCCTGGCTTATCAAGCCTGCCCCAGTAGATGACAGTCAAACACAGTATGCAAGTCAAGCAAAAACACCTGCTAGAAAATGATGAGTAAAATACCAGACAGAAAAAATTGAGTAAGAAACAACAGAACACACATTTAAAAACCCCAATATTCCAAAGGACAAAAACCCCTCGCTTCAGCAGTAGAACACAAAACCTCTGCTGTTTCAGTTATTCTTACAGTTCTCACTATAGAAAAAACAGGACAAATACAGCTGTAAACTGTAAGGTAACAGTGCATCAAACAGCCATAAGACAAAAATAACACGGAAAAAACTAAAACTAAGCTTACTTTAATTTTTTTTCCTACTGCTCCTTTATGCCAGCAGCTGTTGCTCAGTGGCAACTGCCTCCCAGCAAACACAGCTGCTGTGTTATGGCACAAGAACTATGAAGTGAAACAGAGAAGTGGGAACAATCAATCAGGTTTAACTTTTCCTACTAAATAAAATGTTTGGTACCAAAGAGAAAGCACAGACAGCAAGAATGAAGTGGACACTTCGAAGAATAATACTACTGAAGGTTAAAATTTGTCCAGCTCTGCAAACATCCCCATACCCAGCTTTATGGATGCACCTAAACTGCTTCAAGTCACTGTGTACATGTGAGGAGCAAAGAATGCATATGTTTACAGAAGAGCAGTATAGTGTTTCATCTAAAAGAAAAAAAAAAGTTAATTTCTATACCTCATAGTCATTTTGACTTTTAATCAGCAAAAAGCAGCATATTTTCACTTGTACAAGCTAGAAGTTATGTCTGGACCACAAAGAGAAATCTCCAACGGCCATTTTACATGGGATAAAGAGGATATTTTTTTCAGAAAAAAAATTACTGCCAGGTCAAGCTCTTCTCTAACTCACCACATAAAATTTTCAGCCTGTTCTCCCAGAAAATGAAGTAGCAGCTTCATTTTGTAAAGAGAATAAATGAGCCAGGTGTTGACTTTTTACTAATTCAAGTGCACACAAATACAGTTCATCATAATGATAATAAGGTATAATCATCTACCCCTAAAATTTAGTGTATACCACTACAAAAATAAAAAGATAAAGGGATACAAATTTTGTTGTGAGACTTTATGCTGACAAAGTATAATTTCTTTTCGTTTCAGACTTGCAACACAGACCCGGTGTGATACTGCTCTCTTGTGGCTCAACCCATGCAGTTCATCTGCAAAATATAACAACTATTTGTATCAATTATTTTAAAAGCTATTCAAATTTTAATCTAAGAAATTTTTAGCTGATCAGGAGTTTGAAGCAATCAGTGCCAGCTCCACCCCTGCAGACTGTACTGCCATCTCTCTGTTTCCTAGAGAGAATTTAGACTGCTGCTTTTGCTTCTGTGCCCCGTTGAAATCAAATGCCTGAAATTAGCCTTAAACAAAAGGTAAGAATACATCCATGCCAATAACAATGAAAGCCTGAACACTCCTCCTAAAATACATAAATAATTTGCCTTTAAGGCCTACTTTAGCTTTCCAGGCTGAATGAAAATGTAACCAGAAATTAAAATGTAAGGAGGTCTAGAAACACAGCTGGAACAAAAGCACCATGTTGTTGTTCTTTCAATGTGCAAAAAAAAAAAAAAAATTATTCAACTTTCCACTTCAGAAGGAGAGGTCCTGATGACAGGATTATTGGGGAAAATAATGAATACTAAAAGAAGGGCCTTTTGATTATTATAATGAAAAGTTGTAAATAATCCAGCCAAATAATACTGACAAATTTCTGTGCCAACAGAAATATGCCAAATTTCTCTGAAGTAGGACAGCTGTCATCTTTAGCCTTTACTCACAATACAGTTTTAGATATTGCGAAAACTAGCACCACAATTCAAGACTGAGTTCCCAAAGAAAGTGTTCCAAGGCATAACTATGGCGAATGATGTACATTGCTCTAAACCACTGAAAAATCTACAAACAGCAAGCCTGTCAAAGACCCTTCCAGATCATGCCTTTCACATTTGGCTAACTCGCAATAAACAAAGGCAGAATAATTTACACAAACATACACAAGCATTCATTCATGTCATGTTTCCTTTTACGTAACTCGAATTACTCCAACACATACGCTATTTACAATGATATAAGATTCTTCCTTTCTTTACAAAAACTTTTCTATGCAACTATAACACACCTGGTTGGTTTTGCTATACTGTTAATATAGACTTTTGCTAGACTGTTAATATAGAGTGACTTCAGCTTCATACTTCAAAGAGTTTTGAGAAATAATGAAAAATTTCCCTCTTTATATATTGATAATTTACAACAGCTATCCCATTCCTGCTAGTTAAGCTGTATGCTTTATCTTCAGACCTTTGAACTTAAATTGCCTGTATGAGGACATGCCCAAGCACCTCATGTCTTTCTTGCAGTGAGGGGCTCAAATCTGGACACAGAACTCAAAGTGTGGCCTCACCAGTGCCAAGTACTGAGGGACAATCACTGCCCTGATCCTGATGGCCACACTATTCCTGACACAGGCCAGGAAGCCATTGGCCTTCTCGGCCACCTGGGCACACACTGAATCATGTTCAGACACTGCCCCAGGTCTTTTTTTTTGCCAGGTGGCTTTCCAGCTGCTCTGCCCCCAGCCTGCAGCACTGCAAGGGATTGATGTGACCCAGGGGCAGGATCTGGCACTGGGCCTTGTTGAATCTCACACAGTTGGCCTTGGCCCATTGATCCAGCTTGTCCAGATCCATCTGCATAGCCTTCCTGACCTCCAGAAGATCAACACTTCTACACAACTTAGTGTTTTATGTGAACTTTATGACCTTATACTCAATCCCCACATTGAGATAAAGACAGAATTGATTCCTGGGAAATCCCACTAGTGACCAGCTGCCAGCTGGATGTAGCTCCATGCACCAACAACTCTCTGGGCCCAGCCATCCAGCCAGGTTTTCACAGTGCATGTGTACAAGCCATGAGTGGCCAGTTTCTCCAGGAGAATGCTGTGGGAAACTGTCAAAAGCTTTACTCAAGCCCCCAGTTAGCCAAGACTGATGATAAATGATTGAAAGTGACTCGGTGAGCAGCTCCACCACCTCCCTCAGTACCCATGAGCAGACCCCATCTGGCCCCATAAACTTGTGAGTGCCCAAGTGGGGTGGCAAGTCACTGGCCATTTCCCCTTGGATTATGGGGGCTTCATTCCACTCCCTGCCCCTGCCTTCCAGCTCAGGGGGCTGGGTACCTGGAGAACAAGTAGTCTAGCTATTAATGGATGACAGAAGAAAGGCATTAAGTATCTCAGCCTCTTCCAGGTCCTTTGTCACTATGTTTCTCCCCACACCCAGAAAAGGATGGAGCTTCTTCTTGGCCTCCCTATCATTACTAATGTATTTAGAGAAACATTTTTTTACTGCAGTAGTCAGCCTAAGTTTAGTTGGGCTTTGACTATTGTAATTGTCTCCCTGAGTTACCTCACAAAAGGTGAGGTAGCTTGTAGTCCTCCTGAATTGCCTGCCACTTCTTCCGAAGGTCACAGGCCAAATCTCCCTGCCCAGCCAGATGGGTCTTCCCCACCAGCTCATCTTTCAGTCATGGAAATCACCTCCTCCTCTGCCACTAGCATTTCCTTCTTGAAGAATGTCCATTTCTCCTGGACTCCTTTGCCTTCTGGGACTGCCCCCCAAAAGTTCACTCAGTCTCCTAGACAGGCCAAAGTCTGTCCTGCAGAAGTCCAGAATAGCAGTTGACTCTCCTCCTTACTTCTCTGAGACCTGAAAACACTAGTGCGCTGTGATTACTGTGCCCAAGATGTCCAACCATCACGTCACCCACCAGTCCTTCTTTCTTTGCACACAACAGGCACAGCAGGGCACCCTCCTCACTGTAAACTATTCCATTTCACACAGATGTGCAACAATGCCCTAAAATACTATACACCTTAATTAATAGATTATTCAGATAAACCTAGAAGGTAATACAGATGTAGCTGAAGTCAGCGTCACTATGAAAAATGTATTGGTAAAGAACATAGGGGTCTGATAACCTGGTAGAGGAATCAGGATGATAAATAACTCCCAGGTACCTACAATCAGTGGCAAATACATTTCAGATAAAGTGGAAATGAAATTTGGCTCTAGCCCTTGCTTAATACTGGGACATCATTTGTTTCAATAGTCTTGCCTGTACAACTTCCTTTCCCCAAGGCATGTGGTCAGTGACTCAAAGCTAACTTGTCTAGCAGGTTCCCTTTGTCAGTTTGGCTTTTGCAAGACCTCTATATATAATTTACTATTTAGGTGGGACTAAAGAACAATGCAATTAATTCCTATCGAGAAGAATTGACTGAGGGCAGTGAAAATACTGTTGCATACTCTCTGCTCTATCTTTATCCAAAAACTGTACCTACACATATAGAGAGAGTACATAGATTAATAAAATATATATTAATATGATTAATACATATGAAATGATATATTAATTGTCTCTCACAAAGTAGCGAGTATCTGGACAGGTTTGGTATATTATAGGAATATGTCAGCAGTGATATTTTGACAATAATTGTCAGGTAATTCTATTCATTAGTTCCCATTGTAATGGGAAACTCACTGATAAGAGAAATAGTTTAGGATCTCCTAGAAGAAAATCTGTAAAAATATTTTTAAAGGACTACTTTTCCTTCTAGCCCTTTTATTCAAAACATTTGAAACATTTACTCATTTCAATTTCATAATCTAGAAAATTGGATATTATATACACACTTTTTAAGTCTTTCTAGTAGAAAAACAAAACCAACTTTCATTCCAGCAACCACCTCAGCACCTCCTGAAGAAAGACATCCTGCCCAAAAATTCACTGGGAGTGGTAGGAGAGTAAGTTTTTCAGACTTCTTCAGTAATAAGAAAGCACAACCTTTCACAAGGTCTGCCAGCAGACCAATAGAGCACTCGTGCTCCTGAGTCTCCTCCTCCTCTCCCAGATCAATAGCACAGCTCTTGAGTTGCATTGTGACTGAGCAATTCGGTCAGGGACCTTATGTAAACACGGGCATTTGTAGGAAAAACATGGGATGGATTCTAGGTGGGAAGAGGAAGCTTCAGAGAATCTAAAGCAGCTTCCTAGTTGTTGATAAAGAAGTTTTAGTCAAAGAAAATAAGATGACAAAGCTGAGAAAAATCTCTGCAACGAGTGATAGAACTTTTCATTACTAACTTTTGCTAAGCTTTCCAACTTTTTGATATTAAAAACTGTCAGATGTTACCAGATACCACCCACAGACTTCTTTACATCTGGAACATAAAATAAAGAATCTGTTCTTGTAACATGTGTAGGTGGAAAAAAAAAATCACATGGTCCACTACTTATTCTTTTCCCTAAGGAAGCAGATAAGTTATAAACTGTATCACTGCAATTCACATCAAGATGACAAAAATCAGACAGTATCCAACAACCAAAAGGGTCACACAGCTCACTAAAATTTGCAGATGCTTCTGACACTAGATTATTGTGTTAAGAGGTACTGAGAAATTTCTCAGAAGTCCTTTCTAAAATGAAAAAACAATTCCAAAGTCAAAATTCTCACTGCTCCTGTTGGCCTAACTTGTAGTTAAATCACGAACTCTGGGGAGAACAGAGAAATTGCAAAAGGAGTCCAATATAATTGTTCTTCATGAAAAGAAACTGTTGGTCACATAAAGAAACTGATTTAACTACCATATGGCTTTGCACACAATTCAGTCTCTCAAAGAAGGAATTCCATCCTGCTTGTCAGTCACAACAGCAGGATGGAACAGTCTCGGAAACCCTCTGGATCTAGGAACGCTGATATAAACCCAGAGATCCCTTGCACTCACTGCACTGCAGATACTGAGCAAGAGGGAGCCAATTCATAGCCCTTATGTTCACTGCCTGCGTGTCCTCCTCAGCAGACGCCACATGGACTTCCTTCACTGTCACTGCATGCTGCTCTTGTACAGCAGAGAAAAGACAATGAGGAGCTTTGATGGAAGAGGGTTAGATGATCAAGTATGGGGCTGAGCTGAATATTCTGTACAGATTTCACAGCAATTGTCAAGTTTAGGTAAAGAAAGAAGCAAATGCTTACTTTGGAAGAAAGTGAAGGCCAAACTGTTACAGACCATCAAGGAATGGGAGAATACTATCAAGTTCAATAATTACTAAATCCAGAAGAAAAAAATGCCTAGAGGATTTAGTTTTAGAAGCATAATATATCAAATGAATTAAGCTCCAGTTTTAGTCAAAAGATAATTTTTTTTAACCAAAATGCAAGTATGGTATTTGCATACTAAATTCTTACAACTGTGCAAATAAGACTCAGCAGTAAGAGGGGATGCAGCTGTCAATCTTCTCCATGTAAGTGAGCAGCAAAATAGAAGACACATGAGATATAAGGGATACATTCAACAGTCTGACAGGATTTGGGTTTTATACATCAGGATTGTTAGACAAAATATTAGATGAAAGCAGCTCCTGTAAGCAGTGGATCATAATAAATTTGTAAATAAGGGGCCTCATGAAGTTATTCCTACTCTGATAGGAAAAAATAGAGGTTGTTCTTTAATTAGTTTTAGATAATGCAATTTAAGAACTTGTCTAATATAATCAGTTCCTAAGATACAAGAGTCTGCAACACAAAAGGCCACTACCACACACATCTACAATATAAAGACAATTTTATTTTATAAGCTCTCGTGAACAAAACTGAGTCCACATGAACATGCCAAGACAGAAATTAATATTTAATTACATATGGAATTTAGACTGTGCGCAAGAAAATCTCTCTGCATGGTCTTTTCTACCTCAGAATGCAACTCCCCCATATTACAGGCATTTAACAGACTACCTGCTGTTTACTCACAGCACAAAGTTCCACAAATATGAAAGTTCATCTCCTGACCCAAAATAAATTAGAAAACTGTTTGCACATGGAACAAGGAGTTACATCAGTAAACTGTGAAGAAAACCAAGGCAACTATGCCACTCTCATGAAAAAGTATTACAATTATACACAGTAGTTATAACACACTTACAAAAAGTTTACCCTTCCTTGTTATTTACACTGGAGTGCAAACAGAGCATATACCTCAGCTCCCACAGCAATAAATCTTTGTTTTTCCACCCCCACACTGGTTTCTTGGATTCCCCAGGTTCCAAAGGCACTGCTCCATAGCAACAGAAGCCTTCTCTCAGTTCTGTGCTTCTTGGAAAAGCATCACATTCACAAATCTGGCTACTGAGAAACCAAAGAGAAGGAAGAGGTAATTTTACAAACCCTACAACACCCAAACTCAACAGGATAGGAAAGGCATGTTCTGGAATAACACGTTACAGCACCTTACAGCAGTTTCAAAGTAGACCCACCACTTTTACACACTGAACTTTTCTTGCAAGTCCCCACTATATCTGAGCTCTCGCTTTCCATGCTTGCACCTGCTTTAACTCCATCAGTTCCTGTAAGGCTGGATTTTGCATTTGGCTTCAGACTGCAGCGCCCAACCTGAAGAGCAGAGACAAAGTTAAAATTATACCCAAGAAACTGAATAAAAAGATGTTTACAAGAAAAACATTTTGGAAGAGTTGTTGCACTTCTCTCAAACTAGAAAGAATAAAAAAGTAAGTCTGTGCAACTGGTTTAAGTGCACCTATTCTTCACAACACTCAACAGTTAATGGCTTGGCTACACACTTGTAAGATTATTCTGCTTCAACCAGAAAAAATCCATCTTTTTGTATCTACTCCTGAACATGCTGGCCTTAAGTAGTTTGTCTTCCAGAACTTTAAAATCCAGCTGTCAGATCCTGGAACAAAAGCTATTCCATATACAAGCTGCTCCAGGAGCTAGTTTTGATCTTTTTATCTAGAATCAGGTATGTCAGCTATGCAGTGCAATAGTCTGCAGCATCAAAAATACCAGCATGGTTATTTTTAGGACATTTTAATTTCTCCTTTGGGGGAAAAGAGAAAATCAAAGAAATTTATTAAGACTACACCAGGTACTGTTGACACACTACAGTCCATCAAATATATGCTACATTTAGCTTGGAAAATCCTTGTGGCAGCTGAAATAAAAAAAAATAAAATCAAATCATTACAGCTAGAAAGAGGAACACACACATTAGTTTTCCTGAAGCTTTCAGCTGTAGCCATGATATTATGAAAAATCCTTTGCTGGGATTTTTCCTCTCCTGAGAAGCTGAGGAGCCTCAGGGGAAAAATGTCAACAATTACTATCTGCTGCTGTGGAATGCAACAGGTGCACCCGTGATTGGTCCATGTGGATTTTTTCCATTGATGACCAATCACAGCCACCTGTGCCAAGGCTGTGAGCAGTCACAAGTTTTTGTTATTCTGTTCTGTTCTTGTTGTAGCCTTCTGATCTCTCTGTTCTTTAGTATAGTTTTAATGTAGCATTTTAATATAATATTTAACATAATAAATCAGCCTTCTGAAATAGAGTCAAGCCTCGTGTCTCCACACACGGAGAAGAGTCATCAACATTCAGCCACACAGCTAGCCACACATAAGAGCAGCTTCCAAAGAATATCTAAGAATATCTGGATTTCCACTGTATGTTCTCCATTACTATTTCCCTCCATTAGGGTAAAAAATGCCACAGCCCAAATAATTTCTCTCACTCTTACAATAAAAAGATAGAATTGCTAAGCAGAGAGACACAGTTTAAATTAGTGCCATCTACTTCTATCCATCTCATCTGAGCAGTTCTGAGGTTTGTGGAAATGCCTAAAAACCAACAAAACAGCACTGCTGGACTGTATAAGCTGAGGTAGCTGGCACAGGCTGATATGCAGAAATCAGTGCTCAGAACCACCCAAGTCCAACGGCTCTACCATTTCTTTGTTCCTAGGAAAAACTGTATTCTTACTGAGCTTTACAACAGTATCAAAACTCATTTTGGATAAAGATTCAAGCTGTGTGGAAACTACACTCAAAGGAAAATAATACAGACTATGCATTTATTTTCATTTCTGAGCAGTTAGGGTGTATTAGTCAGACCTTTCTGTACCTCCCTAATATCCTTATTTGAAAAATTACTCAATAACTACTTAGACACACAGTTTCTATGCATACCTGCCAGGTACCATCAAGCTACGGTCCATAGTTCAACCAACTATGACATGAATTTTTAAAAATCAGTCTTCTAAGTTTTTTTTTTTCTTTGCACACCTAGAAGTGCATTTATCAGTCTAAATCCACCCAAATTAATTTGAGATTTTCTACTTTGATTATACTTTAAACAAAGTAACTACCTAGGGTGATGGCTAAAAAAATTGTGGAGAAGTTCTAGGCTTGTGAAAACTCTGCAAGTATCCATGAAAACAGCAGTCAGTTCAAGAATACAAACACACATTCCTATATAAAAACATACCACCGGCACCTCAGGACTAGAAAATGGAGAGCTATCAAAGGAATTATTTTCTTTGTCCAGGGAATCGTCTTCATCATAATTTTTATGTGCAAACTTCTGCTTTAGAGCGTGAGTTAGTACAGCAACCGGATCCCAATCTGAACTTTGCATCTTTTTGGGTCTAGAAAGAGGGGTACCTCCAGGAGACCTATGAATGACAACAAAAAAGTTATTGTCTCCTGACCCTAATCCTGTGCTGACTAATCCAGAATCTAGAGGCACAACTTCTATAAACACCCTATTCTATAAATCCCTGATTACACAAGTAATGCTGCTGTTACGTTAAAGCAATTCATCAAATACAACTGATACAATTGCACCCAACAACTTGTCAGCCACATTGTTAGCCTGAAAACACATCTTGATGCTGTTCCATGAAGAAAGCTGGCAAAAAATCAACACAAAGTGTTAAAGTATTGCATATAACAAGCAAAAAAAAAAAAAAAAAAAAAAAAAAAGGGGCAAAATTGCAGTTTTTATACCAAGTCATTTATAAGTTATATTTAAGTATGTTAATGGGAATGTCCCACTAGGGTATTCCATAATCACTGTGAACATAATTTAATTTAAATTTTATTAAGTTCATTTAAATTCAGAAATCAAAATAGCACCTACACCCCAAAACTTATCATAAATGTAGAAGCTAGTGACTAGTCCAAGACAATAAATCATAAAGACTTTCTAACCATTGAGAAATCTTGGGGTGGGTAGTGGGTGGAAAAACCTAGAAGTGTTCAGAATTCTGCTTGTAAAGTGCAGTCTCTGGGCTGATGATTTTTACCCAATAATGCACACTGACAACACCAAGTTCTAAGTCTGGGAGTTACAGTAATTGTTGCTTAACACAAAACCTGAGAGGACTGAGTTCATGGTCCCTGTAAAAACAAGCCCTTAGAGCACTTGCACAATGTGTAAGACAGTGTTTGGGTGGTAGAGTGGGATCTTCAGGTTCTCAATTTCTGAGAGCAGAGGTCTTCCCTTTGCAGTGCACACATTAAACTACCGTCAGAAAGACTGTAACAATTTTGATCATCATTACTCCCCCCAAAAATATAAATTATTCATTACTCAGTTAAGCTCTACTTCAGAACACGTGTAGATGCCTAAATCCAGAAAGCATTTTGGACGTACAAGCTACCACTTCCTGCTCAAGATGTTAAACCTGTCAACCTGAATATCTAATTTTCTTCACTCTTCATACATGGAATTATAGAGAAAAAACCATACATAAAGGAAAGACAAAGGTTTATCTAAGTGCATTTTATATTTGTTTTATTTACTGTGAGAATGTCATCAAAAGCATAAAGACATTCTTTGGATTTGCATGCAAATTATTTGCCCAAGTTTTTTTCTATTCATTTTCAGGGATGAAGCTCACAGTTAAGAAAATGTTGAAATGAGAATGCAATAAGTTTTGCCAAGTGACAATCTTCCCACATTGAGAGCTTCAAAACAGGCTCAGTTTTTCTTACTTTTTCAGTCCAAGAATTTCAAAAAAGAATCCTGAAGGTGTAATCTCTATTATACCTAGCACAGCAGAGACCAGAAGAGGTACTGAAGTCTTTAGTAAAATATTTTTTTTACAAATCAACTGCACTTACCATCAAAACAGCTGACCACTAAAAATATTTATTATCCTATTGAATACTGCACTATCCAACTACTGAAATACAAATTTATGAAACATTTTCAATAAAAGATACAGTACATGCTTTTGTAAACCCTTCAAAGCTTGAATCAGAATATTTTGAGTATGCTAACAGTAGTTTTATAAAGTTTCCCCTAAAAAGGGAATCCGTGAATCTAAAAGGGTTATTTTTTCGGATCAGTTTCTTGTGTCTGTGCATGCAATCCTGTAAGCGACCTCTCACCTCCCCACACCAACCTGAGACTTGCAAACTGAAGCAGCACAGCAGTTTAAAATGCTGCATTAGTCAGCACGTTTTAAATGCATCTAAAAGCCATGTCACAAGTATCTTACATTTCAGGCTCTGAATTCAGAAGCTGCCAACCTGAGTTTGCCAGCAGTAGCTGCTCTTTAAATGACTGGTGCTCTCTGGTGCTACTGAAGTGCTGCTGATGCTTAGATAGCCCTTGGCTTGCTGAGCCACATCCAATCCAACCTACCTCTCAACAGCTCGCAACTGAACTTTGTTAAGGTCTTTCAAAACATCCATCATACTGGGAAAGTTCTTTGTCCTCTGGTGATCACTACTGTTAGCTGCAGCTGAATCACTGTTTCTTGCAGCTCGGCGTTGTTTGATAAGTTCGAGTGCAGAATTACTAGCATCAACACCAGATGGTGCACCAGAAGGAAGTGGAGGAGGCGAGGGAATTACAAAGCGATTGTGAGAGACGGACAATGGCGTAGAAGTCATGGCTGGCAGTGGGTGAAATCCATCTGGAGTGCTGAGTGTTTCAAAGGCTTCTGCATACAGTTAGAGAAGAAAAACAACAACATACATTAACATCTGGGATAATTAATCAGTTTTAAGTCAAGATAAGACTGCCCTCTGAAAGCAGTCTTTTTTTTAGACACCTTGCACATTACAACACAGAAGAACTAAACTTAAAACAAAGAACATTACTTCAAACCCACAAACTCAGAATACATAAAGTAATGAATCTGAGGTGTCTTCTGCTGCTCTGATTTTCACTTCTTGTGTCTTCAATCTAGGCACTAAATAAATCAGCAAAGCAGCATGCTGCTACATACAGTGATCAATGGTCTAGAGGTTACAATAACCTACATGAAGTAAAAGATAACCACAAAACATGTAAATCAGATTACAGTACTGAGTGCAATGGAGAAGAGACAGAGAAGACCCAACAGAACAGCTGAATCACAGAAGTGCCGCACAATGCTACACAAAAGTAACTACCTCACACCAGTCCAAGTACTTCAGCAACCACAGTGGGGTTGGTCTGCAAGTAAGACAACTGAGACTCAAAACTTACCAGGAAAAAAAAGAGGTCACAAGCCAGAGGTGCATATTGGAGACCAAGGATACATCTGTCTGTAGCATTTGTTTTTGTTAAAGCCCCAACCAGACTGACTTAGAATTCTTCTTCTATACATTTTAATAATTTGTTAGAAACAGTGCGAAATCCCAAATGGACAAAATCTGTAACTTTTTAAAACAGTTATTAGCAGCCTATAGATAGGCTGAATGTTGCTGAACTCCCTCACCAACGAGGAAATTAGTATGAAGAGTACTCAGGATCAATTGCATTTGAACTTGGCAAATAGACCACAAAATAGAAGACAGTGTGCACCAAATAGCAAAAAGAAAAACAAAATATTTTATCTCTTAAATTTAGTTGGCGTACCTTCAGTTAGAGAAGTTAAATATGTTCTCTACCAATATCAGACATGCTTTGATGTCTGATACTGGTAGAGAACATATTTAAAAAGAAACACTGCTTTGCTTCAACTCAGAAGGGCTTACGTGAGGGAACGCTTCCCAGGGTCTGCACCGAAACAATTGCAGCAATCTGAGCACGAAGAAAAATCAGCTCATCTTCAAGTGCAGAAATTTTCTGGAGTGCTGCTTGATCAACACCGACTTTTTGTGCACTGTTTTTCGGAATGCACTGTATTGAATCCAGACGTGGATATGGATCAGGAGGAGCTGCACTTTTTTCTCTTCTCCTCAATTCAGTCCTACAAAGCAAAAAAAAGACACAGTTTCAAAAGGTTCAGCCAACAATGGAAACCTCAAAACTACCTGGGCTGTTCAAGCAAGTTATTGTCACTCAGCAAGACCTAACTTTTCCAACTATATAAGGAAACTACACTTTTAACCACTCATAACTTGTGAAATGTTTCAAGTCTCCCTCTGCTCAAGTACAATGAAGATCCTTGCAGAGTCATCATAAGAATTAGTTAGATAATTCACTCAGGGATAATTAAACATCATAAAGTCATACAGTAGGATTGTCATTATTCAATAGACACCATAAGGTGTCTCTCCCTTCTTACCATATGAAAGGCAGGAGAGGCAAAGAATAATGATCACTTAATTAGGCTTCAGAAATTTTAGTAATTTATCAAACTCTAAGATGAACACTGCCAGCAGCAAAGTAGTTACAATCTTTCAGAAAATGTACTTGAAAATAATAAGGTTTCACACAGACTCACAGAACAAGAATCTCACCCTCTGTAAGCTACTATAACCAAATACAGCATTAGAAAATTGTGCTGTCTCAGGTTTTAATTTAAAAAACTGTTTCAAGTCTGTGCCTGCAGAAATAAACTTAAAATATAAGTATAAAATCAAACTACCAGAATTTCATTATGAAACACAGAAAGAAATTAAATTTACCTGATTCATTTAAGATGCACTAAGCTTTGATGGGAAAAAAGCCCAGACCTTTCCCCTTATTTTAAACATCCTTTTACTTCAAATCAGACCTGAAGCACTGCTTTCTGATTTGCCAAAACCCCCTTGCTATAAACACTGCTTGAGAAGGAAAAGATATCAGTTAGAATAGTTGTTCTTGAAAAACATCGCACAGAGCCAGAGGAGGAGGAGGAACAAAGAATGGAAACAACAAAAGAACGAACTGTCATCATTCTGTGAATCTGGCCAGCTAAAGAACAGCACAAGCAGGACAAAACAAGCCAGGATTTTTTTGTTCTTTCAACAATGTTCTTGTTCTTCTGCTATTTTACAGCTGTTAAAAACAAACTTTAATAATTTAACAATTATGAAACACACTGTATCCAACTTCTCCAAGGAAAAGCGTGTCACTTGAATTCATCAGTTTCTTGTATTTTCATTACTGGCAAGTACCACAAAGGTCACACACAAAACAAATGCCAGTATGAAGAATTACACTGTCCTATACTGATGCAGTACAAGACAACACAAGCGTGCACATTTTAGTCTTGCTTCTGACTCTAACTCATCCTCTGATTTCGAACAGATCTTTAGAGGAACAGCAAGACAGCTTCCTATTTCTTCTCTAGCAGAAAAAAAAAAAAAAAGACAAAATTTGTATACTATTTGTGTCTGCAAATTCTTAGACAATTTGTCATTTCACACTACCTGAAATATTTTGTAATTTGTAAAAATATTTTCTTTCAGCCCTCAAAAATCTAGAAACATATCCAAAATAATTTAAAAATTTTTAAATAATTATGTTTGTTTTTTCATAAAAGCAGCCAACAAGGCTTACACATGGCACTGTAAAAATCAAAGCCAAAAGGAGACATTTAAATTTTTTTTTTTGTTTCCCAGTTTATAAAGTTTATCAAACAGCTTGTAAACTAGAAGGATAAAGACAGGAATAGTCTTACAGTATACTGCAACAACCAGCTCCCTCCTGCACAAAATACCTTGGAAGTGAGTATCATTTCAAGCACCAGTAATGCACCTGACATACTACTATGAAGAGAAAAGAGGAGACTCAATTTCAGACATCTTTCAGAAAAGAATCCTTTACATAGTCATAATCTTCAGGTAAGGAGGAAGTGCCCTCACTCCTGCCCCAAATCCAAAAGCTCATAATGTTTCCAAGAAAAGGTTAGGAATAAAGGAAAATAAAGATAAAGGCATAATCATGCATCATAGAGAAGGCAAAAGTTATTTTATTCCTTTTTACACTTTTGCTTACCTAAGTCTAGTACATGCTTGTCCTTCATCATTTGCCACCCACAGGACATCAGCAAGTGATGGAGCCACAGGAGCTGGAGCTGCACTTTGTTCATCATAACCCAATGGACTTGGGTCTTGAACAAACTGAAAACAAAGAATGCCAAAGAAAAAGGTATGAAGGGAAACTGGATTGAGCACATACTGAAAGTGCTGGTCTCAGCAAAAAGGAATTTTTAAACAGTGCTATAATGAAGTTGAATGGGATGCACCACACAATTACACAAGCTAAAAAGAAGAGGAAACTTATCAAATTAAGAAACAAGAAAATACAAACAGGTGAAGTATACACATGACAATAAATTTCTTACTTGAAAATAAGGTCTGGGGTAGGGCTCCAAGGAAAAAATTGACCCAAGTCTACGGACAAGACTTCGAGTAGATCCGTATCCTTTTTTTTGGCAAACAGATGTGACCTAAAAAGCAGAAAACCTTTGAACCTGAGAAGCAAGATCAAAGCCCCAGTTCTTAATCTCACTTCAATCTAAGTTATTTCATTATTCCACATTACAGGTAATTAAATATAATGCAGTTTGGTTAACCTAACTTTTCAATGCTCTCCTCAAGCTGAAAGACCAAAGAGGCCTTCACTGGTATGACAGTATCTAAAACACTGCCAAAAGACCGAATATTTTAAAGAGGCACAAAGGCAAATATCTTGAGATACTGACAAAAGTGCTCATTTAATTAACTACATGCAGCTGCGTAAGTCTTGGGAAAGAACAATTAGCAAACAGTGAATTAAATTTAACATACCTTGGCCTGATACTTCCTTATGACAGCATATAACTGCTGGAAATGCCTTCCTGAGGAGACTGCTGAAGGAAGGCATGTCCCGAGAGTACGGCTGATACTGCTGCCAAACACGTGAGTTTCAAAAAACGCGGCCTGTCAAAAAAAACCAACAGCTTCCAACAACGGAACCAGAAAGTGATGAGGGCAGCTCAGGCAAATCAGCACTCCTGGAGATACTCGCTGTTTTCCCACCACCAAGGCTAGGATTATCTTAGGAGCACAAGCTGCAGCAGCGCCCAGAGGAGCTGCCCAGGACCGCACGCTCCAGCACCAGCCCTGGCACGGCACCAGCGCCTCCTCCAGCTTCCCCGCCGCTCCGCTCCGGCTCCGACACACGGCACTAGCACTGCTGGGGCAGCGGAACGGGGCCTTTCATTTGAAACACAGAGCACGAGCAGCCAACACCACTGACTTTATTACGTTCGCTACAGGGCAAAAAGCGCCACTTGACCGGCTGTATCAGGGCACCGACCCCACGCGTCCCCCCGTGCGGGCGGCGTGTTCCCACAAACCCGGCTGCGGCAAGGAGGGCGCTGAAGCCGCCCTACCGTCCGCGGTGCCGACCTTCCCTCCCTCCGCCGAGCCAAGCGGCTGCAGGCGACACGCCCCGCCCGAACGGCTCTCCGGGCGGAGGCAGCCGCCGCGGGGTCTCACCTGGTGGTGCGGCCAGCCGAGGTAGCGCAGCAGCCGCCGGAGGAGCCGCAGCAGCAGCGCCATGGAGAGCGGAGGCCGCGCCCCGAGCGAAGCCGCCCGCGCCAGCAGCGCCACCCGCGGCTGGGGACGGGGCACCGCGGCAGCCCCGCCAATAGGAAGCCGGCAGTGCCGCGGCAGAGCCAATGAGCGGCGGGGCGGGCCCGTCGCGGGGGGTGTCGGGAGGAGCGGTTTGAACGCAGCGCTGCCCGGGCCCGCCCCGCTTCCCAGGGAGCGCTCCCAGGAATGCGGGCAGGCGCGCGGGCTACGGCGCACCGCGGCCAGCTCGCACTGACCAAGGGACTGTACTCACAAGAAAGGTAGCTTCTGCCTCTGCGAACACAGTACGCAGCAACAGAAGAAATGCACCAGAGCCTGTTAACTCACTGAATTAATGGTAATTAAGGAGCTACACTGATATGGTTCAGGTCTTCTATACAGCAGACTCGTAACTACTTCATTCACACACCTAAAACAAATGCACAAAGTACCCTCAATGCAACAACTGCCCAGTAACACCTGACTACACTGACTTCACTTCAAAACCTGGCTTTGAAATTCTGCACTTGCTCTTTCATCTTGCACTGCCTTCATCTTTATAAGATTTCTACTATTTTCCTCAAGAAAATTTGAAAACTTCAAGAAAGTCAGCAGTGCTAAAAGTGCTTCTAAGAGAAGACATATCCTTTTCCTCCAGCTATGCAGTCTCTGCTTGGAGATCACCTTCCCTCGTCTGTGCAGTCAGTGTTCCTATTGTTAGTACTGGAGTTCTTACAGCAGCATTGCTGGCTACTGTTATCCATGTCAGGTGGATCCATTCTCTAAGACCAAAGGAGTAGCAGCACTGGTAATACACACTGCAGTAACAGCATACAGCTGGTTCAGGAGACTAGGAAGGTTTAAGGTTGAGGAGAGAAAGGGTAGAACATTTTAATGGATATTTAGAAAAACCGTACTACAATGTTTGCCTTAAAGAAAAAAAAAAAGTACTTTTCACCTACTTCTCCTTAACACCTTACTAAAGAAGGGGAAGGGTCAACAAAATGGGAACACATAGCTCTAGTGGAAAGCCAGGAAGAGACAGGGTCTCTCAAGCAGCAGCAAAACCGAGGCAATTTAGTTTCACTGCAGCACCAGTAACCAGCTGCATTGAATGAGAGGTGCAGTTGGGAACTCGTACAGAAATGCTTCAAGTCAAGTCAGCAGGTACAGCTCTGAACAGTACAGAAGGGACCTGCACGATCTTCTGAACAAAAGCATCTCGTGACAGGCCAGCTTTAAAAAACAAGAAGCGACACAGGGCTCAGAGCTTAATGCTGCTGCTGTACCTCTGGAGCTGAGCCAAAGCTCAGGGATCGCTCTCCTTTTAAAGTACTAGCAAAACAATTGCAGGAAAGCTTTACTCTTATGTAGCTGCCCACTGTTACAGTAATGCCTGATTGTTCCTGGGAGGGAAGAGGATGTGAGATTTAATTCCAAACCAAAAAACTAAATGGACACTGTACGAACAGTTCAGCTACTGGATTCCATGTTGGTTGGTGGCTTTTTTTTTTGCCTGGCAAAAATGTATGCCTGATTTTATCTGAACTGCAGGGATAACTTCAAATTCTGCGAATCCACTTCATCTCTGCATGGTGTCCTTAAGAAGTGCTTCACTGCTGGAGAGCAGTGAGTCAGAATGAGTAGCTAAATTCAAAAGATAGTTAAACATTTTATACCAGCATAATGTCTACACAGTTTTTTCCCCTGTACCACCAGTGATGGTCTTCACCTTATAACAAGAGAAATGTGAAATGCACTGAAATTCCATTCACAGGTCATACAAGTACCTTAGCGCCACCAAGTGAAAGCCTCACAAATGTTTTTTCTTAGCAGTGAAAATTCACTGTTCATGTCAAAAGACAAGTGCTGAAGCACCAGACTTGGATTAAAAAAGCGAACTCCCCTCTCACTTTGTTTCTTACAGATCTCTCAGAGACAGACTGCAACTTGCATCTCTGACTACATTAACTCTTAATTTGAATTAGTTTATTTAAATAAATGTTAGTGGCTGTCATCGTGTGTTCTGTAATCAAATCACATTTCTGACAAACTACAATGAAATTAGGGATTGTAAAAAATTTGATTTTTATGATCTAACCTCTAGACAGGTTTGTAGGATCAAATGACATTACCAGAGCAATCTCTACCAGATCTCCTTGGATATTCAGCTGAATTACAAACTTTAAATCTGCCTTGTCTTGCAGGAATTGTACTGCCTTGTGACACACAGAACCTAACAATCTACTTTCAACTTGACATAAATGATACAAATTACCTGTTGTAAGGTCATGACAGCTCAAGTGTATCTTGATCCTGTTCAGTTTTAGACTGATATTTAATTTTACTTAATTAGGACAGACTTTGATGTCAAGTTTGCTTTGCTCCCTTTTTCACTTATTCTAATTTAATATACACAAAATCTGAGTTTTGCTGAGAAGTCCAAAGAATACTCTGTTTATCATTTCAAACAGCTATTAAAAGATGCACTGCACATGTAAAAGCAAATCTGGCAACAACACTTTACTTGGGCTATATGTTTTAAAACATAAAGAGGGAATGACTTTATTAACTAACTGCTACTGAGAGGCAAGTATTGTTCCTGTTGCCCTTTCTACACAGCTGCTGGCAAATTAGCACAACCTAAAATACACTTTCTTCAGCTACAGTGAGGATTGTTTTGTTTTCCTTCCTTCTAGTGTTTAATTTGTATAGGGGAGTTAACTACTTCCTAGGAGTAAAGCAAGTAAGAAGGCATACATTATATAGGTATTTAATACAAACACCTCTATCAAAGCTTTTCATTTTCTTTTTTTTTTCCTACTTATAAAGATATTATGCCTTTCGAAGGGGTGAATACGAACAACTACACTTTTAACTTCACATAACATTAAGATTTAGTTTATCTGCAGCGTTTTGAGAAAGAGAAACAAAGTAATCTTGTATTAGAATGTCCTTGTTCTGGTAATTCAAGTATATTACTTTAATCCTTAACATTCTAGAGGTTAAGTGTGTAACTACCACTAAAAACTAAGCTTGAGGGTTTGTTATTTTTTAAACAAACCAAAACCCCCCATAAAACAACAACAAAAGACAAACCAACCAAAATCCCCTTAATATCTGCACTTCGGCTACAAGCATTCTTGCAGCACAATTATTAGAAATCAGTATTGAAGAAAGTAAGATTAATTTCTCACACTTCTGGTATATATTAATTATATTTACCAATTCAGGTTTTAACATCTCTTTGTTTTTTCAGAGATTTTGTGGTGTTTTGTTTCTCTCCTCCCACCTGCTCCTGCCCTGCTCTCTCACTTTAACTTAAATGTTGTACAGGTGAATGACTCACTCTTGCCAGATTACACACCCAGAGAGGCAACCTCACATAGAGAAATTAAAGAGGCAATTCTAACAATATGTAAATAGAAACTGCTAAAAAAGAAGTTAGATTGATACTGCCACCAAATTAAGTGTTCTGCTGATGACTAAGCTATCAAAAAATATCCTTGAAACTCACTGTAGTTTGTATATGCATATGTATTTCTTAGGCTACTAATGAAGAGTGATGATTTCACCGCTTAAGTAAAATGCTTGCTGCACCCTTGCAGGGTGAAATAAGAATCCACGTTTATCACTATGTAGATGTGATTCTCATGAGCTGACATACAATCAGCATTTTGCACAACTGTTTGTACTTACACTGTGACTGGATAACCCTTAAATGCAGTTCTTATAAAAAGGCAACAGAGAAGTAGTGATAGTTTATAAAAAATGCTGCTCCAAGATTTTAGGTGTGCAGAGCTGTAAGTTTACTTCAGAATAAAACACAGACATAGGGGAGAATCAAAACTTTTAGAGTTGTACTTGACCATATATTTGGACAAAGCAGAATTACACTGCATATAACAAACAGTAAAATTTCTTAAAAGTTGTTACAAATATTTTACTTTCTACCTGTACGATCATTAACATAGTTTACTATATCATGATTTTTTTCTAAAGGCTTAAAACGAAAACAATCTCTCTAAACTACTTTCTAACAGTAAAATTTAAGTAAAATGCTTACATTCATTTGACAACAAAAAAACATATTAAAAATGTTGTGTGGGTGGTGCAAGAGCTGCTCTTTCAGCTACAACGTTCTTCCGGGTTATTCCTGTGGAAAGAAAGAAAACAGTCTTGTTGTAAACTGTTAATAATCAAACTCCAAAACCTTTAAAGTGATCCCTACATGCAGCCAATTACTTGGCATAGTGCAAGATGAACCATCTAATCTGCATTTCACTGAACAATTTACCTTCTCCTCTTTGCGTCTGTCCTTTTCTTCATTATTTTCAATTGTTTCTTCCTCATCTTCCACAATCCCATCCCCTTGATATTTGTCATGTGTCCACTTCGGACTGCTACCTGACTTTTTGAAGTTAAAACGCCCTCTGCCACGCTGGAAAGTACCACGGCCTCTTCCTCTTTTGGCCCAATAATCCACACCATCGTCTCTGTCATCATGCTACAATAACACCAGAAAAAAGTAAGGTTAGACACCTCTTAAATGTACCTCATAATGTTAGTAAGCTATAGCAAATGTATAAAACAAAGTAAATGTTAAAAAGTTCTCTTCAGATGGTAATTATTCTTAAAAGGCATAATGCTCTAACTAAAACCACAACACAATTGTTTGAAGAGCCCTTATTCACTGTGGGTCTACCTAAATGTTAGTAACAAATCACTTGTCTGTAACTTACACTCAGTCAGAATGAAGAATTACCAGTTTTGAGGGGAAAAAATTGTTACTTTAAAAGAACCTCTAGGAAAGTGCTAGGTTACTTGAGCACAAAGGGAGTTCTTCATACTTCATAAGAAGAGGTAACTGAAGGCAGTTTTCAGAAAATCTGCCCCACCAGCACAACGCAGGGCAAATTAAGTTCAAACTGTTCAACATTACCAAGCATTAGTTGATTTCCTCTGGTTAATAAGCCTAAAATTTGCTGTCTAGCTACCAAATACAGCCTTATATAGTTAGGTATGTTCTTGCAATCATTTCAAACACTGCATGAAATCTACAAACCATTATTTAATATTAAAAAAGTTTCCATTTTGAATGGTGAGGTACACTTGCTTCAACATATGAGTTTTTTTAACTTGTGATTTGGAAAGAAGTCTGAACTCTTAAATACATATCACACCCATATAATACAGCTTACACAGAAGTAGCTGAAGGGCAGCTTATTTAATTTAAAATATTTCTAGAAATTCAAGTTTAATAGCTAAAATTGATTGTTCTAGTATCAATAATAGATTATCACATCTCTGTTTACAGATCAGAAAAGTTCAGGTATGTCTACGAAGACAGAACTCCTTAATGAAATATCTGAATTGTGACTGCATTATTTTTAGTTACCTGTAAACATATTTGTGACAAGCTATAATGCAACAGGCATTTTCAATGATGGCACAATATCCTTCAAAGTCTGCATTGTTACAGAAATAACTGGAGGAGAGGCCACACATCCAGTGTACTGCACTACTTAGAGTGATTACATCAAGGGTCCTCCTTTCATAATCCAGATGGGAGAAAGGCATCAAAACTGTGGTAATTTTCTTATGACTATCACAGTACTCAGAGCAAAGAACTGCTCATTAACAGTCTGCCTATGAAAATCCATAAATACTGTCAGCTTTTCCTGATCTTTCACTTCTGTAGACCTCCAGACCAATCTAAGGCAAATCTCAAATGTCACACAGACATAAACCCAGGAAAATGCAGCACAAGCCTTTCTGGTTTGGAGTTGGGTTTTAATAAATTTTTTCTGAACCTGCCTTCTTCCCCATTCCCTGATGAAGTTTTTGAAGATAAATTCCATGTCAGGCGTCAGTTACTGCCAGCCTGCTACAGAAAGATGAAAGATAAGCAGAACCAACCACTACAGCCACCCTGATATTCTCACAGTTACTCTTGCCCCTGTCCATACATGCATGCTACTTCTACACTTGTAGAAAGTTTGAAAACAAAAAAAAGCATGCATAAGACGTCGAGTTCTCCACACCCACCAAGAAGTATTTCTTGCTTTTTGGGGTATATTCAGGATCCCATTCCTCTTCCTTCGGTCTCTTCTGAAAAGTAGTATTTGAGTTGCTGGGACCAGTATTTGTTCCAGCAAAGACTCCTCTGGCTCTTCCTCTGCCCCTAATTCGAAACTGATTAACCAAGATGTCATTTAATCCATTTACACAACACCACAATATAGAGTCAAGTTCTCTATTACTGAAAATACTTTCTGTGCTTAATTACAGTATCTGCAAGTGGAAAAACCATTTTCAAATTCACATACTACCTTAAGTAATATATTCAAGCATTCATTTTGAAATAATGATTCTATTAAACTTAATTGAAACACATTTGAGTTCTTGATATAAGTTCACTCACAACCACTGAAAAAGAAATTTGACTGCTAGTAAACCAGTGTGCTGGAACAAAAGGTCGCAAGAAGCTTCTGAAGCTGTTCAGACAAAAAGCCAGGAGGAAAGCTAGACTGAAACAGGGACAAAACTGTCAGGGGGAAAAGAAAGGTATTTATGGAGTCAATTGAATAATTTATGAAAAGGTGATTCTGGAATACATACTAACAGTGCAGTTTTTGCAGGAGTATACCCACTGTGTGTTACTCGAGCATTTTTAACTGAGATTCAATAATGTATCTTAGGCCAAATTACATTTCAAGTGAGTAAATTCTTTACTCAGAAAAAAGTCAGTAGCATGTACTGTGCAGAGCAGCAATGCTTAAACTGAAAAGGAGTGTTTTAAATATTCTTTATAATGAATTACTGGGGTTTTGAAATGCTACACTAGTGTCATCGGTTGGCTGTATGATGCTTGTATCCCCATCTGTCTGTTCTGTTTATATTGGATAATTAGCTTTACACTTTTAAGACTGGTTCTGAGAGCAAAGCGGGGAGAGAAGAAGCGCAGTTTGTTTTCAGACACTGCACTCACTCCTCGACATTGCTGCTCCTGGACTGTGGTGTCTGTGGATGGACAGAGAGCGGGACAGAGCTCTCCTTTGCTTTTAGTTAGCTTTAGCTAGCTGAGGCAGAGAGGTTCCCTGGACTCTGGGGTTTTTTCTCTTTTCTTTGGACCTGCTTAAAACTGCTCTGGACTGAACACCGAAGCGCACCAGAAGAGCACTGGCAGCTTGCACCTGTGGCCCACCAGGCTGGGCCTGGACTGTAGCATTTCCAGAGCTGGAGGGAATGATAAGAGACTGAGTGAGCCAAGCTGCAATCCAGGAAGGGGACTTTTCTGAGTTTGTCATCTCTTTTGGAGTGGGAAGAGGTTTTATTGTTTAATAAACAGTTTTTTCCACTTTTCTTCAAGGAGGTTTTTTTTCTTCCCCAAACCGGTTGCGGGGGGGGGGGCGAGGGGCACCGACTGAATCTGTTTTCTAGAGGGACCCCTTGGGTTGGGGGGTTCTCTCCCAAATTTGCCCTGATAAGGACAGCTAGAAAGTCTCACGCGAAAAACCATCCTTAATTCAGAATACACTAAGTAGTAATGTACACAGTTATCTCAGCATGTAAATACTTAGCTTGTAGAAAACGTTAAATGAGTATATATCCTTCACTGAAGGGAAGGAGAAAGGTTAGTTTGGGAAGATATGACTGCTAAAAACTGCAGATATTACGGATCAAAATTTCCAAAAGTAACCTACTTAAAAACACAGAACTACATCATCAGAGTAATAGTACAAAAATATGACTGGAAGCTAATTTATTTGTTAAAAATAAGCATGTTTCATAAAATAGATCAAAAATATATAATTAAACAACTCAGAAGGCAAGTATTACGAATACTTAGTTCCAAAAAGCTCCAAAACTTCTAATGCAGAATTATGCTGGACAGATTTAAAATTACTCTGAAATCAAACGGACTGTAAAACAATCTGCAGAAGGCTCATAAGACCTATCCAATACTCTGGGAGAAAAAAGAAAATAAAAAAATTGTTTGGAGAGTCATCTGGAAAGCAACAGACTAACTGTACAAGGGAGGAGATAAGATATGCTTTCTTGACTTCCAACAGCTTTACAAAATTAGGGCATAACAAACAGTAACCTGCCCCAGGGGCAGGGGGCAGACAGAATTATGACAGGATTAAAAAAAGAGAAAAAAAATGTATCAGCATTTCCTGGTATTGAGTCCTGTGATCAGATTCCCTTTAAGAAAAACATCTACAGTTTTCCTCACCATTTTATTAATGTTTCCCCGTACCAAATAATCTTTCAGGTAAAGAACTACAGGACATAAAATCTACTATGGTGTTATCTTTATGGGCTGGTTTATTAGAAAGACTACCACAAAAAAGACAAATGTATATTTTCTATATAGAACTCACTTTAAACAGAGCTGCTACACAGAATTCTTCCAGATATGGATATTGATGACATTGCCACTGAAAAATTGTAATTATCCTTACTTCTGTGTCCATATTTGAAAACTATTCATGATGCTTATGTATGGGAAGCCTAGAATCCAAAGGAATTGTGTACCAGCCAAAGTTAGTGAAAAACCATTGCTGACTTAACTAGCTTGCTGGATAGGGAAGGGGAAGATGTTACATTCTCCAAGGCTTCCAGTTAGGGGAAACATTCAAAACCAAAGCATTTTATTTACTCCAAAAGCAAAGCAGTATTCACTGGAATGCAGGCACTATTAGCCTGTATTTACAAATACATTCCTACGCTACCTGGTCTGTGTTTTTTGATACCATCCAAGATGTATCCCTAAAGAGGAGATCTGAGTCAGCAGTTGGCCTATTTAAATTCACCTGCTCACACACTTTGTTCCAAAAGCCTGTGTGTGACCACGTATGTTGTTAGGGAACATTAACCTGTTATCACTGCACAGACCAAATTGGTAGTCAGTAGCACTTAAATGAGTAGAAATCTATTAATGTTCCAGTTCCCATCTACCTCAATTGCATGTAAAGCAGCACCTCTCTCACAATACATACAATCTGGTTTTATAAAGCAGGAAGGCTTCAATGAATTACAAATTTTCTCCCACTAAATCTCCTTGAGAGGAGATGGAGTTTTAAGCTCTCTTTTGTTTAACTTCTGTTTTGTTTGTGCCATTATTTTATATAGCTAGAAATTGTGCTGATAGTCATATTTGATGCCTACACCATCCAGAGATTTATATACTTATGCCACATAGTTTCATAGCATAACTATATAAAAAATAAGAAGAAAGGAGGAAATTATAAACTTCTGTGTTAGAAATTTAGAACTTTGAATTTTCCTTTAGGTAGCTACAGTTTTTTAGATGGAGGATTCAAGCCTCAAGTGTTGGCACATGCCACATGCATTTCAGACACCCTTATGTGTAGTTCAAAACTTATTTTCTGCATGACTAAACATTTATACTAAACACTGCACTTTAGCATTATTTGGTCTTAATTACAGGCTACATTAAGGAATTATTGTTCAAGTATGAAATTACTCCTACTTATTATGTAAAACAGTTTTTCCCAACCTGCATGGAACTTTAACTTTTTTGTGTGTTTAGCTGTGGTTTGGAGGTCTGTTTTGCTGTGTTGCTTGGGGGTGGGTGTGTGGTGTCTATTTGTGCGTTGTTTGGGGTTTGTTTTTTTTTTTATTTGGGCTGTATGGTGTTTTTAAGTGCTCCCTGTATTTTTCAAGGCCTTCTTTATTGATTCCTAGTTTTTCCAAATGCATCTACACTTTCCAATTATACATCAATAATTACATTAACACAGAATCTGAAAGTTTAAGTTTTTTCTGAAGACTGTAGTGGTCAATATGCCACTTTCCAAATCACAATGGTTAAATACATTCCAGAGGTAGATCAATGAACTTTCATGCTCAGTGGCTAGTCCAAGCCAAAGAAACACAAAAATAACAAGTATACTATCTCCTCAATACAGCTGTTTCAAGGTTAACATTTATTTTTAATTATGTGCCATTCTCTATTTAAAAAGTTGCAGGCATTACACACAAAGGAGTGCAAAACCAAACCCAACATGAGAGGGAAAAACAGAACCTGCAGGGAGCTAAGGGTTATAAGGACCCAAGACTTAAAATTGACAGAACAGTGAATTTTCAGATCCTGTTAGGAAACAGCATTATTACAGAAGAGCAAGGAATAATTAAGAAATCCTGTTCCCCAGACCCTTATACTAGGATCTCTTATGTAATGCTAATGCATATTTGTAGGCCATTCAACTGCTACTGGAGAGTGATGGGGAAAAAAAGAGACTTAGTATTTTCAGGTTTAGTAAAGACCTCAAGTCTAGCCTAATGTGAACCACTGCAAGACTCCCTCATTTCCTTTTTACAAGATTGCCATTGGTGAAGTGTTCATAATTTGGGGGAAGAATAGGAGAAAAACTCACAAAGGTGCCTCTTGGCCTGTTGACTCCTGCAAAACCAGAGTATTCTTTCTGTTCATGGTGGGTTTTGAACTCTTCATCTCTTTCTTTCTTGCAATCCTTTTCTTCTCGAGAACTGGATGAGGAAGAAGATGGGGAGGAAGATGGGGAGGACCGAGCACGGTCTTGGTCTCTTTTTTGTTTACTGAAAAATAAAAAAATATACTATGTGCTATTTTAAACGTACTAGATAATCTGTAACATGCTATACTAAACCGGGTCTCTATATTTTATGAAAAACTAACCCCCTTCTGGTTATAAAGTCACAGGTTACATATTTGAGATATTAAGCGAAGTATATTTCCACTTTCCAGCCTCCTCTGACACATTTAAGTGCACTAAATGCATATTATTGCTGGTGAGTTGGAAAGCAGCAGTCTGCAAACTGTAAGATACAACTTTTCTAGATTCTGATGCCATGAAGAGATGGTGTTAACTTTTAAGATCTGCCTTTCTTCTGAGGCAGAAAAGCAGAAGTTAAAGGGAAAAACCCCTCAAGGTAAAGTTTTACAGTAACTTGACACAGTTCAGTTTGCACACTGTTGAGAGGTATGGTATGGGCTTCCCTACATAGATGGCTGTAGGGAAATTAGCCAGTGGAAGAAAATGTGGATACCAAAGTCAAAGTAAGTGGGAAACAGGAAGTGTAAGTAAAAATTCACTTTATATATATACAGTACAAAGCAGGGAAAAATTCCTACAGCAAGACTTTTAGTAACCCCATAGTGATATTAACTTCACCCAATTTATAAGATTTTAGCATTCCACTCAAAGAAAGGTCATACCTGAAGTAACTCTTACCACTTCTACACAGTATCCACTGAGATATGCTAACATTTTTTTCTTAAAACAGCCCACTGGCTTTAGACAAATTTAGAAATTCCCCTTCTCACCCATGTTAAAACCTAAATATCAGTAAAATTCTCATACTCTGGGTGTTATGAGTTGAAAAAGTGCGGAATCAAGCATAACGAACCAAAGTTCTTACACAAACTGTTTATAGAAATGTACTGCATTGAAGTCCAACCTCCTGATGTAGCCTGGATAATAGGACAGATTAATTTGTCATTTTTTTTTTCAGTGTTAGCTTGCTATTCCAAAGTTTTTGTCCTCATCCACCATAAGCCGTGTAAAAGACAGATAATACATATTTGCTGTAAAACAAATAATTTTAATTGTTTAAAATTAAATGATCCATTATACATTGAAAATTGAAAGCAATTAAGCTTACAATTACAAAAGGCTAATTAGAAGCTAATATCCTCTATAGGGACATCAAATATTTACCTGTCATCTTTGTAAGATTTGTAATCCTTGTAATCTTTTGGAGCTTTCTCTTGCTTTCTTGACCCACTGGATTCCCTGGAACCCTTTGAGTCTCCTCGCTCTTTACTTCGTTCTTTTCTACGCCGGTCAATGTCATGCCGAAGATCAGCAGAATCACACCTTAATTTTTTATCTCCCTGTAAACAAATATATATTTTGCAACAAAATATTGAAATAAAACATCAAGAGAATCTCAGTGAAAAGGCAAGCTGTGCATCAATTAAAATATAAAAAGATAGAATTTATCTATTTTTCAACAAGCTTCAGCACACAAATTTACTTTGTCCTTTACATGCAATGGCTACATCTAAAAAAAGAACAGCTAAGAATTTCGGTTTCAAACAAGCATTCCCACGAAGCCAATTGGTGCCTAGTTTTTGATGATACAGACCACAACAATACATGGTTTGAAGAGATAATTAAGTATTCACTTCTTCTGGTGAATTGTTTTTAAACAGAGTACAAGCATCTTTGTAGTTCAACCACACTACTCACTGACCATCTGGGTACTTCCCTCTGCCCCAACCTATTCTTTGTCTTTGGGCAGCTTACTGGTCAAAAAACATGCAAGAAGAAAGGATGCATGGCAAAAGATTTGACCTTATGTATCACGCTATTAATATAACAAAATCACTCTACATAAACCAGCTTCTTGGTAACATGTTTTACTCAACAGAAAAAAAAATCTAAATGCAAGTACTCTAGGTACAATAAATACAATTTTTTATTTTTATACAGAAAACCAGAGATGAAGTTGAAATTCAAAATGAGACTAAGTTTAGAAGCACAGATAGGACATTTACTTAAAACCTACTTTTTGACTTTCTTCCTTAAAGACTCTCTCTTCACCCGTTAAACGGGTATGCTTCCTCAGGGTACTTGGAGAAATGTCAATCCTCCTAAATGTAAAATAAAAGCAGTGTCTTGCCATACATGTACATGATTGTTAACAGCCTCAGACATTTAATTTCAACAGAAAACTGACAAACCAGGCATTTCTGCAGTAGAATAAACTTCTTGCATTATTAAACCTCACCATCAAAAGCAGACTAAAAATGCATCACAGCAGACTAAAAATGAATCACAGTTCTGTTTTGTGTGAAGTATGCTAAAAACAAATACAGAAAACAGGCAGACTGGTGTTTCACATTTTAATTATAGCTTGGAAGACAGAAAAAATGTTTAATTATTTATTTCAAAAGGACCAGTATATGTAGCCAGTTGAAAGCCCACTCCCTCCAAGAAATACCAGCACTAGGATAGTTTGCTGTAAAGTCAAAAGTACTTAACAAGAAAAACTGTCAAGTTAGATACTGTATCCTCACATGCAACACAAATATAGTACACTGCATCATAAAACTAGAGCACATGATCAGACACTACATCTGCATGCCTACCTTCTTACCTTTTAGATTCCCAGATTTTTCAAAAAACTGCTGTAAATTAATACACACAAAAACTAAAGTAGTATGAGATGAAACATTTCACACTGAAGAAGAAAGATGCATGTACAGGGCTTCTGTTCATCTTCAAGACATATGCCCCTCAATATTTGAGCACTGCATGTGAGAGAAGTAAATATATCCCAAATGAGATACAGAGGTAGAGAAGACATCTGTCACAAAACCACAGATGAAGCCAGACCTGACTCAGATGAGTTCTCTTTTACAAAAGGGTGTTTGTTTTTTTTTATTTTGTAATTATACAAATTACCTTAACCAGATTAGAAAAAGTATTTTGGGTTCTCAAAAGAAATATTAGAAGACATTATTTGAAACACAAAGCATCTACATATGCAGTTAACGTATACCTATGTATTTCTGGGCTCTTTTGTCGGGTGCAGTGCTCTTCAGTTGCTTTTTGATATGCAGTGAACCTCTCATTTAGGGTCATTCCAGCCGACTTGAAGTATTGCTCTGTTGGTTACAATAGAAAAAACACTGTTTCATTAGCTTCATTCAACTGACATATATTTCACTCCTGACAGAAAGGCAAGTAGCAGGCAAAACCTACAGTACTTTCAATAAATTTATCAGGACAAGCAAATGTGGTGTTTTCCCTATTTTTACACACACCGTAACCCAAAAAAATAACAGCGCACAGCATCACTGCAAATCTACTATGCCATGATTATATCACATCAAATCCAAGCATCATTTACTGACTGGACTTGCTCATTTTCAGTGACGTTTTCCTCTAATGATAAAGAGCAATTTCTTAAACTATTATTTTATGCTTTGCCCACAAGAGAAAGTGAAATTACTTTTGTGTCCTTAATATTTGCAGCAAGTACACTTTACCATTCATCTCATCTCATCTCTAATTTAAAATAAGAATTAGTGAAAACATTTAAGTAATGTACACTTCAATAACTACATGAATGACCTAACAACTCTTTTCTTAAAGGAATACAATTTCTTGATTGGGTGATGATAAACAATACAATTAACACACCTATGCATAAATAAACTCATTTAAGCATCTGGCATCTTGGCAAACTTGACAACTCCTCTGACAAATTTTCTCCTTCCTTCAGATACAATTAAATTAGCCACAGCGAAACTCAGTTTTTAAATCAGCTCAACAAATGTGTTTAAATGTAATATAGAAATACATAAAAGTCATGAGCTATGAAATGTTACATATGAAGCAAGCTATCTGCTTAACAGGTCAACATACATCTGTATCAACTTACCGCCCGGCATCCAGCATTTGTCTCATAACCAACCATTAAAACTTGAAACGGCCACTACAAGGGTAGTGCCTCAATCATAATTCCATCAAACACAGGAATTTGAGCTAGTAATTCTGTTTTTATGCCATTTTTTGCCAGGAAGACAGAAGGTTCAACTTTGCCTGTTTGGCATCTGTATCTTTCAACAGCTATTTTACTTTTGTAACATGGATTTTGCCATTTCAAAACACATTCCAGGACCTAGTTACAATGAAAAAGAAAACATCACTGGGCATTTTCAGCTCTACATTAATAAAGAGCTGTTCAGACTGGTCGCATCACACCAATAATGAACATAACTTCAGTTTGTCAAAAAAGTTACAAAAATTCTGATCACAGACCACAGTAAATCTGAAACTTAAAGAGATGCTCTGCTTTCAAAAATAACCATAACAGTACATATTCTAGTAACTTGACCAGACAGGCTGTTAAATTTATAATGTATTTAACATACAAAAATTTACAGAAAAAGTCTATTCTGTGATCAACATGTGAGAGTTTCGCAAGTATTATTTTCACCTACAGCTACATATGTATCATATAAGCAAAAAATTTTCAGAAGCTCTCTCACTGGATTGAGTCTTATATTTCTTTACACATCAATAAATAGATATGTTCACAACAAATCATTATACACTAAACAGGTACCCCAATATTTTTTTAACTAATGTATTATTGTAGTCCCTTATCGTTGACTATTACTTGGTAAGTAAATAAATATGAAGGAAATAACTTAGCTTTAGTAATCTGAATTATGTCACTAAAATCGAGATTTTTAACTGAACTCAGCACATAGTTCTAGCACACAAATCTCAGCAATTTTAGAAGGTAATGCATCTTAAAAACAATGCTTACAGACAGGTTCATTGAAACTGGTATCCAATTAAGCATTTCCACTTTTCCCTTTACTGTGGTAATATGGCAAAATTACTTTCACCAGCTTTGTCTTATCTCAGTTACATTTAACACAACAGCAAGACAACAGTCCAGTGAAATAAAGCAAATGCTATAGAAAAAAAAAAATCAAAGAACACTCCCCAGGGGATTTTAGGAATTATCTATTGTCTCATAAAAAAACTTAAGAGGATATGACCTAAATGAAACATATCTACTTTGAAGTATCGTATGATCCAGGTTTGCATTTCAGTGGGTTTGGGGGAGGACTTTTGCTCTGCTTAGTTTGTTGAGGGTTCTTCTTGGTGTTTATAGAAAATAGCCACTACTGTTATATCAGAAAATAATTAGTGTATAAATTATTTAATGGAGGTTTATTTAGCCACTGCCAAGTTTGTGTAAATGAAATTACTGAAACTATTATCATATACACATTATAACCATGAACTTTACTACCATTTAGAATACAATTTTTATTAAATCTCACTTAGAAAAAAAAACCCCAAACAAATCCCTTCTAATAAGAATCTGGAAATGACCTCTAGGGTACTCCAAAAGGAGTTATTTACAGTCCATTGTTATTTACAGTCCAAAGACATCTCTCAACCCACACTACAACATTTAATATAAAATTGTATGGTAAACTCATTAAAATAAAATTAGAAAAACTGACCAGCATATGTTTAAAGTACACTGAAGAAATTCAAACTTTCTATGCTACCTAGGATCAAAAATTTATCCAGAAACATAGAATACCTGCTATTATACTCTACAGTGCTTGTGGGTTTTTTGTCCTAGTTTCTGTGGCCATTATTTTTCTAATTATTTTCATGCATACCTCAACAGGAAGAATGTCTGGGTAAATCACAGCATTAGGAAAGGGCTGAAATCTTCCCGTACTAGAAATGGCAAACAGACTTAAATAATCTTGTCAGACACGTATCTGGTAAAATAAATGAAACACATACCTTTGACATGGTGAACCAAGGACACAATGTGCTGAATAAATGACTCTGATGTGCTTTTGCTGGCCTGTGGCAACTTAATGTGGTCAAAGATGGATCGGAACTCTTGCTCCTTCTTGACGGAATGGACAAGTGTGCTAGCAAGCAGCCTGTCTTTAGTCAAGGAAGCAGGTCTAAAATGCATCAACAACAAAGAGACACACAAAAGAAACCACTCGTTTAAATAAATACGAACAACACTGCAGGCAAGTGGATAACCACACAGTAAAGTGGAATAATTTACCTATTGGAATCATCAAGAGGTACTGGTGCCATTTTGAGTTTAACTTCAGGACGATGGGAGTCACTGGCTATCATTTTGATCCTAAGTGGGCTCTCCTCTCTGAAGGTGGATTTTTCTCTCGCATCCAGATTCTTGTGTAGAGGAGGACTGTAATCAAAGAGTTCTTTGAGCTTTTCAGACTTTACCTGCTCAGGTGACTGAGTTTCTTTCTTCATCATTAGTCTCTCAGAATTCTTGTCTTCTTCCTTGTGCTTATCTTTTGTTGCACTAGGCCTTTCCACTACATAGCCAGTCTCTTTAAGCTTATAACTTTTCTCATCTCTAAATCCATCGCTCTCTCTATTGCCCTTGATTGATATTTTAGATTTGTATTTGGTTCCTTCCTCCTCAGCATTCCGGTGAGATGTAGTAGGAAAATTTTTACCCTGATCTGCCAGGACAGATTTTCTGAACTGTCTGTAATCCTCTGTCTCCTCTGTGTCCTCCCCTTCAGAGTCATTAAACTTTTCCTTCCCAGTCTCTTTATCAACGAAAAAATCTAAAGTTTCCTGTTCCTCCCATTCCCTTTCTCCCTCTGTCCTCCCTTTTTCTGATCCTCTCTCCTTCTGGGCCTCCTTCTCCCTGGTATTACCCCTATCAAGCAGGTATACTCTAGACTCTTCATCTGTGTACCTGTGGATAGCAAAGAAGAGACTGGTAACTCTGGATTGCATTCATTCCAGTTCACTCGCATTCCCCTTTTGAGTCAATTCCACACCAAAAGAAGATGAAAATACATTCCTCCGAGCAATTAACTGTAGCATGCAATGCTTGGCACACCATTAACACTGTATACACTGTCAGTTATGCACTAATGGAGGCATCTGAAGAATATAATGCCTTTCTGCAGAATGCCTAGAAATTTACTCGCTTGTTTTCTTAATCAGTACCCAGTTTCACATTCTCTCTCATTACACTAGTAATTTTTTCCATCAAATTCACATGGTTTGAAAACTCAGACTGCAATTCATTTTTCCACTTCTTTTACTGAAAGAGTTGAAGTAATAGCATAAAAAAGTGAATTCTTTTCAAGATCCTGCACATTACTAAGATAATTCCACAATCTGGCACAGGTTTAGTGCATTCACTATATTGTGTTCAAGCAGGGAACCATTAGAAGGCAGCTCTCCTAAACACAGAAACACACCAATTAATTATTTCAGTCACTGCCTTATCTGTATGCTATGTTCACACAGGTTCTAATACGTTCACCAACTCCAACACATCTTAGGCAAGTTGTATTTTTGATCTCCTAAGCAGTAATTTTTTTACATAATAAAGCACTGACTAGACAAATTAATTTAAAAGCCCACAATCAAGCCTATATAGCATAGTCATAACTTCTCTAACTCTTTTTGTAAGAAATCCACTGAAACACCAGTCACATTCAAAATGAACAGTCTAATGCCAGCAAGACTTTAACAACTTTCAAAAATTACTACTATGTCAACCTTTTTAAGAACAAATAGAAGAATTTTACATTCATTGGAGTATATACACTGAACTTCCTTCATCAACATCAACAGCATTATATTCCTAGAATACCAACACCTACCCTCTTTGATTAGTAATGCAATTCAAGACATCGAAGTTTTCATACTGCACCACACAATTAGCTAATTGACGCTGTTTATGTCAACATAAAGAAACTATTGCACAACACTGATGTTTCTAGACAGCCAGAATACTTGCATTTTAAACTACACAAAGTATTAAAATTCTGAAATACCTGAACAGAGTTCACTATCAAGCCAGCAAGTCTGATGCACTATTCCAATTAAGATTTTTCGTAATAGTAAAAAATCAAGTACAAGACAATAAACCAGAGAGGAAAAGCACAAATCAATTCCTTCTCAAGGATACCTGTCCCTGTCTCTACTACCCAGCATTCAAGGCCTTGAAGCATCCTAGCAGGAAAAGGCATATGTATCTTTCAAGCACAATTCCAACCAGATTAGTATTATTAGCCTTCCATAATGCATTTTCCAAGGTTATGGTGATGATCTCAACAAAACTCTAACAATATTTTTAAGAGGCAACAGTAGGCTTATAATTTGGTTCTTACCTTTTCATAAACTTTCCACCTTTTGCAGTTTCCTGTTCACCACCCTCAGGATAAAACGACCGCACTCGAGCCTCCTCACGGGGGGCACTCTGTGATGGGATTGTCTTTGCAGGGCTTCTCCTCGAAGGGATATGATGCAATGGGCTATTCTGAGAAGGACTATAGCGGCTAGAACCATTTCCAAGAGAACCAGAGCCAGATCTCTCAGGACTATGCTGAATGGAATGGGAATGCTGAGGTGTGTCCTTTGCGGAGTGGGCTGTGCTAAGCAGAGGGGCATCAGAGCAAGATGAACTCTGACTAGGTGGGGTGGCAATAGAAGGACTATGGGGTGACCTTGGACTGTTATCGTACGCTGAAAGGCCAGGCCAAATGTCGCCAGAAGCTGCTGATGATTTGTTAAAATCGTCAAGAGACTCTGATGGGTCGTGTTCAAATGTATCTTTCTGTTCGTCTTGTGATTTATTTTTCATGGGACTGTCTTGCAAAGGAGCCCCTTCAGTTTTCTTTGCCTGCTTTTCCAGAGATGCACGTCTTTTGGAAGAGACAGGTGATTTGCTGTATGGGGATGAAGAACGAGATGAAGAGGACCTGGGGGACCTGGAAGATCTGTAAGATCGACGAGACCTGCTCCGGGACCTCTGGGAAGACACCGACCTTCGTTTTGGACTTCTGGAACGGGAGCGGCCACGCCTAGGGCTTCTGGAGTGTCTTCGGTTCCAAACAGGCCTATAACCTCCACGATGGTATCTACCACCTCCTCCTTGATAATACCCTCTACCTCTTCCTCTGTAACCATAGGGACGTCTCATTCCTCTATTATTTCTGTAATCTCTGCGATAATCTCTAGAATAAACACGATCTCTGCTTCGAGATCGGGAATACGTCCTTGACCGAGACCTGGAACTAAAATTAAAAATCAAACATTAACATTTTACAACTGGAATGTCTGAGGGGAAAAAAAAAAAAAAAAAAAAAGAAGTGCCCTGATGCAAAATGCTAGATTTCTCAAAATGCAGTCAGAAGGTAAAGGATGCAGACTCCCGGTCTTTAAGTAACTTCTACAACCTCTCTTTATTTATTATTTCTGAAATAAATTAATTATAATAAACATGTCTATACTGCTAAGGACGGTGAAACCTGGCATCACATAGTTAAGACACTACCAGCCTCACTGGCCTCCCCAGACATTTTATTAGAGATCATCACCACTCTGGAACACATCATTCAGTTTCTCAGCCACCACGGCTCACAGCCTGGAACAGGGAGTGACATGACCCCCCCCGTGTAATATGCCAGCCAGTGCAGGGCATCAGCTGAGGCAATAAATTCAACTGACCCACTCCTTATGGGAGATGGTAATGTCCACTAATAAGTAAGATGAGGCAAACACTGGAGGCAACTGAGAAGACAACATACAGCAAAGCTTATTTACTGAAGCCTTAAGTTACTTCAAATATGAAAAGTTTAATGAGAAATAAAAAACTACAGGGAAAGAGACTAGATGAAGAAAACATCATGTAAAGCAGAAGGGAAGCATCAAATGGTCCAGAAAACATGAAGAACCACTACCATTCTGAAGTTATGCTGAGATACAGGACAAGGGGGGAGAAAAAATTAAACAGAAATTACATTCAAAGCATAGTTTACGTTCTGCCTAAAATGAAACAGAATTCCAGGCTCACTTCTGCCATAGCATCATGCAAGTGAAAACCAATCTATGGACAAAAACTAATATACCAAATCACCTTTTCATGCAGTAAGACTTACCTGTATCTCTTTTTTCTTGAATGTGATCTGGATCTTGACCTAGAGCTGGACTGAGATCTGGACTTCGATCTTGACGAATGTGATCTAGAATTAGATCGACCCATTTTTGCTAGTAGATCTACTCATTCCCAAAAGGAAAAGCAATGAGAGGGAAAAAAAATAGAAGCAACCATTTAGCATCCATGTATATGATACAAATGAACAAAATTTGCATCTACTAAAATGACACTATTAGAAAGTAGTATAGCATTAGCTAAACAAAAGAGCTTTGAAGACAATGTAAGTACATTTATTAGCAAATTAAAAACTTAACCACATTTTAAAGAATTTAACATTGCTGCAGTGCACACAATTTCTCTGAAAACATGAAGTGTAACAGTAAAGTTTTTTTCCAGATTCAACTGCAGACAGATCCTGTAGGAGAAAGAAAGGGCAGCAGAAAATGAAACATTTCTGCAAATTAAGGCAAGAATAATGTAATTCCAGACATCTTAATATATTGTAACAAAATTCTAGCTATTGTGCAGTTTATACTTCTCTTGCATTTCCAATGCACTGTTCCTTCTCCAGGAGGAGTTCACAGTCCTCTACAATGCAACATTCACATGAGCAAAGAAAAATCCTTGAAGTATTTGGTCCAGCAGTTGTCAATTTGACCCACAGGCTTTATTTCTTTTAACCATATGTACTGAAGCTCATCACTCTGATCTGAATTTCCACTGCTCAAGACGCCCATCCTGCATATTTTTAGATTAACTTAGCTTTTTAACCTACATGTAAAATGCACAGCTAACTTAAAAGATTTTAACAACTAGTTAAACAATATGGCTTGCAACAAGATTCAACATGCTTCAGCACAAATTAAGCTATGAAAACTACAACTGATTATAAATCAATGACAACTAAAAGAAAGTAATTCATAATACACTATCATTTCTTCTTATGTACAGTCATAATAGATATTTAGAATTAGTGCTAACCATAAAAAAATACACACCTTTTCCTTTTCTTTTCGGATCAGTGGCTAAAAATCCCCAATTTAATTAATAAAAACTTTGACCCATTACCATTTTCTTTTGAAATTGCCCAGCTTTAAAAAAAAAAAAAAAAACAAAAAACAAGTGTCACATTAGACAACCTGAATAAAAGCTATGAACAAGTAACTAGACATTAAGCCTTTGAATACTCAATAGTTTAATAATAAAATTAAAACAAAAACTGAAAAAATCAAACATTTACTGCTTGTATTGCAAAGAGGCTTTAAAGCCTAAAATTACTGTATCAAAAATTCTAGCTCAACACAACAAGCACTTTTTCTTACATAGTCTCATTACCTGGGTGGTATTTCAATTATGTAAAGATAAAAACAACATTAGAGTTTAATTTAGAAGTTACCAAAATTACAGAGACTTTAGACACATCTAAGAGAGCCCAAAAGAGAAAAGTAGATGAACTTTTCTCCTAGTAACTAGCTCCTCCTGCCCCACATGGCCTTCCCCATGAGAGTTTGCATGGCCTATGAGATGTAACCTCATTTGAAACCGGCCCAGCAAAAACTGAACTTAAACCAGACTTCCATGTAACTCAGAAAAAACTATTTACCTTGGCGAAGAAGAGTATGTTGAATGCTCTTTTTTATTGACTCCTTCCACTAAAAAGCAAGTCTGTAGAACCTATACTCTGAAGATATTTTCTAATTCATTGAATTCAATTAAACTTACAGAAAATGGCTTGTAATCTGTTAGGATCAATACTCACAGGCAACATAAATTTAGACCTTTTAAACTGTTTAAGACATGCCAATTTTCCAGTAGTGACAGAAAACAAAACCTGGTGGGGTTTTTTTTCTGTTACAAGTAATTACCAAACCAAGCATCAGATGCACAATGTTTATAATGTAACTCAATCTCAGCTTTAAATTATTTGCATTCTATGTATGACAAGTACAGTTGATCTTTACAAGGCAGTTTTATATACTGTAGTTCCTTACTGCAAGCATAAAATTTAGGAAAGCAAAATAAGATTTAATTTTCAATAGCTGAGTTGAATCAGAACATTTAAAAAGGACTTAAGCTAAACTTACCTCAAACTGTTAGTTGGTGTCAATGAAGAAACTATTTCAAACCTCTGTATTTGTGCTTTCAGCAATACTGAGTCCTATAGAACAAAAAGTGAGACTGTCAAGACCACAAACATTTGCTAAAAGGAAGCACTTAAACAGGTTCAAACATTATTCTCATGAAAAGACAATACATAAGAAATAGCAAATTTACTCTTGGACTCAGTGATGCTGCACACTTACACCGGAGCAGCTCAAGAGCCAGCCACTGCCAAGTGGCAAATCCCTTTCCATGTATGACCACTGCTTCCTCAGCCCTGGTAACAGGGCTGTGTAACACATTATCCTCACCTTCACAGCAGCCCTGACAGCCTTCATTCAGGTTCTCCAGCGACCAGCTCTTGATACCTAGAAACCACTTTCATTCAACCAGGTTATCCATGTGGCTTAATGAAGGGCCAACCTGAGCCGGATTATGGAGCAAATAACAGCATGCAGCCAGAAAGAGGGAGGCAAAAAGGACAGTGGCAAACTTTTAGACCAGTTCGAGCTCTAGCACACAGCTCTGCACTTCACTAGAGCTACGTTACTGGAAAAAAAAATGGGGATGAGAACTCAGGCCAACGCTGAAAGCTGTATCTTTAGGTTTCTCTTGCAATATTTACAGAAGCATTACTCTAGTATAACTTCTAGTTTAAAATGCATACATATATCATTTCACCTAAAGACCTAGCATCTTCAAGAACTAGCTCTTCCACAGTTATGCAGAAAGGAAGCATAACTGTAATAACAGAGCCAGTCTCAAATGTGTGAATTCTTTACTGGCCTCAGCTTTTAAGTACCTCCAAGCCTCACGACTATGTACACTTGTAGACCAACCCAAGATGAAACACACTTTTCAATTCCACTCAAGCAACAAAACAGGGATTTTATCCCAGTTCTCCACAGACAGGCTGGATCTTCAGAAATTCTGCAGCTCAACAATTCAATTCATTAAATCCAAAGGCATAAGACATTGACTAAAGGACACTTCCACACTTGTTCATAGGTGTTTTCTTCATCTAAAAGAAGAAATGTAGCATTTGTGTTCATAAACACTGCTTTCAAAAGTCCACTTACCATTCACTAGTAGTGACCAAGATATTTCCAATTTCTACAAAATATATGCTTTATTAAGATTAAGTTTTTACTTCTCATCATCAGCAAGCATGAGTCTCCGAAGGAGCACAGTAGTGTATCGGACCATTTCAGATTTTGTCTAGACAAAAGGCGAGATGGTATTAGCCAGTAAAGGGTAACGAAGGCATTCAGAAGTCTAGTACAGAAAAAGCAATACAAACTTCAAGTTCAGGATGCTATTTTAAATGAATACTTATATAACCTATATTTCTGACTTAAACTGGTGTTAGCTGAAATCCCAAACCTTAATTCAGGTAAGTCTTTAGATCCTGGGGATATACAGCAAGATAGTTGCTTCACTTTTAAAACCTCTAAGTAGAAGGTAGGATCTTAAATTACCATAACTCAAACTCTGGTAGTGACTTCTGCAGTCTTAGAAATATTTTCTAGAAACTGGCAAAAGTGAAAAGTAGCCATACTTCTCTGTTTTTAAACAACACATTAGCTATACCACATCCAACCCTGGCAGTTAAAACATATCTGCTACCCTTTTCTCATTTAAGTTTCTTAAGATGAGGGAGGATACAATGCTAAAAAAAAAAAAAAAAACAAAAAAAAAAAAACACCTTTTAATAAAAAACCTTAACAACCAAATAAAAAACATTTTACTATTTGCAGCTTTTGTTTCCATTTAATTGTAATAGGTAAAACCTTGACACACAAGACCCACTTATCCAAACAACACTTGGGAACAGAAGTGAAAAGACTACATAGCTGAGGTTTTTTTGTCCATGTAAATATTCTCACAATATGCAAGAATCTAAAATTTTATTAACCTTTATTAAAGCTGATTTAGAAAAGAACTGCGGGAGTACCAAAAGTATTTAGGGAAACAGCTGTCTGTGATAGTCAGCTCCTACATGCTGCACACCTTCACAGAAAAAGTACCCATCCTCAGAGCACCACAGCTACAACATCCTGGTTCACAGCAGCACAGGAAACCACCCACAGCCTCTTCCTGCTCATGGCCAGGCTGCCAGGCTGCAGTGGCTACACCACGTCAAATAAGGGCACAGTAAAGGGCAACAAAAAAGAGGTCCTGAGCATCATTTGTTGCTCTCTCAGAAGAGACTCATACTCGGCCAAAGGTGTGCACCAACAACATGAAAAGGTGTCGTCACTATCACCCAGCATTTTTAAGAGAGGACCACAACTGCTAGGAACATGGCCTGTGCATGTAACAGCAGGGCTGTAATCCACACACTTCTTTTCCCTCACTTTCCACCCTACATAATTGAAAGGAGCTGCCTGGCTCTCAACCATTTCACTGCCATGTTAAAAAAATGTGGATTTTACAAAGGAAGCTGCTGCAGCTCCACACAATAAGGTGGCTCTGCTAGTTTAAAGAAACAGTCCCATCTCTCCAATCCTGTGTTTCCTCACATTCCTGATGATCTCTCCTATGCCAGTCTAAGCATTTCTGCACCCACATACTGGATCATTTTCAATACTTTTTTTTTTTTTTAAATTGGTTCATTACACAGCCCACAAACACTTGGGCCAACACAAGGAAATTGAAATAGCAGCCGGGCAGGACTGCTTCTTTTGGCAGCACCACAAACTTAAAACTTCCCTGAAACCAGCTTGGCACAGCCTCGAGAAGCTTGGTGACATTTAAGATTTTTAACAATACTTGCAAGTAGCTTTAAAAATAAAAACAAAGCACCAAAAAAACCCACAAACAAACAAAAAACCTCACCAAAATAAGCACACACATATGAAGTCAAAATAGCCAAAACCAAACACACCCAAAACAACCAAGACTTAACACAGAAACTACAACGTTTTCCGAAATTTGGCTAGTCCATCATCTGTCAGTTATTGAATCACATCCAGATAAGTTTCTTAATGAAAAAAACAACAGGATCTTTGGGTGTCTTCAATCAATCTTGGCCAGCAAATGCGACCATCAAGCAAAAACAAGATACACAACACAATCAGGCTCATCACATCACAAGCAACACAATAAGGAAGTAAGTGACACTGTCAGCATTAGCTATGTTTAACAAAAAATAAAAAAGACAAGGAAAATGGTAATCAATTCCTTTTATATAGTATTTTTAGGAGTCCTCACTACACCACTGATGTTGGAGTTTTGTCAGAGTACACAGACTGTAGATACAACACATCTCTCAAGCCGTTTAACAAGTTATACATCTCATGTAAGTTTAAGACATTTTAGGACAGTTATACCCACTTACACTAGCAAAACACTGCTTCCTCTTAGATCCATTACTTTAGCTACCCTTCCTTTATAGTTATTCAGTAATCTGTATTTCTCTTGCTTAAGCATTACTTGAGAGCTGTCAGGTACATTTAAATAAAAATCTTGTTTAAGTAATTCACAAGCTGTTGCCAAAATGTGTTTTCATTCAGAGATTCAGGCTTCAAAAGACGGGACAATTATACAACCATGACAACACAAAAGGGGATAGGACAGTCTTCATAAAATTCCACAGAATTTGTAATAGTTTCTCATAATACACACACAGAAATAAAGGAAGTCAGTCTTAATGAGACAGCACTGTAAGTCATCTCTTCAGTACTTGCACATCTGCTGTGCTTTCTTATCCACTCTCTACCCCCCCCCCTTTTTTTTTTAATGTCCACAACTCTAGCAGTGGCACATCACACATAATAATAGAATGCATTTCATAGTCACTTACACCCATCCTACTTAGATCATCGGTGACTTGGATTCCTTCAAACAGTAAAATTCCACGGCAAATTTGCCCAAACTATCTTGTTATATACAAACAAGAGGGGGGAGCCCTACTTCACCCGCTTCATATGTCGGAAATATAATGGAAACAGTAAAACATACAAAGGCCTTTTTCCCCCAACTCATTAATTTCTATACAGAAAATAACACAAAATATTTGTAAATTAAGTAAAAAAACAGCAGCATCCTAGTAACATCAAAATCACCTCTGCAAAACTGTCATATGATTGTTAGCTGTCTTTTATGTAATACTAATGGCAAACAAAACCATGTTTCTCCTCTAACTAAAAAAACAAAGAAACCAAAGTGACTGAGAAATGGTTCCAGACACAAAAAGGAATTAACATGCTTTTGGACACATACTGTTTTGGGCAGCCTTTGTTATCTTTGTGTGTGTGTTTTACACACCATGTTTTCATATGCCCTTACACCATGGTCTCCCCAGTCTCTGCTATGAACTACACAAATTGCTGCTGCAGAAAAGGCAATCTTCCCACCCTCATTTGTTCCAAGACTGACACCCTCAGAGGTGCTTGGTGGGCTGCAGCAGTGATCCATAAGAAAACTACTCTGGACAAAAGCTGCCTTTTCAGGCACATCACCTCCCAGATCCCATTTACCACAAAGCTGCACGAGGCCAGTGCCAGCACAATGAACAAGCAAGCGACGCGCTTTTTCGGAATACCTTTGGGAGAAACTCTCACACAGACAAACACAGCACTTGCTTCAGTAGCTTTCTTCACCTACCTTCGCTACCTGTAAACAAACCGCAAATGTTCTTTGGTATTCCACAAACCCTTACAGCACTACCTCTCCTTGACAACCAGCCTGAATATAATCCATCCAAATATCTGCACCCTAGCTCCAAACAGCTCCCTGCTGATTTTTTTCTAGATTCCTACGACTACTTCAAGTTTTCTGCATTCGCTTCTTCATGGTACGTGCTCCTACCTCCTGCCCCCAGGATTCTGCCAGCCACAGCCCTCACCTGAGCAGCTGCTCCACACAGGCTTGCACACTAAAGCCTTGCCCAGGACAGAGGCACTCCAGCTCCGAGCACCGAGATACGTAACACACCCAACCTGGTCTGGCCGTTAAGCACAGCCTGTCACTCAACATCAAAAGCGACAAGTGGGAGGATGCAATTCTTACTTTCCCTACCACAAGATACATGCATGCCAGGAGCACACCTCAGTGCCAAAACCATTGCCCCGTCCTCATTTTCCCCACTTTTGTCCAAAACAACATGATTATCAGAGAGGAGGACGAGGAGGAGGGAGGAAAAAAGCAGCTAGACAGCATTTTCCTGCAACTCCACGCTGTTTAACTAATCCCTCCCACACCAAGAACAACTATTCTAAGTGATATTTTTATACATTTGCATTGCTTAAGCAGTGACTACTCGCAGTCAGGAGCACCTTTGTTTTGCATGCCCTCACGTCTTTCTGTAGTAAAATTTAACTCTTCCTCTGAGGACAAAACTTTGATCGCCGAGATAAACAAGTGATGGGTTCTACTGACTTCGTAAACGATCATGACACACAAAACAAGAGCCTGATTTTCATAGAATTAAAGTAGGGGGTTTACAAAGCAAAGGGGAAATAACGGGAATGATCCTGCAATGGTTGCATAGTACAGTACAATCAAGACTAGAAACACAATAGACCCTTTCAGCGAAGGGCATAAAACCCACCGCGGTCCCTCACGGGGTTTTGCGGGCATCTGCAATCAGGGCAGCAAAGGCGCAGGGAGGCGTGGGGTACCTCAGGCACAAGCGCCTGAACCACAGCCATGCCCGAAGGGAAGTTCCTCCAACGACCGTAAAGGCTGATCCAATACCGGGAACCATCCTTTCTCTCCAGCACCGTTTCCCTCAGTGTCACACCCACAACGATAACGGGGAAATTTAACATTCCTGTAACCAGTGTTGTACCACCACATCCCCTCAGGCCTTCCTGCCTCCCCCAGAGAGGCCCAAAGCCAAAGGCCGCGCACCCGGGGCGCAAGCCCAACGGGGCCGGCCGGCCGCCCATTCCCCACATACCCTACACCCCCATCCCGCCAGGCTTCCAGGAGCTCCAAGGCAGCTCCGCTGCCGCCTCCCACCGCCCCTTCCCCTTCTACCTTCGCTTCCCGGGGCGCAGGGAGGAACGGCACCGGTTCGGTCCGGCTCCTGCGGGAAGCGGTGGCCCGCGTCAGGGCGGTGACGGCGACCGCCCGTTCCCGTCCCGTTCCGTCGGCTGGCGCGGGATAATCGGGATAATCGGGATAATGGCTGCGGAGCGCCGAGGTCACGCGGCGCGGGAAGGCGGGACGGCGCGGCGCGCGAGCACCGCGCGCTGGGGGGGCGGGGCGGGGCGGACAGGGCCGGGCTGCTCCCCCTCAGGCTCCCCCCGCCATCTTCCCCCCAGCCGGGGGCCACCGCCCCGCCAAACCTCCACGCAGCCCCTTTACCTCCGCCCTTCTCTCACCTAGCGGGCGGAACTGCCGGCGGCCCCGCTCCCTTATGGCAGCTGGGCGGCCATTTTCCGTCTCGTCGGAGGAAGAGACGTGAAGCCCGCGGGGAAAAGCAAAAACCACCGGGAGGGGCGGGGGGGAGGCACAGGGGGCTGCTGCCGCCACCGCCGAATCGTCACTTCCGCTCTGGGCGGGGAAGCGCCAGCCCCGCGCTCAACGCCCGAGCGCCATCTTGGTTTCGGGTACCCGTCCGTAAGCAAGATGGCAGGTGGCGGCCGCCCGCCCCGCCAGGCTGTGCCCCTGCCCCACGCCCGGGGACTCCGTGTCCCGCCTGCCGCGGGCTCCGGCTCCCCCCGCGGCTAAAAGCTGTCGCCTTGTATGTTCGCGTTCTCCAAAGGGCGGCGGGAGCACAGGGTCCCCCCGGCCGTTGCCTGGTTACCTGTGGCGCGGGTGCGCGTCCATGCACGGGAGCCGCTCGGAAGGGGCTGTGCGCGGAGCGCGGCCCGGCGCAGGCAGCGGCTCGGATACAGCGGTATTGGCGGCCGCTGCTCCGCGCACCGGCAGCGAGATGGCGGTGCCGCGGCGCTTTACTGCAGCACCTTTTGCAGCAGGCTGGCGGCCGCCGCTTGGCTGCGATACAGCAGCGCCACGTTCGGGGAAAGCGCGCCCGAGAGGCTTGTGTGCCGCCACAAAGATGCGGCCGAGGGCTGCGAGTGAGCAGCCTTTGAGTGATGCGCGAAGCAGTGTGTGTGCGCTGGCCAAGTGCTACAATTCACAGTCACACAGTATTCTGAGTTGGAAGGGACCCATTTCGAGTCTAACTCTTAGCCGTGCACAAGGACAGCTTCAAGAATCACACCATTTACTTGAGAGCGTTGATGAGCAGTTCACATTTCTTGAATCTTACACGGCTGATTTATTTTTTAGAAGGCTATTGTCTATTCTTTTTTGAGGCAAGAAACATAAAACAAACAGCTACAAAAAAAAAAAAAGGGACACGCATATGCCATTTTAACATGAGTTTTGTAAATTCTGGGGACAATGACTGGGAGGCCGCCAAAAGCAACTGATGGAAGAAAAAGGCATGGAAGATGAGAAGAAAACATAATCCACAAAAGCTTTGCTGTTCCATGTGTAGGCAAAGTGATTCACTGGTTAGGTCTATTTATTGTGGCTGTTAAGTTTTCTGAAATGTAGCTTTCTATGGAGGCAGCAACCAGTGAGTAGTTGGTGCTGAAATAAAAACTGGTTAACTGACGAACAGTCTGGCCTACAGAGAAGCAAATCCCTCTCTCCTTTTAAGGTTTTTCTTTCTGCAGGGATTAGGGGTAACGGATGTGTGCCTCAAGTGCAGCACACATTGCTACAGCTTTTGCTGTAACCAACAATAAGGCACTTTTAATGAGGCTCTTTGAGCTTTGATAAGGAACCTGTGAGAGAAGACAATTTGCCAGGGCCTGTAAGGTTTTCAGAACTGTGCTGAGAGTTGGCTGCATTTAATACACCTATTTTTTAATGGTTCCGCAAATTGCTGTTGCAGGGACTCCTTCCACTAGACTAGGTTGCTCCAAACCCCATTCATTCAGACCTTGAGCGGTTTCACAGCTGATGCATCCACAGCCGCTCTGGGTAACGTGTGCCAGTGCCTTACCACTCCCACAGTAAGAATTTCTTCATAATATCTAAACTAAACCTATCCTCTTTCAGTTTAAAGCCATTACCCCTTGTCCCGTCACTACATGCCCCTGTAAAAAGTCACTCTCTGGCCCTCTTGTAGCCCCCTACCCACAGGTCCTCCTGGCAGGCTGCTGTATGATCTCAGAGCTCCCTCATCTCCTGAGTGAACTACCCCAGCTCTCTCAGCCTGCCTTCACAGGAGAGGCGCTCCAGCCCTCTGCTCCTCTGGATTTGCTTGAGCAGGTCCATGTCCTTGTGTTGGGGCCCCGGAGCTGGACACAGCACTGCAGGTGTGTTGTGATAAGGCACGAAATGATGACACAGACACTGCTGCTCTCGAGGGGAACAAAAAAGAAAACCCTTTATTTTCTGACTCTAACATTTATAGTTTTCTAAAGGTGACAGTGGATTGGAGGGGGACAGTGCCACCTCTCCAATGCCACTGGACAGACCAAGGGTCCATCAATTCTCTTTACTTCCATGAAAGAATGCAAAAGATCGGTTATTTACAGAACTGTGTGTGAGAAAGTTTGTTGAAAGAATGCAAACATCAGAAGGCTTAACAAAGTCTTACAAAATCAGGGTGACACAGGTGGGGTCGAGCAGAGCAGAGCAGAGCAGAGCAGAGGGGCAGAATCGCCTCTCTCATCCTACTTCCACGCTGCTTGGGATGCAGCCCAGAACATGACTGGCTTTTTGTGCTGTGAGCTCTCATTGCTGGCTCATGTCTGACCTCTCATCCATCAGCACCTCCAAGTTCTTCTCCTCGGGGCTGCTCTCAATCCATTCTCTGCCAGCCTGTGCTCATGCTTGGGATTGTCCAGGTGTAGAACCTTGCACTCAGCCCTGTTGAACTTCATAAGGTTCATACAGGCCCACCTCAAGCCTGTCCTGGTCCCTTTGGATGGCATCCCTTCCCTCCAGTGTGCTGACCACACGTCTCGACTTGGTGTTATTGGAAAGCTTGCTGAGGGTGCACTCAATCCTACTGGCACCAACAAAGATTTGTGGGACATAAGCTGATATAAGATATGTGGCTTCTATCTTATTGGGACAGAAACACTTCTACTCTTTCAATTCTCTATTGTGTTTAAGATAACATGCTGTGTGCCCAGATGGAAAAACAAACGATAATGTGAATCTTTTTTGAAAATATATTGTAAAGTGTTTCAAATATATTTGCCTGATGGCAAATAATGCAAGTTCTTTCAAAGTTTTGTTCACTCATTGTCTTGCCAAATGTGACATTTGAGCTATGGGCTGTGTGATTCTTCAGTGGAGTGCCTTGGTAGCAAAAGCATCAGGACAGGCACCTGTGCTTTGAAACACACCAAACCAGTGGTTTTCTAAGGGTATTCACATGAAACACAACCTGACAGGTTTCCATCTCCTGTGACTCCGTGACTTTGTGTGGCAATTTACCTTGTAAAATTTAACTTTCTTTTTATACAATTTGTTCAAACCTCTAAGGTACATGGGCACCTCTGAGCTGCCTTTGATGTTTTAGAGATACTATCTTTTGCGACAAAGCAATAAAAAATGCCAAAAATATTTCCATTTATATGCTTATTATTATCATAGGAGACATTAGCTGTGGGCGTGACACAAACTGCTGCTTTATTTGAATACAGCAGCAGTCCAGAAAATTTACAATGAAATATAAAGCTCAAGACAGTGGGAAAATACATAAAGACAAAGCATGACAATAATACTGTGTCATCACCAGCCCAAGCCAGACTCTTGGTGACTGTTACCATGTGTTCTCAGTGTTCAGGAAATTGGCTGACTAGTTGTACATCTTGTGAGCACCAACACAGAAAGGAGGAATTGGTAGGAAAGTCCACGGTTGATCGTCAGCAGTGAAATTGGATTGTCCAATCAATGCCATTCCTAAGAGTTGCAAAATGGCAATGCAACCTCAGTTCAGAGAATATATTGGGAATGAAGAAACCCCAGAGTGAAATTGTCTTTAATCTCTTCAAAAGCTGGAGCACAAGCTTGCACAAGTCAGTGGTTGTATTTACCATCTTTGGCCTGGTCCTTTACATGCAGCTGGTGCTTTACAACAGAGATTCACATCTGTAGCAGCTGCTTTTCCTTTTAAAACCTTGTTCAGTTTTACAATCCCTTTGAATGGATTTTGTCAATCCGTGAATGGGACAAGGCTCAAGGGAGCTGTGTAAAGGAATGCTTCAGTAGATGGCACTCTCCCTCTGAAGGAGGATGGGCAAATACCTCAGCCAAGGAATTAGATGCAGTGAGAACAGCTTCCTTTATACTCTACAGAAATCACAGTGAATGCTCATAAAGCTCTGCCTAGCTATGCAATGAAGTAACCCATGGCAGATTTTCACAAATTTGGATCTATCAAGTCCTCACATCTGGCTTCCTCCCTGCTTGAATGACTATAGTCTGTTTATGTTCAGCTGAACTCTTCCTGAATTTGTAACAGTGAACGCACACACAGACACACACACAGACACAGACACACACAGACACACACGTATTTTTTATATATATTTGATGTATTTTGTGTCTATATATATGCACTTGTACCATATACACCATATCATATGTGTATATATAGACATATATAAAAGAGCTCAGTGGTAATGTAAGTTGCACACATTAGACTCAGAATTTACAATTGTTCTTTCCCAATATTTTTTTTTTCAAATTCTTTATTTTATTCTACTATTCTGTTAATGGTAGGTCCATTTTGAGAACTTCAATCCTTTGATTTGTTGATAGTTTTCTGTTGCTATTTTATAGTCACAAAATTTCATAGATCCAGTTTAAAGAGTACTGAATTAGTACAAGTGAGGAGACCTCAACTGCCGGTATGGGGGCAATGAAGACCTGCTAGGCCTTAGGGAAGCTACAACCTTTTGAATCAAATCTGTTGCTAAACAAGCAGCAATGTACAGCCATCGTGCATCTTTCTAAACTGTATTGTGCTGAACAGGAAGATGAACAGGAAGATGAGAGAAGAATGTGAAAGAAATGTGTATAAGACAAATTTGCAATAAAAAAAAATACATGGGACAAATTTATAAAAAGCAAATTTACTTAGTTCAATTTCTTAAGAGTTTTAGATTATTGAATAATGTGAGTATATTAATTTCCTGATTTTTAAGTACCTTTTTTCTTATTTGACTGGTACACAAGTCAGATGCAACTACACAAGTTCTCAATCACTGCCTCTCCCCTACACTCTGCAAAAATCCTTTCTCCATTGATTAAAACCACAGGGATAGCAGTATTTTTAAAATCCAGACCCAGGAGCTAAAAGTTTACTACCATAGCTAAAATAAAGTTGACCTTTTTTCCCCCCAATATTTATGTCAGAGCCTGAGGGTGTCCGGGGGCCTGATAGCATGAAGAGGCCCTAGGTCATGTATGAAAGAGGAGTAGAAAGATTATTTATGTACATCCCTCCAGTGACAGACAACTTTTGAGCAATCAAAAGTTATGCACCATTGCAAACCAGATAAGAGAATTTCTGTTAAAAGAAGCAGTTCAAGCAGTGGCATGCTGCATAAGCAAAATGGTAGATTAATAAGTATATTTTTTTACATATTCTAATTTTTGAGTCAAAATGAAACAAACCTACTGTGCGTGTCAGGTGCTTAAGGGACTGTGTCCAAAAGCAGTATTTTCTGTCATTTTCAGAGAAGCTATAGGCCAGATTAAATGCTGGACCAGTGGAAGCTTTCTGTTGAAAATACTGTTTAGCTACAGAATCCATCTGGTTTTTTGGCAAATAGATTTAAACTTCCAAATGCATTTATACAGAATTCCAAACAGCCTTCACACAGAAAGGTTACTGCTTGGAAGTCTCTTTTGCACACAAACTGAATAGAAATGGTTTGGAGAGGCATTTTTAACACTGTACAAAGGATCAGAATTTTTTTTTTCCTTGGAGACAAAAATCAAGATGTTGAGTGTGGGACATTTACTATTTGAAGCATGTTCTGTACAATAATAAAAGCAAAAATAGTCTAACATTATAATGGTACTATTATTTTTCTCTCTTCTTCAAACTTGAGCTGCCATTTTATTCAATTAATAAGGAAACTTATCAAGGTCATGAAACCAATCAAAAACTTTTCATTTATAGTTTCAACCCTTATCTTTATAGCAGCTATTGTAATTTCAGAGTATTTTTGAAGATCCATGAACCAGCCTTCCACACTGGCTTTCAAGTATTTGTTTCAAATCAAAGAACAATTGCCTGAGTCATCAAACTGAGTATCAGGACACCTGAGTTTTATGCCTTCAGGCAAATTATAGCCTAATTTTCAGGTGTCATGCACTTCTTTAATTCCCACTTATCTAAAATAGAGTTGCAAGAGCTTGGCACCTCTGAAACTTGTTTTTAAACCATTTTGGGAATATCTCCTTTACAGATGCATTGGAAAGCTGTTTTAGTGTTTGCAGTACATTTTGAAACGTTTAGTAAGAGCATCACAGAAATGCAGTCAGTACTAACAAGTGTATCATTGAAACAGTCCTGTTGTTTTCTCATCTCAGGGCAGTACAGTTCAAGTTATCTTTAAAGAACCTCACAATTAAACATTACAGTTCATTAGACAGAACAGAGCAAGAGACAGAAGGAGCATGTGATGGGTAGCAGGCTTTTAGATGAAAGCTGAAAGGGTGGAAAATGATGAGCAAAGGTGAAGAGAAAGTGGTGGCAGAAGTAGGACCTGGCGATTACATGGATTCCCTTTTCTTTAGAAGACCCCTACTGAAAGGATCCAGAAAACATGATGAGAAAATAGAGATACTAGCCCTGCTTTTGATAGCATTAAGAAGCCAGACAGAGATCAGAACTCAATGGATTTGCAGAGCTGGTCAGGGAAGTGGCCAGAAAAATCAAAATCACAATTCTTTGTAATGAATTGCATTATGTATTAGAAATATCATATCTTTTGGTTTACCAGTGTAGGTAGGTTTATTTGTGACAAGTGGTATTTGTCATTCCAAAAATTATATAAAGAGAAAAAAAAGCCGACCAGAGGGATTTGAGTGAGTCTGTTCATGAGTGTTTGGAGATGGGTGCAGAACAAAGGGTTCATTTTCAAACATGATTTATTTAGAAAATAAAGATTCATTAAAGGACAGAGGTGAAAACTTACCAATAAATGTATCAAATGCAACCATTAGAATAAATCCACCAAATCTATGAATGAGAAATTAGTAAAACTGATTAACTTTCAGCAGACCTGTACCTACAAGATCCCTAATTAAGGTGACCATGAATAAACCAGTTTTTACTGGAATCCTCAATATTACAAATATCACCTCATGCTGCAAGAATTAAACCAGGATCATTTGTAAAACTCTTCAGCCAATGGTGGGCAAATGCACCAAACTGGTGAATTAAGCAAAAGGAGAACTGAACATTTTCCTTTTACTACCTCTTTCTGCATGAAAACAGCAGATCATTTTTGCATCCTCCCATTGCTAACTTATCCAGCCCACTCAGCAGGACTGCCTTGACAGGAAGAAAATGGTGCTAATTTACAGACACCCCCCCCCCCCCCCCCCCCCCATTTTCTATTCTTGCTGATTTGCAAAGTCTCAGGTGACTGAGTTATGAGTTGTTTGTCCAACAGCTCCTTTGTTCTGATCTGTGCTTCAGCAAAAACTGGAAAAACCTGTTCACTTGCTCTTTTTTTTTTTTCCCATCTTCCTCTCTCCAATTGGTAGCTGCAGCTTGTACACATGCAGACAAGGTGGTGCCTGCCTTTCATGTGGAAAGCTGCCTTACAAAAACAGGTTGCATTTTCCATTATCCCAGAGTTTTTCTAGCCTCATACAGGATTTGGTGGATGCTCCATAACCTAAACTCCATTTGCTCTCTATGGAATGTATTTAGGACATTATCTTATATCTCTTCAAGTGAAAGGAAGGTGTGTCTCCAGTGCACTCATTTTAAAAAACAATTTATGAACTTTAGGAGATCTGCAGAAATCAGCCTTGTGAAATGTATTTTTTTGAGCACAGAAGTCTTTCTGCCTTACAGCATCTATGCATGGTGTGATGTTAATATCTGTAAGACAGAACAAACAGTGAGAAGACAAGCTAGTGCAAAAAGCAGACAAATTGAGAAGAAACTTTTGTTTCCATCTCCTTCCTTTTCTTCTTGCTTTGTGCTGCTGTTGGAACAAGAATGGGTCAGCTATGTGGACGATGCATGCAGCTCCTGCGGGACTTCATAGGCTTTGTTCAGAGGATGTCCTCTGACTTGGTGCAAGGCATCAAGGAATGCTTAACTCTGATAAGCAAATGTTCCTGCTTAAAACAGAACAGCTCTAAAAACAGACAGCTGTACAAACCCATCCTACAGCCTCATGAGAGAGTGACAGCACAGGAATTTCTGCAGCATATTGAAAAAGGTAAGAGGACTTTTCTTTTTCTAAAAGGTTGTGAAAGAGCAAGGGGATTCATTTTGTGGGCTGAAAGCAGATTGCTAGCTGCTCTGCTCTGGTATGGCATTGAGCAGCTCAGTGATGATGAGGAAAGGCCAGAGGTACACAGCATTTTCTTTGTGTACAGGACGCCAAGGGCTCAAGTCGTGCAACAGTTGGATCTAGGTAGAAGTGGTGAATCACTTTTTTGCTCTGCCACCACTGTTAATATATAACCCACGTTAATGTGTTTCATAAATGTGAGTCCTTCTAGAAATTAAAGTTACTTTTTAAAAGTCAGTCAAAAGGAACTGACAGAATTGGACATAGGCTTTGATAAGACTGGATGCTATGTGAGTGCTGAGCTGTGAGTGGGAAGATCACAGTGTGATGTGCACAGTTGTGCATCTCTGTGTTGGCTGAACACTGGGACTTACACTAGGAATGTTTGGGCAGTACATGGGGAAGACCAAAGTCACCCTGGGACAAGCATCATTGAGTTCTCAGGATTCCAAGCAACTGTGCTTTTGTGCAAACGTTTTAGACATCAGGCTTGATCACAGTCATGGGGTTCTGCTTGAATAAAAGTAGATTCATAACTCTTCATCTATCTCCTTTGCTTTACAGGTTATCTGCCTAATTCCTCTGTTTTTCTGTTTGTGATATCCTCTTTGTCCTGTCCTAGGATACAACATCAATAGCAAAACTTGGTTTTTTTTACTTCACATCTGCAGTCATCTTGAATGAGTGTATTTTGTTGGTTGTCCAATCTAAAAATAGTCCTTATCTCAAGATAAAGGGGTCATTGCTTGATTGGTTTTGCTTTGTCTCACAACTAATTTGGTATACTTTATGTTTAACAGCTTTGGGCTAAAGCTACTACACAAAATTGCATAGTCCCCTACTTTTGTTTGTGTGAAGGGTGTGGATCTACTATTCATTTACTTGTCTTTTTGGGAACATGTAACAATCTTGTAAGGGGAACCAGGAGAGACATTTTTCCTTGGCGTGACATGGTTAATTCTGTTTGAAATGATCTGTCATGGAAAAACCTTTGGAATAATTGCTGTGACTCTGGTTGTTGGGAACATGTGTGGATTAGCCTCAGTTGGTATTAGCTGGTGCCATTATCCAGGAAACGTGGTGGGTCCTGTGCTGCCGATAAGGTTCACTGATTGTTGCACCTTCAGTGCTGGTTTAAATCCTGACATTCATATCCAGAATAGGGGCAGATCTTTCAGCTTGTTATACAGTGGAGATATTCCAGGGCTGAACTTTCTCTCCAAAGTCTAGTGTGCTCCTGACTCCAAGACTCCCAAGACAGGAGACTGTCCCTGCACAGCTGATCGATGAGATGTAATGAAGGGGAGGCCAGGATGGCCCCTTGTAGCAGCCACTGGTGCCTCCTGAAAAGACTGTGTGTTTTATTGAGAGATCCTTTCCTCTCTGAGATCAGTCTTCAAAAGTCTGGTCTGTCTCGGATACATGGGAGCTGGGGTACAGCAGCAGGAAGCCTAGAGCTCCTCTGATAGCAGTACACAGATGACAATGAGGGTTTTCAGGGAGGTCCCACTGTCCATGACAGGACACATACAGCACCCAGGAAGCAGAACCAATTTGGTTCTCTGGATGGCCAGATCTTACTGCCTAGACAAATGGAGGCAGGGAAGCCTCACAAAGAGACCCAAGACACATCCCTCTTATTTTAACACTCATCTGTGTATTTTATTCCAAGAGGGAAGAAGCCTGTCCTCAAAACAAAATATAATAAAATATAATAAATATGAACAGAATATAATAAGCAAACAAAATATAATAAGCAAAAAGAAAGTGTTTGAACAATTTGGGTGCAAGGAGACACTTCATGGTTGATTATCACACTCATCTGTTAGCTAGGGCAGCAAATTTTGGTATTTTAAGCAGGTGAAGATTTTGCATGGTTTCAGCTTTATCACTGTCCCAGACAAAACCACATATAGAAGAATCAGATGGATTCAGGTTCAGACAGTGAAAGGAACAGAATTAAACCACATGAAGAGATTTTTTTTTTTTGTCCAAAACCTTGCACACAAAGGCAAGTCCTTCCGTTTGTGTATACTACTAATTATTTTTAAAAATTGTCTTTATATGAAGCAGTTCTGTGAAGCTCACTTACCTAATCCTGAGGGTAGGAGTTTGCTAGTCTTGACATGTCAGCAGCTTCTAATGCCTTGAGATATTGGCTGTGTTTTGCAGTGAGGCATGAAAGCTTATGCCCCTCACATCCCTCACATTTCTTTGTCCCATGGGAGGTAAAGTAGCCAGATATTTTTCACAGAGATGTTCCAGTCATTATTGCACAGCTTTAATATTAATAAATATATCTTATAATTATTATTGAAAATAAATCTTATAATTGTGTGCTCCACCAGTTGATCAATCATACATTACCTTTTTAACTCTGTTCATTCACTCAATGTCCCTTTCCTTTTCGTCCCTGCTGCTCCATTCCACATATTATATTATACAGTGACTTGCAGAAGTAATGCATGACTGCTATTGCTTGATAACTGTTGTTGAACATCTGGTTTATTCATAGGGGAGCTATCATACTCGAGATAGTCGTAGTCTCATGCTAGAAATGTAAGCCTGAGGCAAACCTCTTTGCAGTCCATGTTGCTATTCCTTTAAATCCTGCATTTCAATACCCAAAACAGGAAACACAGTGAACTTCAGATGTGGTAAATTAGAAATATATATAGAAAAAAATTAGAAATATATACTCTTACTTAACTACGAACACCATGTTCTGTATTTTAAAAAAGATTCAGAAAAAGGTAAAAATTTTTATGGAGAATAAGAACACCTGCATTTCTGTTAGATAGCATAAAAGTGTCTAAAGGTTATAATTTATCTTGTCTCCAATCACTATCTTTGTGAGCTTTACAAGAGGCATTGCCAAGGACAGGTTATTCCCAGTTCATCTATTGCTTCTGCTCATGGAAACATGAATAAAGATAGATGGGCTTTATGCAGTACAAAAAACCTTATGTATTTGGTTGGCTTTAAATGTCAATTTTTTTTGTAAACTAACCCTTTACAGATGTGATTAAGCCTGTGCTGTCATTTTACACCTTTAGATTTTGAAATGTCTCCACTGGGAAAGGACCCTCTGGAAGCCTTGAGGACCTTATCCTTTTCAGAAAACCCGGGTTTGCAGCAGTCAGCTGCCCTCTATTACTTGCATATGAGTCAGCACAGTAAGTTGTCTCAATAAGCATTAGAAAATTTTCATGTAAGTGTAAATAAAAATATTATTTCAAACTGTGAAACTCCTTTTGATTCATTAAGCAAGTTTTTTTTTTTGCTTTCATGCCATATTTTTTGCCAAGGAGGATGGAAAACTGTCATTGTCACATAGGCAGAATCAGTTCTGGGTTTTGCTATAAGGAGATATCCCTTATGATTATGAAAGACTGTACTTATGAAATTGTTATATTTATGTGAAGCTCAGCAGAACCCAAAGTATTTCAAGTTAGTGTATACTGAATCTCCTGAAAGCAACACAGTCAAAATATGGTGAAAGGAAATGGACATAGTGACCAGTTAATGTTATAAATTATATACAAAAGAGGACAAAACTCCAGAAGATAGATTGTAATGAAAAGTTATGAAGGACACATTCTTCTTTGTTCAAATAATCTGTGGGAGCACTTGGCTCTTGAGGTAGTTTGTTAATGGTTAGGAGTCAGCCTAGATATCCCAAATAAAATATCAGCAAGAGTTTGAATTCTACAAAAAGGTAAAAAATACTAGCAATAAGCAGGTTGAAATTTATTTATTTGTTTATTTTAATTTTACTTCAAAGAGAATATTCTGTCACTTGGATGATAGCTTTATCCCATGTATTATTTGCTGGATAAAAAGTGCACGTAGCCACAACGCAAGGGCCTGCTGTGAGGCAGAATGACTTGTTTGGTAGCAAGGCACACTGCTTCCCTTCCCATGATGTTTATGAAGTACTTGATTATTCAAAACCTCTTCAGGAAACTTGCCCTGTTTGCTAGTAGCAGTGGAATTTTAACGAAGGTGAATACCACTCAGCTTGTCTATGGGAGCACCTCAGGCTTAAGTCCATCAAGGGAAAGATGTGACTGTGATGAACAGTGGGGTTCATGAATATTTCCTCTCGCTCTTGCAGTGAACATCCCCCTGCCTGTGGAGCATCTGGAACCCTTCTATGCCTTACTACGTTCTGCTGACCTGGAGGTGCAGCAGATGTCTTCCTTGTCCCTTGTCAACTTCCTGCTGGAAGGAAATAGTGAGTAATTAATGACACATCTCTCTTCAGGTGAAGAAGTATCTGTTCAGCCAGACTCAGACAGAAGGAGGGCACTTCTACACAAATCTAGATTCCTTTTTTGTGTTCCTGATAGGACAAGTGTGAGTCTGATTCTGACTGCAAGGTACATAGCTTCTGGTGGCATCAAGATAGATCAGATCCTTCCAGCTAAATTGTATAATGTGACCAGAGTTCTTGGATCTGTGTGCAAAGGCTGATAAATTATTCTCAGGCCAGAGAACAGAGAATTCTGTTCTCATTCTTGGATCTACAGACATTTTTCCTTTCAAACAATGGATACAGCTAATAGAAATAAACTCTGTATGAGACAGTGCTCATTTTCTGCTTATTTATGAACTGGACCTTAGTCTTAAATTGCTTGCAGAGAAAAAAAAAATGTTTAAACACTCAACACAATTCACTTACTTCTGTAACTAAAGAGGAAAATAGACTTGAGATAGAATCTGGGAGATGCAGAAGAATAACTTCCCAATAAAGTTTATGTTAATAGACAGGGCATGAACATGCCACACCTCATCAACAAAGTCCTTGTTGCATCTACTACTGCATTCCTGGGCACCCAGGCCACTAGAGGTATTCCATCCTGCAGTCCCACAATAGCAGAAGACAGGGTCAGTTTTCAGCAAAGCTGGCTTTTTTCTTTGCTTTCTTTTTTTAAGGATTTTGCTGCAAATAATATCATGTCACCATTTACAAAGAAAAAATAATATTTAAAGGGTAGACCTCAGAAGAAAAAGAAAGGGTGGGGGATTGCTGGGTAAGCTGTGAACCTATTGGAAAGCTTCAGTTGCTCTTGCCAAAATTAACCTGATTTGGGACCTTCTGGCCTAACACCTCCAAACATCTGTTACACTCTTTCATGCATCTTAAGGAGAATTAAGCAAACCCAGCTAGGGACTGTGAGTGGCTTTCTGGCTGTTTTTATCTTAGGTCTATTTTGTATAATCATAATGTAGATATCCAAAGCAGTCAATGCATGATGTATTCTTTCCACAAAATCACTAACTGCTTACTTTTTTATTTGTCCATTTTTCTTGAATTTTTGAATAGTTGACAAAGAATTAGTTGTCCAAATGGGTTTACTTGAGCCAATTCTGGATCTGCTTGAATCAGAGGATCCCACTGTCCAGTGTAATTCCTGTGCCTGCATCATGACTTTGGCTGTTTCAGGTGAGTGTTCTCTTTGCCTTTGTCCTCTGCTGTGGATTCATTCAACTCTTCCATCATATTTTAAGGTGATACAACCTATTTGCCATGGGTTTAAGAGTCATAAGATGCAGCAGGTTTTGGTGTTCCCACATCATAAATTCAACCTCCTGACATTCCAGTTATTTTTCTCAGTGTTTCTGACCTTTGTGCTGTTATGATTACAAACCTTTTTCTGATTTTCATCCTAAATGTATTCATGACTGGCTTATCTTAATTAATGTCTACATTGGCTTTTGCCTCAGGAGTTCTGTCTCTCTGATGTCTATGCTGATGAGGTTCCTTCATTTTACTAGACTGAGAAAGCCAATGTCTTTTAAGACTCCTCTTGTAAGTGAGACTCTCCATTCGTCTTGAGTCCTTCCGGGTGTAAATGATATGTTCCAGGAATGGAACATAGGATTTGCATGTGCCGTATCGTGATACCACAGGCCTCAGGTATTGTTACAGTGCCAATATATAGATAAATGCTGCAGGAATTCCGTTTTAGATTCATCTCTTCTGAAAGAGAAGTCACCACAAATGCGCAGCATTTCACCTGGGGTCTCACCTGTGCCTTTTATTGTGGCACATACGGAAATACGTTTTGTGGTACATCTCATGGTAACACTTGCAGGTTTGGTGATTGTGCCATGGTGATGTTGTCATCCTACAGCTGACTTAATCATTTAGGCTTGCTCCTCCTCTGTTGCTATTTCCAGCAGACACCAAGTAATCAAGGCTCTGTACCACCCATGTTTCCAAGTGCACATGCCTGCATTTTCTACAGGTTTCATTCTGTTTCCATTGCTTCAGCATTCTAACTTGTCTGTTATTTGTAAGATATTCTGGTCCTCCACTGCACTGACAATTCTGCATTCAGCTCTTTGTTTTAACTCTCTGGTTCAAAGCAAATACAGATTAGCTCTCATGGAATTCCATTTGTAGCCTCTTCCCAGGTGGTCATTTCCATTCAGCTGCTGCCAAAATTTGCTGCCAGTTTGCTTTCAGTCAGTTTTTTATCCATCATGTACTACTTGCATTTGTCACCATCTTCTGCTTAACTATGAATATTTCATATAATGATATTAATATTTTTCTGGTATCCAGACAGGTAAGTTCAGCCACATTTACCAAAAGAAAGGTTATCATGTTAGTCTGTCTTACTCTACCTTGGGCAAACTTGTAGTTCTCCAGTACAAATTGTGTACAAGTCTGTAGAAAAGCCATAGTTCCAACATTTGTTTCCCTTCCTGTAGCCAGCTTCCTTCTCCAGCATGGGAAGGTGCAGTCTGATGTCCCGGAAGGTTGAGGGAAGCATGATGAAAGTGTTAATTTCTCATTTAAGTATTTATGTTGCAAAGGAGGAGTGGATAAGCAGGATCCAACCACATGAAAGTGCTGATTTGCATTTTATCCCACCTTTTTATTTTATTTTCAGGTTTTTAAACACTTTTCCCTTAGGAGCTTATTTTTAAGCATTGTATATTATCGTCAGGTTAAGAATTTTACATACTACATTACTTTGTGTGGAATGCAAATTGCCTCATTTAAATGTCTTAATTAGACAAAGCATCACTAAACTTTTAGGTACTTGGGTCTAGAAGAAGTTTCTTTGTGTAGGGTCAGTGAAGTTAAGGCCCTAAAGATTACAGAAAGATCGGTGTTTCCCTTCACCTGTCTTAAACAGTCCACAGAGAAAGTGACTTGTTTGGGCACTTAAGGATGTTACTTAGTCCTGAAGACACTCTTACCCTTCTAAATGTCTAACCTGGAATACAGGGAACCCTCAGCTACTGCAGATCCAGGCTACCTTCATTCCCTGTGGACTTCTGCCTTTGCACACTCCCTTAAGCGCCAATGTCCTTCTGAGCACAAGTACTCCAAATTAAGCACTCAAGGAGCTTTCAAAGCTGAACACAGAGGTAGGCTGGGTTGCTGCCTAGTATTTGATCAGTGTTGAGGACCACTGTCCCAGTTTAACTAGAATTTAAATGGGCTGGATCCATTTATTTGTTTTTCAGACTGTATTTAGATACCACACCAATGAGACTAAAGCAAGAGGCAATTCTCCAGGGTTTATTTTAATTTTAACTTGCAGACTCTGATATTTTTAAGTCTGCTTGAGAAAAGTATCCTGTTCAGTCATATCCTTCAAGAAGACCATTTATGCAAAAAAGATAAATATGGCAGTACAACCAAATTAGGAAGATCCTTAGATGGCTTTAAGGTGACTAAAATTCTGCATCTAAGAATGGTTTTAATTCTGTTGCAACAAGCATGCAAGACTATGTACAGAGTGAAATTGTTTAGCAGTGTTACTGCAGGTCATGTTACTGCAGGTCATGTGTAAACTGGGTTGTCTCCCTGCTGCAATAGGGAGCTGAAAATAAGAACAAACTAACCCATTCAAATGAAAAATATTTGAAGGTTAGTTTGTTCCAACACCAGCATTTGTTCACACAGCAAAAGGATACATGCATAGTTGCAATTATCTGCAGGTTTTTAATCACTGAGTGAAAGTAATCAGTTCTGAGATAAGAACTCAGAGTACTTCAGAACTAAATGTTCACATGTTCGGGGTTTAGGGGGGCCTGAACATCTGCTTTAAGCTAAAACAAGGCAGATGCACTGAGTGTAAAGCACATTCAAAGTTGTTCTGATGGGAATTTTTAGGCACACAAATATCAGAAAGAAAGAATTTATGAATTGGTGAGTTATTCAAACACAGCTTGAGTAGATGTTGATTTCCCCACTTTAGAGTAGCATCTAGAAAGAACACAGCTTCCTTCTGAAAGCATTCCAAGGGGCATCAGTGGTTGCAGTGGCATCAGTGGATCATTTCTTAAGATAAACAGGTAGTTCAGGACAGAAACATGATCTAGCCTGCCACCTCTCTTACAGAGATGGCAATAGTTGCACATCTTGGTGAGATAGATTTCCCCATCCAGTCTGTCGTCATAAACTGGCAAAACCAGCGTTCAGGCACAACATCTGATAGAAGAAAGAATTTGCCCAAGTTTTGTCCAAATGTTCATAATCCCCTTTCTCAAATGTAAGATTCTTTTCCACATTCACAAACATTCATGGAGTATATTGTGTACAAGAATAAGGAAATATGTAAATTGTTTCTTTATCTTTTTACTTCTCTTTTTATTCACCTGAGTAGTTTGCATCACACCAGTTGGAGCCATACAAAAGACTTTCTCCTTCTACGAGGGAAACAAAAGAATGGTATGTAGGCAGATTAGATTAGAGAAGGGCTTGTCTGTGAAAGGGACCAGAATATTTCACCAGAATAATAACTTCCCACATGGAAAAGCTATTTTAAAAAGATTACTCTTCCCAGAACAATTCTTTTTCTCTTTTTTTTTTTTTTCCAGAATAAAAGTTATTTGCTTGAGTATATACTCATAGGAAGGCAGAAAATTACTTATCCTGGAATATTAAACTGACACTTTCTGAACTATACTTGAATAAATATCCTGGCTAATCTGTCCACGTCAGTTCCCCACTATATAGGCTTTAAGTATAAAACTAGCAGCTTTGTTCTCATAACTCCCCAAGTTAGTTAGCACCCGAAGACTTTATCTCATCCAAATACCATTTTTTTTTTTTTTGCTCTGTCTGCTTCATGTTTCTCTCAGCAAACTTCCAGACTGGCCATTGTTTAAACTGTGTATAAATACTGTTAATTTTACGTAATTAAGTAATATAATTTTTCTTTTTTTACCAGTTTTTCATCCAAGAGTCCTAAGGGGTTCTGCAGACCTTTTTTTAGTTCTCCTTGTACTCCAGGATGTTGAATACAACTGTACAACTTAGTACATTGCTATGCAAGGAATCACCACCACTTCAAAAAAGCATCATCTTTTCAAATTGCAATGGTTAAATCAAATTCTGTCTTTAGAAACCTCTGCACTGTTTGTAGATGTCAACTGAGTAACACAGGGACATCCCAAGAAAGAAATTGGCCCTGAATATACCGTACTAAATTAATTAAACCTTACCTGCAGTTAATGATGTAGTTTTTTGGTTATCACACTGTGAATAGATTGATCAGACAGACCAAGGATATGAAGCGAGTATGACACTCTGTTAACATGTTTAAAGGGCCTTAAAATACTTTAATTATCCTAGTCACAAACCAAAAGCATTGAACCAGCTGTGATTTATGGCTAATCCAGAAGCCATGAGTTGGTTTCCTTCCTATGAAGCTCTCAGAATTTTTAGGAGTTTCCTTTGAGCATGCAGAGAAATCAGAGAAGGGAGCACCAAGGGATAGTCCTGCAGGTTGTCCTGCTTGTGGCTCACAGTAGGATGGCAGTAAATGTTTCTTTCTTTCTTTCGTTCTTTCTTTCTCTGATTCTTTTCTCCAGAGTCCAACCGAGAGGCTATTGGTACTGCTAGAGGAGTTACACCCCTACTGTCTCTTGCCAATTCCTATGATCCCAGAGTCCAACAAAATGCAGTTGGTGCTATTCTGAACCTCACACAATCAGGTACTTTCGGACTAATGGTTTACTTAAATTGCCAAAAGAAAACTCACTGATAGAAAAATAATCCTAAAGGTTAAGGCAAGACTAAAAGCCCTTCTGAGCAACAAGTTATTTCTTCTGCATATGGCATTCATGTTGGTACCACAGGTTGATGCTTTAAGTTTAGCTGATACAGGCCCTTTTTTCCCTAGTAGCAAAACAAAAAAGCTTGATTTTCAAATCCAAGGGGCTAGTGTTTGAATATTTAAACAATCAGTCAAAGAAATAGGAAAACAAATAGCTATTTGTTAAAGAAATTATTTGGCCTAAAAATTTAACAGGATATTTGGTGTATTTTAAAGCAATCTCTGGAGTTTACCCAATAAAGTCGAGCTTTGGGAGCTTTTTGCTTGTTCTGACTAACTCAATGCTGGAATATGCTAAGTGTAACTATCACGGGTCAGACATGAAAGGCTCCTGGAATATCTGCAAACAGCTTTATCAAAAGCTGTACTTGGTCCTGTGCAATTATATGTAGACTACCATAATTAACTCTGAAACAAACCAGCATTGAATTTCACCTACCAAGATGATACCATTCTTCCACAGAGCTAAATGATAAAGTCACGAGTAACATCTCTGAACACTGTGTTGTGGAAGGAAACAGTTGGCAAGAACTTATACAGTCAGCTATTACATTTCTGGTATTATTCAGAATATTTTAAATATTTTTTTTTAAACACAGAAATCATAGTGAAGATCATACCTGAGGCTTTTCAGCTTCTCCAGCAATTCAGATTCTCAGAGCAGATTTTAGCATAAAACCATCAAAAGCTTAATCAGACAGCCCGCTAGTCTTTTTGCTAAAATACCTGCATACTGCTGCATTACACAAGTTCTAAATTACATACTCTCCAGTCACACTGACTGGCATATATTTGGACAACATCAGCACTCTTTAGAACCCAAGGACCTCCCTTTTGAATGGTGCCTCCAGATGAGAGGGAGGGAAGGAGGAAGACACTTTCACTTTTTCTTTTTAATGGCAGAGAAAATCCAACAAGTCCTATGCAAGGAAGGAGTCCTACCAGTCCTTGCCTTGCTGCTGGAATCTCCTGACTCAGAAGTCCAGGTATGACTAAAATAGGTCAGATTTTAAAACAGTAACATGGTGACTGTAAGGAGAGCACAAACCTCAGTCTGCAGAAATGAAAAGGGGGAAGAGGAGGAGTGGTTTCTCTAGTGAATTGGAGAAACATGGGAGAGCATCTTCGTGAAACTCAGCTCAGTCACATAATATATGTTAAAAGACCCAATTTGTCTCACTGCACGAGAAAAAGTTTATGATGCAAAACTTCTTCTGCCAGCACACATTAATGCATGCACAGCTTCTTGTTATGTGGTTACCTTATTGTGTTTTTCAGATCATCAGACATGATGCAGATAGGTCTCTTCCTCTGGGTTTTGGTTTTTTGTTTTGTTTGGGGGATTTCTTTGCATCGTAACTTTGATCATCTACTCTAAGCAATGTTACTAAGTATTCTGAGAAGACAATTTGAAAAGATCTTTTTCTTGTTGTTGTAAATATCTGTAAAGCATCCTATTTTATGCCTATCACAGACACCTGTTTGTGAATCTGCACACTCAACAGAGAGCTCGTCTTAGTGCAAAAGTGTGCTGATAAATAAGCTATGAATCACAGTTGTAATCCTTACACTCTGCTAGTTTGTTTATTCAGTCCTTTGAGTAGCACAATTTTTTTTTTTCCCATCAGTTTAATTATCTTTACTCAGATTTTTTTAGATGTCTGAAGGAATGGACCCTCTGGAATTGCTTTCTGCAAACTGTTTCTGCATTTTTAGATTTCTCTAAGATTTACCTTAAAATTTCCATCTCTGTAGCTCAACCTGTTTCTTCTAATTATACCTCCCTAGCAATAGATACTTTTATATGTATAATCCTCCCTAGCATTAATGGTTAAATCCTTTGGAAATGATCTCTTGGCATGCTAGGGCAATAGCTACATCCAGCTTGAGTAAATCAAGTAAACATATAATACAATAGCTGCAGATGACTTAACTTAGATGCCAGCAGCAATGTCATTGCAGCGGCAGAGCACGTTCCCAAACAGCCAAGATCCTAATGAATGTACAACATGCCCCAGCAGGATTGCTGTAGCAGCTACAGCATGTTGTGTCAACCCTATAAACACCCTTAGGATGAAAAAGCATTTTATTTTCATTGGTTTGAAATAATTTCTCCCATTTATTTGTATTCTTTTTGGTGTGTCACCACTCTGACCTCTCTCTCTGTTTTTTCTTGGTTCTTTGCAGTATTACAGCTGTGCTGCCCTGAGCAACGTGGCAGCCAATGTTCAGCACCACAAAGCCTTGCTGAGACCCAGTGACAGATTCCTGCTGCGGACACTGATCTCTCTCCTATCTTCTTCTGTGGACAAGGTAAAGCTGTAGCTTTCTCTTTGTGAAAAGACTTAGCATCCAAGTAGAGCTATAGACTTGGGCTTCCAGTTTCAGCCTCACATCATCCTGTTCATCTACTGTACAGGTACCTATGCGGCATCTTTCCCATGAGAAAAGACACCTATAATAGAAAATACATGGGTTCTACAAGGTCATTGTATGAAGAAAGCAAAGGCAAATTATTAAAGTTGTTCTACAGCCCTGGACACTTCCTTTAGACAAGGATAGCCTGTATGCTATTAACTTGAATCATGTGAGAAGTGCCCTGTCCAGGCTCTGTCTTTCATCATTGTGTCTGTGACAGAAGTTGTCTGACACATCTGTTGTGCTACTTATTTTTTTTTTCTTTTTGGTATCCGGAACTTTTACTGCATGGCTTCAAGGATGACATCTTGAAATTTTGCTTTGTTGCAAGCCACATCAAAGAAACTTCAAGAAACCACAGTTCCTGGTGGAACTTGAAATTCTGTGTAGAAGGGAGGTGAAAAAAAGGCAAAGCAAATGGGACAATTTCTTTCCCTTCATTTTCTTATAACTTATCAGATGTTCTAAAATAATGCCAACATCTGAACCCCATTCTTCATCAACAATAGGATGACTGATACTAGGAGGTTAAAAAAAATTTCATCAAAACTTTGAAAAAAAAACATGTGCCAAAATTTACTCTTGAAGATAATGTACGAGCTTGCTAGTGTTGTCATGTTTATTTTGTGTGCAATAGGCAAGAACATGCATTACTAAAACCGCTCTTTTTCCTCCTCTCTCTCATTTTAAAATTTTTTGTTTTCCTCTTTGGCACAAGCAGGTTTCAAGCCAGGCATGTGTTTGCCTAAGAAATTTGACTACCAGTGGTAAGCAATGTCTTGGAGATAAAGAAACCACACTATTTCTATCTCTCTCTGCCTTTCAGAGTGAGCACAGTGGGCTGGGAACCTTTCCTATCAAAAACAAAGAGACATTTTCTACATTTTAACTGGATGTTAAGGGAAGAGGAAGGTGCAGTGCATATCCTAACTAAATCTGTTTTAGAGCTCCCAGGTAGCAAGGGGAGTATCTGGAGAAAGTGAGAAAGGCAGCAGAGGTGTGCTTATGCACAGAGCCTTAGTGAGTTGCTAAGCTTTCTTTCTTTCCATGTTTCCTAAGCATTAAACCCAATTAGGACAGAATGTCTCCTGAAATTGCTTATTGAGTGGGGACCTGTCTTCTCCAAGGCATAATTTGGTCTATCATTAAATGCAATTTTCTTCCATGCATTTGTTATCCTCCTGAAAAACCCTATTAAATGTCCAAGACTCATTTCTGTGACATATTCAGGAAATAGTGGCAGAGGACTGGCACACTCAGTGCTAAAGTCCCAGACTTCAGGGTAGAGTTATTCATCTAGAAAATGTAGAGGTGCTTAATTTTCCAGCAGTCGCAATTATAGAGGAGCTGAGAATGAAGGAAGTGCTGTGGCACTCCTTCATGTGTTTGAAACACCTGGTCTGCTTGACCTTTTTATCTGCCTCTCCATCTGCCGGCCTCTCCGGCACTGCCTTTTAGTGCTCTCACTGAGGTGGCAGGGGCAAGTGGGGTGTAACAACTCAGTGGGATGGCTGGGCTCTCTCCTGGCTAACTATAACCCTGTGAGACAGGTGGTGCTTGGGAGGTCTTTCTGTTTATGCAACTGCCACCTTCTTACCTGGCCTTATGCCAGTGATGGAGTCATAAAATTCTCCTCACTTTTTTTTGAGGTTCAGACACAGACTGAGGGTGCCCAAACCTACATTCTGCCATCAAGCTTGTAGTAATCCCTCAGCAAAAGGAGGCAGAACAAATGATGGTTTATTTTTATAACTGAACATCTGCATTGCCCCATCACATGGAGATGGGGAGGTCCCCTCTAATTTGATGCAACAGTGAGCTGTTTGAGTCAGAGCCTGAGTTACTCCCTGCAGTGCTCTGAACCCCCCTGACCTCCTTTCTTTTCCCACCCCAGTGGACATCCAGGCCGAGATGGTTGCTGAGAACGTCCTGCCCAAACTGTGCTCTCTCCTGGCCTCTGGCAGCGAGGACGTGCGTCGTGCCTCCATTGCCCTGCTCTGGATACTCTCCCAGCACCCACCCAACAAGGTATGGGAGGTCAGTTCCCAAAAACAGAGGGGAAAGACTGGTTCTGTCCACCACCTGGGGTAACGGTCTGTTATGGCAAAACAGCCTATGAAATGCGTTTTGAGAATGACCAAGAGACTCTGAGACACTTCCCAACCCTTCTCTCTCCTACCTGAAATAGCAAGGCTTCGTTTACTGCATCTGCACTGTCACTGACTACCTGAGGAGCCGTCTGTTGTGCTGAGTGGTATCCAAAGGAGAGACCAGTGAGAGAGACGAGGAGGAGATGGGTGTCAGAGCCGTTGGATTTGTGGATACTGCCTTGCACTCCCTGCAACTAGTCCCAGTCCTAGTCCCCTCAGTCCCCGGACCATAGGTCTGCAGATGGGTGTCATACACAGCACCATGAGAGACTGCCACCATGAGGGCAACCAAGGGAGTTATTTCTTGGCTACAGAGCTTCCTCACCCACTGAAAAGCGGAGAAACTGATTTAGAGCACACATTTAAAGTGTATAAGTGCATAACAAAGAGCAAATATATGTTACTCCCTGCATGGACAGTGTTATTCAAAAGTGCATTTGTAGAATATTCACATATTTCGAATTAGGACCAAAACAAAAAGGGGGACTAACAGAATTTGAAATCTTGTCTGTCTTTAGTTAATGCATCAGGACTTTCACTGGGACTGCGTATTCTCATGTCCTAAATGTTTCTTTTGCCCATATTCAGGGTAAACACCACCGTTAATAGTGCAACACTAGCAAATACATGAAGAAGTCTGCCTACAATTAAATCACAGCAAATTACTGACAGATTACTCTTGTTTTTAAATAAACTTTTCTTTACAGTAATTAAAGACATCCTTAAGAACATAGATGTGAAAGGTTTTTGGTAAGTGTTTTAAGGTAACAACAACATTTGAAGGTAGTCAGAGGTTGGGTACATAGAGCAAAAATATGTGAGAGCCTTTCCTGCCTCATTGCTTCAAACAGTAGTGACAGGGTCTGAACGCTTCAGGTGGCCTTAGGTGCTTCTTGTGCCTGAAATACACTGAGCCTGATCGGGAATTTACTCTGGGTTTAGAAAGCTTGGTGTGTTACAGTTCAGTTGTCTGTACACAAACCAAAATTGCACCTGCCCTACCTCTGGGACGTGATGGGAAAAATGGGTGAGCTCAATGCCTGGAAAGCAGCAACTAGAGCACAGAGCAATGCAAGGCAGAGTAGCTGCATGAGCACAGAACATCCTCATTGCTTGTCAAACTGCCTCATACAATCAAAACACAATTTGCTCTCAACAAGCTTACAATTGAAATGCATGAAGTTAGTTGAAGGCCATTTGCACAGTAAATATGTTGTTCAGCAGGAGACATTATGCTGGAACATGGTCCTCACTCAGTTTTGCTTTTCTGGTCTCCAAACATCGTTCACATTTTTGTTCTCCCAGGAAAGGGTGCCCACAAATCCTTTTCTCCCTGGTCCTGAAACTTGTCTTTACCAGTGTTTCTAATCCCTCGCCACAAAGAGACGTGGTCAGCATCAGTGGGAACAAAGCAAAGACACTCCAAACAGCCTTGGTACACCAGTGGTGAAACAGCCCATCCTTCATGAGGGAAAAAGGGTCAGTAGCAGGAGGCTGGAAAGCAAAGCATCTCACTTTATTCTCCAGTGAGAAGTATCTACATCTCTACATTTGTTTTAGTGAGCAAACACGGCTGTCCCTGACTACTGAAAGTTGCTGCTTTGTGCGAGCGAGCACTGGGCACTCTGAGAAGAAGCTGACCTCTTTGTATTCATATCCTGCCTCCCCATCTCTGTGCCTTTTCTGAGCTGTTTTTCAAGTCTTTTCAACGTTTCTTTCTCTAACTCAGGCTGAATTCTCCGGGACTGAAAAAGGGACTTCTCCATGGGAACAACTGTTGGAAAACAAACCATTGAACAAAGCTAACCTTTACAACCAAGTCAAGTGATGCTTGAATTATTTCCAATACTACCCAGGATACAATGGGGCAGAATCTGTCTGCCCTTTCGTTACCATGAAGCTAACCCCCAGGAATGCTTCACGGGAGCTCCTTGCCCTGCTTCAGCCCCCTTTTTGCAATCTCCTGGTCAGGCTGTTGACAGGGATTCCCAGCAAGGGCTGGAAAGCTTCCCTCTTGCAGAGGGAATAGTATTCAGTTTTCTCAAGGACAGCTCAACCCTGAAACACTAAAGAATCAGGCTTTGTGAGAAAACAGTCTTTTAAGTCAAATTCCTTTGAGCAAAAGACCTGGAAGTCAGGGTCTGTCTATTCCAGATGGTGCCACTGAATCTCCACTCCAGGTACAAAATAACTTTGCCGTACCATCTTGCTAATTGGTAAATGGGACAATATTTACCTTGACAGGAAATCCCTCTGTAAGGAGAATGAGTGCAGCATTGCAACTGTAAGCACCCTTGCTGCTGGAATGTTTTCTTCCTTGCCTTTTTTTTTTTTTTTTAATATTCTAATCTTGGTAGAAGTTAGATCAATATCCATCTGAATCACTCAATCTATTTTTACTCACAGTTTTCTCGTGATTCTCTTGCACTGTGCAAAATTGAGCCAGAAAACAAAATCTGGATCTCAGCCATATTCCAGCCAAAAAAAGAAGTTCAGCAAAATTCAAGTACTGTCACTTGCTAATGTAGGTCCTAAATAGACAAAATGTCGTGGCAGGGAAGTCATTATATATTAGAAAGTTTCTTTATAATCCAAAGAAAATTTCCTCCTCTCAGGCTGTAGCAAATCAAAAATGAGTATCATACTTGATGTGATTACATAGAAAAGGGGACCCATTTGGCCCCAAAAGCACAGAAGACAGTAATCAGTGGTAATTTAATTGGGTTATGTAAAACTATATTATTTCTTTTGTTAAAGAAAATGGAAAATAAGACTAAGGAAAAATTACTGTCATGTCTACATATAGGATTCTTAAAATGCCCTGTGTTTAGGCAAAAAACTGCTCTTTCCACTTACTTTCCTGCTTTATTTTAGGATTGCTGGTTGTGACAGTGCTTAAAATGAGCTAAGTGAAGATGTCAGCTGGTATTAAAAGAAAGTAAGATACACTTTTGCAATTTAACCTAAGCAAAAGAAAGATTAAACTAACTTTTAGAGACATCTGCCTTTCAACACTGCTTTAGTGATCCTGATATTTCACAGGTTTCAGAATTATGTGATTTTTTTGCAGCTGTGTATAGGACCAATGATTTGTTTTCTGTTGAACTCCCTTGCTAATGTGTCTTGGTTTCCAAGTAGTACAAATAATATAGTTAATTGTGAACAAACAGAAGAACTGCACAAAAAACTCCTAAATTCCTAAGGGAAGGAGACTGAATGAAAAAACACTCTCAAGAGGAAATCTTTTGCTTTTAACTGCAGACCTAAAATAAACTCTGTTGAAGTCAGGTTTCTCTTACACACAGCAGTGCCCCCAGTGCCACAGGTTGTTATTGAGATAACTACCTGTGCAGTAATCCAGACTCCAATCTGATACTACAGGACAAGAATAATGGCCACGAACTGAAAGAAAGTAAATTCAGATTTGAAATTAGGAAAAAAAATCCCTACTGTGAGGGTGGTGAGGCACTGGAACATGTTGCCCAGAGAATTTGGGGATGCCCCATCCCTGAAAGTGTTTAAGGCCAGGTTGGATGGGGGTCTGAGCAACCTGGCCTAGTGGAAGATGTTCCTGCCCATGGCAGAGGGTTTGGAACTGGATGATCTTTAAGGTCCCTTCCAAGCCAGGTCATTCTGTGATTCAAGTAATATTAATGGCAGTTGGAGGAAGACTACATTCAGAGAGAGATACCCAGCAAAGTACCTCTGAAATATCATCAGACAGCAGAGAAGTGTGTGTAAAGATGTTGTTCAGGACATGTTTACTGAAGAGGTGCCTGATCACAAACTGATCTAAACATACAACCCATTATTGTAGCCAGGTAAATTGCTCAGCTACTCAAGGACACACTGCTGCTGCTACTTCACCGTGTAGTTCTGCCTTTCACAGCAACCCTGACAACCTCTCCTTCCAGTCAGGATCACACATCCTTCCCTCTCCCTGGTGAGGCATTTGATGGAAACAGCAATAAACTACATGACCCTGAAGACTCCAGCCTTCCACAGTAAGTGCTCAACAGTCGGTGCAATCAGACCCTACTTGAGAGAAGCAGCACTGGACCCAGCCACACCCTTGGTTTAAACAAGCAAACTAATGCTCTTCTTGCAGAGCTAGGTTTGATTTCTCCAGAGCTCACTGCAAAGCTGCGTTGTGTTGTCCATACTGGATGTAACTGAGATACTGGTTGCTCTTCTCAGGACACTCTGGCATGTGCTGAGCTACTGCAGAGCCTGGGGACGTTACTGGCAGCACATAAAACAGACCCTGTGATTGTTGGACATACTGCTTGCATCATCAAAAACCTGTGCCTTTCCAAAAACAAAGAGGTAGGTACACAATGTTTGTCACTGAACTATACCCTGTGAGGTTGCCTTTGTGTTTATGCCAAATCAGCATTAAAGAAAAATAATTCTGTGGGTAATTAAACATATGGCAATTTGCTGTATATTTCACACAAAATTGCATGTATGAATAAAAGGACCATAAATGAAGGGTAGTTTCGTTGATATTTTCCCAATACAATACAAAAAAGCTAATTAAAATAAGAAATATCTCATTTTTGTTATGAGTGATGTGGTTACCTAATTTAACCGCATCATAAGTATAAGAAGTTCCTCTACCAAGGACATTTTATACTGATTAAAGAAATCATTCAGGAAAATCTGAGGTCTGTTATGAACTCAATCTTTATTTCCTGGCTCTTATGCTTCAGCTGCTGTTCCTTGTGAAACAGAACCCCAGCTATTGATGTATATTTTGCCTCTTTGGCAAGATACTAGCTATGCCAAAATGCTATAAAGATCTCTCTTGCTGACTTTGCTTCGAAATCCATATGTACAGATGCACTTCCTTTCTGCTTGCCTTTTAGAGTACCTTGGTCAAACAGTACCACCAGTAGCAACCAATATTGAGGAAAAAAACCCACCAAATTCACGATCCAATTACTAGTTCCAGAGCTTTAAAGCAGCCAGAAGGAAAATTATGGGTTTTTTCACTAATATAAGAATTATATAAATTTCTAATAGCTGTGACATTGAGTTTTGCAGAAACTAGGTTCCCTTAAACTCAAGGCCCACAGTAGGAATAAAAACAGACCATCCGTTCAAAGTTTGATGAATATGGTCTTTTTTTGAAATACTTAAATTCGGTGACTTTATCCTGTTATCAGCTGGGAGCTGCTTCACCTTCATAAAGCTTCATAATAGTGAGAATATCAAGCTCTCACTGCATAAGTGAATACACAGACATGAGTGGGAGTGCCATGTTTCCAGGGTCAATTCTAAGGAATGCTCCCTAAAACACGAGAGTCCTTGGCACAAGAGGAAAAAGGCATCCTCTTTTTATGCCAGTAGGACAGAAACAGAGTATGTGAGCTTGAAAAGCAGCGGGCTTAAATCCACCTTGAACCTCTAAGCAGCAAGTTAAAAAACTGCAGCATAAAATGAGTATCAGAAAAAGATACTCCCTTTTGTTAACAGATACCTGAGCTCACTTAGGGAGCCATGAGCAGCTTCCACTGTTAGGGCGTCCCAGAGAGCTGATGACTTCATGATTCAACTTCACTAGCAACCAGTCACCTCCAGCTGACTCATTCAGAACTCATTTCTTGGTCTCATTTTTTGCTTTTAGTCCAAGTCAGCACAGGCAAAGTCTCCTATCTGATTTCAAATCAGTCTATAAAATATATACCTCATTACAGGTGATCTCTGAACAATCCAAGGTGTTTTCACCTGGTTGTGGGAGGAGACATTTCCATTATTGTTGGTTGCACCTCAGTACTTCTGAGGTACTGAGGAGTGCTTCCAGACACCACTAAACCACAATGGAAGTGCTAAACATGGATCTCTCTCTTGTGGCAGAGAATCACTGAGAGCCGCTGTGTTGAAGGTCTCCTCCACACCATGCTTTTGACCGACACTCAGGAAGACTCCCTTCGTTACGTGACATCCTGCCTTGCTGAGCTAGCGAAGCAAGGTATGGCAGCATCCCTCCATGAATGGCTGAATCAGAGAAGTGCACGTCCTTAACTAATTGTAATAGGAGATGGAGCACAGCTGGACACATGGCCCAAGTCTTTCCTTTTAAATTCATTGTTTTGTTGTAAGTTTCAAGAAAAAAATCCAGTTGACTGGCAGGATACATGGGCTCCATTGTCTGCACTTTTATTCAACTGTTTAAAATCTTTAATTTTTTTTTTCTGAACTTTACTGCTGTACATGGCCTGTCTACTTCTATTTGTAACATTTCCCAGTTTCTCAGGCTGAAATAATTTTACCATTGCAGAAACTGATATAAAAGTCTAAAATATGAAGTAGGTCCATATCTTGAAATTTTTTGCACATGGATTTTCAGGATTTGGTATCAGAGATACCAAATTGGCACTCATGAAAGGTACAGCACTCTTTATAGCAAAAAGGACAAATGTAAATTTTCCCAACATGCCCCAGCACTGCATAGTGTCTGTCAAACAAGTAATCTCTTTTATCTGGTATAATGGCCATGCAGCTGGCTACACGTCACATTTAATTTTGCGCACGGAGCACAGTAGCTGCTGGACAGACTGAGTCCAATAGGCCAAGAGTGGATCTTGCACATAAAGTGATCCATTTTTGCAGAACAAAAAGCCAACAAAACATGAACCAAATCTATGGCCTTACCTTACTGAGAGCAAAACCTCAGAACATGACCCTTTTTAACAACCTAAACATACTTATTAACCAAATTCAGCACTTATTTTGCTTCTCCAGTTGCATAAAGGATTCACAATTTCAGCAGTTTCTGGCAGACCTCTCAGCTTCCCTTCTTTGACACTGGAGTTTCTATTTAGAGACTACTCTACCTTTCTGCCTTCCAGAAGAAGCCATGTTACACATGGTCCAGTGGATGGATGAACCTTTGACAAAGTGCTTGGTGAGACTGGCTGGCCAACGGGAACATCCTGAGCCATCCTTTCATGCTGCCTCCATCATCCTGCACATGATCGGTCACGGTAACTCACACAGGATTAACTGTGCTTTGAAAGAGACTTATGGCTGTCTGGAGTGAAATTAGCCTTTTCCCAAAGGACTGTCAGGCACTGAACAACCTTAAATATTCCTCTATCGTCCCCCCATTTGGTCTCTACAAATTTTTTAGAGTACAAGTGTCTATAGTCACCCTTGAAATAAAACAGTCCTTAAATGTACAAGAAACTCCAGGGATGAAAGTGGACCACAGATAAAGGTCTGATTTACATGGTTTTTGCCTTCTTCAAGAACTGTCATTCTGCAGGGCTGGTCCACAGCCAATTCTGAGGTCCTTGCAAACAACTTCAGTAGGAAGGTGGGAGACCATTAACATACTCCTCACCATGGGAGAGATGAGAATGTGTTTCAGACAAGGGTCACTTCAAACAAGGTTACATCTTTCTGTTTGACTTTCTTTCTCAGTAGGTAAAATGTGATGGCATCCCCCACAGACAGCAGAGGCTGTGTTCCAAAATTTTATATTAACTCTGCTCCCTGACCAGCAAGAGAAAAACTCTTATTGAACAAAATCCTGCTGATAAAATTCTAGACTAAATTAGCAGGAGCAGTGAAGTAAAGTGGTTTTAAGAATGTAGCCAAAATTTTTCAAGTTTCAATGAGAGAGAATAAATTTGAATAAAATGAGAGAGAATTATTTTTAGCTGTAGAAAACAGTTTTATGCTTAAATACTTGCCTCATGCAGCTGAGAGCCTTTAAGACTTGCAAGAAAACGGTGTTCAGATGATACATGCCACATTCTCTAGAAAGGTATGGGTAGATTTTAGACATTAGACAGAAGAAAAACTGAAATTTGTGGTGAGTCCCCAGTAAGGGAAAATGCAAATCTGTTTCATTTCTAGCATAGAGGATTTGCAACAGAGCAGACTCTCTCTCAGGTAGTGAACAGAATCCAACAGCATAATCATCTAATGGATAGCTTCACCTACCTGGCCAACCAGTCTGTAAATCAGCAGGCCCCTTGCACAGGGATCAGATTCCCAGCACAGCAGCCTACTCATCTTTTTATTTACCTGAAGTATTATCAGAAGCTGTAGTACAGGGAAGTCCCTTGCCAGTCTTTGCAGTAATGTTGATTTTAGCTGAAGGTGAATGAGTCATTATTGAAATGTTGTTACAAAAATCAGTTTTCAAAGTGTTTAAAGGCTTATATTGATCTCCAGTGGTTCTCCCATTTATGCAGAAAAAATGATGCTTTTGTGGAAGCATCACATTGGAGAGCTTCAAGCCTACCTCAAGAATTTTCTTACCCACCAAGAGGTCCGTTTTCAGCACCTGGGCATCTCCACACTCTGCAGACTACAAGCAGGTATGTCCTTCCTGCCAAGGCTGCCTGCATCATCAGCAGCATCAGGCACTGCTTAGTAACAGAGATCAAAGAATCATTTGGGTTGGAAAGACCTCTAAGACGAGTCCAACCACTGACAGTGCAGACTTCTCCAGGGACTAGTTCTGCTCACTTAAGAAAACAGAATAGTCTCAAGGGTAGCTGTTATCTCACATGTTTTTAAGCAGCTCTTTAAGAGTATCTCACAATAAAGGCAGGAGGATTTTGTTTGTTTGCTTTAAAACTAAAGGCATTCAGAACAGCAGGAAAACAGGACTTGGGGAAAATCTTATCCTATATGAGAATTTTTGGCACTAGATGCAACCAAAAAGTTTTTCAAACGTGATTTTAGTTTATTTTGATGAAGGAAGCAAGTAAGGAAATTGCACGATTAGCTGATAGCTGGGAAGTCTCACATCTTCATACTTCAAAGTCCATTACTTAGTATTATGCTGGGTTAAATTAGTCTTCTTGTCTTTGGATAAAAGTTGAGTATTTATGAGGGTTATAATGTGATAGTAACTGTATATAGCACATATCTTTACATATGTAGAGCCAGAGCCAAAACCCTACTATATCTAGATAGGCAGCTGCTGCATAAGGCTGAATTTGGCAACTGAGATTTATACATCTGGATCAGGAGAATTTAGCAGCAATCTTGAATGGTTGTAGGGATGAAAACTGAATTTCTATGTGCTTTGTGTAGTATTTTTCTGCCTTACCTCTAATAAGAACCACCAACCAACTGTATCTAACCTGAAAAATAAGTTTTCTATGCATCTGCATTAGAACATAGGGAAAAACAGCAGGTTGCCTAACACCTGTTATTCCTCTTCAGATCCAGACTTTTCATTAGCATTCAGAAAAAGCCAAATGGCCAAACTCCTTGAGCAAGTCCGTCAGCAAACAGAAGAAACTCAAGAGCTCCTTAGGGCAGCTATGTGCCATGAAGACAGTTAATATTTAAGCCAAATGGTTTATAATAACTTACCAGATCCAAGGGCCTGAACTTTCAGAGGAAACAACTCTTTTCCTTGGTTCCTGTAATTTTCCTGCTACTTGCAGTTTCGTCATACAAGAGAGATGTCCCGATAACAAGAACTGGAGCAGGTCAAAACACAATTCCTTGCACCCTTTCATTGGCTGCTTAAGTGTGCTCGAGGACATGGCTACTTGTTGAAAAACACCTGTTATGCTTGGTTAACCTTCCATGACTTGCTTTTGGTTTCCTCACCCTCTCTTCAGAAAAACCAGTACTGTATTAATGAGGTTTTATTTGTGCAACAGGCTGATTCCACTGGTGAGGCATCTCTCAGCTATGCAGGTCTGCATTCATCTTTATTCTGTTTCTGTTCCATGTCCTGTATTTCAGAGCTCACTCCAAGGACTTTAGAAAATAATTGAATCAACCCATACTATAAAGGTAGAAAACTACAAAAAGGTTACTGCAGAAAGTAACTGCTGAGGAACAATTCTCAAAGTACAAGAAATTTGTGAGAAACAAGAATGGGTGAAACCTTACAGCTGAGCCTTGTCCACACTATAGGCACTACTCTCCAGCAAAAGAGCAAAGGCACATTAAGGCAAGGAAATGTTGCACAGAGCAAGTACAGAACACAGCAGGAACCATGAATAATTTGGGTGAGATATGTGTTTAAGTAGAGAATTGTGTTCTGCAAATGTTAAATTATTTCCAAAGCTACTCGCAACAAGGGATGAGTGAAAATATTTGACAAAATTAGGAATTTTTGTTATATTTTGATATTGATACTTCATGTTAAATGGAGTTAAAGAACAATAAAAAGGTAGTTGTGTTTAAATTCAACTTATTTTCTAACATATATACTTCCTGTGGGCAGGCAGATGTTCAGCCATCTCCAGGAAATCTGGGTTCCATCATGCGTAATGGTTACTTGGGAAGACACACACTGTAACTTCAAACATCTCCCTCTTTCCTCTTCCTTCCCCCAGCTTTACATGCCCTGCATGACAATGTTACATGGAATGTCCCTATGGTCAGCTGGGGTCACCTGTCCCAGCTGTCCCTTCCCAACTTCTTATGCAAGCCCAGGCAGGTGGGGTGGTGTGAGAGGCAGACTCTGTGCAAGCGCTGATGAGCAGTAACTAAAACATCCCTGTGCTACCAACCTTGTGTTCAGCACAAACCCAAACATGCCCCTCTTTGAGCTACCGTGAAGAAAATTAACTCTACCCAGCCAAAAGCAGCACACTGTCTTTTGAGGTGCTTCTGACCATCTCATAACTTAATGTAGAGCACATAGAGCTTTAGAGCTGATACTGGGTACAAACGTGGAATAAAAGTGAGATTAAAAAAATAGTTTAAAAAAGTTATTCTGTCAGTTAAGAGCTCAATGTTCCATTTTATTGTGGCTCAAATCTCCGAACTTAATTTTGGTGCTTAAGGGAGGCATTTTTGATAATTATTTCTTTTAATATCTGCAAGTTCTTTCCAATGGTACTGTTTGGGAAAAAAAAAAAACAGAACAAAACAATGCCCCTACCCTCAAAAACAAACAAACAAAAAAAACCCCAAAAACAAAACAACAACCAAAAAAACCCCCCAAAAACCACAAAAACACCAAAAAAACAAAAACAACCCCCAAAACAAAACAAAAAACCCAAACAACCAAAAAAACACATGTAAAAACAACCAAAACCACACTCAGTGCAGTAAACAGGCCTATGAAAGTGCAGGGTAGACAGAAACTTTGGATAAAGCAATATGGCATTTTCAATATTCATCCATGACAGGAATCCTGTTTTGAAATCTCATGTGACAAACAGTGTGCTCAGCTTTGGGCAGGTGAACTTTCTAAAATAGAGGACGTGGCTCAATGACACACCTGGGAACAAAAGAATCTCAAACTGCAAACCACCTCCAAGGCTGATTTTAGATCAGTTTCCAAAAAGAAACAGTGCATTAAGTGATGATATTAAAATGTGTCCTGTATCTGTATTCTTAGTATTTAATCTCAAACATTATTTCAAGGTCTTAGCAAGAAAGCAAATAACAAAATATTCTTCATCAGGAATGAGGAGGTAATAGACATGATAGACATGAAGCAAAGAGAGCTAGCGGGGAGCAATGCAGCAGCTGTGATGTATTGAAATAACGCACAGAGCGTCATCCCTGTGAGCGAGGATGTTGTGCTGTGGAGATGGGAGCAGGGAGCTGAGCCTCCCCAGAGCACACAGCTCTCTGCTGGGGAAGGCTGCTGCTCCCAGCCCTCAGAACAGCTGGCTGCACCTGCTACTTCTTCCTCACAGAGTAGTTCCACCCTGTCCCTCATGGTGCAAACAACACAACTAGTTGCAATAGTAGGCAGAGGAGCTGGTCTTCCTCCCATACCATATTTTATTGTCAATAATAACTATTTTCCCTGCATTAAAAGAGGTTTAACCAAAAGATTTAAAAATTCAGTATTAAATCCTTTTTTAGACTTTCATACACCTACTTCTCAATTCCCTTGGTTTTATGTTGTATGTCAGGGCCCTGAAACAGGAAATTCTCGCTCTCGTTTCAAGCAAACCTGGATTGACTGTAATGACAAACTGTTTTTAATCCAGCCCTGCTTTAAAAAAAAAAAATCAAAGCAAAAAACAAAGTAAATGTGACAAATAAAGCCAGCCCATTTTTCTACAAACAGTGAAGCAAATGTGCTGAAGTCTCCCAAAAAATAGACTAATTTATAACCAATCCTAAATAGCTCAAACTCAACACAATTTAAACCTGATCCTAAATGAATCCTAAGACTTAAAACTGAAGCTAAATGTAACTGCCTAATTCATTGCTTTCTTTCATGTTGCAAGTGACTCTGTACTGATTTTTAGTAAAGAAATTAGAGAAAATCTGAAGCAAAATTTTAAGCAGACCATAAGTAGCAAGAAGAGTTTTCCATCAGAGATAGACTCTTGCTTCAATTTTGTGAGAAAATGAAAAAAATATAAGTAGAAATAAATATTTCAAACAAGTTTTATTTGGTACTTACATGCTATATATAGTTTTAAAGAAAAACTACATATTTTGGACACTTCAAAATATTGTGGCTATGTACATGGTAAACTAAAGAAAGCAAGAAAGGAACCCAATTCATTTTACTGTGTCACAAGTTACTATTGAAAGCACTCTGACTGAATGGCTGTTTTTTCCCTTCCATAAATATTCTGGCAGATGAAGTCTCTTTCATTTGATTTCCATTGCTTTTGTCCCATCTCCTCTATAAGATGAACACTCGGCAGCAGCAGAAATTTCTTCAAAAATTCTTCAGCTTTTGTCACAGAGGATTTCTTCTGCTAGCACAGACTTTCTGCACAGCTTCCTAGAGGCCTTGCTCAGTGCTCACTAGAGGCAAGTGCAGGAATCTTACTGGTAAATTTACTGTTAGCAGGAGCTGAGAGCCCATGAACCTCCATTTCCCTTACCCGAGGATCTTATCACTGATTCAGAGAGCAATGCCTCAAGCCTCTGGCAAACTCAAACACCCAGAGCGAGCTCTGCCTCCAACAGCATTGTTTAGCAAAGCACAAAACGTGCAAGATTTTACAGTTCTGCACAACAGCAACCAAAAGTGTGGGATGGAACAATGAATGACAGTAGAAATCAGCATCAAACTAAAGAGAAAGCAACCTGCATCACTCCTCTTATCACTCAAACTGCACTGCTTTATAAAAACCACACACTACATAAAAAAGCACAAATGACCATTTTCCATTTGCTCTGAAACGAGCAAACCCCAAAAATCCCTGAACCTGCATCATCATCCAAAACTCAAATATCCCAGGTTTCACACAGTCTTCAGAAGTCTGGTAAGGCAAAGGAAAAGTCTTCCATCATTGGGAACAGCAGCAATTTACAGGACTCAGAACAAGGTATTTCCTTGTAAGTGTGTGCACAAGTGTGTGCACATATGCATACACATCTTTTATAGTATTGTGAACATGGATGTAACTAAAAAAATCAAGTTTGCAGTGTTTTTTTTACCACATTCTTCTAATTTATTCAATCAAATGGTTTATTTCTGTACTGAGCAAAATTCATAAATACATAATCTAGGAGAACAATAGGTTATCCTCTTGTCCATGAAAAAATAATGCTTTCAAATTTTCACATTTTAAAACCTTTCTTGTTTTGTGTTTTTAGAGAAAATGTGAGAAGATCATAGTGATGTCTCAATTTACAGAATGTCCCTGTAGGAATTACATTTACAAGAACCTGATACAGAAGCCTATAGTTTGCCCCCATAATTAGAGTTCTCTGCAATAACATTTAAACCAACAGGTTTAAATAAAACACCCCATTAACTCTACTTGTAGAGCAATGAGGCATTTCTTTTTCAAGTATTAGAACCACAAAGTGTAAAAGATTCTTTGCCAATTTTACAATTATGCTTTTTAAACCAACACCCACCTTTTTTAAAAAGAAAAAATAATCAGTCCCACCACCCAAATCAGCCCGTTACTTTCAGATTCCAGTGTCTTGTGTCTTAAGGAATGCAGAAATATTCATTTACTAACAAAAAAAGCTTGTTGGAAATAGCCATATTAAGTAACGCACATGAAGCATGATTTTTCTAGTGATGAAAGCTATCAGAATGGTGATCCAAGTCTATTCCCCTCATTTCTTCTGCTGGTTTTACTAAAGTCCTTCCAAAAAAGATATTCAAGAAATCTTTAAAAAACTGGAGAGAAAAAATAAAACACTCCTTCATAGCATGGAATAAACTCCACTGACTGCAGAGATGCTCGTATCACCTTTGGTTCTCCAGAAGAAACAATCAGATCACTTCTAAAACAGAAGGTAAACATGACAGGTCAGAGCAGCAATTCTTTCTTCAAAATGTTACATGCTTATGCAATTATTTTTATGTGAGATGATTTTCCTTACATTTTTAAGCCAGAGAAAAATACAGTGCTATCCAATTTAATCTGCTAAATCAGTATTTGTTTACCTAGCATTCTTGAAAAGTTATGATGCAATTTAAAAAATCCAATGTCATGGAAACCATCCCTTGATGCCTGCAAGAACTTGATGAGGAAAGCACATCCAGAATTTGAAAACATAGTTTTTAAAAAGTAGTTACTCCCCTTCTTCATGTGCATATTGCACTTGCAAAACTGGAACCCAACTGATCATAAGGTCAGAACAGCAGCTGTCACCTGTGACTTCTGCTTGAAAGCACAGGGCAAACCTTTCCAAGGAACTTCAAATGGCAGAAAGTAAAGCACGTGTGAGAAGCCTTCATCCAGGAAACGATAAGGCCTCACCACCATTGCACTGCAGCTGTATGTGCCTGGCATGCATAGCTTTACAAAGAGATGTGCTCCTGTCCCCTAGTAATTTAAATTTAAAATTTAAACAAAGTTTAAATATTAAAAAAAAAATAGAATTTAAAAATACTTAAATGAATCTGCTTATCAATATAAGCTGATTCAGAGCTCTGAGAGAGACCTCTGTCAATTACAATAAATTACAAGAGTTAGTGAACCATAGCAAACCTACCTGCTGTTTGATGTGTTTGAACACTATCTACCTGAGGCAAAAGAGTGCCCTTCTCTTCAAAGGCTAGAATTGGATTCAAAGGAATTTCAGGACTGTTGCTTCCATCATTGTTCATGGCATCCAGCCGGGATGGTTTAGAACCAATAGGCAGGTTCATGATCTCTTCAAAGTTATCATTCTGCATAGACATTCCATTTTCATTTGCATTTTCCTCTGGATTGAGATTGCTGAAAGAGAAACAGCAATTTTTCCTTATGTACTTTATACAGAACAGAAATTTAGTCATCCTCAAAGCAATAGTACAAATGGTAGAGAAGTCTGCGTCAATCCAAGCATTCTTTTAGCCAGCAAAACTATGCTTCCACCACAGCAGGAAAAACTGTTTTTTTGCATGGGTTTAAGGGAAGGAATAACTGTTTTTAGCCAGCAAAACTATGCTTCCACCACAGCAGGAAAAACTGTTTTTGCAGCCAAGTACTTGTTATTCCTTCCCTTAAACCCATGGGATAGTAGTTACCTTTGGTTACATGATAGCCAGAACTACAGAGTGGACACTGCAGTCTGAGAAGCACTTCCAGTGGGAATCAGAAAGGAAACCTCTGCAGCACCTCCACTACCTGGAACCACCCACATAATGCAATTCACAGCTCCTAACATCTTTTTCAGATCTCATAACCTTTGTTGTACCCTTCCTCTTACTGCAAACCAATGTAATTGCCCTTGGATAAGATCACTGTTATTTTTATTATTTCTTGGATCAACTCCTGTCACCAATTCTAGAGCAGCTTCTATATGCCACTTATCCAGAGAAAAAACTCCCTTTTCAATATAGTGCTCCTTTCATTCCCTTCTCCCATAAATGATCTCAGGGGTCATTTCCAAGGCACTACCCAGCTCTACACTTCTGTTGATCATGTCCAAGCCAAAAGAGCCCTCTCCCAGAACCCCTCCTGTCAATCTGCACTTTCATTTTCCATCTCATGAGCAAGCTCCTGCACATCTCCCCCAGTCCAGAGCAGCACAAGCACAGACACTGCATTTACATGTACTGTCCCCAGATGATACTTGCTCATGTCTCACAGCCTTGGGACTCCCCTCCCAACCCCTTCATTAGGTGCTTCATTGTCAAATCCTTCTGACTCTACACATGGCATGTCCTATCATGCCACAGAGGAGAAACTGAGGTGTTACTTCAGTGAACAGGATGACAGTAATGGGACCACAAGCTCCTCAGGAGAGAGCAAGTACTCAACAAATACTCAAAAATCTTGTCATTCCTGTCTTTCACAGGTGCTTCCTAAAGCCCTCAAACAGTTAGATCCTGGCAATCCTGGGTACCTACTCCCTGTTTGGGCTCCATTGCAACTGTTCAGGTTGTTTGGAAATGTTTTGGCCACAAAGGCACAAATGCAATTTTCCTAGATTGAAACTTGACTATCAATTTCCTCAGGACATTTTTCAGCAGGCAGCTTGGTTTCACAGGCTTATTTTCTGACAGCACATTTACTAGTCTTAAAAAGAAACCTGCTTGTAATTGGCATACTGTATATTTTAATTTGCTTGTTTCTTTGTACAACTTTGCACAAACAATTAAAGAATTGTTTTACAGTATTCCCCAAGAGACCAAAACCAATCACTGCTCTTTTGAAAGTGGCAATGCTTTTTTATCCAAAGCTCAGATTTCCTGTGAGAATCACATGCTGTTGTTCATATCAAGCCTTCCCAGTTTTTCAAATCATCACCAGTTCTTTTTCAGAAAGGCACTTCCCTTTTTCTCATCTGTGGATATGCTGGGTAAATTTCAAAGTGAAAAATGTGTTTCACTGCACCGAGTTTGAGAGCAGGTACAGAAACCCTGCTGGGTGCCTGGGAGAGCTCCTAAGTCTTATCACCCTTTTTTGTGCCAGAGACCCACATGTGTAAGATGAGGACCAGAATCTGTGAAATGCTTTCGGACTATTAAAAGCTGCTCTGTCATGTATGGTCATTAGGTTATTATTCACTAGAAGGTATCCTGTTATTTACTTTATCCCCATATACTGCCAACAGCTGTACCAGAGCTAGGATAACATGCCAAGTTTGATGAATGGGATTAGAAAGAGGTGGAAAGAGAGCAACTGCTCATTCATATAAATTAAACGGCACAGTAGTTCAATGAGTATTAGAGCAATGAAGAAGCCTTTTGCTTCTGCAAGCAGAGTTTTTCTACCCAATTTATCAGCTGACTTAGTGAAGAAATAATTCTTCATATTTTATACTTATGTGTCATGGCACTGCCGGTATTACACACGGAGTTAGAGCAACATTCGTTCAGACTCGAACAATGTCTTTTGAGACAGAGGAGTCTACAATCACAAAGAGGGTACAGAAAAGGAAATCAGGACTATAAATATTCTAAATTTTGTGGTATAAAATCTTCCAGATTCTATACTGCGTGATCCACCAAAGGACTGGACGCGCAAATTTAGACTAAACAAAGAGGAAAACAGAACAGTGGAATTAATTTCCAGTGGATATCTTAGAGACCACAAGCTCAAAAGGAGATTAGATGAATTCCTAGGAGACTGGTATGCCCTTCAGCTTCTGGTAATTAGCAGCTTAGGGACTACTTGAGCCTATGGTTGCATTTGGACCACAATGCTTAGCAACCCTTCATTGGCCAGAGGATCTCCTGGTAATTACCTTTTTTTTTTTTTTTTTTTCCCTTTACATTGTGCTACAGGCCATTCAAAGAACACAAAAAACCAGAAAAGGGTTTTTGACCTGCTACAGCTGTTCTTACTGTCTTATGTTACATTCTTAATGTTGTCTAAGTGTCTAATGCAACACCAGAGATATCCTTTTCAGGCATACAATATTGCAGAAAGAACTGGATAATTTTGGCATTCTGACATATCCCATAAGTGTGCTGTAGCAAAACACTTATGTAATAGAGGAAAAAAAAAAAGTTGCCTAAGTTGTTGAGAATGCATTTCCAAACATAACAGTCTTGCAAGCATATGAAGGACATCTCCATGGCAGCTGAAAAGTATCTCTGCAGCTTCACATTTTGACCTGGACACATCAATATTAACAAGACAGACTGGAGGATGCTGGGAAAAGAAGAGCCAGTTTAATTAAAGAAACTGGAACATCCAAAAAATTAAAATTACTGCAAATTATATCTGTTGTAGATAATTTTAGCCAAAACTCTATGTAGACACAACCTGAAATTATAATTTGAAGACACTAAAAAATAAAGAAGGCCAGAATTCAGTATATCTGCTTCCGATCATTCATCAGAAATCAACACTGAATAGGAAAAAAAAAATACAGATTTGCAGGCCTTTGAAAGACACTAGAATATTTTCACAGCTGCTATTTCTGATCTGAGGGAAGATGTCAGTCACCTCATTTATTGAGAGGATTTTTGCAGAGGAGACATAGATAGACATTAACGGTAAAATGTATCCCAGACTTCTGGATTATTTAAATAAATGGTGCTTATTTTTAATCCACTGAGACAACAGCACTGAAACCAGCCAGCAATGAGGAGCTTTCTTTTCCAGGACAAGATATGAAGGTAATCACTCAGACCAACTGCGTATTTCTAAAAACTGATTATCTAACCAACCCAGACCCCGCTCCATGCACACGAGGTGAACTGCACTCACTGAGGAGCTTTGCCCTGCATTCCAAGTGTTTGTAGAGAACAGCACAGAAAAGAGGAATTACAGATTAAGTACTATAAGGGAAGTACTGTCAACATAAACCACTGTAGTATGCATGATCTATCTTGGGCAAAGAATTAGGGAATGGAGTACAGGCAAAAATCTGCAAGTGGGCTATGGATTAGGCTTTTGTATAGTTCTGCATCACTCCATCCTCTCACCCACACAAGCACATGACAGAAGTTCCCCAGGTAACACCTTTTTAACTTCTGGTCAGAAATCTCAGCACCCTTACCCTCAAAACATGAAGAAGTCTTTTTCAGAAAAAAGACAAATCTTGCTGAGGGCCAGAGTGAGGTGCTCACTCAGGAGACAACCTGCACCCACTGCACCTGTGTATGCTACCACGCCAGGTGAACCTGGATGCCAGACAAGCACAGCACACAAGATACAGTAGCAGAGGTGCTGGTACCTGTGGCTTTTACCCCGTGACAAAAATCTGTGGGACACTACCAAGTGCTTCAGGCTTCACCTTCCCAGTCTCTGTGGATGTACCTCTGAAGCAGACACAATCCAACCTGGCATGCCAGTTCTCCCTTCCACAACCTCACATGTGCTTCCTACTTCTGTCAGTGTTCTTCAATCTCATTTACTCATTCTTCACTGTGGTCATTCTGAGGTTCCTTCCACGCAGATTATAACGGTACAGAACAGCACTCATTAGTGGGGCACATTTTGTATTTGAAACATCAAGGTGCTTGTAAGGTGGGGAGTGATTAACATTTTAATAGCTGCCCAAGACAATTATGAGGCAGCTCTAAGCAGCTCATCCAATGCACCTCAGTGTCACTGACAGAACTTCCCTCAGCAGGAGCATCCTTGTCAGCATGACAGCAGGCTAAGATCCCCCAGGCATATGGAGGGATCGAGAAAGGGCAAATTCCTCCTTCAATTAGTGCCAATCACACCCTGAAGCATACTGTCCATTACAGACTGCACAATGGCTTCCCACATTCAAGTTTTTCCATGCATATTCTGGCAGTACCTACATAAAACATGAAAGGACTGTGAGATTATTTGGCGTTCTGCATCACTAAAATTAAAATAACTGACAGCTCATGCTTATGTAACGGATGTCACTCAGTTCAATATTGAGGTTTCAAGCTTTTCAACAATTTTTCGAAATTTTTCTGAGTGGCTTGCTTCGTGGCTACAGAAAGCTCCCAGTTTATGATATCTGCCTCCTCAAATGCTCCTTATGAGGAACAAAGGTGTTTTTTTTAATGCATAACCAAAGTGACTAATCCCGTATCTCACACAAAGGACATATCTACAACACCACTTGCTAATACTTCAAACAGTTTAGAAATCAAAACATCTAGGTTGAAGCCACAGTATGCATTATATGAATTAAGAAACTAAGCAGTGCAAGCCTAGAGTGGGTTTTATGAAGCTTAATTCAGGGAAACAAACAGAAAAAAATTCCCTTTCTATTAAATTTCAATAAATGTAATAATTGCTGCCAAACACATTGTTCCAAACACTGCAAAGAACATGTTCTATTTGGTAAAAAAAAACAAACAAAAAACCTATCATGTAGCAAAAATCAGTTACTGCTCTTGAAATATGATAAAGTTCTTTCCTTAAGAGAGGAAAAGATAAAAACCAGGAAACAAGGCAGATTGAACAGTTGCGTCTTATTCAGCCAATGAACTCATTGGATGCGAATATATTTTATTATTCCAGCAGCCCTCCTCCTCCAAACAGGGCTCGCTGACACCCGGCAATCTTTTACCTGTCCACATTTGCGGAGGGCTGCTGCGGAGCCCCCGTGCGCACGCAGGCGGCCGGTGTCCCGTAGTGCGGCGGTGGCACTGCCGGTGTCCCGTAGTGCGGCGGTGGCACCGTGTGCTGAGGCCCCGCTGCCGGCTCCGAGGGAGAGGCAGGACTGCCTGCGACTGGGCAGAGAAAACAGGTTTGCATAAAACCAAGCAGCAGCATCTGCACTGGAGATTAGGGTAAAACATCTTCTACAAAAGCCAGCACAGCAAAGGTGAGTTACAGTTTTAAAAAAATATAGGGTTCCCACACCCCTCTACCCAACCCCATCTCCTTTGTCAGCTTTTTGGGCACACAAACCCTGTTTCAGGTCCAAAGTAAACGTCAGAAAGCCAGATTTCAAAGCCATAGCTTTGTGAGCAAGAATAAACATCTTACAATCCACAACAATGCACAATTCCAACATATAAGCCAGTGGGCAAAAGAAGCTGATATCTGATAGAATGTTGTGCTGGGACTTTTCAAGTAGTAATAGAGAATGGAATAGAGCAAAACTTGGATATTACTCATTCCATACATTGGTGTTTCTTGAATCCAGTGACTCAGAAGGAAATCAAGGAAAAAAAATCCATTGGGAAGGACACTTCCTTCGGTAAGTACCAAATGCCTGCTATAAAACACTGCAGAGAGCAATATAAAATGAGATTATCCCTGTCCCTCATGCCAAAACCATGCAATACATGTTTCTGGCCTGCCCTGTGGTTTTCTTTTAAAGTACAACTACAGCCTTCTGCATTGTATCTAGAGTCCGTCCATTCATATTCAGGTCAGTAAGAGGAAGCAACTGCACCCCACCCTAACATCTGGCAATTACTGTGGCTAACATCTGCCACAGTAATTGCAAGGACAATTCAGTATTCATAGGCTTGGATACATTTATCTACATTACCCAAAACCTCATCTGGTAAGCCCCTCCTTCAGCTGCTCAGTTTCACTGTACTCCAAATGTTTGGGCTGAAGACTTCTATACTGAATGTCTTAGTCTGATCTTCAGCCAGTTTTTATAGGGAAGATACTAGATATAGGGGTTCCTATGCTTCTACAAATGGAACAACAGGAAAATATACTTGCCTTAACATTTAAAAGGAAAAACGTTTAAAAGAAAAAGTTGTTTGCTTTGGAAATGCGGAACAATCTCATATTTTTGAAGCAGAGGCCAAAATGACAAATGACAAAAAGGCGATGGACTTTTTTTGTTGTGTGATCAGGCCATTCCTATAAGTGTCTCCTCAGGTTTTGGCAAACAGTAAGACTTAAGAAAAAGTTTTAAAAACAAATAGTTTGTGGAGAGTCAGGGAGATTCATGTGGCTGGAATATACCTTTAACTCAATGGTACATATGGATAACGCAAAGTCAAACAGTAGAGCAGCCCTGAGGCTGAGAGCAGTTTTCTCTTTATTCAGTCATTCAAGGACTCTGGCCTTTCCTTAGGCCTGGGGAAATGTAGATCCAAAGTCTCCTCTGCCTTTGGAAACTGATAGAAAACTACTTTTTGTCTATCTCTAGAGGGAAAGCACTAGCCAACAGTTGTGGAGCACTTTGTAGTTGCAGGAATTCTTTAAATGGTTTATAACACTTTCAACAGTGACCAAAGACAAGATGGCATCCCAGACGAGTCCTGTATCAGTAGCTCACTAACTTTTTTCCCCTGAGATAATATGTAAACAAATAACAAACATGGGTAATGAAATCTGCGTCAAAAGGCTTCCTGACAGTACTAATTATAGTGTTCACTTTAAAAATCAAGAAAAAAAGACGGATCCATCAGTCAGTGCTACTGTCTTCCCTTTCTCTCAAATACAAAGGAGAAGAAGATTAATGTCATTTAATATGTTATGCTACAGTAGGATAAGCCATTTGACAGCTTGACTTTAGTATCTTTAAACAGTGCTAATTCACACCTGGCGATTGTTGAATATAAGCTACATTTTATTCTTCCTTTATTATAAGTATATAATAAAGGAAGAAACATATATATGTATTCCTATATAGAAAATTACCTAAAAACAAATAGAGGGAATAGAGTAGAAGGAAAGCATAAGAGTGTGTTAAGTGCATAAAAGTGTAAAGTGCATGAAAGTGTAAGCTTTTGTAGTAGCTCAATTTTGTCAAAAAAATAAATACAGATCAAGTGAATAAGGCAGCAGGTGTGGAAGAAAGAAGTCGCAGGGAGATGTTTAGAACAATGAACACTTTGTTTTAATGACTAACAAGAAATAATCTTTTAAGAAAATGGAGTAAATCTGCAACAACCACACCTGAAATAAGAAACAAACTGTAGAATCAGTTTATTTTGTGATCCATATCACAGAATCATTTACTTTCACTTTATAAATAGACTTGTTAAGAAAATTCCTTTTGTTATACACCAATGAGACCAAGTTGCTAAAACACTGGAGTCATTTAGTAATAGTTAACTAGCTACACAGAAAGGATAAATAATTAATGTCTGCTAAGATTTAATTTATATTCCTCTCATAGTTTTTATTACTGCAGTTAGTGTGCCAAATTTCAAAACTGTTTCCCAAATCATTGTGCTCAGTAGGCATTTATTTATCTGCTGTGCTCAGGGCACAGTTAAACACAATACCTGCTTCTCCTGTAATATTTGCCTTTGATATATGTCCATTTTGCTGGTCATTGGATTTCTACAAAGGAAGCACAGTTTTGTAAATTAAAAATGGCAGTAGGGAAAAAACCAGAAACACGTTCAATATTTACACATGTTAAGTAGCAGCACTGACCTTATCTACAGCTTCTACACGCCTAGTTCTCTTCATGATCTCCTCAAGCCTCTACAATGGAATGTAAAGGGGTAAAATAATGTTTGCTGGCATTAATTTGAATATCTTTCTCCAAAACCACAACTATCATTTATCAGCTGTATCTGTTTATTGCAAAAAAATGAATTATTTATTACTGTTGGCAATATTCCCTTCATTGTCACATCAGGCCTATGAGGACTGCAGCCCTTCTGAGAGCACATTTACATCATTTACTCCCTACTGCTCAGGTGGAAACAGACTGCTAAGGCAAAACCAATCACAGTTTCTCTGCATGGACTGAGTTACCTTCTTCCTTTCCAAGCGCTCTTGCTCTTCTCTTTGGAAATGCTTTTCACGTTCCAACCGAATCCTCTCGGCCTCTTCCCGCAGGCGAGCTTCCTCTTCTTTCTATGTTGGTGGTAAAAGAAAAAAAAGCAAGGAAAAATAAGCGAGGAATGACAAGTTTTATACTCTATATCTAGTTATGTGTGTCTACAACACCCTGAAAATACACTTTTGGGGTTTACAAGTCACCAAAAATCTTTTCAGATGGAACTGCGCATTTCTTGATTAATCTCCATGTTTTGCATAGCATTAAGAGAGAATAACTAAACAATGGACATCATGTTTGGTTCTGTGCCTGTTCCAGAACACAGCAGATGACAAATAAGGAATAAATTTTCTAGCCTTCAGCATTAAAACAGCAGCCAGGAAAGTATTAGAGAGATCCATCTTTTGTGTGGTGGATTTTTTGAGAGTAAAATGAATGCAGCAGAATGTTTTGTTTGGCCAACAGAATAACTGTTTAATGAGACCAAGGGCAAACAGCCACAGGCCCATTTGCACAAACTTTCCATTTCTATTTTTTTAATGAATCTGGAATATACTGTAGAGGGACCTTGCTCCTTGACTGGGACACTGTTATATGATGAAACTACTACAATAGATCATTTTTTGCATCTCTAACATCCAAAAAAGCCTTGGCCATGTGGTATCTTTGAGAGCCAAATTGAGTTAAGCCTCAGTTTAACATTTCAAAGAAAGTAGCACAGATCTTCTGAAAAAGAAGAATGGAGTTTCTCAGCCATATTCACTAACACAATCCTTTAAGCATTTATTATCAGAAGCATACATTTATACACCAGAAGAAAAACCTTGTGTCTACAAGGCAAATTGAAGTGTTGGATTGTGGAAGAACAAAGCACATGCAAGAAGAGGACATGTGAGAAGACAAGAATCCTATCCAGAATGCTTATCACAGCCTCTCCTGAAGTCAGTAAACCAACATTATGCCCATCAAGAATGAAAGCACTTGAAAAACTTAATTTTCCTTTATTATGTCTTTTGACTGATTTCTGGAGTACTGGGCCAGATAAATGTTCTCCTTGGTTTGATTAAATCTACCCTTTCCCACCAGCCCCACACAAAAGCAGTATTTGACACAGGATTAGAATTCAGCAGAACTGTATCTCCAAAACAGTGAATAGTTATCTTTACATCTGGACTTGCTGTAACTCTTGGGACAAAGAACTCTCCGGTATAACAGCATTTATCAAAATTCCCCAATACAACTACATTGATTTTTTTCATCCCAATTTATGAGGAATAAGAAAGGATTTGTTCAAAGTACATTGAAAAGGGAGAGAGGGGAAAAAGCCCCCAAAAATCAACTCTCTACCACATGTTTCTGTCAAGTAGAAAGATCTCCACTCTTTGAACTACTCTATGAAATGAACTATGTCCCAACACTTTTCAGATAGCATTCAAACTGTAGATATTGTTCTAATTTAGGTAAGAAGTGCTGCTACACCCACTTCACTGCCAGCTAGACTGGCCCAGAAATTCCAAGAGGGATGCATACTTGTTTCTGAATGCGCTCCATCTCTTCTTTCTCCTTCTGCTCTCTCTCTTCTGCCTGGCGGCGCAGCCATTCCTCCTTTTCCCGTTCCTCTGCATCCTTCCTTCGTTTTTCCTCTTCTTGTCTGCGAGCTTCCTCCTCTTCTCGGCGAGCTCTTTCTTCAGCTATCCTCTGGGACAACTCCTCTTTCTTTTGTCTGCAATCATTAAATTGCATAAAAAAAAGAAAAAAAGCATAAGAAAAACAGGTAATAAAAGCAGGGAGAAAAGCCAAACCACCAGGTTCCTGATCTGACAGCACTGCTGTCCTATTCCTAAGCTGTCTGTTCTGCTTCCCATGGGGGGCTACACATGAAGCCCTATGGAATATAAGTAACTCTGCAATTCAACACCAAAACTTTTCCAGCGTATCTCTGCCTAATCCATGACTCGCATACTTTCTGAGTCAGAAATAGTATCTTTGATTAATACATTTTGGAAAACACTCCTTTCTGCTATAACCATATATGAAACAGTATGCATTTTTGCCACCCATCTCACCTCATGGCAATGATTATTCCTTGATTTAAAAAAAGTATCTAATTCTGCTGTTTTTTGAAGGTTACCTCCTAACATTACTAATGGCCCCTCAATCCTTGTGTTATGAAGTGAGTGACTTTTCCCTTCATCTTTGATGTTTCCTGAATTATTTAGGACCTTTAAGCATATCTTCTCAGCTGAAGAATCCTCATCTGCTCAGTAGATTTTCATATGGGAACTGTTTTATGTTTGTGATCTTCCTTGATGTCTGTCTGCACTTTTAGTTTTACTAATTTTACTATTGCAAAGAAAAAATAAAACTCGACATTCAAAACATAAATTTATCTTGGGTCACTCAAAATGACATTTTCATTTTGTTCTTGGTTTCTATTAACTTGTAACAGTTCATTTACTTTGTCAACCATGACTCACCTGATACTTTTCTATATTCAACTCTGAACAAGATCTCTTCCCTCAGAAATAATTTGTCCAGAGACCAACACCAGTAGTCAAGTTAGGATTATTTCCTATACACATTCCTTTATGCTTATTAGTACAGCAATTCAGCTTCCATTTTGTAGCTCAGCAACGTAAGATATGTCTCAACCTGTTCACAACTGACTTATCTCACTGGAGACCAACATCATCTCACTGGCCTCAACTCATTTCAAGTTCTTTTATGAAGGCACTGCACAGACACTGGAAACTCCTCTCACTGTAAAAGCTGATTATTCTTTACTTTTTATTTTTGATCTTTCTGACATAGTATTTATTCACCATATTACTCTTATACCACAGCAGCTTTTTTTCTTTAAAACTCTTTTTGAGAGAGTCACTGTTGTGAGCCTTTTGGAAAGCCAGGCTATTTTAACTGGTTCTGCCTTGCACCTACCAGCAAAGTGGTCAAAGAAATCCAGCAAATTCCAGAGGCATGGCATCTCTCCAAAAAACCACTCAACTTGTGCTGTAGCCACAGTCATGTGTATGCAGATGGGCTACTCATTTGCTATTAGAAAGTGAGATGTAACACTAATTACCATCCAAAACTTTTGGGAGGGTGTTGGGGGTGTCTTTATTTTAAACGAGAAAACAAAGAGGTCTAAGTCACAACAGCTGGACACCCAAAGCACCACGCACAACAGAGATCTTACAACTCAAAGTAAGAGACTGTGCCAATCACAAAGTTGAAAACAGCCATGCAGAGTTCTCTAGTTGGAACAAAAAAGTACAGCTTAGTTAATCTCTGAGGAAAAAACAAATCACAACTGCAAGGATCTACTCTCTCCTCCTGTCTTATTTTAAAGCTCTGCTTACAAAAAGTTTTAACCTTACACATCTGCTTAGGTATATATTCCACCAACTGAAAAACCCAACAGGAAAATATAGTTTTGGGGAGGAACTTGCGCCTTCTGCACTTCAGTGCTGTGCTTCATATATAACAATGTAACAGCAGAATACACACAACAAGCTTCTACATGCATCCTTCTACATACTTCTCTACTGCAGAGGTCTAGAATTACCTTTCAAGCTCCTCTCTCTCTCTCCTTTCCTGCTCCTCCCGTTCCCGCTGCTCACGGGCAAGGCGCCTCTTTTCAGTCAGCAGCCTTGTTGCTTCTTCAGGGTCAGTTGTGCCTGCAGAGGGCTTGGGCAGTGCTGGGGCTGGAGAAAGAGTTGGTGGAGCAGGAGGCAGGGATGGGCTGGCTGCTGAAACAAATGGGAAAGAAAATTAGTTTGTACGGACACAGTAGCCAAGATGTCACTCTCTTGAAAGGAACATAAATACTTTTAAATGCACTGCGAAGTGTTTTCAAGCTTATGTGGTTTTTTAAATGATTCAGAGGAGGAAGATGTTTCTAGATGCCGGAGGTTCACATACCTTCAGGGAAGTTTGATTTTGCAGGGTATGTGAAAGCACCTGGAGCTGAAAGTGTAATTTCTGTCAGAACAAACGCTGACAGGTGCTTAACAGGATTATGCTGACTCAGCAAGTCCCTACCATCACATTACTTAAGCTTGCTCAATTCTGTTTGAAGAGTAGAAATAAAACACTGTGAAATTATATTTTCTTCTGTCTGATCATCCACATCTGAGGATCAGAGCCAGAATTTTTGGTGATGGTCACTTTTGGTGACTTGGTGATCTCAAACATCAACTGACTGACATGACCTGCACCAATGGTAGGACACAACTCATATCATCAGTTTTGAGGCAACTCATAGGACACAGCTTTTTAAATTTTGCCACTATTGGTGAACTGTGGCTTGTGTTCAAATCTCAGTAGTGCCTTCATATCAATTCTTTATTCACGGCCAGCTTTGTCCATGTGGCAGAGAAGATGTTACAGGTTTTTTTTTCATATTTCTGTAAATTTGCCTGGCATTCTCTAGCGCAGGAACAGAGTGACTTATCACCTTTTCTCTAGACACCAGGGACTATTACCAACACACAAGCTAATGTTAGGAAGCATTCCCAGAGTAATCCCATCTGGTAATGCAGGCAAACATGGAGAGGGAAGACTTTGAACTGTCAATGAAATCAGTAATATACATGTAAAATAAGTCATAAGGAGCAGCAAGCAGATGATTATAAATCTGCATTTCTAACCATACACTGGGATGTGACAATTTTCCTAACCTCACTACCAACTTCTGAAGAGGGGTCTCCTCCCTGATTATCCCCTTCCTATACCTCATCATGGAAACAAACATAAATTCATTTGTTTTCTGTGATGAATTCCAATCTGTTGACCTCTCTGCACTCCTCTTCTATCAGCTAAAAACTACAGAGGTCTTTCTAAAACTGCTTCAGGGCTTTGACCATGAATTCAAATGATTCTTCTACACTAGTAATTTAAAGAGTGCCAGTGCCTGTTCTCTAGCCTTGAGGTGAGCTGGCACAGTTTAGCCCTAGTGCAATGGAGCACTGTTCTCTCACATTACCAAAACAGGTATTCAGCCCAACCCTAGGGAACAGTCCAAAGCTGGGCTAACCTCCAAGATGCAGCTCGGAACACAGAAAATTCTGGGATGTTGAAATATAAAAAGGTAAGCAATTTGATCACTCTGAATCTTGGGAGCCATTTAGAGTCATGCTCTTAGTAGCCTTGGGGACAGAAGGTAAGAAAATGAGAGGCTGCAATTACAGCCTGGATCAGAAACATACCAGAGAGCCTTTGTAATTGTAAACAGTATAAATGACAGAGTTCCTGTATCTCAGACCTTTTTAATTTACTAACATGGGCCAAGGCAGGGCTGTTGCTTTGAAGGGAGCACAGCTTTGTGCTGCTTGGAGCTCGCTTCTTGCCTCAGGCGCTGAAGTTGGCAGCATAACAAGTAGCTTAATGCACACCTGCCCTGCTGTCAGAACAGATAACACCCAAAAGACATTTAAAGCTTCACTGGCATTAGTAAAGTTGTGTATGAGATTTGCCTGCAAAAGTTTGAACAGCTTCATCAGCAATTGCTACCTGCTGACCTCCTGGCTCCTGTGAACACAGAGCTAGCTGAGCTAGACCAGCAGAAGGCCAGTGCTGTTATCTGTAGGGAATGAGATGCAACACATTCCCAGGAGAATCAGCAACATACCTCTAACCCCAAATGCTAGAGGAATTGCACCTCTCTAGATTTTTGAATTCAACAACCAACTAAGTTTTGGCAGCTGGGGCCTCCATCGTCAGTACAAAGCCATCCCATAGCCTCACATGTAAAATGCTCTGCCTGAGGTCTCCATCTTTGGTCCCAACCACCACCTTCTCTGGCTTTGGGAAAACACATTCAGTTTGAAGGACTGCTCACTGCTTTGACTATAGTACCCTTCTCTTTCATTTGTCTCCATTTTATATTCTTGTGTGTATTCTTTGATGTGAATACAAACTGCTTGACTTTTGAATACCTTTATCACACATAACCTGTTTCAATACTAAGAGACCTTGTCACAAACTCAAATACTGACAGATGCTGCAAAGAAGTGGAGCCTCTCTTCCTCCTGAACTAAACAGTCAACTAAACACGATGGTTTCTCTGGTCGGCACCCTGTACTGGAGAGCTACAATTTGCCAACACTTGCCAAATTATCTCTGGTATAGTGGTACCTCTGTAATGGTCTTAAAAGGAAGTTTTCTCCTCAAAAGGAAGCAGGCAAAAGATAGCAATTGCATCTCCTTTGCATGCCCATGGCCAACAGATACATCCATTTACCCTTTTTGTGGGGTTGCACCTTCTGTAGTAGGACCTGGGTATCTGAGAGGAACTACTGTAACAGGACTTAATAAAACAGAAGAAATCTATTCACGTGAGGTTTTTTCACAGAACAAACCCAAACTATACCTGCTGCAGTTGAATGCAAGATTACTAATACTTAAAACTGTTATCTGAAAGATAACTACAGGGAAGTCTATGAATTTTACGTTCAGAATCGTAACTAACCAACTTGTGTATCCCAGTGGTCACACTGGACTTTCTATCTCATCTGCAAGAGACAGTTTATGCCATATTTAGAATGAACTAAATTTTCTGCTAGAAGAAACCTGTGTTTTTTCACTTTCAGATTTACCTTTTGCCGTTTCTACACTTTACAGTTTTGTTTTTTTGTATACATCCTTTTACGCATTGCTACTTTTCAAGGTTGTTAGGGTTCGGTGTGGGTTTCTTATTCACTAGTTAACTATTTTTAATAACTCCTTTTCCCTTAAAAATTCTCCCTATTCTTTTTTACTCCTCTCCTTGGTTCTTTGCATTCCATTATATTCTGCTAACCTCTCCTGTGATATGGTCCTCTTGCAATATTACACACAAGCTAGCAGTGTTATCAGCACAAGTTCACTGTGTCTAGCAGAGCTGGACATTCTCACTGCTCACACACCTTATGTGGTGGCTTCCTGTACAATTAAGTCTTTAGACCACTATTATTTTACTTCAACAGTTTGTAAAAAAGCTATATGATGATATGGGGGACAAAATTCCTGTCCAAAAGGGCAGAGAAGAGGCTTGTGAAGCCACATTGTGTGAGGCAGCTTGACATGTTGTTTTGACTTAGAAGCAGGAGGGCTTCAACCTGCCTGTAATTTCCTCATGATGAATATACATTGGCAGGAGTGTTGTGAAGAATTCAGACTAACCTTTGACAGAAAAATACTGAAAGCTACATCATTTTAGAGAAAGGAAAGGAAAATTATAAAACATTCCTTACCCTAAAGTAGCAGGTCTCCTTACCTTGAGTTTGCTCTGCTTGGACAGAGAGCTGTTCCTGACTGGTGGATTCTCCAGCACCTGCTGAAGCTCCTTTACTCTCTTCTGTTCTCACCTCATTAGCCTTTTCAGCCTCCTTTTCTGGTCTTTTCTTCTCACCTTCTGGTTTGATCTCTTTTTTGACTGGCCGGATGTTGCCAGGAGAGGGAGGACGTGTCTGAGCAGAGGAAACTTTGGAGGAACCAGGTGGGGAAGTTATCTGCTTGGGTGTGCCAGGCAAAAAAGGCAAAGACTTTGATGCATGCCTGTGTAATCAAAGAGTGACAAAGCTGATTTCCACTTATATTTCACTTCTACAATCATAGCAGCTAAAAATAAAACCACTTCTCTGTTTCTTTACCAAGCAGGACTGCTGGCACAACTGATATGGTTTCATGCAAAATGCCTCTCTCCAGCTCTCCAGATGTGTGAGCACTGAGCCCACTCAGGAAGAAACCAAATATTTTCCTGACCCTTCCCCTCCTCCAGAACAGTAGCAAGATTTTTTTAAAAGCAGGACTGTCTTTCCTTTTTTTTGCAGAGAGAAAACATCTACATCATCAAATATGCTTGCCCCGTTTCACATCTGATTAACAGAACAATCAGAGCTGCCAACAGCTCATGTCCAGCTAAGCATGTACTTGACTTACCAAACTGGAGAGGGAGCTGACGATCTAGCTTTGAGGCTGGAAGTAAAATGACCTCCTTTAAAGTTGGCTGAGAAGCTGGATGACAAATGGTCCTTTTCTCTTTTGTCAGTCTATAGCTCAGCAAACAAAAAGACAAAGTCAAGCCAGAGTTCACACAGCAAAAGAAAGCAAAGCAAGATTAGTTAAGGACGAGGAGTTGGGGGGCTGCGAAAAAGCAGTGCTGAGTCAGTGGTTTCTACAGCTTGTTTAACAAGCTCCTGAATATAGCTCCTGTAACCTGACACCACCTTTGTCAGTAGGTGTGCATTCGACAACAAGAATCCTTAATCATTCTCTCCTGTCCTAAGATGTAATGGGCTAATTTGCAGAGGCTTATTTTTACACAGGCAAAAAAATTACCTTTTATAGTTTGATCTTTGCTGACTGCTACAGAGTACCTTCCACTGCTTCTCATAAACACAGGATTTCTTTTGAAGAAAACACAAAACAACTCTCCCTCCCCTTGGCTCATACTTGGTCATGGTCTTTCTATATAGCACAATATTTTGGATTCATGCTTCCAAGTGAACACTACAGATGTCCTCAAAGCTTCCAAATATGGTACACCAGTTATCCTAGTCTTTCTTTTCTTGGATGATTTTACAGCACATACTTTAAGCCATTTGATCACATACGTGATAGTGATTTCCTTTTTCCATCTTTATTTTTATAAAAATAAACTCCTAAGCTGAGAAACATTTCTAATAACACAAACCAGAGCTACAGCAGAACTACTGCTTTAAAGGAATATATCAGAATTTAGGTATCTACGTACGCCCCATATTTCAGTATAGATGAAAAACTTCATGGTTTTGGAAAAATGAGCTCAGACCCCAGGAGTCTGAAGAACAGGAATACTGGAAAGTACACTGAGCTGCCACTCAGCCAGCATGATGCAGAGGCTGCTGCTCACCAGCCTTAAACACAACCCCTGTAGCAGGTGTACCATGGGGCTTGAAATCCTCACCAGCTGAAAGCTGTGCAATGCTTGACCCCTGAACTGAAAGCCAGGTTAACAACTGGAAAAGACAGACTGAAAACAACTTCACGAGCACATGATGCGCCGAGTTATCAAAGTAAACACAACCAGAATAAATGCACTACCATGAACAAGATTTTTGGCTTGCTCACAGTAACTCTCTATTGTATCTGCTTTATTAGCACTGAAAGCAGAGCATCAGAAAATTTTTCCTCATATCAATAAAGTAAAAAGCTGAATTCACACAGAAGTTTGCAGTAGTATAAAGTATTCTCCACATCATACAGACTACTGGAAACAGCTCTTAACTCACTCATTTTATATTAACAACAGTTTTATATCACCTCCTCCACCAAAAAGTAACAACCTTTCTCCTTTTTAATTTAGAGAAAGAAAAAAAAAGCCAAACCCCAAACCTCTTACACTCAGAAAGACTTAATAGGAAGAACCAACAGGTCAGGAGACTGCCATGCTCTATGTACATGCTAGGAAATTTCTCTAAAGATACATACTAAGACTATGCCTTAGCTTAAACTTCAGTATACTACCCTCTGCCTGAAAGATTAAGTAGAGGTTATGACTCATGGCACTTTGATTAACACTGCTTCCAACAAGGATGTCAATAGCAGCACTGCCTCTTGACCTTCTGCCCATCAGGCCAAATGAAAATGCAAGCACCTCTTACACAATGTTTTGCAGAGATGACTTCAACTCTTCTCACACTCTAAATTAACTCAGGTTGTAGAATACAAGACAAATATAACAGCTCAGGTTCAGCAAATGAATCTGAAGTGGGTCTGACTGCATCCCACTGGCACAGTCAACACAAGTTTGTTCTACTGCTTTGATTTTCCTAAAAGCTCAGATCAGCCCTAGTACTGCTATTAAATCATGCAGAATGAACAGTGACCTGTGGAAAGCCTTGCTTATAAACCATGCTCCTAAACCAACTTCTTCCTTCCCAGTGAGGAAAAGTTTACTAGCCTGGTCTCCTAACGAAGTACAGATGAAGTGAGAGTACTCTATGCACTTTGTATAGAGACATGTGAGTGCATGCATTCCCCCATTCTTTATTCTAGGGGCTCAGTTCAATTTGCTAGAGGCCTCAAAAGACACCAAATTCTGGAACCTTTGTGAAAACAGCCTTCTGTGAAAAACAAGTTCCCCACTGAGGGAAAAGTAGCAACACCATTTTGAGCCTTAAAAGGCAGCAAAGAATCCATTTGAGAAGGGGACACTGTGACTGCCTCTGTGCCTTGTGAGAAGCGAAGGCACCTACTCTGCAAACACAGGTGTTTGGAAAACATCAGTGCTTTTCCACATGGATTCTTTGGTGCATTATCAGGCTGTGCCACCACATAACGTAGCATGTTTCAGCTAAAATCCAGCCAACTATGACACAAACTGGAGAGGCGGGGACGGTGCAGGGGGGAGGAAGTATCCCTGCAGCTATTCCAGTCCTGAGAAGCAGTGCAGTCAGGTGGTCATGGCACGGGACACTAAGGACACTAAGGCTGCCAAGCTTACCCCTGCAAGATGTGTTGTTCTCCGACGTCCAACGGCATCAGTGGAAGCATAAAGTTTTGCTCGTTCTCCTGAATTCCTACAGTTCAGGGCCTTGTAGGAGAGAGGACTGAGGGGGCTGCAAGATGCTGAACGGGGACAAACGGGGATAACTACGGTGTTGGTTGGTTTTGTTATTTATTAGTTTTAATTACAGAGTAGCATTGGAGAATTGACAGAGGAAAGCCAGCAGGAACAGAACCGACCGAGAAAGACAGAAAAGAAAGAAGGTATTAATACACAGAGAAATGACTAAGTATCAAGTCAGAACCATCATTTGACACGTTAGCTTGGCCACACGGACAGTGAGGATGCAAGTTCAATAGGTGCTCGTGCACTTTTCCATTTGTGAACGAATAGTTTCTTTCTAAAAAATTAAGAAGTATGCCATGATACTGGGTAGTGGATAGTATTTTCCAGTTAAGTTTTTGTACAACTGGTGGTTCTGAAAAAGCAGTAGAAACAATGGCTGGTCTGACAGATTAGCTTAGTAGACACATTGAAATGAGTTTCAATTACATTCAGAATAGGAAGCAATCAAATGAAATCAGAATGCCTGCAAACTGCATTGGAAGTGAAGAAAAATTAAAGGAGACATGCACACAAAGATCAAAACCCATTAACAATGCAAACCAGTTTCAACTAGGAAATCAATGAAATTGCTGTCTGCAATTTACAGCAAGTGATTTGCTTTTTAAAAGTCTTCTTTTTAGGAATATTTTAGCCCATTGTTTTTTTTGATACTTCTAGAATAACAACTTACTCAAATAAATTCTCAACAGCAAACTATTTTTACACATTTTTAAAAAAAGCAGGCTGACAACAACAAATCAGTTTGAAAATTAGTATTTGAGTAACTAGGATGGCAGCTTGTGTTGGTTTGCACCAGCAAAAAGACTATTACCAAAATATCTGACAATAGCAGGTATCAGATATACAGTGCTCTGATTTTATCTTCAAAGAGAACTTTAACTGCAAAACATATCATGGGAAACTTCTTGCAGCAAAGTGTTCTTGGACTTTGTCTTGATATAACTGAAGGAGAAAATTGGGAAAAACTATGTTATTACTGCAAAGTTTTATTTTTCTGCTCCTGCTTGTCTCTTCTGGTCATTTAATTGAGTCTTAGCACAATTACTATCCAGCACGTCACTTTAGAAAAAAATAGTGGCTCTATATAGTCTCTTTCCTATTCTTTTTTGTTCCTCTCCATGCCAAAGAAATTTACATCCTCTATTTCCTTAATGAAAAGCCAAACCAAACAAAACCAAACCAATATTTCTTGCCTGTATATCCCTCTCTGAGCACACTTGAAAGAATGCAGTTCCACATACAGTCAATTCTTCTAGTCTTACAAAAGTACAGCTGCTGTTACAGGAAGAGCTCATAGACTTAACAGTACTAATGCTGCAAATTCTCCTGCACCAAGAGATTAACATTATGAATAAAGAGTCTCATGTAAGTGTTACAGCAATGGCACTAATGCTTGCCTTATAGTTCATAGGGATTTGTGTTTAATGAGGAATTATGACTAACTTAAAAACAAGCAAGAAACAAGAAATCAGGAATTTTTGTTTGTGGTTTTATTTTGGTTGAGGGCATCTAAACCAGATAGGAGGCAGTGACATAATGCTTTACACCACTTATCATTTATGTGGCTCCTGCCCTGTGATTCAATTCCCCTTCTGCATGCTGATTATCTGAAGTTACCACCAAGGAAGACAATATAAGTATTAAAAGAGAAACAGTTAATTTTCATTTGTGAAATTGCCAAACAATGCTTTAGGCAGCACTTCCAGTGATTCATGTACTAACAGGATTACATGTATTCAGAGGAGCTTTTTGAAAGCTATTTACAAAACATTTTGGTTTTGAAGGACTAATTTAAAAAAAGATCCAGATGTATTCTTACGCAGGATGTCCCTAATACCTCACTTAAAATTTAAGGACATGAATCCATATTTAACTCAGTTTGGATTTTTTACATTGCAATTTATTTTTACAGCCAAAGGGCAGGGTAATTTTCTAGGGAATAATGGCAGGCTGGGATGAGTGGAGTGTTCAGAGCACAGCTGTGAGCCATTGCCATCACTTGATCATTAATCTCCAGGAAGCATCCTGTATGAAGGGGCTGAAGTTATTGCTCCTAGAGAATAATACCTGGAAAACGATGAGCAAATGGATCATTCTTCTGGAGGTATAGCTCCAGTTAGCATGGGAAGGCATTTCAGGGAAGTGCCTTAGACTGAACTCACAAATCAGTCTTTCCTGCTTTTTGTAGCCTTTCTCAATATTCCACTCAGTTTAGAGTTGGTTGTGCAGTATAAACAAGAGCAGTCACAAAAAGCTTCATGCTTGCTCCAGGAAGGTAACCACTTACATGTGGCCTTCTCAACTATTCCCTAATGAAGAGCTGAATTTCCAATATCCTTTTTCATAGGTGATATTACATGTTAGTTTTACAAGCTATTGTTTTTCAAGAATAAAAAAGAAGTCTGTGCTTGTTAATTCTACTACTTGCAGAATATCATCCACATTTTTGCTCCTACAGTACTACCCCTGTGGAAACATACCACAACCTAATTAGTTATAAGAGTTCTTAAGTGAAAGCTTCTTTAAAAGTAATCTTAGCAGATCTCTGTTCCTTCTTACCTTCTATGTTCTTTAATTAGAATAAAAATCCTGCCCACATCAGACAAGAAAGACTTGCCTCAACTTACAATAAGACATTGCTGCACGTGCTGACAGTGTAACGGTAAAGTTCCCAGTGGATGATTACAAAACACTCTATTCTAAAACATCCTATCTAAAAAGAAGAGGTAGCTGTCACCTGCCTAAATAAAATACATGATTAGCAAGTATGCCCTGGTTGTATCTGTAATACAGTTTTGCCTGGGCCTTCAATTACCACCTAGCGATATCATCGCATTTCTGCACGTTAATTTTCCCTCAGTGAGTACCATCAGAGGGCTGTTCTGGCAGTGGCAGACAACTTTACAATTATTATAACCTCACTGAACCTGCACATTTAACTTCACAGGTATTAAATGCACAGTAATCAGGGCCTATCTTTATAAAAGTCTAACTTTCTCCATGTGGGAAGTGCTGTGGTAGGGGCTGAAACTCCTTTGTAGCAAGCAGCTCACAGCTTTAGCAGTGGGTGTGCTAAATCAGCTCTTTCCAACTAGATGTGCATTTCCTTAAACAGCCATGGCCAGCATGATGTTGTTGCCCTGCATGTTTTGTATGTTATGTTTTGAATTAATTTATTGCATTGATGAAGAGGCAAAAATAAGAAAGAGTTAGTAGGAGAAAGAGAAAGAGGCATAGCAAACAACTGTTCAGGGAAGCTTTCATGCTGTCATGCACACTAATCACGGATGTTCAAGTTCACTCTGGGATGCTACCATACACCCATAATTAGATCAGTGACTTTACAACATCCGGCAGGGAATCTGGAAAAAGAAGTGTCTGAGACATGAAGCCTCTGCTGTTATAGGATTACCTGCATCTCCAGACAATGCAGCTGTGCTTTTACTCCGAGCCAGGAATGAGTGTGTGGGCGTCAGGAGCCTGCTAACGATGCTGCTCTCCCATGGACTGAGCTGAAGACGGCGAGCTGAACGTGCACCATACAAGCAAGATGTTAGATCAAACACTTCACATAGAACCATATGCTGCAGAGTGTTAGTACTCTTTCCTCACTACTGCATACCATGAAAATCTTGAAACTGTCCACAACAGTTCAGTGTTTTGCATTTTATTATTACTCCTTTCTAGCAGAAGAATTCCTATAGAAAATATGTACATCTGAACACTTAATTTATGTTACTGCCTGTGGCATTATGGCAAATTGTTATCAAGTGAGTACGGATATTTTGCACATCTGCCACATTCCAGTTAGGAATGACAGGATAATTTCCCTACTAGAGGAACAGTTGCCACTCCTAAATATAGACTTCAACAGAGATGTTTGTGCCCCAAAGGCTTCCTACACTGAAGATATACAGTCTTCCAGTTACATTTAAACACCTTCCAAAGTTTGCCAGCCTACCTAGAAAAACCAAAGGCTGCTCACTGCTATACAGAGAATTGTGTCACTCAGGTTTTATCAAAGCATTGCAAAAGGATAGTGTGCCTCAACTGCAGATACCAAGCTCAACAGCTGCAGTTGTCTCAGCAATAGGTGAAGCCACAGAAAACAGTAAATATATTTGATCATTAATTCTCTGTCCACAGATGCTGCTAATGATCAGTTTCCATGTACAACACTTTTCACATATTTGCTCTGTTTTGAAAATGCAATGCATGTTGACCTGGCTGCAATCACACTGCTGCTTTGCTTTTCCCAGTGTTGTCTAATAGAAACATAGCTTGTCAATATAATCCTTTAAACCTTTATCATGGCAAAGCATTAACCAGAAGAATCCTGTAAGTTACTTTCTGTATTGAATTGGGTATTTCTTTGATACTCCAATGCAACAAATTGTTTCATAATGACCGTCACAAGCCAAAACATTCAACTAGTTCCCAAAGTAGTTCATTACAGTAAGCTTACACTATAGCAGTAATCTTGATATTGCAAGCAAAAGCAGGTCTTTCTACACCTCAGCCTTTATTTGCCTTAGTTTAGTGTTTGCAGCAACAAAACTGCAAAGTGAATTTATAAGGCTCAATCTCTGTAACATTCATTCAAGTGACTGGCTGTAACAAACTTGACATTCATTTGCATTTTTAAAGGAAGAAATCCATCACTTTTAATAGACAAACTCTGAATCTATCTTTAATCTACTCCTTGCTGAGCCTCATGAAAAGAGAGGCTGATCTCAATCTCCTCCTATGAAAATGTAATTGCTTAATCTGCCCTCAGTGCTGTTTTGCACTTCTCAAATTGCTCCCTTAAATTCCAGTAATGCAATAAGGGGCATTACTATAGAAATACAGGACTCTCAAACACAGCAGGCTCTTTTCCTAACTGTCCTTTTACACAATGTACTATTGCCAGAGCTTTTTGTGATTAATGGTTCCATTCTGCAATGGTAGAGATCGTACAGATACACAAAATACCCTACAGAGACCTCCACTACAGCACACACATTATCATTAAGCTTGCAGTTTAACAATGAAGAAATCACAGAGCTACAATTAAACTGGATGCAATAATGGCAAAGTCTTTGCTTCCTCTCATCTCCAGGCACCATGCTCACTATGATCACTGTTTAAAGCTACTGCTGCAAGATAACAGATTATTTTTTGTGGTCTCAGGCTCTAGTAGGTGAGGCTCACAGGTATGATTGTGGATGAGTTTGGAGAGCTCTTCTACTGTAGTTTAACATAAACATCACACAACTTCAGAAAGCAATCCTTGATATTTTAGGCCAGTAAACCAGAACTATATACACTATCCATTTCTTGGCATTTATCTTTACATGATAAGAGAATGTCACCATGTAAATACGGCCCTGTGGGCCAGCTGCAGGCCTTATGTCACTATATAAGCTTATATAAGCCCCCAGAGATGAAATAACCTCAAGAGGACACAGCTGATGATTTAGAACACCAATGTCTCACCTTTAGGTGAGTATGGTTTAATTATCTTTGGCCCTAACTCAGGGGAGCTTGTATCCACATCCCCTACTGGAAGCAATCCCATGTCCACAGCATCTAGCTGAAGCACTGAGGCAGTGTTTGGGAGTGAGCTAGTTGACATGCACAACAGTGAACTAAAACCAAAAACTTTCCTCTCCATATAAGCAATAGGCCTGCTTCAGAGATATCAAAATAGTTTTAGCCAGGACCTTGGAGTGAAGTCTCCCTGATTCTCTACAATGGGCTTAGATCAGAGTTTGTTTGGATGCATCTTGGCTTTGTGGGTCAGGATCATCACATACTGAATTTTCCAAATGCACAGCTACCTGAAAGCATTGCACTTCACACATTCAATGCATATTTTAACAGATTAGCACCACCATTCACCTAGAACAGACAAACTTTCCCCCACTGGGTTCCAACTACAGGAGTATTAATACCTGCATTGAACAGCTTCAGTTTGGTGTCAAAACCACACTGGAGCAAAACTGAATACCAAACAGAGAACATCCCAAAATAATAAGATCAACTTTAAGACAATGAGGTCAGGGGTTTCTTTTCTTGCTCTTTTTGCTCAGGGTGATGTTTTAAAGATTTAGTCTTTCAAACCATCTGACAGACAAGGGGAAGCAGTATTCTTTGTTCTCATGATGTGTTAAACTATCACTCTAAGGGCTATTTCATAGAATTATTGAATGGTTTGGGTTGCAAGGGATCTGAAAGATCACCTAGTTCCAACCTTCCTCTCATGGGCAGGGACACCTTCCATTAGACCAGGTTGCTCAAAGCCCCATCTAGCTAGACCTTGGGCATCCACAATTTCTATGGGCAATCTGTTCCACCAGCCTCCACCAACCTACCTTACCAGCCTCAGAGTGAAGATTTGCTTCCTAGTATTCAATCTAAACCTTTCATTTTGAAACAATTACCTCTTGGTCCTGTTACAACATGTCCTTGTAAAAAGTTCTTCCCCAGCTCTCTTGGGGAAGCTCTCTCGACCCTTTTGCTGTAAAGTCTCCCTGGAGCCTTCTCTTCTCCAGCCTGAACAAGCCCAACTCTCTCAGCTTTTATTGCTCTGTTTTCACACAGGAAGCACATTTGTGATAAGCTTGCTTATACAGGGAAGTACCCTTACCCCCAGCCACAAGCAGGATATTTTTAACAGATTAAAGATCTTTATAACCTAACTTGTAACTAAAAAACACACAAAGTTGCAGGGTGCTGGCAAAAGTAAATTGGTTACAATCATCTGTATTTGTCTTCACGATATACAAGCTGAATACTGGAAAGTTGTCTTAGCAGCAGCAGAATAATTTGCAAGTAAGCAAACAGCAGCATTTGATTAGCTGTAGGAACAGATGGGAGGCAGGGATTTAACAGGCCTTCTGATGAGCACCACGAAGGAGACTCTCACTGATAAATGTGGTGCTTGCTTTACACATACATAATATGGTGAGGAGTACATAGGGGGAAACTGCTCTTTCTACAGGAAACAATACTGGAGCCCCTGAATGTCTTCTATAATGGTTGCAGAAAAAAGTAATGCAGTGATTGAGACAATCATCTGCTTGAAAGAAAAATCACTGCAGAAAAGGGGGGGAGAAAACTAGGGTGCAAGTTTTGCAAAACTTCAAGTATGTAACTCATGAAAAGTAGTATCCCCTTGCTAAGCTCTCCTTAAAGAGCACAACTGCCAAAATCTATTGGTCAACAGCAGTTTTCTCCAGTTGAATATGAGTTCATGTTCTGTTGTAGTTTCAACTATCCACTAACTACAGTAACATAAAAGCATAATGAGAAGCCTGTTCTAGCTGCCTGATTGTACAACTGTGATAAAGAGCTATACAGCAATACAGTGCTTGAAATGGCATCAACCAGTCTTTTAGCCAATTAATTAATGAAAACTTTTGTCATTTGCTGCACCAAAAATAAAAAATAAATTGTCCTTCAAATGATAAAAAGGTGCTGCACAATAGACGACAAGTTCTTGTTGCCAGCTATAAGCCACTTAGTAGGTAAGCTTATCATCCTTATCTCCAACTCTGTGTTTTGCAGGTAGGAGTCTGTATTATAGACTAAGTGTGACTGGGTGCCCTCTGGAAGGTGAAATGGGGAGCAGGCAGTCACAGCCTTCCTTTAAGCACCGCCTTAAGAGGTTGAGCCCACTGGAGAGACTAGTGGTACTTCTCCAGATACATGGCTCAGCTAGACTTAGGTATCTGACTTTGCATGAGAAAAAGCATTTACTTTCTGTCTTGGAGTCTGCAAAAGTCACAAGAGACTCCTAAAGGGTTCTGTGCTGTTTTAGTAAAAATGCCAAGCAAAAAATTCCTCAGCATTTTGACATACGGCCATCACTTCCACATTCCTTTTTTCCTGGCCCCCTACCACTAGACTGCCTAGTATTCAGTTTATATTCTCCCAAACTTGAAATGGGTGGCAGAATCTAAAAGACAGAGTTACAGTCCACAAGAGACTATCCTTCCTAATGCTAAGACTATTCTATCCTAATGCTGCTGTTCACCTGCCCACTTCACCAAGATCCTTCCTCAAAAAAATCGTCTGGCAAAGAACAGCAACCATTTGAAAAAATATACACACCTGAAAAGCTAATAAAGTTAAAACTGACTGGATTTCAGCATTTAGAGCAAGAAATGACTGGTGCTTAGCAATAAATTATTTCCTAAGGTAAAACTATTTTTCACAAGTTACCAGACTGTACAACTAGGTTTGCCCACGGAGATGAACATGGCTTATCAAATCAACCAGATACACATGTTCACTCAAACTTGGAACATGGTTAAGACACACAAATAACGACATCAGCCAGACAATGCAACTAAAAGTCCATTAAATTTTTTTTTTTTTAAATAATTTTATGGATTGAAATGGGACAGAACTCAGTAGAGACAAAAAAAAAAATCCTTACCAAGTACTTTACTGTAAAGCTCTTTGCACAAGTTACACAAGAGACATTCTTTTATAAAACTTTTAAGCTCAATGCTTCAATCTCATAAGTCCTCAGAACAGCAGCAGCAATTCAGCTATGTTAATTTTTAAAAGCTTGATGGTTTGTCTTTTTTCAGACTTGTAAACACCAAAAATGTACACTGAAATGAAGCAATCTTTGAGAAATAACTGGACATAAAACATCAATAAACAGACAATATGAAAAACATCCACACCTCTTGCATAAAAATAACGAAAATGGTAATTAAATCAGAAAATGTAATAAAGTAACTGCTTGAAAGCTTCATGCAATATGCTCTTAGACATTCAAGAGCTATTACCAAAAAAGAAAGGAAAATAAAATTGTGACAAAACGGTCTAATGCAAAGAAAAGGTCACACATGATTGCATGCACTATGGAGTGATGTATTCTTTCAATAGTTGTACCTCATTTACTAAAAACCTGACAGAAGCACTGCTTTTATCATTTGCTAAAGTAGGATTGTTTAAGTAAATTTTCTTGTTTTAAAAAACAAGAATTATTTATTCTCACAGGAAAAAATGTTCAACCATTTACTTATCACATTTGAAGTCTTTCCACTACCACTTAGATAAGTACAGAAAATGACTTCGGAAGTTTGTTTTATGTGCAAAGTAATACATCAGTACAGAACATTCTTTCTTGCTGCTCTTTTAATGCTTTTTTCTTCAAAACTGTACCTCTGTCTGGAGAATTTAGTAATGTTGCAGATGAGGAGGAGAGCCGCTTGTTTATGACTGGATCAACATGTTTCGAAAGGTTCATTGTTGAAACAGACCGCCTGTCTCGATCTAAAACAAATGGAGATAATGCTAATTGACAGCCCACATGCAAGAGTGCAAGTTCCTAACTCACTACTGGGAGGAGGAAAACAGGACTAGGTCACTCCTGCTCTACCACAAGAACTTCCAAAATAGAATGGATTTCTGAGCAGATGTTGTACAGGTGACTCAAAGACTGGGCACAACACAATTCAAGCTTCCAACGAGTAAAATATTCTGTTCATTGTCACTCAATGGGTTGCAATCTAAAGACTTTCAATATTGTCAGAGAATCTTTGCTCACAACTTACAATAGAAAGCTTCATGGGAAGACCAAGATGCTTGGAAACACAAAGTTATTAATTAAAAAACACCCTGCCATCTGAATAAAAAGTGACAGGGCACTGTTACTAGGCAGATGGTCAATATTGTGACAATGGCATGCTGAAAGATTAAGGGAAGACTAGTGCACAAATGAAGTGAGGGTAAGCACAAAAGAAATTAAAATATTTAGTTTAAAATTCCACAGTTATACATAAGTGCTAAACCACCCACCAGAGTTATTCTCAGAGTGCTGAAAATCCAGTTCAGCAGATATAAAAAAATCAGCCTCTGCAGAAAGTACTTGTAATGCACCTACTTGGTATACATAACATGAAAAATTTATAATTTGATTTCAGTTTCTCTACATTTTAGGGCGGTATTACATCATTCATACAACTGCTGCAGTCAGCATCTGCACCCTGCTGAGGGGGTGATGGTTACTTCAAGAGCAGAGACTGCACACACTTTGTGCATGTGTGTGTCACAGGAAGTTTGCTGTGTCTTTTCTCTCAAAAAAAAAAAACCTAAAAACAAACAAAAAAAAAAAAAAAAAAAAAAAAAAGAGCTCCAGGCTCCTTTCTTGAACTACACATTCCCCATTATATTTTCATCTGAAAATCTGACATCCAAAAGATACTGTGAGAATCACTTCTGCTTTTGCTTACATTTTAGCATGTACTGAACCTCAGCACAACTCAGCAAAGCACCCAACCATGCTGAAATGTAATGAAGCTTGAACATATGCCTAACTGCTCTGCTGATTCATAGTCTGTGTGTGCAAAAATGTGTCCCTACACTGTTTGCAAATCAAAAAAAAAAAATCCTTACCAAGTACTTTACTGTAAAGCTCTTTGCACAAGTTACACAAGAGACATTCTTTTATAAAACTTTTAAGCTCAATGCTTCAATCTCATAAGTCCTCAGAACAGCAGCAGCAATTCAGCTATGTTAATTTTTAAAAGCTTGATGGTTTGTCTTTTTTCAGACTTGTAAACACCAAAAATGTACACTGAAATGAAGCAATCTTTGAGAAATAACTGGACATAAAACATCAATAAACAGACAATATGAAAAACATCCACACCTCTTGCATAAAAATAACGAAAATGGTAATTAAATCAGAAAATGTAATAAAGTAACTGCTTGAAAGCTTCATGCAATATGCTCTTAGACATTCAAGAGCTATTACCAAAAAAGAAAGGAAAATAAAATTGTGACAAAACGGTCTAATGCAAAGAAAAGGTCACACATGATTGCATGCACTATGGAGTGATGTATTCTTTCAATAGTTGTACCTCATTTACTAAAAACCTGACAGAAGCACTGCTTTTATCATTTGCTAAAGTAGGATTGTTTAAGTAAATTTTCTTGTTTTAAAAAACAAGAATTATTTATTCTCACAGGAAAAAATGTTCAACCATTTACTTATCACATTTGAAGTCTTTCCACTACCACTTAGATAAGTACAGAAAATGACTTCGGAAGTTTGTTTTATGTGCAAAGTAATACATCAGTACAGAACATTCTTTCTTGCTGCTCTTTTAATGCTTTTTTCTTCAAAACTGTACCTCTGTCTGGAGAATTTAGTAATGTTGCAGATGAGGAGGAGAGCCGCTTGTTTATGACTGGATCAACATGTTTCGAAAGGTTCATTGTTGAAACAGACCGCCTGTCTCGATCTAAAACAAATGGAGATAATGCTAATTGACAGCCCACATGCAAGAGTGCAAGTTCCTAACTCACTACTGGGAGGAGGAAAACAGGACTAGGTCACTCCTGCTCTACCACAAGAACTTCCAAAATAGAATGGATTTCTGAGCAGATGTTGTACAGGTGACTCAAAGACTGGGCACAACACAATTCAAGCTTCCAACGAGTAAAATATTCTGTTCATTGTCACTCAATGGGTTGCAATCTAAAGACTTTCAATATTGTCAGAGAATCTTTGCTCACAACTTACAATAGAAAGCTTCATGGGAAGACCAAGATGCTTGGAAACACGAAGTTATTAATTAAAAAACACCCTGCCATCTGAATAAAAAGTGACAGGGCACTGTTACTAGGCAGATGGTCAATATTGTGACAATGGCATGCTGAAAGATTAAGGGAAGACTAGTGCACAAATGAAGTGAGGGTAAGCACAAAAGAAATTAAAATATTTAGTTTAAAATTCCACAGTTATACATAAGTGCTAAACCACCCACCAGAGTTATTCTCAGAGTGCTGAAAATCCAGTTCAGCAGATATAAAAAAATCAGCCTCTGCAGAAAGTACTTGTAATGCACCTACTTGGTATACATAACATGAAAAATTTGTAATTTGATTTCAGTTTCTCTACATTTTAGGGCGGTATTACATCATTCATACAACTGCTGCAGTCAGCATCTGCATCCTGCTGAGGGGGTGATGGTTACTTCAAGAGCAGAGACTGCACACACTTTGTGCATGTGTGTGTCACAGGAAGTTTGCTGTGTCTTTTCTCTCAAAAAAAAAAAACTAAAAACAAACAAACAAAAAAAAACAACAAAAAAAACAACAAAAAACAAAACAAAAAAAAAACCAAAAAAACAAACAAACAAAAAAAAAACAAAAAAAAGAAAACAAAAAAAAAAAAACCGCCCCAAACAAAAAGAGCTCCAGGCTCCTTTCTTCAACTACACATTCCCCATTATATTTTCATCTGAAAATCTGACATCCAAAAGATACTGTGAGAATCACTTCTGCTTTTGCTTACATTTTAGCATGTACTGAACCTCAGCACAACTCAGCAAAGCACCCAACCATGCTGAAATGTAATGAAGCTTGAACATATGCCTAACTGCTCTGCTGATTCATAGTCTGTGTGTGCAAAAATGTGTCCCTACACTGTTTGCAAATCAGATACAAACTCAGGACAATGACAGCATTAAGGATGCTGCTGCTGAAATATTATTTGCCATTGTTTATTTATGACAAGTGTATTCAGATTGTATTTACCTGTTCTGTCCCAACAGATTAAATTATACTCACTGTGTACAACAAAATTCATAGAAATTCATGCAAAAAATACCTTACTTCTTCCCAGATCTATGAACGATACAGGATCCACTATAACTTGCTGGACTGAAGAAAGATTCTCCCTACCCCATGTGATTATCTGCTAACTTTAATGTTAAAATTACTTGGTGAGGGCATAGAACTGGCAGAGTGGGTACTGGGACGGGAATAAAACTCAGAAATGGGTTTCAAAAAGGAGAAAGCTAAATACTAAAACTAAGAAAAAGACCTCTGTAGGCTGTCAAGATGATCTCAAATTGACCTATGGGGTAAACTGGAGTAAGCCCTGTGCAAGTCACTATTGGACATACGACGATCAGGATTCCTGAGAACAGGAACATTTGTGGGAATGGGATGGGGATCTTGATCTCACATATAATCTGCCACTGAGAAACTACACAGTGTATCAGTACAGCCATAAAGTTTCTTTCTACATTTGGCAGAAAAGATGTACTACATAAACTGGATTTCTGAAGATGACAAATGACAATATTGAAAATCACCTCTGTTGCTACGCATGACAACATTTCTCGTGTCAGTGAACCTTATTTAAATGAATCACATTCAGCATAAGGATTTGCATACAAGTGTTGCCAATATGAATCCTATAAATGTAGAATAAGCCAAATGCAATCCATTGCCTGGAAAATTGCTGCTTTCTTTATCCAAAAAAAAAAACTAAAAAAAGAAACAAAAAAAAAAAAAATTAAAATACCCATGAGCAACAAAACAGCCAATGCAGCTGGTTATGTGTCTGTGTTCATGTGCAAAATCGTAAATCCTATGTGCAGAATGCCAAATGGGTTTTAGAAAATAACAAAATATTCAAAATTTGCTCTCCTTGAATTCCAGCAGATAGAATATTATGCTTCATTTCAGTGAATTGTGCCAAATCTTTAGAGTCAGCCAGCAGTAACTCTCCACCAGAAAAATAAATAATAATGAAAAATCTGGTACTAACAACAGTTCTAATCTATCAGCATGGTGTTAAGCATGCATTGCAACTACATGAGGGTGGGTATAGTTACTGATGATCTCACTTCCTGAGAACTAGCTACAGGTGAAGGAATAACAAACCACAGCATTATGTACCAGGTTTTCTAGCACCACCCAGAGATTTGAAGTGGTGCTCCAGGCCTGCTAAATCGAGAAAGGTGAATGATGATTCAAAATAATAACCTAGGGACAGAATGCAAGACAATGATTTTTCACAGAAAATAAAATAAAAATCAAATAAGTTATACAAAGTTAAGCAAGAAAGTAACCTTTTATGAAAAAATAACTGTTTATTGAAATTACATATGACAATGATTTCAGAGCATTCTTTTCTCAACTTTTTTTTCCTCTTCTGATGAGAGGTTAGACACGTAGAAATTAGAATAGGAAGAAATGAACTTAAAGGATCACTTCCTGTTAAAAGAAGTAAAAGTTCTCTTTTGGGAGACTCGATTCATATTGAACAGGGATATACACATTAATGACTGGCAGATTAAGTTAGAGAATGTAACTGGGGGAAAAAGCATATAGCTAAAATTCACTTAAACTTAATTTGCCAATCTTTGGGGAAGAAAGAGGACTTCTATTTCCCCAAATTTCAGTACGCAGCACACTCCTATTACAAAGAACAATTTTTCTTCCTTGTGTCTACTTTAATCTCAGTATTTGGTCATTTCCACCAGACCTACTTTTAGAGGCACAAAGCTAGCATATGCCACAGTAGCTCATATCACAAGACTGACACAGCACAAGCACACCCACGTATACACACACGAACAACAGCAAAGCAGCACGAGCGAGAAGCTGTAGCAAGGTAGTTACAGAATAAATCAACTCCCAAAACAAGCTGTAACTTTTGTTCAGGTTTCTTTCTCCTTGTTACCTTTTTGCTATACAAGAATGTCACAAACATGCCACTGCTAGCAATAACAGGACCAAGAGAAAAGAATTCAAACTGACATACACTGGATCATCCTTCTTTTCAGAAGAAAAATAAATTCCAGTTGACTGTTGGGAAAGGGAAACTGGCAAGCAAAGCAAGCCTCCCTCTTTACCTGTGTTATTAATGCGGTTGTGCAGTGCTCCTCCCCAGGACCACCTGTTTTGCCTTTGTTTTGGCTTCTGGCTTCTTTCAATTGTGCGACGTACAACAGCTTCATGTCGTTCCTTGAGTACAACAGGATAACACATTTGGATACTCTTGGGTTCTTAACTTTATTCTCTTATCAAAACCTGCTGCCCTCCATCATATGGACAAAACCAAGTAGGCATCTTAGGTGTTTAAGTTTATGTGATGCCCACTTAAGACACACAGACTAGAACAAAATTAAGCAGCAAGTAAGCCATAAATAACTTACCATGTTAATTGAAATTTTGAAAAGGTAAGGTCTGTTTAAGTGGCCCTGTCACTATACCAGCATGCTAGTGCTACTTCCCATCTACTAAATACCAGAAGAGTGGGAGAGACAGGAAACACAACACCCACAAGGATGAGGTGGCTTACATAGGATCACACTGCCCATACTTCCCAGTTTAACTGGGAGACAAATCAGCCAAGAGCATATTTCACTGCACACTCATTTTTGAAAAGGTTTTCTTAGGGCAACTTATATTTAACTACCCTTAAACTGAATGGCTAAGAATTAACAGATAACCATGCAAACCTGACCCAAATTGTTTTTCTGCATGAGTATGCATAGTGCCATACACAGTAATCCAGGCATGGTCAACTTCACTGCATTTGATTCATAACAGAAGCCGTACCTGTGCAAGTAAGGCTTAAAATCCTTCCACACTCTGTCATACTGACCATGGTTCTTGTTGCCTTCTCTACATCAGCTCTTGAAGAAAAAGGCTGATAGTACCATAACTTAGAGCAGGAGAACATGAAAAGTTGTTTCATGACATTTGTTCTTACCTTCTCTTCTTCGAGTTTCTGCCTTCGCTTTTCCTCTACGGCAGCTCGCCTCCTCTCTTCCTTTAGTCTCTGCTCTTCTAGCTTCTTTCTGCGTTCCTCTAGGTGCTTTTCATAATGTTGCCGTGCTCTCTCTTCTCTTTCTAGCCAGACAGATTCTCTTGCAGCTGTGAGAAAAACAAGAAATAAAAGTATTAACTTGCTTTATGCAATAAAGTCCTAAATACATTTTGAATAACCAAGGTAAATGGAAAACCTTTTGTACTGTCTTTCTTCAGACATACATAATATCCTTATCTCTCTTCATTTATTAAAACATACCCTGGCCCCACACTGATTTTATCTAATCTCAATTTACTTCTTATGAATTACCAACAGTTACTTGAGCAGTTTCTTTATGGAAGAAAGGATTTTTTGCTAGCTTAAAATGCCTAAATACTGAAATAAGATGTATGTGAACAAACTTCTGTTATACAAACCATGCTAATTCTCTGCAATATTTTACTGGGAAAAAAAAGACAAAAAGAGAGGTAAAACTATCATAACTTTCACCTTTATTGATCAATACAGATCTCTTATGACAGAAGGGGCTGGGATGACAGTTCTAACATCTGGACCAAAAGAAAAGTTACCCACCAAAGAAGCCTAAATGTAAGCATTAATTTGTCATGTAATTCCACTTACACACAGCTTCAAACAACATGTTTCAAAAGAGCTAATCAAGACAAATCAAGAAACCCTACACAGCACCAATTTTGCTCCCTATCAGGGTCTGAATTTTGATGAATTTTGTAGAATGCAGGCTAAGACTGCAGTCCACATTACACCGTTGATGTAGGATACTCTGGATCTCTCCCCACCAGTGCGTTGAAAGCTTTGGGACCCAGAGTGGAACTAGATTGTTCGCCTATGCAATATCATATATTTGCAGTCTAAGTCAGTGCTACCATCACACAGGAAATGCCCGAGACTCTTACAGAATCCTTTCACTACAGTGGTACAAAAGTGAATTAAAAAAACCCCAAAATCCAACCAAAGCAAACCAACCTACCACAAAAAAAAAAAAAACCCAAACCCAGTGCATACATCCTGTTACCTAGACCCTGAACACACTAAGTAACCCAAACAATGTAGTTGTTCAAAACTAGAACTCAATCAAACCCTTTTGCAAAAGATTTGAAAAATCCATTCTCTTTGAAAGAGCTAAGAGCATCTAAGAAGCATAATTGCACATATCTCATGAAAATCCAGCTAGCTGTAGCATGTCAGCTTTTAATAAATAGTCACTTATGTACAGACCCTATTGATATATCAAGATGAGCTGCTGCTGTGAGCCACAAGACTTGGATCCTGTGATGATCTGGCTCTTTTGTGCCTGCAATATGCTTACAATGGCAACCCAGCACAAAAAAAGCCCTTTGGTGGTCTACTGAAAATTAATAAATTAAGAAAAGAAAACAAACAACAAAACCTCAACAGCTTTCTTAACAGATGTCACTGGAATATTAATTTTCCTATATAAGACATGGAGATTATTTGTTCTTGCTGTTATTAATGTAAATGGCTAGACTTTCTTGAGACACTGTTCATGATGATTCCCACAGGATTCAGTCTGTCATGTTTAGAAAAAGTAATGAAAACAGGACATTTGAACTTTTAAGACTAAATTCAAGAAGAAAGAAGCTAAAAAGATATTTAGGTACATTCTTAGTGCTGGTAAGACAATCAGAATGCTGGACCTCTGGACAGAACACTTATCTTCAGCTTTCTGCTTCTCTGAGAAGGGGTGATAAAAATCACACTTTTGTGATACAGCAAGACAGCTCAATAACAGAAGCAGGCATTAGTGAGGGATTAACTCAGGCAAATGGACTTGTTCAGCTGGAATAACTTTTAACAAAAATAATAGATCTGATTCAAAACAAATAAAAAGCTACATCTTTCCACCTTTAGGCTACAGGCAAAAGACAGCAGAAAATATGTGCCCACCTGCTAACATAAGGAAGTTACTGATTTTATGCTTGGTCCAAGTATTTAACAAGTACATGAAAGTACAACTTATGATATATCTGTTTGCTGAAACAACTGTAATATCTATTTTCATTAATTTAACTTTTCACAGATAGAGATATAATCTTAACTACTTCTAATTTTTTTCAATTCCTGCACTTTATCTTATGAGAGAATCAAAGGAGAACATCTGCTTTGTTTATACTTCTTCCTGCATGCAGTACTGACATTCTTCTATGAACTTAAGGGCTCAGTTTTTGTCACCTATAAGGAAGGTATACACAGTGACTTAAGTTAGTGTCCTTAGATATAAAAGGATATCTTCAGGAAAAATAAGAAGTTTAGAATGTTTTTCTTTAATTCTTATGTCCCCATTTATGAATTTTCAGAAACATTTCCCTGCTACCCCAAACAGATACAAAAAAATTGTCTCATAGAGTAAAAACTTCACTCTTTAGACCTCTGCTCTAACATAAAAAATATTTAAAAAAATATATTAAGCTCTATTCTGGATACACAGGTGTGCTTATAGAAGCACAGCATAAATGCCTTGCTGATAGAAAGAATCAGCAGATGAGCCAACAGAAAACTGAAGGTATCTCTAAAAGGTCTCATCAACCTGAAAGAGCAGCCAGTTTGAGGATGTGGCAGGGAAGGATACCAACTTCTATGATGGTGTGTCCAGAAATTGTACCAAGAGCTCTGCATGGTGCTGAGCCAACACAGAAATCCACTGGGGGTATGGTCCAACAAAAAAGCATTTTCTCAGGCCTGAGCATTAACAGGTTCATGATCCTTCTCTTCCTTGTAACACCCCACATTGTATGACAATGTGCAAGATTCATAAGAAAAGTTTGGTCACCGTTCAGATAGCACCTGCATGCTGAAACCTTAAATTCCATTGGAACAATTACATTAAAGCTGGAAAGTACAAATAGAAGTCACAGCCTGATCCATTTTCTATTTCATTCCAATCAATACATTTAAACAGTCATGTGATACAAGGACACAAAATTAGAGCATAAAAACAGGATTTAGAAATTGAGCCCTAGACACGCTGTTGAATACCTTCTGCTTGTTTGCAAACTAGAATGACAGATTAGATTACAAAGCAACATAATTAAGGCTGTGTGTCTGACACTTCTGAAGTGAATAACAGCGAGAGAAAACAAGGTCAATCAAGAAAGAGACACTCCAATATTAAGAGACACATAAGACTTGAAACCAACTAATTTTACACTGGAGTTAACTAATGTAATGTGGAAGATGTTAGTTAAAAACCATGCATGTATCTTTTTTGGAAATAATTTTGTCATTTCTTTCCCCAACCACGCATATTAGAACTATTCTTTGCAGGGGTTTTAGGCAGTGAGGGAAGGAAGAGCATGCATTAAGTGTCAAAGCCTTTATTTTCTGTTTATCTCTGTGAAGCAAAGAATGTGCCTCCAGATTCTTTTTCTGTTTCTGCTGCCTCCTCACTTCAGTCCTGTTTCTTTTAGTATAGGTTTACTGCCTATACAAAGACAGATCACTCTAGCACCATGCCTTCTCAGTCTGCCTTTTGAATCCACCTCAGATGGACAGCTCACCTGAACCAAAATCCTACAGTCTTTGTCATGCTTTCCAGCCTTTACCTTTTCTAACTTTACAGCACTGACTGCAGCAAGAGCTTTCTCCTCTGACTGCTCTTTCACCTTTGCTCACTGCCAGCTCTGCACTGAGGCTGTGATTGCCCCCTTGCTGCATTAGCAGTAAAATGGATCAGTGATGCTTTAACCATACCTAAAAATGGGGACATTACACAGAAATGGCTGACTGAATAAATTAGAAGGTGAACTTCAGAGCTGTAATTAAAGGTGAAGTTAATGTGAGATTCTCTAAGCCAGCCTTTCCCCAGTAACCATGCTCTGAGGGACATTTATCACAGAAATTTTTAAACTAGTCTTCCTTAAAAATTGTTTTCTTGTCTTATAAACCCTTTTGACATTCAAATTTTCCAAGGAGATCCCAAAATTATTCATATGACAGGGTCAATGATTCCCACTTTCTGTGGGGTTTCCTCCTGTTGGATAAAGTTCTGCCCTCAAGTACCAGAGAAGAAAATAGGGTAGAAGGAATTTACTCACAGAATTTACTTACAGAAAAAAATATTGTAATTTTTATTATTGTTATTATTATGCCAGTGATCACTTTCTGTGATGTTTAAAATACTACTTTAGTGCTTATGCATTGTAAGTATTTAATGAATTTAATTAATTTAGCCAACTTGAACCTCGGACGTACTCTAAGAACTAATATTAATCACTCTTTATTTAAGGAAGTATGCTAAGTCAAAAAGAAGTATTACCATCTTTTATTTCCAACACCAGAAACTAAATGAACCATGTGTCCTTGTCAGGATCATAATACTGATTAAAAAAAGATCAGTCTTCAAGCAGGATTAGCGTAGATAAAACATGCACAGAAGTGAGACTCAAAAAAGTGAGACGCAGTTTTCTCAAGAATCAGGGACCAAGATACTGCTAAGTAATAACAAGGAAATTCTTCCAAGGAAATTTGCTAGGCCACCACCTAAGGTTACCAGAATGAAACCCATTTTAAAATCCCAGTTATTTTCCCTGCTGAAAAACACATTTTGATTTTTCTTTCCAGTTAGGGAGGCCCAGGTATGTGCTCTGGAACCAGAGACAAACTGGCATGGAACAACTTTCACCTCTGTTACTAAACTTCTACCCTCCAAAACGGTGACAGCACTTAATATGCACATGCAGAAAAGCCCATGGACCTTCCCTGACGATTCCCAATGCCTGTCAGGGAATCAGCAAGCAGACAGCTAGTTGGCTGGAGACAACACCCTGCCAGGATCCATCATAACAGCTTTATAGTAAGAACAATTAAGTTTTAGCACCAGGGAATGCTCTTCAGCACTGTTAATTTGCAGTATAGATACACTCAGATGGCAGATAAGGGTAAAGTCCATATGATGAAAAAGCAGCAGTTTTCAGTAATGTTTTTCAGTTTGAGCAGGCCATATACCATGGTTGCCTTCCTAAAAAGTCAGTTCCAACATTCTTGTCTCTCAGCATTCAGTGCCAGGACACAGCTGCTCAGCCTGACACATAGAAGTGCCAAGCTGGAGCCAGAGTGGGATAGTTCCTTATGCTCTGGCCTCCAGCAACAGAGCCATTTGACCTACCACTGCCTCTCTTGGCATTTCCATTTTGCACAATCCAAGAGGGTTAATCTCACACAGAGAGATCTGATATCTGTATTTTAAAGGACAGATGTTAACTTTTATGCATAGGTGCTATGGGAAAGAGCACTAGTGGAAAAAGTACAAGAATGAAAACATGGTTACAAAAGAGCAAGTGACAACTCTGGAAGCATTACTTAGAAAATCAAGTAAGATCACCCTAATAATCCCTTAAGGCCTGAACATGATATCAGCAAACCACACAATACCAAATGGTCAGGAGATTAAAAAGACTGAAGCAGAAAACCCTCCATGAAATTGTTACAACTTTAGTCATGCAAAAGGAACTGCACAGAAAAAAGTCAAATAATTAATATTTTAGAAGTGTTGGGATGGCATTTCAAAAGCAATGCCTTTCCTACAGTGAAGGAAATAAAACAATCACTTTTTGATGGTGTGATTTGCTGATTGTGTCCCTGTGTATCTTCTATGCTACCTAAAGAAGAGTCCAAAACAAAACATGAATACACTAAAGGTGAAAGGGGCATTTTGTTGTAGAAGCTTCTTAATCTTTTCAATTAGGTGGCTCAACACTATCCTCAAGAAACAGCAGATACCAACAGTCCCAACACAAATATGTGCTCTATATACATATATATATTGAGACAACAAAAATGACGGCGTTTCCTACTCTCTAAGCACTCACTAAAAACATGACTTAGACACCCAAGTGTGCTAAGTAGTCTAAGACTGCTAAAATACTACTTCCAGGTGCAAGAAAATCCTCAGGAGTTCAGAGCACATGCCAATCCACCACAGGAAAGCCAAATCTATTACAGCACAGTGGAACTTGAAAAAAAATTAGAACTTGAGAGTAAAAAAAAGGTGAAAGAAAAATGGTCTTAAATAAACTCTTTTTAAATATTAGAATATTGCCCAGTAAATAAACATAATCCTTATTAAACTCCACATGTTCTTAACAGAAGGGTCAGCAACTTCATTTTGCTGACCTCCAGGAGTGCAAGTTGCTGAAAGTACAAAACAAAATTACTACCAGCTCTACACCTAGAGAATTGAACCCTGTCCTTTACTTTTTTTTAGAGCAAATAATTTTGAGGTAGGACTGAAATTCTCAACTTCTGTATAAAAAGAAGTCTTTACTAAACCTGACAGATCCCCTGAATCAAAATGAAAGAAATTAAGTTTAAATCCAACCTAATTCTATTGAAAAAAATTACAATTCCTTCCTTCAGTTGCTTTACTGTTGCATGGCTGATGCCCCAGTATTAACAAAATCCAACTCTAATTTTTAGCAAGACACATTTATGTAACAATATTATACAACTTAATATTTAAGAGAGACAGCTTAGGAATTTCTTTGCCATGGTTCACATGACATGAATGACTGATCATCTAGGATCTGCACTAAATGCAGAAAAAAAAAAAAAAAAGAAAAAAAAAAAGTTACATGCTGTTGTAAAAGTCATTGCTCTGTTGTACTGGAACGCAAATCTCAAGAAACAGCTCCTAAATATCCTAAATCATAGCAGACAAATATACACTTCAAAGTACAATGCGACTTTCAATTTTCTTGTTAGTTCAAAATAATTCTCCATGCAACAACACACAATACACTCATACATCACAGGGACATGCAGAACTCTCCCATGTGGAAATGAAGGATTCCACATCAAATTACAAAAACTCCTGATGTTGCTTTGATGTTGCTTTTAAAACATGTCACACAAAACAACACATTTCTCAACAGAAGTCACGTCCTTCTGGTAATAAATACTCATTTATCAATAGCTAGAAAAATCAGAGTTGAGTTAAATTTAAGGAAAGCATCTTTCTCTGCATTTGACAAAAGCTTTGTTATTATACAAGGATAAAACCTGAGAAAAAAGAAATTAAAGACATGGAAGCATCATCTGTGAAAAATTAATTAAAATGGGCCAGTAACATCCATTTGCTCTGAAACCTGAAGAAATTAAGTCTTAATTAAGAAATTCCTTAAATAAAGAAATTTAAGAAATTAAATAAACACATACCATCAACCTCAACTCGAGGAGCAGCTTTTCAGGGATTATCAAACATCCTGTCATGTTACCCCTTGAGCAAGCCAAAACTAAAGCTGTCCTGCTCCCTTCCAAAACAATCCTAGTGATTCATGCCTGGCTACTGCAATGTTATAAGGTGCTGTAAAGAAGGGAGGATATAAATGCTACCAAGACCTAGGTGACAATTAATGATGGCTCTTCAGGTTAGAAGAAGCAGCATAATTCTGGCTGGAGTTACAATATAGTTCAATAAACTTTCAGACGTTAGAAATGGGAAATGAAGAACTTCTGTTTCTTAAGCCCTTAGAACAATTCAGCATTGAAAGAAATCAGAGTAAACACATAAAAAAAGAGGAAATACTTGTATTTCCCAACGTCCAAAGTACCAGAGAACTTTGTTGCAGTCAAACATATAAACATTGTTCAGAAAGCGACAAATCTGGCTTCACATAATTATTAATTCTCTCACCACCATACTCAGTACACTGCCCATCAGTAGTCACTGGTTAGGCAGCCTTCACTATTCACTCAAACTGCGTTATACTTATGCAGGCGTAGGTTATATAAGATATTGAGCCCACCTATTTGACATCTACTAAATGTTTGACATGAAAAAAGTACCCCAAGTCTACATTAAAAAAATTCAAACCATACATTGGCAACACATGCTGCAATTTTATTTTATGGTATTCAGCATTTTAATCTTAATTGGTAAAATATTCTAGAACTTCAAAATGTCATTTACATTAGCTAAGCTCCCTTGCATGCTTTCAGAATTAAACCTACTTTTCATTCACATTCATAGAACAGGTGAGAGACATAGTTATGATGAACCAGAAGATTTACTTTAAAGATATGGTATTGTATCTGAGAGGACACTATCGCAAATCTAGCACTATCACTCTGCTGACTGCCCCTAACAGTAAGCTGGCAATAACACTGCATGCTGATGACAGTCCATTAAAAAGAAACAAACACCAGAGAGGGCCTTACCTAGCTGTTTTTCTCTCTCTTCTCTCCGTTCTCTGGCAAGCCGTTGCCTGTCATCAACCTTTAGTACTGTTGGATGATCTACAAATGGAGAAAGAGGAGTATTAGGCACATAGCATAAAAAACAAATACTACCAAACCCAAACTTTTAGGAGAATGGCTGTTAAACTATTCTGTCAAAATAGATAATGTTTTCAGAAATCCATCTTATTTTACCCCAGAAAACTGATAATTAGAATGCATACCTATTTTTTAAGACGTAAAATACTTCCAAAGAATAGACTAAGATGTGACAGCGAATACCCAGCAAGACTACTGCTTGTGACAGCCAAGGAAGAAGCTTTATTTCGTTTCCAAGCCTAAAACAACTTGACTTCTAGATAGCATTTTGAAAAAATACTGTTTATTATTCCATAATGTCTCTCCAAAATGCATCCACATGAAAGGCTATTATAATAAAGCTTTGTCTTCCCCTTGATATTGCCTCAGAACAACCAATAAGCCCTATATCATGACACAAGAACCTCAGCACCCAAGCAAAACAGGCTGAAACAAAACAGTGATCTGGCTGAGCAGTTCTAAAGCAGTTCTGGCTGAACCTCTGGAAGAAGCACGATATTGATCTCAAAAGATGTTTGTATGCACATGTGTTAAAAACTATGGCAAATATACTAAAGGCAGTGAGGCATGACATGCGTGGACTGGCCTAACACAAGTCAAGTAAGATGAGAGCTTTAACTATTCTTGTAAATTGAAATTTATCTACATGAGTACTTCACAACTATCTGCAACTGGCTGCTTGGATCACAGCAGTAACACTGAGGATAACAAGAAAGATCTGTGTCAGAGCCCAGGTTTCACTTTAAAAATTCAGGTTTGGTAGAAAAACATCACTTGCTCAATGATGGTTCTGGAAGACAACAAAGTGCTGAACAGCTAGCATTCGACTTCCAGTCTCAGCAATGGAGCTGTTCCAGACAAAGGGAACAAAATCCAAGTTAGCAATTCATCTCAGCATGCTGCCAAAACTAATTTCCTACTCTGCCTGTTCTTTTAAACCTGGAAAGTTCCTAATTTTATGGGTTTTTTTCAGTAGCACTGAAAAGATGTAGTTTGCATAAGAACACAATAAACAAAAAACCCACAGAAAAATCAAAAATGTCTCAGTATAAATAAATGATCTGATTTATTTTGATATTGAGGGGGACTCAGTTTTTAAGTATTTTAAGATAAAGAGCTATTTGAATCCTGTCATCATGAAAGTGCACAAGACAACAGAGCCTGTTCACTATTCAATGTGAATACACATGTAAGCAACTTGTAAAAACATGTCAGCCTACTGGTTTATAGGCTGCATACCTATGAAAAAAGTTATTAGCAAACAATACAATGGGTCATAAAACTGAGGTTAAAGATATCTGCAAAGTAAGTCCCTGAAGTGAGGCCATGCTAGAATAATTTTGAATAGTCATCTGAATTAGATTTAAAAGAATAATAATGATGTGCATTTCATCCTCTAACAGAAGTTTCTGCATAAGCATGACAGGATTTCTTGGGTGAACCAGTTCATCAACAGCTGCGTATACCTTAATTACTCTTGAACTCTAATCAGTGAAAATCTATTATCTGAACAACTGTCAGACTAGAGCCCCAATTAAGAGTGTTAATAGCATGCACAGTAACAGCTGCAAGGAGAAAACCCACTGCACAGCTGGCAGGGGGAACCTTCAAACACGACAGCCCCAGCGAAGGGCACAACAAGTGAAAAAGTCACCAGCAAAGACAAGGTAATCTGTCACCCAGCTGCAGGTCAAAACTTCAGTGTTGGCTGACTAGCCCACAGTGCTGCCCATTTATGACACTTTGCTCAGCCACGGCATGGCAGAGATTGTACATCTGCATTTGGCTGATGTTCAGCAGCACACTGACTCACATGCAGTCCCCTCAGCACACAGACACAGGTCAAAAGGGTAATAATATTCCTTCTCTCTGGTGACTGGCACACAAGGTTCACAAAACATGAATTTCTGTGGCATGAGTAATTAGCACTTGTGGAATAATGCACATTTTCCCTGAAAAACAAGGATTCCCTTCAAGTGCTGTCAGCAAAGTCAATGTAACATTGAGTTGACAGAAAATGATGAGGCACTGGGGAAAAACATAGAAACCTGCTTCTTTCAGAATATCCTTCCAGTTGGGGCTTTTTTCCCTTTTTTGAGAAGAGAGATTTCCCTGTTGGAGAGAGGCAACAATTCTTCAAAGAGGCAGGAGGGTTACATGGACAGGCAAACTGAAAAGGTCTCCCTTAAGAATTCCTAATTATAGGCAATGAAGGAATAAAATAAATTTTTAAAGTTGCCCTCTGCCACTCTGTTTGAAGATATCCAATTATTTTTTCCATATTACACACCTGATAGTGTTCACACAAGAGCAGCCCCTCTCCCAACACCCCAGGATGTTAGAACAATCCTAAAGAATTCACATTAAGTTGCAGGCTTTGCAGAGCGTGTGCCTTCAGTAACAAGCGATTTTGCATACGTATGGGACCACAGAGAGCTAAATCAATATTAGCACAAAGATGAGGGTAACACCTTTGTAGCAGACCATCATTGCATTTGCTCTGCTATAAGATGGGGCACATATTATAAGTGTAAGACTCACACTGATAATTAAAATGTCTTCTTCTCTAAGTCTTCAAAATTATCCTTCATAGTTTGGCTACAATCCCAACCTCCAACATTTGCATTCTGAATCCAGATGTTCTGCTGGCACCCCCAGTGCAGAGCATCAATAGTTTCAAACTGTGGCAAAAGAAGAGAGCTCACTAGGACTGCTCCCCATTTTATTTCTCACGTCTTTATTCATTAAAAACCCACCAGGCAAATACCTGGGGGATTGGCATTTCTTCTTATTCAGTAGGAATATCAGGACAAACAAACAAAATATTTTGTACTCTCTTTTGCTCATATTCCTCATCAGACCATAAGCTTTAAGTTACTGTGAAAGGAAATGGGAAATTGTCAGCTGCAACGAATCCTGCAAGAATTTCTCATTTTTTAGAGAAATAATTGCCAACTGGGCAGATGCAAAGCCTAAGAGACAACACTCCAGGAAGACCCACATGCTGCTTTGGAAGTTGCAGTCTGGTTATGCTGCAATATGTGGGAACTCATACTCAACAATCTATTTCCCTCCACTTAGGTTACAGGCATAGAATTAAGCATTTGTATGATAGGGATGCTTGGAGAGTAAATAAGCCATAGTTGTACACAGGAGAAACTAGTTTTGTACCTGCTGCTGGAAATTAAGCATCTAAATTCCATATGAAAACAGTATATGTGCATATATTTAGAACATTTAGTGTGTTTTCAAAATTCATTTTAATAAGTTAATATGAAATTTTGAAAGCATAGAAGCTGTGAACAGTATTTTGCAGAAATTCAGCACTGAAACATCAATAGGTTTTTGTCCCTAATGATAGTAACAAATGGAAAAAACAACTTTTACAAATCTTCTGTAGAACTAAGACTTGACAAACTCTTAAGCAAAATTGGTATTTGTAGAAATTAAGTTCCTAAATTAACAATTGCCATATATACTTTGTAAATATGACCAGTTTTTGTGGCTCATACTATCAGCTCCACTCTTGCCTTCCCTCGCTCCAGCCCCAAGAACTTTGGATTCCTTCTACACATCAGCATAGATAAAAGGAACATTGGAAGAGCGAGGATGCCCTCCTGAGAAATGAAAACTTGGATTAAACTATTGTAGAATAAAGCAAGTATTGAACACTGTACAAAGAGCTATGGAAAGAGATAACATTATCTTTGTTTTCTCCTCCTTTTCCCACTACCTGATTGAGAGCAGCTGTGATCCCTGTGCTCTGTGCAGGACCCAGCGTGCCTGGCAGAGCATGCCAGGTGTGATCTGAACACAGACAGTGCTGGGATTCCTTCCCTCTAGGGATACAGGCTAAGGCACCCCTTTTGGGGATAGAGAAAAGTCTGTCAGTCAGTGACAAAAAGAGTCACTGAGCTGCCAAGCTGTCAAGGAGCTGAAAGGGGGATGTTACAGTGGCCTTGTCCTCAGCACCACAAGCACCTCTGCTTTCCCAGGCATCTAAACAAAATCATTATTAACTGCTTACTTTAACCTTGGGTACCTGAATTGCAACACAGGCAGAATTTACATATCTAAGTCCTCTTCTGGATCTTGTTCTAAGCATGCAAGTGGAACAGACCCATGACACCAAGGACTACAGTAAGCTTTTTAGCACATACATTTTCAACTGTGTAAGCAAACATTGAATTAAATCCACACAATGTACCCGTGAGGTATGGTAAAGTAATGAGAAACATCTGCCCACAGCACAGAGACTGTTACAGACCGTGGCAGGCTTTGTGGTAAGTAAGAAAATGCCTGAATAGAGGCACGTTTATACAAAGCTGCAAATCTTTGCCTACAGCACAAAATTCTCATTCAAGCACAAATGCAAATACAGTGGCTTCTGTTGTCTTTTCTCACTTCCCAACCCTCATTCCTAAGCTATTCTAAAATATAAGTAAATTTTTCCAGTTTTGCTTCTTTGCAAACAATCACATATTTCAGTCTATCTAAACATGAACAGTCACTGATACCAGTTTTGGCTGAAACAGTGAGGTACAAAAGCAACAAACTTTAGAAGTTCCTGTGACAACAGCTGTTTTCCATGCACCATTGAGACAAACAGCCTTAAAACACGGAGCATGTGGAATGGTGTACCTGGTTTAGTTCCAGCGTTGCTTTGTCCTGAAGCAACTTTCTTATCTTGAGTTTCAGAACCTTCAGGTGCTAAAATTAGGAGGAAAAGAAGATATTAATTAACGATTTTACTTAGTAGTAGGTCATTCACCTTATTATATGGAAACTTAAATATTGCTGGATTCCCTTTAAAATCAGACTGTTCCAAAGCCATTCTACATCATTTTGCATTAAAAAACCCCAAAGGCTACACAGAAAGCATTTAAGCCACAATACAAGTTCCTGATTCAAGCTGAGGAAAGAGCCACAAGATTTTATTTTAGCAATGTGTTTTAATAAGACTTAGAAAATGACTTGCAGATCCCAGGTTTCTAAAGGTATGGTGCAAGATACTGGCAAAAACTTCTTTAGAAATTGCACATCCATAATGCAGGACTGAAGAGAGGATTATTACTGACCTGAATGAAATCTAACTGAGGAGACATTCCCATTATTTGCAACAGACTTTTGATCGTGCCCTACCAGCCTAGAACAAGATCTAATTCTGGAGTTCTGAATGCCCTTCCAATAACCCTTTAGAAAGGAAAAAACCTCAGAAGATGCATTACCATTATTCAAATCACAACCATATCATTGGTTCAGCATCTCTCTCTAACTAAAGAAACAGCCAAGAAATTAGATGCCATGATTTTTTCATCTTACTACTCATCGTTGTATCAAGCAGTTCCACTATAAGAGTGCTGGAGTCCAGAACACACCAATCTCAGAACAGACTAAAGGCAGATTGCAAGAATTCTAAGAAGCCTTCCAAAACCAGCTTGAAAGTATTTGCAAGCAAGGATAAAAAGACAGTTATAAATAAAGCCTAGGAGATGAAAGACACCAATTCATTCTAACAAAAATATCACTAAAAATGAAAGTTGGAAAAAAACCCCTGATTACTCCAGATTTAAAAGCTAAACAGGCATTACTGTATTAGATCCACTTTAGAAAACATAATTAAAAGAAATTTTCCTCAGAAGGCTCCAAGCAATTTCTTGTGCATGTCAGCTTTAACAATACACACTCAGCACTTAGTACCTCAGTGAGTTCATTCCCTTCATGGCCTCACAGAAGTCTTCATTTCCTTGCTTACCCCCTTCCACAGGCATGTTTCAGGATTAACATAGAGGGTAAAAGGTAGCAGGAAGAACTTTTACATTGCATGTACTGTACATTTTTTTGCAGGGGGAAGGTGGGTGAGGGAAATAGAAAAATACTGTTATCAAATGTTTTGTGTTCAAGAGCAATGTTTTGCAAAGAACAGTGTTCAAAAATCACGTCGTCTCACAAAAACAATTTTTGTGAAACCTTAAATAACTGTCAAGACACTCCTCTTCTTGATGCCTGCATTAAGTCTCTTGCCATCAATAAAAATAACCACTGTTCCACTCAACAAATACTGATTCCAAATGACAATAAGAACTGGAACACCTTAAAGGCTTGACACCTCACGACATCCGCAAGCTGGGCCATGCCCTTTGTAACCCTGTGCAATTTATGGTTTTTGACGCCAAGTAGACTCGCCTGGCAGCTGAAGCGGTGCAGCAGAATGCTGTGCTGGGGGCGCAGGACCCCCGGTGTGCGGTTGTC